>NC_139541.1:67216246-67912411 GCF_965153285.1 Podarcis tiliguerta
CCGGACACATCCCAACAGAGATGACCCTTAGGACTGGGATAGGAAGAGGAGGAAGAAGCAGAAGCAGAGGGGGTATATGATTGATGGGAACCAGAGTTAGAGGAGGGTGGCTTTCCCTATTGCACCACATTGTAAGGGGAGCCCTTTAAAAATGGGGGGAGGGGCTTATTAGGTTGTTGTTTTTATTTTGATTGTGTATTCTGTGGTTTTATATTTTGATTTTATTCTGTGAACCGCTCTGAGACCTGTGGGTATAGGGGGGTATATAAATTCTAACAACAACAATCAGGGATGCCAGCAATCCCAAGGGACTGTATGTCTGCTTGCTTCAGAAAGAAAAACACCCCAGAAAAAGAACCTTGATGTGGGTTCCTATGACCACACCGGAATTGCTTTCTCATAGTGTTTTACTTTTGACCAAACTGCGGGAGGCAGTGGAAGACAGGAGTGCCTGGCATGCTCTGGTCCATGGGGTCACGAAGAGTCAGACACGACTAAACGGCTAAACAACAAGAAGTGTATTACTAATCTGCTGAAAGCTTATCATCAGTGTAGAAGTGGGTAGGGGTACAAGGGAGCTGAGCGCCATGGCAAAGAAGTATGCACATCGCTCTGGAGAATATTCAGAAATAAAAGAAAAAGATCTATGGAAGATTCTAAGTGCACCTGTTCTGCTAAAAAGGACAGTTTGCTTAGAATTCTAAACGCCCCCTCCAAATAAAAACCGGATGCGGAGAGGGTGCCTTTCTATGTAATCCTCTGCACCTACAAATCTCAGAACATTTTGAAGATTCCCAGGGCTGTGCAAACCTTTCATTGATCAGAGAGTTAGCTTTCATTCTTTCTTTCGTTCTTCTCTTTTGGCTGATTAGGGACTGAAAACGCTAAAAGTTTTAACAGTAGAAAGCAAGGCAGTGGCCTTGCAGGCTGCTACATTTTTAAAAAGGAACACAATAAATCTCCCAAACAGAGAGGGACTCTCAAAATAAAGAGAAAGAGATTTGTTATATCTTCCAGGCAGTTTCCCATTCTTTGACATGTTCCCTATTTCACCTCTAGGGACCCTGAACAACAAAATAGCTGGGAAAGAGAGTGACTGGGAGGGTGGTAATTCTTCTCTATTTCATTTCATTTCTTTCTATTCTGTTTTATTTATTTAAATATTTATCAGCTTCATTTTCACAGAAAAAAAGAACAAGACAGCGTACCAGTGCTTGGGGGGGGGGTCCCCTTAATCAAGCGTAGTAGAAATTTTGTTCCATAAATTATAATATTTTTTAAAAATTAAATAACATTAGAACCTCCTACTACAATAAGAAAATTGATTTTAAAAAATGTTAAAAAGCATATCAATAAAGAGTGCAGTTTTCAAAAGACATCTAAAAGATAGAGAGTTGACGCCCACTGGACTTCTAGTGGCATGGAGTTCCACAGGGCAGGCCCTATCACACTGAAGGTTTGATCACCAGCAAAGACTTTGCATTCATAATGCCCCAGATCCAATCCGTGGCCAGGGGAGGAGGAAGGGGGCGGTGGGGGCGGGCCACCCCAGGTGTCACCACTGTGGGGGGTGACAAAATGCCAGGCGGCACTGACCTCAGGGCCTGAAGTGAGCCCGAGCCACACGTCTCTCCTGGGAGTGACGCGGTGGCTTGGGCACCCACAGGTTCCATGCTGCCCCAAATGGTCCGCCCGCCGCCTCCCTCTCAGCTGTAGGGCAGCTGAGTGGGAGGAGGTAGGCAGACTCCTCAGAGCATTCTGCCCCGACTGGCCCCAGCACGCGGGTGACTCACTTCACCCCTGGGTGCAGGGCACGCGCACCACCCCAGGCTCCCAATTAGCTTGTTCTGCTGCTGTCTGTGGCATCTCCAGGTAAGACTTGGAGAGGTCCCTATCTGAATTCTGGAGAGCTGCTACCAGTCACATGAAGGCACTACAGACCTAAAGGTAAAGGTAAAGGGACCCCTGACCATTAGGTCCAGTCACGGACGACTCTGGGGTTGCGGTGCTCATCTCGGTTTATTGGCCGAGGGAGCCGGCGTACAGCTTCCGGGACATGTGGCCAGCATGACTAAGCTGCTTCTGGAGAACCAGAGCAGCACACGGAAACGCCATTTACCTTCTTGCTGGAGCGGTACCTATTTATCTACTTGCACTTTGACGTGCTTTCGAACTGCTAGGTGGGCAGGAGCAGGGACCAAACAATGGGAGCTCACCCCATCGCAGGGATTCGAACCGCCGACCTTCTGATCGGCAAGCCCTAGGCTCAGTGGTTTAACTCACAGAGCCACCCGCGTCCCTGTGCTACAGACCTAGAGGGACCTAAATGGTCTGAGCTGCTGTCAGACACTTTTCTACGTTCCTAAGATCTGAACGTTTGCTCTGGTTCCCTGGCATGTCCAGGGAAGGGGGAGCTCCTCCAGCCTCTCTGGACAGGTGTTTGGGCAGCCTTGGGCAGCCACCCTATGGCTTGACGATCCTGCCTTTCCTTTAATTGTGCACCCTGCGTGGGGCCAGGAACGGCTGCTACAGGAACACTCTGCCATTAGTCCACAGCCTCCCAGGCAGCACTGCCCTCTGTGAACCATTGGCAAGCGCTCTGGCAACGCTGCCGTGCTAATCATGGCCCAGGGGATTTGCCAAGCGCTCCCAGCTGCCAGCATTCCTGGGCGTGAGCCCCAGCCGCCTCTTGGGTTAGTTTAATGAGGGTGTTACTCTGGATAGAATCACCAAGGCCAGGCCTTTCCATCGCATCACCCATTCCACCCCCAAAGTCCCCGGGGATCTTTAAAAATAATATGTGCAGGCTTGGCCCCACCCCATAAGGAGCAGCCCCCCAGAGGAAAGGAGGGGAGCAGTTCGATGAACAACAGAAAGGGTGGACTGGGGTTCAAAGTCTACTCCAGCGAGTTGCAATTAGGGCTGCAACCTGGTTAAATAAATGTTAATTATTTGATTAATTCAGGAGCGATCTAGATCACTCTTGGTGTCCTCCAGATGTTTTTGACCGACAACTCCCATCTGCCCCAGCCATCGCTGCCTGCAGAGCACCAGGTTACCAAAAGCTTCTCTAGATGTAGCTGGACTACAACTCCCATCATCCTTTGCACACTGGCCGCACTGACTTGGGCTGATGGGAGTTGGAGTACAACAGCATCCGGAGGGTCTGTGTTTTAGTTTGTCCATCCATTAATCTAGGGATTAAATTGGCACGTGAGTAAAAGCAATATATCTGAAACAAGACGCATGCTTTCCTTGCTACTAATGTGGTTGTTGTTATTAATTGCCTGCCCTTCACCCTAAGGTCCCAAGCTGGTTACAACATTAAAAGGCAACATTAAAAGCAATTTAAAACAAATTTTAGATGATGTACATGTGGTGCAGCCAGCATCATCTTGGAAGAGGCATTCTTACTCTCTGGGAGGGAAGCAAAGGTGCTTCTTTTTACATGATACTCACCATGTACTGTTTTTTAGAATAGCATTTTATTTTATTTTATTTTATTTTATTTTGAAACAGAATTAAAAACACAGGCAACGAAACACAGAGACCACTAAAGAGATCACTAAAGGTTATTCAATACCAAGTTCACTTACTATACAGCTGCCTCTCAATTGTCTGTAGTTTGCAGAAGGGACTGAAGTGCATATTGGAAATTTAAGTTTGTCCAGTTGAAGTGAATTGAAGAGCTCCATCCCCCTAGTGCAACAAGTCCACTTTAAAAAAAAAAAAAAACAGAGAGAGAGAGAGAGACTTTTTTGCTGTTAGGAAAGTGATGCGCAAATATAATGAAAAGTGGGAGTTGAATGAATGAGTAATGGGGAAATGTGTAATCACCATGGAAGCAAATCAGAATAAATACCCAGTAAAGACTGGGCATAACCTTCCCTTAAGCTTTGTGCAAATGAATCAGGATGAATGCTCAGTAAACAGGTTGCCAGGAGTATTGTGTCGTGCGCGCACACACACACACACACACACACAGAGAGAGAGAGAGAGAGAGAGGCATTCCCCCACTTATGCAGGGGTTACGTTATGGGCCTAGGACCCACGTAGTCACAAGGTGGTTAGATTGGTCTCAACTAGGACCAGGGCCTTTTCAGTACTGGCCCCGACTTGGTGGAACACTCTGTCACAAGAGACTAGGGCCCTGCGGGACTTGACATCTTTCTGCAGGGCCTGCAAGACAGAGATGTTCTGCTTGGCCTTTGGTTTGGACCTAGTCTGACCCTTATGTTTCCCTCCCCTTATGGTTTTGATCTATGGGCTAATTTTAAAATAAGGCTGCATTTTAAATCACATTTTAACCTGTATTTTAAATTGTGGTTTTTTTCCTATTATGTTTTTACTGAAATGTTATTGGTGTTAGCCATCCTGAGCCCAGCTCTGGCTGGGGAGGGCGGGGTATAAATAAAATTTACTATTATTATTATTATTATTGAAATTGCATAAAGTGGGGAGCACCCTCCAAACACCCTTTAAATGCCCTCTCTGCCACTCTCTCTTCAATCCATACCAAAAATACTGTATCCAAAAATATCCACAACTAGAATTGAAGCTCTGGGGGCTGCAGGACGTGTGGGAAAGAGGCTGCTGCTGCTACGCAACCCTCACAACAGCTGTTAGGCGGGGAGGCTGGGCAACGTAAACATAGCCCCACTGCACTTCCAATCTCTTCGGGGCTTCCTCGGACCTCACTGACCAATGTTAATCCTGCACAGAGTTGACTTATTGAAGTATGGACATGACTAACTTGGCTTTATTCATTTCAGTGGTTCACTCTGAGCACACACCAATATGTATAATTCCTGACTTGCTGAATAAGTTTGCTCCTAAGCACCACCGACGTGTTCAAGGTGGATTTAAAAAGGCACCTGGTCACATTCTTCCGCTGAGCCTCCTTCACCACCCTTCCTGCCCCTGGGGTGAGAGGGCAAACCCCACAGTTTGATCTACGTAGTCTTTGATCCTGAACCCAGAGCTGCTAATGACAGATTGCCACCGTGTCACCAGCTGGCAGAAGTAGGACAAATGTCCTAGGATTTTGCTGAGGCAACTAGATTAGGATCAGGGCTGGATCAACAAAGATGCTAAGTGCTTGGTAGGGCAGACGTCAAACCAGGGTGGCAGCTACAGTGTTGGTACCCAGGAGCTTTGCAGCGATGGGGCCTCTGCTGCTTCCTGTTTCTGCAGTATGCTGACATGGCTCATTTGCGGCATTCCATGGATATATTAAAGCTTGCATAGGTGACACCTTTTTCAGAGAGGAAGAGGTACTCACGTCTACTTCTCATTGAACAGAGCGCATACTTTTTTAAAAAATAATAATAATAATGGTATTTTCTGTTGTTATATTGGTGCTAGCATACGCAGGTTTTCATAATAGTACAGAAGATAGTTGCAAAAAGTCCTCCTTAGTGCAACCAGCAATGGAAGACTAAATGGTAAGCTAGCCAGTTCAGGAATATCTGTTGCCCTGAAATTTCAGGACCAAAACTGAGACCCAAGGAGGTCCCTGGTGATTCCATAGGGGCAGGCTCTACAGATGGAGGCGGAGAGGGAGTGGAGAAGGGGAGATACCCCCCCCCCCGACATAGGAGCCAATTCCTAGGGGTCAAGGTCCCTTCACCCTCCCCCATAAAATATTTGAGGGGGCGGGGGCCCTCCATAGTTGATGGCCATTGCCATTCAAATGGTGTGGTTGTGCATGTTATCGATTATGCAGGGCGGTGCCTCCCTGAGCCCACAAATTATTATTATTATTATTATTATTATTATTATTATTATTATTATTATTATTTACTTATACCCCACCCATCTGACCGGGTCTCCACAGCCACTCTGGGTGGCTCCCAACAGAATATTAAAAACACGGTAAAACACCAAACATTAAAAACTTCCCTATACAGGGTTGCCTTCAGATGTCTTCTAAAAGTCAGATAGGAGTCTGTTTCCTTGACATCTGATGGGAGGGAGTTCCACAGGGCGGGTGCCACTACCGAGAAGGCCCTCTGCCTGGTTCCCTGTAACCTCACTTCTCGCAGTGAGGGAACCACCAGAACCATTCGGCACTGGACCTCAGTGCCGAACGATGGAGGTGGAGATGCTCCTTCCGGTATACTGAGCGTCTATGTTATACTTTGCAGCCAGCTCTTGCCAGAGTGAAGCTTGCAAGCTACATGCAGTCTTCTCAATATTTTAAAGGCACTCTCACCCACCAGGAGGTTCAACCCTTCTACATGCCACCTGAAGGGGTCCAGACAAACCTAGAGACTTCAGGTCAGACCAGGAGGTCTGGCAACCCTGCTGGAGTGTATTGTTATTACCACTTCTTATAACACGGTTTTGGGGTGCTTCTGGATCCAGATCTGTTCCAGCCCTTTTCTTCTGCCTGCATCTTTCTCTGCCCATGTACTTCTTCCTCCCTTCTGCTGATCACAGGCACATAGAGAAGTGAGGAGAGACAGCAGAGATACAGGGAAGAACTCCCACCACAGCTTCCCTGCTTGCCATCCAAGGAACAAGTAGCTTCGTCTTATCTGTGATTTTCACATATGCATGGAATGCTTGGAACAGAACCTCTATGTATGTTGCAATTTGACTGTACTCTATTTTGGTGTCTGCTTGAAACATTTTTGTTTCGGCAAACCTATCCAGAGATGTAGAAATTGCATGTGTTTTGTTTCCTTTTAGCTATTGTTGATTTGGATGTTTCAAAGCACTTGTTTTTAACTGTTTTTAATCTTCTTCTTCTTCTTCTTCTTCTTCTTCTTATTATTATTATTATTATTATTATTATCAACATCAGCATCAGCATCAGCATCATCAGCATCTTCATCTTCATTCATTGCCATTATCTAATCGTACCCCTGAAAGTTCCTCTCCCCTTGTACCTCCAGCTAGTGGGATATGCTTCTGGTGCCAAACCGCAGCACATAAAATAAGATCACAGAAACTTTTATTGCCGGCAGAAAGCGTGCGGGCCATGAATCACCAGGAAGACACAGGCCATGCTCAGAGGATTTATGGTTTTTTAAAAATCAGTGGATACTTCAGTTACTGCACTAAAATGATCATTAAGGCTTTAGTGACACTCCACCCTGTAAAATGCAAAGCACTTGGCTTTAAAAACCGGTCTGCACATAGCACAAAGAATGGCTTTCTTTTCCTTTATATCACACAGCGGATGTCGTGAGCATGAAAACCACGACTTGGTCTGCAACGGTGTTCTCTATGGCATGGCAGCCAACATGTGCTAATAAGCAGCTGCCAACTGACTAGCAGAGGAACATAGAGGGGCAAAGTGGGTGGTTTTTTTTACAAGTGAAAGCCAGTGTGGTGTAGTGGTTAAGAGCGGTAGACTCGTAATCTGGGGAACCGGGTTCGCTTCCCCGCTCCTCCACATGCAGCTGCTGGGTGGCCTTGGGCTAGTCACACTCCTCTGAAGTCTCTCAGCCCCACTCACCTCACAGAGTGTTTGTTGTGGGGGAGGAAGGGAAAGGAGATTGTTAGCCGCTTTGAGACTCCTTAGGGTAGTGATAAAGCGGGATACCAAATCCAAGTAGAGTGGCCACTTACAACATTGCAGAGAGAGAGGGGGGGGGACAAATTTGCATAAAATTTGTACCTGCCAATTTAATATTGATTAATGCAAATTCTGACGTAATTACTGTAATTAAAATCAAAATGCAAAATATTTTTGCCATAATTGGAAGGATAGTGACCTAGTGACCTCTGTGCCTGCTTAGTCTGCTGCCCAGGTGCTTCTCACTGTTGATAGGGCAACTTCAGGGCCTCTCCTGCTTTCCCTTCTCAGGTTCTTTGTTTCTAAACTGGACTTAGAGATCTCCTTCAAAGAGACAGCTTTCGTCTGACAGCCCTTCAAACAGAGGTCTATCCTCTGGAAAGCATGGCAAATGGCCACCATGTACAAGCACTGCTATATATTGAGGCTGAACATGAGGGGCCTGTTCTGATTTGGGGCCAAATTCATTGCTTCAGAGTTGCCCAGATCTTCCCCTACTTGGATTTCAGCCCATAGCTCATTCAAGGGCCTTGCACAGCCATGTGGTCAGGAAGGTGAGAGAAGGAGACAGGTATCTCTCAACCATAAGCTTACACTGGTACCTCAGGTTACAGACGCTTCAGGTTACAGACGCTTCAGGTTACAGACTCTGCTCGGGTACCTCAGGTTAAGAACTTTGCTTCAGGATGAGAACAGAAATTGCGTGGCGGTGGCAACATAGCAGCAGCAGGAGCCCCCATTAGCTAAAATGGTACCTCAGGTTAAGAATGGTTTCAGGTTAAGAACGGACCTCCGGAATGAATTGAGTTCTTAACCCGAGGTACCACTGTATTTAGAGTTTAAAACCTTGATTAAACATGTGGGTGGGAAGGGAGTAGGAGATGCATGTAGACTGCCTTTGTATCTCCTCCTCCCCACCCATCCCCAACACCAGACCACACCATCTGATAGCTCTGAATTACTTTGGGTCAATCTGATAGGACCCAGGAAAATCAAGAGCTGCCTCAACCCAATCCAGCTGAGTGGACCCAAATCGGATGTATTTGGTTCTGAATCCAGGATTCAGACAGACCCCATGCACCTCCCTACCTAGGAATAAAATAAAATATCTAATTGCCCCCCCTCCCCCACCATAAAATATATAAAAGATCCACTTTCTGCTTACCATTCTCCCCATCGCCATTTCTTGTGGACACCCGGCCTATACATTTCAACCAGCCCCAGCAATTTTAAGCTATATTTAGCTCTCTGAATTAATTTATCTTCCTTTTGTCACATCTGAACGCTGGGAATATATTAAGATGGGTTTTCACATCGAAACATGAAACAACCAGAGTTTCCATGTTTGGGATGCAAGACTAAGCGTTTCAACTGAGAAGTTTTTAAAAAGTGACATTTCTGGGTTGAGAGATGGTCCGGAATGGGAAATGAGTTCGTTATTTCCATTTGACAAGTGTAGCATCCAAGAAAGGTTTTCGAATCAAATGCAAAGCCTTGCGATCTGAGCCCTGTTTACTCGACCAACAGAGGGTACCAGCAGTGCGCGGAGAGAAGAATCAGGACCACAACTGCAGGCCCCAGCTGAGGATGGGTAAATCTGCTGGTTTCTCCTTGGTTTCTTGGGAGCAGCCATTCCATCAGGCTGCCTCAGTGGGAGACATAGGAAGAAGAGCCAGTGTGGTGTAGTGGTTAAGAGCGGTGGACTCATAATCTGGTGAACCGGGTTCGCGTCTCCGCTCCTCCACATGCAGCTGCTGGGTGACCTTGGGCTAGTCACACTTCTCTGAAGTCTCTCAGCCTCACTCACCTCACAGAGTGTTTGTTGTGGGGGAGGAAGGGAAAGGAGGATGTTAGCCGCTTAGAGACTCCTTAGGGTAGTGATAAAGCGGGATATCAAATCCAAACACCACTTCTTCTTCTTCTTCTTCTTCTTCTTCTTCTGGTTTTCTGGAGTCCCAGCTCCATCAGGCACCTCTTGACCCTGAACTGTGCCAGCTGGTCATTATAGGAACAAATTGGTGCCTGAGTTTGATCTTCATTTTCCTCCATGTCTCTTTTCCCATTTGTGTTGTGTAGTTTTTTTACATTGCAAGGGTGTGGGCAGAGATGGTCTTGTTTTGATTATATGCAAGGTACTCTGGGAGCCTTTATGGCTAAAGTGTGGGGTACAAATGCTCTAAATAAATAAATAAGTTCCTTGTCCCACACTTCCACCTCAGTTTGCGAACCCGCGTGAAAATTCATCACCATTTTAGTGCTAATTTCTTCTAACGTACACATTTTTGTATGCAACTTTGCCTAATATACACATTTTCGCAAAGCTATTTCCCCAAGTGGGACGCGGGTGGGCTGTGGGTTAAAGCCTCAGCGCCTAGGGCTTGCCGATCGAAAGGTCGGCGGTTCGAATCCCCGCGGCGGGGTGCGCTCCCGCTGTTCGGTCCCAGCGTCTGCCAACCTGGCAGTTCGAAAGCACTCTCGGGTGCAAGTAGATAAATAGGGACCGCTTACTAGCGGGAAGGTAAACGGCGTTTCCATGTGCGGCTCTGGCTCGCCAGAGCAGCTTCGTCACGCTGGCCACGTGATCCGGAAGTGTCTTCAGACAGCGCTGGCCCCCGGCCTCTTGAGTGAGATGGGCGCACAACCCTAGAGTCTGTCAAGACTGGCCCGTACGGGCAGGGGTACCTTTACCTTTACCTTTATTTCCCCAAGTATAGTGTGCTCTCGTATGCTACTTTCACTAATATATGCATTTGTGGGCACACTTTACCTCAGTATATGAATTTTTGTATGCAATGCTTTGCCGGAGAACTGCACTGCAAAATTCAGGGCAGGTGAAATTTCAAAAGATAGTTGTGTTTCTCTTTGCGTAATGTTTTGAGAAGTGTGGATTAGGCGGGCTCACCTTTCAATGCAAACTGAATAAAAGTTCTCACCCACCTCTAGCCACGGCTCAACCTCCATGCATAGATCCAACTGTTTCACACAGAGTCTACACACACATAGACTCTATATTTAAATATGCAGCCCAGCACTGCAGAGGGGAAGCACACAGACTTCAAAAAACTATGTTCATACCAAAGTAGGAGAGATGCATATGATAGGACATGCATGCAGGAGGAGGAAGCTATAGCCTTGCTAGCATCTGCAGTGAGGCAAGCATGAAGATTAGCTTGTTTTCCAGCTCAAGATTTTGATTCAGACCCCGAATTGAATTAGCCGCCCTTCAAAGTGCGTTGGACGTTATCTTGTTATTTTCCAAAGCACCCAAGTGGGCCTCCGCCCTTGTGTCTGGCGGCAAACGCCTTGCTTATATGTGCCAGGGAAATGTGATATCCCTGAAGAGGGGATCACAGTCTACAGGAAAACCTTCTGGATCCTCTTGCACAACCACCGACAGCTCCGCAGTTGTCACGTGGAAGAAAGCATTGTCTGGGTCACCCGGGAGAACTCCTGTTTTCTGCAACTGATCTGACTGGTCACATCCTGGTTGTCTGTTCCACAGGCCTCCCCTTCCTAATTAACTCTGCAAAGAGAGAGAGAAAGAAATTGCCATCAGTTCCTGGTTCCTGTCGTGCAAGCAATTAATCGTTCTAATTATTTCCAGTCGTGCTAGCTTCCAATCTCACCCAAGCATAGACCGCACGCTCCCAGCCCACCTATCATCTCCATTTTCATTCTCCCTCCTGTGCGGGCATGCACAGTAACTGTATGTGTGCGTTTGAGAGAGACTGAACACTTGAGGAATCAGCCATGCATATGACCAACACATATACAGCTATAGGAGAGCAGCTGCAGTAGGCAGAGCTACTGGTGGGTGGTTATCTAGAGAATGACTCTCAGGGCAGAGGACTGAGGCCCTGAGGCTGACAGCTCTGACCCTGAACTGCCACTGCAGGGAGGCTCAGCAAGGCCCAGTCCCTCAAGATAGGGGGGAGTCAGTCCTGTCCCAACTTTGAGGGAGCTGAGGTGTCCTCAGCCCCAATCGAGTTGGAGCCTATGGTGCCTGACAGTGCCGTGACATATGCTCTGTAGCTTCCATCCAGGCTAACATGAAGAATTATCAGAATTTAAGGAGACAGTCCAGCCAGGAAAAAGCAGGACCAGTGGAAAGCAGGGCCAGTGAAGGGGTGTGAACTGGGGAGCATTTTGAGGGCCAGATAGGTATGGGGGGCCATCCTCACCCCTGCCCTGAACCCAATGCTCACTTCCTTTGCTCTGTACTGTTCTGGTTTTCTTGGGGGCAGTATAAAAATGCAGAGAACAACTGGTGCCATAGCCACAGAGGGATAGCACTTTTAGGATTACATCAGCACCCACTTCCCAGTAAATTCAATAACTTCAAACACCTCAGACTTATATCTGTTTGTTTGTTTGGTTGGTTGGTTGGTTGGTTGAATTGGTTTGTTTTGCAGTTTCACATCGACTGATGATGGACTCAGCCCTCCCCTTCCCAGTGTACACTTACACACACACACACACACAAAAACCCCATCACCAAAACATTTCTGACTGCAAGCCACAGTCCAATATGTTCCAGTCCTTCCTATATTTGTGCTTTTGCTGACGGACAACCTCCACATGTTAGCCTGAGAAAGCCACCATCTCCCTCTAACTAGGTACTATAGTATCCAGAATGGAGTTCCTGAACCAATTGAGAGATTATTGGCTAGATTACTTTCTCTGGGAAAGTCGGATAATCCGCTGGCATTTGATCAAATCGGGCGGGGGGTGGGTTGAGGAGACATTGGATCCGGAAAGCTGGCAGAAAGGGATAAGATCCCAGATAGTGCCTATAAATCAGCTGGGCTTGTTAGCTTTAAGTAGCTGTAATTCAGATGGGCTGGCAATGCTGTATTACTTGGGATTGGTTGACTGAAGGGAGTTCAGGAAATCTGAAATATGGCTGATGAGAAATTATCTTGCAAGCAGCATGTTGACTTTATTGAGCATAGGAGTCAGGTGCCTGTAAATCTTTCAAAGAGCGTTTCAGGTACTTTTACGGCTTGTGCGTGCGATTTATTGTAGGTTTTCAGGAAAAAGGGGTAATTTAAAAGGACACTGTCAGGTGAGCTTTATTGCTTGTATTTATTTTTTAATCTCCTTTGTTTGCAAAGTGCTTCTTGGCAGCGGGGAAGACAGCCCTGACTTGCTGAATGGGGCAAGTTCCGTCCTTTCCTTTGTCCTCCATATTATGTGGCAAGTTCCAGCGATAACATAACTGAGGTTTCCCCAGCAAAGAGGCAGGGAGGAAATGTGAAACTTGCAGGAAAAGGTGGCGAGAGCTTGTCTGCTGAAAGGGCAGAGAACAACAGCCAAGGAGCTTGCTATCTTCAGTTTAATTCTATTTATTTGTTATTTATTAAATTTCTATCCTGCCCTTCATCCCGAAGAAGCCCAGTTCTCCACACCTTGGAGAAATGAAGGTGGAGGAGGCATCTAGAGCATCCTTGCACGGTGCACCTGAGCCCTCTAAATGCTTTTTCAAAGGGATGGAGTGGCAATCAGCATCAGCGCTGGTATATCTCAGGTAAGTGTTGGTGTTTGGAGCTAAAATGCTCAGCAGAAGTTGAACTTGATACTGAATCCCTGTTGGAGGAACACACTTCACCATGGGTATAATCACGCAGAGACTCTCAGCTTAGGAGAAATAAGAAAGCTACATTTATTACAAGAAAAGACGCTTCAGAGGAGAGATCCTAGTTCTGTCTAAAGAACGTGGGGAGACCTTGAGCTCTGGCATCTCAGCAGGAGAGACACAAAAGACTCCTCTCCCAAGGTGAGGATGAAGTAGAAGGAAGCAGGAAATGAGGTCAGCAACCCTAAGAATATCAGTCTAATGCAGCTTTTCTCAGCCTTGGGCCTCAGATGTTGTTGTTAAGATAAAGGTAAAGCAGTGGTACCTACTTGCACTGACATGCTTTCAAACTGCTAGGTTGGCAGGAGCTGGGACAGAGCAACGGGAGCTCAACCCATCGCGCAGATTCGAACTGCCAACCTTCTGATTGGCAAGCCCAAGAGGCTCAGTGGTTTAGACCACAGTACCACCAGCGTCCCAGTTGTTGGACATCTAGGCAGCATGGCCAGTGCTCAGAGATGACGAGAGTTGTAGTTCAACAACATCTGGGGGCCCAAGGTTGCAAAGGGCCAGTTTAGTGCCTAAGGGAAGGTGAGCACAGGCTAGGTCAGAAATGACAGTCTAGGAAGCTTGGAGGTCCCTCTCTCTATCTACTCTTTCTATGCAGACCCATCAGCTTTCAATGCAAGCTGAGATGCATCCTAACATTTGCAACACTAAGTACACGAGAAAAGCCCTACTGGATCAAGCCAGTGGTCCATCTAGTCTTGTGCCCTATATTCCCAGTGAGAAACCAGATGTTTATGGAAGGCCTGCAGGCAGGACCTGAGGGCAACAGCAACTCTTCCCACTTGTGATTCCCAAGAACTGATAATCAGAGATATGTTTATGAGAGGCCTGCAGGCGGGACCTGGAGCTTGCTCCCATCATCTATCTACCTTCCTCCTTCAGGCCCTGAAGCCTTGGCTTAACACCACTGGGGTGACATTATCAGTAGGAATAACTCACTTCTAATAGCATCCTTTGCAATAGTGCCAACTTACATACCTGGCAAGAGGTGGACCAAGGAAGAGGTTGCCACAAAGTCTACAGAGTCCTCCAAGCCAAAGCCAGAACTGAAAGTAATTCAGCTTTTCTTTGGGCCATCCATGCAAAACTTTAAGAATCATAGGTCATTTCCCTTTGAATTTTCCCATGCTGGATTTTCCTAATGTGCTGGTCAACTGCCCTGTCTCCCAGCATCCCTGAAAAGCCTCTGCTGCCCATGTAAATGTCCTTTTGGTTCCCAGTGAAGCCCCCCCCCCCCCCCAATTCTCACAGGCCTTTTTATATGTTTCAACATCATTTGATAACATTTTAATATTTGCTGATTGGTGGTAACGGTTTGCTTTTAGCTCCCGTGAGTCAGTTTTTAGCTCTTTTTATGTGCTAAATGTTTTGTTGCCATGGCTGGCATTTGTTTTACTCTTTCATGTTGGGTTTGGATTCAGTGCTGGGGTTCCCGTGGTTGTGTGTTTTTTATATTTGATGTGTTGCAAATTGCCTAGAGAGACTGTACCTCACCTAGAAGAGGGGTGGCGATCCTCAGGCCCAGGGGACAAATGCTTCCTTCCAGGCCTATCTATGTGTCCTTCAGACTCTCCCTAGATCATGCCCCGGCCCCAGGACACAGTACTCACAAGCCGTGCCTCATGCTCCTTCATGCCACAAGCATACCACTCAACCGTCCCAATTTCAGCAGGACATCCCTGAATTACAGAAGCCATTCCAGCTTCTGATAGGATCCCAGAATGTCCTGGTTTTTGGTCCAGTGCTCTGGCACAAGTCAGCTGGTTCCTGTAACAGCTCGCGAGAAGTGAAGCTATAGGGAACCAGGCAGAGGGCCTTCTTGGTAGTGGCGCCCGCCCTGTAAAATGCCCTCGCATCAGATGTCAAAGAAATAACAACCACCCAACTTTTAGAAGACATCTGAAGGCAGCCCTGTTTAGGGAAGCTTTTAATATCTGATGAATTATTGTATTTTAATGTTTTGTTGGAAGCCACCCAGAGTAGCTGGGGAAACCCAGCCAGATAGGTGGGGTATTATTATTATTATTATTATTATTATTATTATTATTGCACAAGAGCTTTTACCTGGTTGGAATGTGCCATTGAACTATGATCATGCTTCCTCTATGTATGCATGGATGGATGAAAGGGTGTGTATGTGATTAGAAACCTGTGACTTCTGTGTGGTTCAAATATAGCCTACTGAACAAAGGAAGAGTCATGTCAATTCCTCCATCCACGTTTGGTTCTGGAACCACCCACCATTGGTATATGGCCTCCAAAGGTTGCCATGCAAACTGAAGCGTGGTGACATCTTTTTCCATACAAAAATATAGTCTACTAGAGGCTGTACCCCTGTTCGCTCCACTCATCAACCCTCTCTGCCATTCACTCCACATTAACTCCCTAGACTTTCCCCTTCCCACCCCACAGAACTACTAAGCTTGCTTGGCTTGCTCTCTTTGGTTTTTCTACATGCAAATCCAGGAATGTGATGAGGCCCTACAAATCCTCCAATGGGGACTAAATGATGACAGCATAACGTTTTTATGCATAACAGAAGAGATGCACATTATAATTTGGTCTTTGATTCTGTCCTTCTGGTTTGCAGTCCAGCTGTTGCTTTCGAGGGACCACAGCTCAGTGATGGAGCATGCACTTTGAATGTCGAAGGGCTCAGGGTCAGTTCCTGGCATCTCCAGCTTAAAGGGATCAGGGAGCAAGCAATGGGAAAGACCTCTGCTCGAGACCCTGAAGGCAGATTAGACAGCATTGAGCCAGATGGACAAATAGCGTGACCTGGCAGAAGACAGCTTCCTGTGCTAAGATTGATTAGATATATGGGCGCATATAGCGCAGCAGTCTTTGTCCATGGAGTTTTCTTGCCAGGGATACTGGAGTGGATTGCCAGTTCCTGCTCCAGGTGGATCACGTTTGGTCAAAACTCTCCACTATGACATGTCCATCTTGGGTGGCACGGCATGGCATAGCTCATAGCTTCTCTGAGTTATTCAAGCCCCTTCGCCACGGCAAGGCAGTGACCCATGAAGGGGAATTGATGCTTTTGAATTATGGTGCTGGAGGAGACTCTTGAGAGTCCCATGGACTGTAAGAAGATCAAACGCATCCATTCTTAAGGAAATTAGCCCTGAGCGCTCACTGGAAGGACAGATCGTGAAGCTGAGGCTCCAATACTTTGGCCACTCATGAGAAGAGAAGACTCCCTGGAAAAGACCCTGATGTTGGGAAAGATTGAGGGCACAAGGAGAAGGGGACGACGGAGGACGAGATGGTTGAACGGTGTTCTCGAAGCTACGAACATGAGTCTGACCAGACTGCGGGAGGCAGTGGGAGACAGGCGTGCCTGGCGTGCTCTGGTCCATGGGGGTCACGAAGAGTTGGACATGACTAAACAACAACAGCGCAGCAGTCTATTTCAGCCCAAGGGCTATATTCCCTTCTGGGCATGTGCCAAGGGTGGTGGGGCAGAAGCACAAGTGGGTGGAGTCTGTGGCTTTTACTTTGCGCATAAGGTAGTTTTGACGCCCCTCACTATCCTTCATCCTGATAAGCAAAGTGTTCAGTGATACAGTCCAGCCAGGGAAAAACATTTGTGGGCAAGACAGATGTCATAGACTGATTGGATGCAAAGGAATGGTGGGAGGAACCAGCTAGGGAACCCCCAAGGGAGGAAGGCTCAGAGCCCAGGGATTGGTGGTGAGACAACTAAGAGTGGTCAGAGGAGAAGAGGGAGAAGCCTGGGAGGAGGAAGTGTTGGCAGCTGAAGAGGTAACAGGGCTTAGTGGGCAGGGAGAGTCTGTGACAGAGGGAAGTCCAGAATTGGAAGTGGGTGTGGAAGCAGGAGAGTGGGATGAGGGAGGCCAAAAGGCAGAGATGAGTCAGGCTGATGAAGAGGCACAAGTGCCTCCCTCCCCCACTGTAACAACCTCCCCTCCTCACTGGTCTCACAGAACCAGGAGAGGCATAAAGAGGTCAAAAGAGAAATTAGCTTCATGCAGGCACAATCTCAGATTGCTTGGGGGAACCCTAGAGAGGAAGGGACTTAGAAGGTGAGGACTTCACAATTGCAACACCTACTGAAGATGAATTGCTGTGCTCATTAGGCCGGACACTCCTGCGCAGATCCTGTTTTTTCCCTAATAAAGAGTTAATTCCTCCTGCACCGTGTGATTGACTGCTGGCTCGCTCCTGTCAACAGAGCCAGTGAGGGGTATGGCTTGAAGAGAGGGATGTGTGACATAGGAAGATGTTCATGGACCAGATAGAGAGGTTTGGGTGATCTGATTTGATCTGAGGTTCCCCACTATGATATATAAAGTGCATCTCATCCTGCAAATCTGCAAGTTTAACATGACAAATGATTGGATTAACATATTCAGGCAGAGGAACCAAACTGCTGGAACTCCCTGCTGCTACCCCAGTTTCCAAATGCTGCCCATTTGATCGCAGTTTTGCTTCTGTGCCTTTTTTCAAGGCTTCTCTGCAAATCTAAGGGTTTTGTGTCTTTCCAGGGGCTTCTGTCTTGCAACATCCACTTTCTCTTCCTTCCTCTGCCATTGGAAACTGGAGCTCACAGTGGGCTCAGCAATTAGTGGTAGCAAAGGAAATATAAGGCAAAAACAAGTATTGCTAATAAGCTGACACATTAAACAATGAGTCACGCTTCCATAAGGAGCCTGACTCAAGTTATAACCCTAAATAAACAAGCTGTGAGAAACAGTTTACAAAATCCGAACGTGTTACTTATTTAGCTGCCGTGGAGAAGCTGTGATCTGAACCCTGAGTTGTATTTAAGTATCTAAAGCAAATATGCAGCATGGCGTTTCCTAGAGCTCAACCAGGAGGGCCATCAGGCTTTGCCTCAGCATTGCAGTCAAAAAATTAAGACGGTGTCCAAAAAAATAAATAGGCAAAGGAAAAAGGCCACAGAATGCACCAGTGCCAGAGGATTCTGACTCCCATCAGCTCTAGCCTGCATGACCAATGGCCAGGAATAATTGGAATTGGAGTTTAGGGGCATCTAGAGGGCTGTGGATTACCCCCACGCAACCCTCAGATCTACATTAACAGCACAATCCTAGGCATGTTTGTTTGTTTGAGAAAATTTCTAAACTGCTTACTAATCAGGGTGGAATTCTAAGCAATGTACAGATAGACAGTTTTTTAAAATAGCATAAAACCATTAAAAGTGTAAAAACATAAAAGAACAAGTCACAACATTGCAAAAATACAAACGTACAGAAGTAAGACTACATTCACTGGGTCTTTTCTCCCAGGCGGAGTGTGTCTTTGCTTGGCGCTGCAGAGATTTCAAACTTATTTAAGTGTCCTGGCTTCACTTCAGTAGAGTTTGGGAGGAGCATTTTAGTGAAGAAACAAAGAGTTCATTGTTGTTGGAGAGTCTTATCTCTATTACAGACTACACTTTTCATGGTTTTGTGGGAAGAAGGCAGGAAATGAGGTTTCCCCAACCTTGTGCCCTCCAGATGTTGCTGGTTTATAACTCCCATCAGCCCAAGCCATGGCCAATGGACAAGTATATCCAGAGCTACAGCCAATATCTTTTTTTTTAAATTTAAAAAAACCTGCTTCAAAGAATCACATGCAACAATGGGCGTATGGTGGAAGTTGTAGTTCAACAGCATCTAGAGGGCATCACATTAGGGAAAGCCTACATTAGAAGAATGACACTCAAGTGGTGCATTGGGATCTATTGTGGCATCAGAGAAAACTTATGGGTTCATCATTGTGTTGCCCCAGAACAGGACATCAAGGTGTTCTCTTTCAGGTCCATGGTTGGAATGAAAGAATGGAGCCCACTGATGGGCCTCTTGTTAAGAGGTGCAAGACCATCACCATCTGATCCTTCTTCTCCCACAAGTCTCCACTCTTTGCAGGTCAGTAACTTTCACAGAGTAGCAGGAGGTCTTCCTTGCAAGTCCAACACCCCAAGCTTGCTGTGTGAAATGGCAGGCTGGGCCACTTCTGGGAGTACTCCAGCCTCCTCATTGGAATGGAGCAAACCTTAGCTAGCAAACCTGCAGGAAACGAAGGCTTCCCAGACAATTTACTGGCCATAGGAACATACTCAGTTGGTAGTTAAGCATATTGAGTCAGGCCAGCCATTGTTCCATCTTGGTTGGAGTTGTCTACAGCAGGGAGAGGGAACCTCAGGGTTAAGGGATGAATATGACCCTAGAGTTCTACTGGATCAGACAGAAAGGCCCATCTAGTTAATCATCCAGTTCTCCAACAAGATGCCTCTAGGATGCCTGCAAGAGAGACCTCCAGTTACCCCCCATCAACTGTTCCCAGGCATTGTAATGTCAGATGATTGACAGGTGGGCTGCCCCCACCCACCTGTCGCATCTGGCTCATGAGGTAACCAAAAAGGCTCCCCACCCCTCTCCTAAACGAGTGCTCAACTTGTCATATCAAAATGTAGCTGCTTTTCAGTTGATTTCCAGCAGATCAGAGCAAAGTTCTGTTTCTCCTGAGAGTTTGCAGCTGGCCTGCCAGGCAACTGGTTACATTCCTGGTGGCAAGCGATGATCCTGATGTTACCTTAGCCTCGTAAAAGCAGAAGGACATAAAGAGCACCTGCCTACTTACGTAAGTGCGCGTTAACCTCCAAGTTGTTGCAGCAGACGCCCATCGGACTTTTATCTTGTGGTGCAATCCCACTTATCTCAGCATCACACCCAGAACACCTGCCACTGGGATATAACAAGCTGCCTTAAGCCAGATAAGACTATTTATCCATCCAGCCCAATATTATCTTCTCAGATTGACTTTGGCTCTCCAGATCCTTTCCCAGACTTTCTCCCCCTGGTCCTTTGAACTGGAGATGATGGTGATGATTTATTGCATGAATATCCCACCTTTTTCTCCAAGGAGCTCAAGGTGGGGTACATGGTGCTCTCTCCCCCCCCCCCCTCATTTAATCCCCAGAACAACCCCGTGAGGTAGGTTAGGCTGAGAGGCAGTCACTGGCCCAAGGTCACCCAGTGACCTTTCTGGCTGAGTGAGGGTTTGAACCCTGGTCTCTCGGTTCCCAGTCTAACCATTGCACTACATTGGTTGTTCAGGGTTGGAACCTGAGACCTCCCACATGCCTAGCATGAACTGTGAGCTGTGGTCTTTTCCTCCCCCATTGGTTTTCCATTGTCTAATTCGATTTCTGCTGTACTGCTTTTCATAACTGACCTCAAAGCAGGGTGTATGTAAAAGAGCCAGAAAAGTGGCAAATAAAACAGAAATCTCAATGACACAACAAATACAAACCCAGCAAAGGGACCACCAAGAAGGCTTCATCTGCTGATCTTAAAGCACAAGGAGGTCAAGATGAAAGAAGATGCTCTTGCAGACATCTGGGTCCCAGGTTTTTTTATGGCTTTAAGTGTCAAAGTATTCTAAATCCCTGGATAGGATCGTAATGGGAGAAGATGGTCCTCCATGAAATGGTTTTCTCAGTAAAGAGAAGATACAAATGAGTAACAAGCCTAAAATGGAAAAGAAGTAATGGCTGAGGGAGAAATAATGACATCTTTTTCCGTGTGGTACTCAATTACCTTTGGTCTCTAGCAAATGTCTGGTATTTTTATATGGGTCAGCAAATGTCTATTGGCTTATGAGACAATAAGCTAATTCTCAGTTAGGAAGGAGCAACAAGAGTTTCCCCCTGTACAAATGCATTCTGTATTCACATGTAATTTTGTCATTTAAAGCTCTCAGCAGTCTGGAGCCTGCCGCAGCCCCAAAGGTGAAAGAGACCAGCAGCATCTAGAGAGCCACAGGTGGTCCATACCTGCCTCAGAGAAGGCCCAGGAAGAGCCATGAAAATAACCTTAGAAGGGCTCCTAGATGAGTCTAGGAATGTGCCCCATGAACTGCCACCGGACCTGAAAGATAGCTGAGGACCCAGGAGTGTCTACAGCCCAGGAGAAGGTGTTTGGGCTATAGAAATGGGGAGGGGGGGTACATTCAAGTAACTGACCCTGAGCCGCTTTTTGCCATGGATACTTGATTAAAATTGGAGCAGCGGTCCACACTTTTAATCTACACTTCACGAACGCCTTGATTAATCCCACTGATTCATCAATAGACACATTTTGCCCTAATTAACACGAAAGGAGGGATGCCGTCTAGGTGCGTTTCCAGAGACAGCGTTAATTCAGCCATGCAAATCCCCTGTTGCTTGATCACTCTGGGCGACCAAGTTTTATCAGGGCACTTTTATCGCCTTGCACTTAAACTTAGGAAATGCAATTTTTGCCCAGTAAAACACATTTATTTCTTGTGAAATGATAAACGGTTCTTTGGGTTACTTGTTTGAATAATGCAGCTGTTATTCATTGTTAATGCTGGTACACGAATGATGGGGGGGGGGGAGATATTGTGAGAATTCTGATGCAATTTATTTTCCAGCAGATACAGCAATATAAGCCCCACCCTGGGAGAGTCTCATGGCCCTGCAGCCATGACTGTCCTTTGACTGCACCAGCAGAACAACACCTATTTTTGCACCACCTGTAGCAATGTCAGGTGTATAATAAGCATGCTAGCTTTGGTACCGGATCTAAAGCCATGGTAAGTAAGCTTTTTCTTATCCTAAATGGCTTGGGACTAGTGTTGGTTGGTGCCCGCTGGGATTTCGCAGAGTGTGTGAGTTAGTATTCGCATAGTCCAAAGTTGGAGTTAACTCTTTATTAGCAAAAACATGACCTTCACAGACTTGGCTGAGTGCCAGGCCTAATGAGCACAGCAGCTCATTCCTGAAGGGTCTTCCTTCATGAAATCAGTTGCCAAGACTTAAAGACCCCACCTCCCCACAGCTGTCTAGGTCTCCTCCAGGGCTTTTTCTAAGCCACCAGAGACTTGGCCTCCATGCAGCAATCCCTTCTCTGCATTTTTCATGCTTCTCCTAGTTCTGGGAGACGGGAAGGGGAGCTTGTTGCAGCAGGAGGGGGGGACATTTGTGACCCTTCACCAGCCCAACTCATCTCTGCCTCTTGGCCTCCCTTATTCCACCCGCCAGCTTCTGATTCTGATTTTGGACTTCTCTCTCCCACAGACTCTCCCTTCTCACTAAGCCCTGTGACCTCTTCAGCTTCCAACACCTCGTCTTCCCAGTCTTCTCCCTCCGACCACTCCTTGCCCCACCACAAATCCCCGGGCTCTGAACCTTCTTTCTTTGGGGGTTCCACAGCTGTTTCCACCACCATTCCTCTGCATCCAGCCAGTCCCTGACAGATCCTCTGGTGCACAGCCAGTACCAGGCTCTCAATCCTTGGATGACCCCATTCCTACTCAGGTGTGCTCCCTGGCAGCCTTAGTGTGGCTACTCTGATTGGTGCAGGGCGCTCACCCTTTTGATTCCCCACAATGCCCCCTGACAGATCTCCATCTGTTGAATGTCCGCTGTTAAAAACAACCAAGGATCCATCAATCTTGGTCCCCCAGATGATTCCTCCCACCATTGCTGTGTGTGTCCAACCATGGAACTAGTAGAGTAAAAGGCAGGAGGCCAACAGTAGGTGGTACCTGAGCCAATGAGAGACAGAGCCAACTAATAATAGTGTTGTCCTCTGCTGAGTTCTACCAGTGCAGCACAGAGGCTAAGGATAACAAAGCTGGTACCACCCACTGGACTTTTAAGTAAGAAGACAGACAGGTGGGGACTGGCTCAGAGGTTGGTGGGAAAATGTCCCATTCTCTCTAATGGACCAGTCTGCATTACTTGGGACTAAGGTAAAAATCAGAAGGTCAGCGGTTCGAATCCCTGCTATGGGGTGAGCTCCCGTTGCTCCGTCCCGGCTCCTGCCAACCTAGCAGTTTGAAAGCACACCAGTACAAGTAGATAAATAGGTACAGCTGCAGCAGCAAGGTAAACAGCTTTTCTGGGCACTCTGGCGTCTGTCACAGAAGCAGTTCAGTCATGCTGGCCACATGACCTGGAAAGCTGTCTGTTGACAAATGTGGGCTCCGTCTGCCTTAAGTGAGATCCCCACACCCCATAGTTGCCTTTAACTGACCTTAACCGTCCAGGGGTCCTTTAACTTTTTACCTTACTTGTACCATGGAGCCCAGAAGCAGGAGGGGGATGAGGGGGCTAAAATCCTCCCATGCTTGACTGGGAGGGTAAGCCCACCCAACAATGATCAGTCTGAAAAGACTGCTGTTAATTCCAAGGATGATGTATTGATAAAGAGATGGGAGAGGTGCAGTTTTATGAAGCTAATAATATGAGCTAGCTTTGTTGTATAAAGCAGGGCTAGAGTTAGGTTTAGGTTTGTGAAATTTGGATACCACTTCCTGCTAGACAAGCAAGTAGAAACTACAATAAGAATTTTTTAAAAAATGAAAAAAGATATAACAATGCAAATATATAACATCATTGCCTAAATGCAAAGGAAAATAAACACATCTCCCTGGCATTCTGTTGAAGGGCTGTTCAGCCCTAGTCCATTTTATTAGTAAAGAACCTTAAGGAAGGAGAGCAGAGGGCTTGAAGTCACACATTGACACTTCACACCTGGACAGTGGACTGCTGAGCTGGTCATAGCCTTCCCTACTCAGCTGAGATGAATTGTCCTTCCATTTAAATTATAGCAATTCTTTTCTAAATGTGCTTCTATACATCGTAGGTGAGAAAGTTCACAATTTGTGCATAATTGTACCCAATTTGCATACCATTTGCATCGCCGCTGCTCTGCCTTTAACCGTAACTCAAGATATAGGCATTAACAGGTGATATTTAGGCTTTGAAAGCCGCCTCTGCTGATTTCTGCACATCAAGCAACTGCAAAAGGCAAGCCAAGACAGTTGTTTTTCTCCCTTGGCTAGCTGATGTCCCAGCACAAGTGTGGAGATTGCAAACCCCTTATCTGCAAATGCAAATCATGTCCAAGATGCAACATGCCCTGAACAGACATGGGCATCACCCATGGAGCAATAATCCCTTGACTGCACACCTTGGGAGGAACTGGGACCAGTCCTTTTAAGGAGAATCTACAGGGGCCATTTTCCTTTTGGGACCATCTTGAGTTTGGAGGGGGGCCCTCTACGTAGTGCTCTCTGGGTCTCCTCCTCCGTTATTGGGATTCTGGCAGGCTTACTGGGTGGCAAGTAGCCTCCACCAACCAGCAGCTGCAATACTCCAATGGTAGTCAGACAGCTGCAGTAAGTATGGGAGTCCCACCAATTTAATTTCCCAAAATGCCCCAGAGCAACACTGCTTCATGGGTATTGTGGGAAATGTAAAGGGGGATGCTCCCAGGTGCCTGCCAAGCAATAAGCATCAGAAATAAAAGGGGGGGCAAAGTAGGCACCAGCAGGTCAATGGTGCCCAACAACTGCCCAAGGGTACCACTTGTTGACACCAGGCCTGTGGACAGGGCATCGTTCTGTTTACTGAGGGAGCTCAATATCAGGCCTGGTGCCAATGGCAGGTGCAGCCAGGCACTGACCAGGGGCATCAGTGCTCAGAAGGGCCCCTCACCAGCGAAACCTATCACCCACTCTCTCATGGCTGGGTGCAGGTGGCAGTGTGCCCTTGGGAGCCAAGCTGGGATGCCATCCCTCTGGAGTGCGTTCTTGTTTTGAGACCGGCTAGACCGCATCTGTATCTGAAGCATCTCCACACTCCGCCTCAACTCTTCAAGTCTGTGCCAAGTTTAGATGGCTATCTATTTCCTCTGTTACAGTTGTTATTATTACTATTTTATTACTGTAGTCAGAAACTCTGGGTGCCTACTTATTTATTTATCTATCTCACATATATACAGTGGTACCTCGGGTTAAGTACTTAATTCGTTCCGGAGGTCTGTTCTTAACTTGAAACTGTTCTTAACCTGAAGCACCACTTTAGCTAATGGGGCCTCCCGCTGCCGCCGCGCCGCCGGAGCACGATTTCTGTTCTCACCCTGAAGCAAAGTTCTTAACCTGAGGTACTATTTCTGGGTTAGCGGAGTCTATAACCTGAAGCGTATGTAACCTGAAGTGTATATAACCCGAGGTTATATATACATACATGCACACACATACACACACACACATATACACACTGCTTGATTGTAAGGGGGGGGGGGACATTGAAGCGATTTACCAAAAAAATTAGATATTGCAACAGAACGGTGTTCAAGTTCTGTTACATGCCATGGAACTTCAAGGAAAACACAACTTAAAGTTACTCCACTTGCCAATGTATATGCACAGAAAACTGAAAGGGAACAAATGGAGATCTGCAATGATCAATACATTGCATCCTTAATTATTATTACTGTATAATCTTAGAAAGTTGTATAATCTTAGGCGTGGGGGGGGGGCTGACAGGGGACACAGCTGTGGCTACCATGAAGGAGGCCTGCACTTCTGCATTTTCCTCTACGCTGCTGTTTACAATGCAATCCTATGTGCATTGACTCAGAAGTAAGTCCTATTGAGTTCAACAGGGTTGACTCCCAGACAAGTGGGTCTAAACCTGCAATCTGAGGTTATATCCACAACATACATTTCAAGCACATGTCAAGCAGACAGTTCTCCTGCAAAGAATCCTGGGAGGTGTAGTTTATCTCCCACAAAGCTTAAATTCCTAACACCCTTAACAAACTACCAAATGTGTTAGATTTATGGTGAAGATGTGACTTTTAAAAAGAAAGAAAGCTTTTGACCAATTTCTTGTCTCTGGAAAGCGGTTGGGGAGACGAAACAATTAAAGCTGAGGAGCTGAGGTCCAGCTCCGAGGGCCTTCTGGCAGTTCCCTCCCTGCGAGAAGTGAGGTTGTAAGGAACCAGGCAGAGGGCCTTCTCTGTAGTGGAGCCCGCCCTGTAGTGGCACCCTCCCATCACATGTCAAAGAAATAAACAACTATCTGACTTTTAGAAGACCTCTGAAGGCAGCCCTGTTTAGGGAAGTTTTTAAAGTTTGGTGTTTTATTGTGCTTTTAATTCTGTTGGGAGCCCCCCAGAAGCGTGGAGTAGAAATAATAAATTATTATTATTATCATTATTATTATTGACACACCTTTAACTTTTTAATGCTATCGCCTTTGGCTTTCCAACTTCAGGCGCTGAGGCCTCTGCTATGTAGCCTTCTTTGCCTGTGGCAGGAGGCTTTTCAACTTTTCCTCCTTAATTTCAACTCCAACCATTTCCAAGCTCTTTCCTCTTCCCCGCCCAGGGCCCTATATTCCTCCTCCCCTCCTGCCGCAGAGAAACCTTTAGGAAGTAGGTCTGTTTGCCTGAGAGGTTTGCTGCGAGCTCCTGCTCTCCCTGGAGGCTCCCAGGTTGCGTGAGCAGGCAATCAACCTCCCGAGCGCATAAAACACTCGGCGCTCCATCCCCGAGCAAACAGTACAAAGCCGCGCCATGGGCAGCCTCCCTCCAATAATTACTTCTGCACACACCTTGGGTCTTAAGTACATGGTAAGAAACAGATCAGCATGAGAGATCTCCTTATGGCTCAACTGGGAATCGTTGTTATCAACGACTCCCGCTTTTCCAGTCAATGATGATTTACTCTGATCTGCTCTATTGGTTTTATTGAGTGAAGGCGGTGATACCTGGAGAGAGGGAGAGAGAGAGAGAGAAATGTGACTTGTGCAAGTATGCGGGGACAGTGCCAAGCTTCCTCCGTTCGGAGCTTGTGCATTAGGCTGCTATCCACCAACACCATCCTCTCCACCACCAACCCCCCCTTAAAAAAAAAAAGATGCACCAGAATTATTTGTCATGTTTTATGCACCCATCTGCTTGCTGTAGTCTCTCAATAAATCAGGCTCGCCGGCTTGCATGCGCGGTGCGCTCTCATGCACGTGTCTGCTTTCCATGTAGATTACTTATGATGAGAGTCTAATTAGACCCAGGGAAGCCTGCCTACTGAGCAAGCCTGGGGAGAACTTAATTAAAGTCAATGGAGAAAATTATAGGTGAACGAAAAATTAGGGCAGTGAGAAGAAAAGAAGGGGGGAGAAAGAGGGGAGAGGAGACAGGAGGGAGAGAGGCGCAGAGCTGGGAGGAGGAAGGGAAGGAACTTTGCTTGACACTCCTGTGCCAAAACTTGCCTAAAGCAAAGTGACACAGGGCGCCCTCTCAAACAGGATGTTTCCCATTAAAGGAACTTCCCCAACTGACTCTATTTATCAAGGAGTGCCCAGACCTTCTGGCACCCCCCCCCCCCGGTGAATTAGTCCCTATATATTTTTGCCTTGTTAAAATGCCGCTATTCACCTTGCCAACAAAGGTCCGTATAGTTAAAGCTATGCTTTTCCCAGTAGTGATGTATGGAAGTGAGAGCTGGACCATAAAGAAGGCTGATCGCCAGAGAATGGATGCTTTTGAATTATGGTGCTGGAGGAGACCCTTGAGAGTCCCATGGACTGGATGAAGATCAAACCTATCCATTCTGAAGGAAATCAGCCCTGAGTGCTCACTGGAAGGACAGATCCTGAAGCTGAGGCTCCAATACTTTGGCCACCTCATGAGAAGAGAAGACTCCCTGGAAAAGACCCTGATGCTGGGAAAGATGGAGGGCACAAGGAGAAGGGGACGACAGAGGATGAGATGGTTGGATAGTGTTCTCGAAGCTACTAACGTGAGTTTGACCAAACTGTGGGAGGCAGTGAAAGACCTGGCGTGCTCTGGTCCATGGGGTCACGAAGAGTCGGACATGACTAAACAACAACAAAACTGGTATCCATCATGGCTTGTAGCCATTGGGAGCATTCTCCATGAATTTGTCCAATCCTTTTAAAGCCATCCAAGTTGGTGGCCGCCATTGCCTCCTGCATCCCAAAGTTTAACCACGTGCTGTGTGAAGATGTGTGCTGCAGATATCCTACCTGCCCGTCAACCGTTGCGCACTGGCGTCCGTTATCTGGCTCTAGGACCCTGTTAGCGGCGGACTGTTGCTGTTGCCCAGCTACTGCTCTGCTCATGCAGGCGCCCGTCTCTGTATCCATGACACTGAGCGGCTCGCCTAGACGCCCTGCTCTTTATCCATCCCTCTGATCATTCTGCATCCTGCTCTCTCTTCCGGCCGACATTAGGTTCCAGCTGCCGCCCTCCATTATTGTCCCACTCCCGTCCACCATTCCGCTTGCTCACTGTTCTTTTTTTTTTCAAATTTTTTTATTGGTTTTCCAAATATATAGCAAACCTAAAAGAAAAACATTACAATATAAAAAACAAACAAACATTTATCCTAACTGTTATAATCCCACTTTTGTTACCATTGTTATATGAGTTTCCATATAACTCATTGTAGCAGTTTTCCAATACTATCTTCCAATAAAATTAACTTAGTCAATTAACATCTTTCTTTCTTTTCATATTAACTTCTGTCCGTAGTGTTATGCAATTTAGCATATTTAACTCCTAGGCCAATTTGGTACTCACAAGTAATTCTACTTATATTATCTTAGCATATTTAACTAAATAATCCTTAAATTTCTTCCATTCTTCTTGGTACTCCTCCTCTTTCTGTTCATGGATTCTTCTGATCAGGTCGGCCAGCTCCAAAAAGTCTATCACTTTCAACTGCCATTCCTCCACTGTTGGTATTTCTTGTAATTTCCAATTTTTTGGCTAACAAAATTCTTGCTGCAGTTGCTCACTGTTCTGCCTGCTCAACAATTCCAATCCTTAAAAAAGCTCAATAAAATGGTCGGCCCTCAAGGATGTTCACTTTAACAAATCTGGCCCTCTTTGAAAAAAAGTTTGGACACTCCTGGTTTACACTGACTCTCTGGGATTTCAGACAGAGGTCTTTCCTAGTCCTGCTTGGAAATGTCTGCAATTGAACCTGGGATGTTCTGCAGGCAGATCAGGTGCTCTTACACAGAGCCATAGCCTTTTGCAGCCATGTCATAGAGCAGAGTCAAGGTTTCAGATGTGTATGTGTGTGGAGAGGAAGATTTCTATCCCACCCGTCACCAAAAACAGTCACAGGCAGTTTATATATTTAAAAAGTGGCAATATATAAAATATATTACGTGGTAAGTCCCATAAAATCCATCATGAGCCTAATTGAAAACAGCATAAAAAATGACTTAACAACCACTTAAAAGCTCGGCCAAAAAGGTGGGTTTTTACTGGTGTCTGAAAGAATACAAAGCCTGGGGCAAGGCACATCACAGCGGGAAGGTCATTCCACAGACGCAGAGCCACCACCAAAAAGGATTCTCTGCACTACACACCTCATTTGAAACAGCACAGTGTGATGGTGGCTCAGGAAGCTATCCTTGGAATGCAAATAAGGGCACTGGGAGTAGGGGCCCCTGAGGAAATTTATCTGCACAGATTTTGATTAAAAAAATTGACTTTATCCGCAGCACCCAGACTAATGTGCAGCTTGAAACTCATTTTTCACCCAGCTTTCATACTTCCCAACTGTCCTGATACAATTTCCGGATGAAAAGCTGTTTCAAAATAGGTGTTATTCTTTTACAAAAAGTGTATATTTTGAAGGGGGGGGCACATACTTTGGAGCAGCACCCTAGATCTGTTTGAAGTTTTTATAAAGGATAATGTTTGTCTCGATGGAGGAGAGAGGGGGATGAGGTAGTGTGTGTGTGTGTGTGTGTGTGTGTGTGTGTGTGTGCGTGTGTGTAGAAACTAACCTACTGTACAAAGGTAAAATTTGCATTTATTGCTCCACCCAAATTTTCCTCAGGCCCCGCCCACCACTGGCATGTGGCCCTTGGATTCCAGAACAGATTCCGGCCCTCAGGCTTAAAAAGTTTTCCCACCGCTGTGCCCAATGCTTTCACCCTCTCGGAAGATATTGGGTTGGGTTTTTAGCTCCAATGCACACCATGAGTGCGCTGGAAAAAAGTAAAAACTGGGGAACATCTGAGTTCAAGGGGACATCCCTATGGCAGTAGCCCGAGGATTCAGGTTCTCCTTTGGCTCCTTGAAAAGCAGCCTTTGTTCTTTAAAAGCTGTGCTTCAGCATTTGACAATAGGCAATGTATGAAATTGACTAAGTGCCAAAGGTTTGGGTTTCATTTCATTTTGGTTTTTGGTTTTTTTCCCCTTGGCAGGGTTCCTATGCCTTGAGCATTTGGATAAGGGATCTGGCAGGTGAAGCTTTCCCATCACTGCATATCTGCGGAAGGAAACCTTGCAGCTGCTGGATCTGCTTGCCATGCAGTTGCCAGGCCACAGAGAAGTTAGGCTGGCCTCAACTAGAGCCAGGGCTTTTTCGGCTGTGGCTCCAATCTGGTGGAACACTCTGTCACAAGAGACTAGGGCCCTGCGGGACTTGACATCTTTCCGCAGGGCCTGCAAGACAGAGCTGTTCCACTATGCCTTTGGGCAGGGCACAGCCTGACTCCCTCCCTCGGCAATCTTCGCGGAGCTCTGGCCCAATGGTTGCCAGTGGCTTGATTTGAATTAATTTTATAATGAATGATTTTAGAGTGTTGTGTTGTGTTGTACTTTTGTACTGTTTTATTGTTTTTAGCCGCCTTGAGCCTGGCTACAGCTGGGGAGGGCGGGATATAAATAAAATTTATTATTATATTATATTATTATTATTGTTAAAGGGATGTGGGCCTCACCAGCAGATGATAGATAGATAGATAGATAGATAGATAGATAGATAGATAGATAGATAGATAGATAGATGATAGATAGATGATAGATAGATAGATAGATAGATAGATGATAGATAGATAGATAGATGATAGATAGATGATAGATAGATAGATGATAGATAGATAGATAGATGATAGATAGATAGATAGATAGATAGATATAGATAATGAAAAGGCAATGGTTTTATTTGCCTTTGTTTCACCACAACAAAGCAGTCCTCTCAATTACCCTGTACTTTTCTTAGACACCTCTGGGGGCAGGAACCTCAAAGTCCGTGGCTCAAATGTGGCCCCCAGCCCTCTCTATCTGGCCCTTGGGACTGCCCAGGCCATGCCCCTTCCCCAAGTTGTGCCCCCTCTAGTGGCTGGAATGTGTCCGTGAACTGCAATAGCACCTCTTTCTTGCCTGGATGATTGGCCACCTGAGTTTTTGGCCACATCCACCAGCACTATGTGGCCACAGGAGGTTGCCCGTGAGGGAATGCTGTCCCTGAAAATGGCTCCCCATCCTGTCACTGAAGGGCAGCATTTCGGAGCACTGGGTTCCAAGTGTGCTTTAACAAAGAATCACTCTTCCCAGGGGGACCCTGGGGACTAGAGCTCTGTGAGGGGAATAGGGACCTCCAAACAACTCTCAGCACCTTTAACACACCACAGCTCCCAGAATCCTTTGAGGTAAGCCACAAGTGCTTCAAGTGGTATGAACATGGCTTCTGGCTGTCATTGGCTCTGGCTCCACCTACAGTTTGGACTCCTTTCATCCTGTCCCCTTGGTCCTAATGGATGACAGCCACCAAGGAGCCTGTTCCACCCTCAAACAGCTCTTGGCATTTCAAAGTTTCTTCTCACATACATATGGCTGAAGAAAACTTCTCCCTTGCCATTTCCACCTGTTGGGACTTGTCCAGCCCTCTTGCTGTGTTAAAGAGTAACATCAATACCTTATCTTCCCTCCCTCCCTCTGGCTCCTTCTTTGAGAAACCAAAAGGCTATAGGGACAGTGTTCGGTTCTGCGTTTATTTATTTATGAAAAAGAGCACAAGGGCCCTCTCAAGCGTGCATAATTATGCCCCCCGATCGTGGTTCCATTGCTGAGGGTCCAGGTGGCAGCAGTTATTCCGGATCAATTAACCTGGAGAAAAGGAGGATGCTCTCATATTACCTGTGGTGTAAATTGAACAAGTGGGACTCAATCAATGCTGTTCTCCTGCATGCATTAGGCTGTGATTTATGCCCTTGAGTCACACAGTGTTTCTTTAATAATGGTGCCTCTGTGAATTATGGGTCCTCGAGCTCCAAGATCGCTGATTGGGAGGCACCACTGCCAAGCTTGCAGATGGGGGCAAAAGCAAGGAGTACCTAGGAAATTCAGTGGGGAGGGGCTTCAGCTGATGGGGGGGACCTTAACAACTATTTCTGTGTGCTTACAAAAGTGTCTGTGTGTACAAATGAATAAGGGCCGTAGTTCAGTGACAGAGCATCTGTTTTGCATGCAAATGGCCCCAGGTTCAATCCACAGCATCTTAGGGTAGGGTTGGGAATGGCCCCTGGCAGAAACTCTGAAGAGCTTCTGCCAATCAATGGAGAGAATGCTGAGCTAGATGGGATCAATGGTGTGGCTTCCATATTGTTGTTGTTGTTTAGTCGTTTAGTCGTGTCCGACTCTTCGTGACCCCATGGATCAGAGCACACCAGGCACTCCTGTCTTCCACTGCCTCCCCCAGTTTGGTCAGACCCATGTTTGTAGCTTCGAGAACACTGTCCAACCATCTCGTCCTCTGTCGTCCCCTTCTCCTTGTGCCATCAATCTTTCCCAACATCAGGGTCTTTTCCAGGGAGTCTTCTCTTCTCATGAGGTGGCCAAAGTATTGGAGCCTCAGCTTCACGATCTGTCCTTCCAGTGAGCACTCAGGGCTGATATCCTTCAGAATGTAGAGGTTTGATCTTCTTGCAGTCCATGGGACTCTCAAGAGTCTCCTCCAGCACCATAATTCAAAAGCATAATTTCTTTGGCAATCAGCCTTCTTTATGGTCCAGCTCTCACTTCCATACATCACTACTGGGAAAACCATAGCTTTAACTATACAGTGGTGCCTCGCAGGACGAAAAGAATCCGTTCCGGGAGTCTTTTCGTCTTGCGGTTTTTTCGTCTTGCGAAGCAAGCCCATTGACGTAGTAGCGCTATTAGCGCTATTGGCTAAAAAAGGGCTAAAAACAGCTTTTTTAGGGGGGGATTAGCGGTTTTGCTGCTAAAATGCTTTTAGCAGCTAAGCGATTCAGAATAAGGGGTTTTGGAGCAAAAAAAAATTTGATTTTTTTCGTCATTTTTCGTCTTGCGAAGCAAGCCCATAGGGAAATTCGTCTTGCGAAGTGCCTCTGCAGATGGAAAACCCTTTCGTCTTGCGGGTTTTCCGTCTTGCGAGGCATTCGTCTTGCGGGGCACCACTGTACAGACCTTTGTTGGCAAGGTGATGTCTCTGCTTTTTAAGATGCTGTCTAGGTTTGTCATTACATCCATATTATAGGGTTATGTATTCCATGTATTCCTTTGGGGAGGGAGATGGAGAAGGAACATGAGACTGAGTGCACATTCAGCACCTGTCCCTTTTGCAGACCTGACCAGATGAAAAGAGATGCATTTGTTTGCCAACATGAGATATAAGCCCTGAGCCTATAGGAAACATATAGAGGGCCGCACCTGCCTCTGATCTCCGCGCATTCGTCAGGTAAGGCAGGTGGGACCTTCCAGATGTGGTTGGAGCAGGGCTGGCTCAAGAAATTTTGGCACCTGAGGCAAACCACTAAATGGTGCCCCCACCCCAGGCAGGGAAGAAAGGGTGAATGAAGATCTACATGAGGAACAAGCGGGGAACGAATTGAATGGGATGGATGGATGGATGGTTAAAAGGATAATGCATAAACACCCTGCAAGCAAATCAGGATGAATGCTCATTGCCATATAACCTTCCTACAAACAAATCAGAATGAATGCGCCATCAACAGCAGTCATAGTCTACCCTCCCTGTAAACTTTGTGCAAGCAAATCAGGATAAATGTTCAATAAACAGGTCACCTGGAGGTAGAGAGGGGAGGTTTGATCAATGTTTGTTCTCTTGGTTTCTCCTCTTTTCCATTATTAAATCCAGTCCTCCACATTTCAGCAGCAATTTGTTATTACTGGGTTTTTTAATAAAATCCTCATGAAAATTCCTCTGCATTTTAGTATGAATTTCGCCTAATAAACACATTTTAATCCGGTTCTGACTAAAGCACACACTTTTGCCAATTAAAATGTATTTTAAATAAGATTCCTGCATTGCATGGGCTTGGACTAGATCAGCGGTTCTCAAGGCTCTGGCCTTGCTAGCTAAGGGTGATGCGACTTGTAGTCCAACAACATCTGGAGACCCACAGGTTGAGAACCGCTGATCAAGTCCAACCTCCTGCAATTCCAGAATCTTTTTTTTTAATACATTTTAATTGGTTTTTTTAACATATCATTTCCAACAATCATATAACATAACTTCTTATCTTATACAATGTTTTAGACTTCCGTCAACACCTCTGATGATTTTTCGTTCTTTATCACTTATTCTGCATTTCTTAATTTCTCTATTACTCTTAATTATCATTAACTAATAACTCTCCTCGTAGTCTTTCTTGCAATATTTCAAATAGTCCTCCTTCCAAAACTTCTTGCAGTCCTACTAGCGTAATCTGTTCATTGCAGTTACTTTTCAAATAGTTCATATATTTATTCCAGTCTTCTAATTATCTCTGGTCCTGCAGGTTTCGAATTCTTCCTGTTAATTTATCTAATTCTGCATAGTCGCAATGCAGGAATCTTTAGACCAACATGGGGCTTGAACCCACAACCCTGAGATTAAAAGTCTCATGATCTACTGAGGGAGGTCTTCCTGATGCATGCAAAGCTCCAAGTGAGTGAGGGGTGTGTTTGTGTTAACCTCAAAAGGGATCCATACCTTGCCTCATGGGTCACAATGCCCAGTGTGCAAGTCTCTGGCATCACTGTTCACCTGAAATGGGCCTCAGTTTCAGCCTCTTCCCTCCCCCGCCCACACTTGACATGTGACAAAAGCCAATTAAAACCCATCAACCTAATTCCCCTGCACTGATCCTACCTGACACTACAAGGTGGAGTCCTTGTAGTCTTCTGAAGGACAAAAGGTGAAGTCCTCTGAAGGACAAAAGAGTTCCTGCTCTGCCCCACTATGGCAACCAGTTAAAAACCTCCGCAAAATATCAACCTAACAGAAGCAACAACTGGCTCATCAGCCATGTTCTTCCATTACTTCCTTTGACCTTTGCCTTTTGCGTCATGGGTGAGGAGACCATTTTTGTTGTTACTTGCCAGCTTCTGGTGCAGATGCGCTCTCACCTGTACCTCTTTTGAAGCCAGAGGGAGGAGTGGTATTTTGCCATTTATTTTCCTCTAATGTACTCATTTTTATTCACCTTTCCCCCAAGATGTACATTTTTGTAAACAGCAATTGGAGAAATGAGCTGCAAAATTCAGATATGTGTGAATCTTTCTAGATGGCTGTGTTTCAAGTTGCATATTGTTTCAGAAAAGTTATCCCCACTTCCTAACTGGAGGGAGTCCTCCATCCACCCAGAAAAGCTCCACACACTGTGCAAAATGTCAACCCAACAGAAGCAACAACTTGCTCGTCACCCATTCTGAATTTCAGGGGAAATGTTCTTCCATTACTTCCTTTGACCTTTGCCTTTTGCGCCATGGGTGAGGAGACCATTTTCTTCCAACTTGAAAGGCTTGCCTTGCTTAGATCCTCATCTTCATGAGGATTTTCATCAGTGCCTACTTCACTGCCTCCTCTCCTTGTTTCCTACTAGCGGCTTCCAGTGGTGTGCAAACTCCCTTCAACTCACTTTGGAATGACAATCACTGTTGTCATCAGAAAGACTCAGGGGAAGATTCACCAGTTTGGTGTGCATTTTCCTTATTGGGAAGCATGCATATTTTTTTGCAAAAACCACTTGAGAAATATTGCGTGTCACCTAGACCACATTTCTTCCAGGGAACTGAGAACAGATTCAGACTCATGCGCATTGGAGACTGTGGCTCAATCCTGCCCAGTTGCAGGATCTTCATAAAACAGGTCAAGATTTGGTTTCTCTCTTTTCCAGTCAAATACCGCTTTGGTGGATCAGACGACATATGAAGAATTGCCTCCTCCTTGTGCTCACATTGGTTTCCATGTGAATGAATGCAGAGTGGAGAAAGGGGAGAAAAGAGGTTCTCGTGAGCTCTAATGACATCTCTCCAAAACCAAGTGCCCTTGCACAAAGTTCATCCCTTAGCTCCTTGCTGCTTCAGAAGCAGAGGCCCATCATTACGAAACCAACTTCTAGAGACAAGAGATGTTGGAGGATTCCAACAGAAACAGAAATGGGAGCAGAAATTGCCAAAGTTCACTGACTCATCCCATGTCCAGAACAGAAATCAGTGCAGTGAATACACTCCATATTTGCTGCCTTTGTTGCTTTCAGTCCGCAAATAATACATGATTGATTATGTGTCTCCCCCCCCCTCAATTTGCATTAAAATGAATGGGGTGGAATAACGATGTAATTTTTAATTTACGTAATTAATCGCGCAAATCACATAAGCTGTGTAATTTTACCACAGTGGATAGTGAAATGAATAACGTAGGGGTTGTTTTTTAGCAGAAGATGAACTGTAGCAGAACAGAAACAGCGCTGCATGCAGTGAGCACAGGGTGAAATGGAAAGTGACGCCTTCTTTCATCCCTACCAGAGCTGAACTTGTGTTAGACTGTAGCAGCAAAAACAACAAAGGCTAACCTTAAAGATCTTTTATGTTATAAGCTTTCACGAGTCCACTTCATCAGATCAATCATTATGGAATAAACTGAAGACAGATTTCCCAGGTGTTCAGAAGTCAGAATGTCAAGCTGTTGCTAGCGTTGCATTTGCTTGCTCCCGGCTCTTGGCCAAAGAGACTTTTCACACTCCTGTGCTTCGCTAAAGCTGAGCTTGTGATCTCCCAGAGCTGGCACCACTGGCCATTTGGCCTTTTCGGAAACGCCTTGTGCAAAGCAGCAGGGGTTGCATCTTGGTTCGGGCAGCCCTAGCCTCTGCCAAGCCTTTTAGAGAGGAAAAGCAACAAAGCCAAAAAATAAAAGGCCACAAAGGCCTCAGCGGGCATTCCCGTCAGCAGTAATGGGAGCAGAGCAGTGACCCCAGACCCTTTTGATTTATTGGCAAGGCTGGCAGGTGTTGCATTAGGTTAAGTATTAACAGATCTCATGAGCCTCATTAACAGTCCCCTTTTCACTCTGCTAGACCCAGGAGTTCCTGTTCCAAAATCTATAGGTTTGGCAGTCACTTGGCTGATTCCCAGACATTCGTCAAGCTGTCTTTTAAGGTTAACCCTGCCCCCCGCTGCAGATTTCGGCACTCTGCCCAAACTGCGATTCAGGTTCTGCTCTGCAGACTAGCATGCATCATATGCTCTGGTTGAATGCAAGAAAGAGCTGGTGGGTTGGTGCCATTTGTGCTGCTGTCTGCAACCAGCGGGCAGGGCATGAGAAGGGAGCGGTGGGTAGTGTGAATCCTCCCCCCTACACCCATGCTTTTATTTAGTGAGGAGGTGAACGTGTGTGTGTGCTTGTGTGCATATGCACACAAATCTATGGCAGAAACACAGAATCCAGTGTTCAATGCTTTGCTCCTCTTGACCATCTTCACACAGCACGTGGTTAAACTTTGGGATGCAGGAGGCAATGGCGGCCACCAACTTGGATGGCTTTAAAAGGATTGGACAAATTCATGGAGAATGCTCCCAATGGCTACAAGCCATGATGGATACCAGTTTTGTTGTTGTTTAGTCATTTAGTCGTGTCCGACTCTTCATGACCCCATGGATCAGAGCACACCAGGCACTCCTGTCTTCCACTGCCTCCCGCAGTTTGGTCAGACTCATGCCGGTAGCTTCGACAACACTATCCAACCATCTCGTCCTCGGTCATCCCCTTCTCCTTGTGCCCTCCATCTTTCCCAACATCAGGGTCTTTTCCAGGGAGTCTTCTCTTCTCAGGAGGTGGCCAAAGTATTGGAGCCTCAGCTTCAGGATCTGTCCTTCCAGTGAGCACTCAGGGCTGATTTCCCTCAGAATGGATAGGTTTGATCTTCTTGCAGTCCATGGGACTCTCAAGAGTCTCCTCCAGCACCATAATTCAAAAGCATCAATTCTTCAGCGATCAGCCTTCTTTATGGTCTGGCTCTCACTTCCATACATCACTACTGGGAAATACCAGTAGCATTCCTACAAATAATTAATAATAATTATTATTTTATTATTTATACCCCACCCATCCGGCTGGGTTCCCTCAGCCACTCAGGGCAGCCTTCAGCAGATAAAAACATAATAGAATGCCAAACATTAAAACAGGGCTGCCTTCAGATATCTTCTAAAAGTCAGATAGTTCTGTATCTCCTTGACATCTGCCGGGAGGGCATGCCACAGTGGGGGCACCACTGCTGAGACGGCTCTCTGCCTGGTTCCCTGTAAATTCACTTCTTAAAGGGAGGTAACTGGCAGAAGGCCCTTGGAGCTGGACCTCAGGGTCCGGACTGAGCGATGGGGATGGAGACGCTTCGTCAGATATCCTAGGCTGAGGCTGCAACTGAAAGGCGGACTGCTTTAAGCATGCACCCAAAATACAATAGAGAAGGCGTCTGTCTGATACGCAGCAGGAAGGTGTTCCAAAGGCTAGGTGCCACCACACAAAAGGCTCAATTTGCACATAGAGCAGAATGGACCTTCTAATAGGATGACATCTGCAGGATGCTTTCACCTGCAGAACGCAGTGATTGGTTGGATATGCAGGGGGCGGGGTGATCTTTTAGCTATCCTGGCCCTAAGATGCATAGGGCTTTGTACACCAGTAGCATCGCCTTGAATCTGCCCCAAAAGCTAATCTGCACCCAGTGCAATTCCTTGTAAGTAAGTAAGAAGTTGTTGTTGTTGTAAGCAAGAAGCCAGGTGGCTGGAGGCTGGCTGAGGGCAGACCGAGGTTGGTGGAGCGCAGCCCCACTTCTCCTGTTGATCTGGCCTCCTTTGGTTCAACCAGCATGGCTGCACTATCAGGTCTCAATTGGCTCTCAGACCCTCCTCTTGCTCCTGCAAATCACGAACAATTTCCAGCCACGGCAGGGCTAGAACCTTCAGTAGAAATGCAGCTCCCGCAAAGCCACTAATTGCCTAACAATGCTGCACTTTAATTGAACAAGGAAATCGGGCAGCCAAGTGTGTCGTGAGGAATGAGAAAGGTGAGGCCATCAGGTAAGGTCGTTAGCTGCCTCACTCCTTCTATGCCCGTTGTTCTCCAGCATCCCCGTGGAACATGGACAAGTCGCTGCCAGGGGATGCCTGGATCTTGGCCCGTTTGTGTGCAGTGTCAGACTGCCTGGGCATGGAAATTACTGCCGGCCATCAGGCACCCCCTCCTCGCAAGGCGCTCCAGCCAAGGCATCTGCCTCCCATCTGCTGAAACTACGGCTTCTTCAGATCTGTTGGAAAGTCTTTCCAGATTCCCTGCAACAACAAAAATTGACAGGTTTTCGTCGTAACGCTGCGGTAGCACCAGCAGCAACAAAACATTCTGTTCCCACTTAGGGTATAGATGGAACGGGGGTTCCTTGCAACGGGAAGAATCACTGCTTTTTCTCCCTTTTGAAGCAAATCGCATTGTCATGGGAGGTGGGCTTGCACTTTTTTCCATTTCTAAAGACCCAGTCTATCTGTATTGCACTGCTCAGTCTTCAGGAAGGATTTAGAAGAAGAAAAGATGTTAGATATTGGAAAACCTCTTCTGGATATTCCATCCAGAACACAAATTTGTGTGTCTGAAAAGTTAGCCCATCAAGGTAGACCAGGAGGAGGTGCCGCTAAATAAGTCTCCTGCTTTGAAGCATGTTTTCCTTTGATCTGCATCAGCGTTCGCCAATCTGGTACATTCCAGATGTCTTGGACTACAACTCCCATCAAGCTCAGCCAATGCAGGTGTGCTGGCTGGGGCTGTGGGAGTCATAGTCCAACACACCTGGACTGCCTCAATTTGGCATGGACTGACCTATCCGAGTGTCAGGTGTTTGTTCTCTGCTCTCTACCATCTTTTTGGAAAGATAAACTTATCTGACTTAATTTGGGTGGGTGGGGATTTTTGTCAGTTTGCGTTTAAAGGTAAACCTAGCTAATTCACAGGTTATTGTTTGATACATGAACCAAAACACACTCACCCTTCAAAATTCGCACTGAGACAAAGCAGTCCTACAAAATTCAACTTCTCTGAAATTCGCATTGCAGTTCTCTGACCAGATAATGTGCACAAAAATGTATATACTACAGTCAAAGGTGCATAAAAAATCAGTGAAAATAACAAACAAGAATGCATTCTATTAGGAAAAATTGCTTTGCAAAAAATGTAACATTAGGCAAAATTGCACACAAAATATGTATATCAGAAGAAATTTGGATTAAAATACTGGTGAATTTTCATGAGAAATTTTTACACTTGAAATAGTTGAAAACTGATGCACAAACGTGGAGAACTACCCTTGAGACTGGAAAAATGAGAAACTAAGAGAAGCTGAAACTGACAAATTCCTCCAATCCCTGATATGATAGTAAGGTAAAGGAACCCCTGACCATTAGGCCCAGTCGTGACCGACTCTGAGGTTGCGGCGCTCATCTCGCTTTATTGGCCGAGGGAGCCGGCGTACAGCTTCCAGGTCATGTGGCCAGCATGACTAAGCCGTTTCTGGCGAACCAGAGCAGCGCATGGAAATGCCGTTTACCTTCCCGCTGAAGCGGTACCTATTTATCTACTTGCACTTTGATGTGATTTCGAACTGCTAGGTTGGCAGGAGCTGGGACCGAGCAACAGGAGCTCACCCCGTCGCAGGGATTCGAACCGCCGACCTTCTGATCGGCAAGTCCTAGGCTCTGTGGTTTAACCCACAGCGCCACCCGTGTCCCTTTGATATGATAGTAATCGTGCCATAATCTAACTTTTAAACTTGAGGGGGGCATAGCTGACAAGTGTCCCTTATTTGAAGGGACAGTCCCTTATTCCAGCGCCATGCCCCGCTGCTGTCCCTTATTGATGGATGTCCCTTAAATGTCCCTTAAATGATGTCCCTTAAATTTCAAAGAAAGCAGCTCCTCTCCCTCCTTCCCTGCCGGCCAGGGAAGAGGGAGGCTCCAACTGTGTTGCTTGGCTGTGTTGCTCACCCAATAAGAAGTCTTAGAACGACTGGGGGGTGGAGCTTGCATGCCTTGTGTGTGGCTAGTTAATGCAAGCTGAGGCGGTTTTTGAATGCTGGACGCCATTTTTTTGCATGTGCTGCTGCAAACTTTGCAGTGCAAAGCCAGGCCGGGGAGCCATCTTAAGTTGAGGCTGCATAGGCCTTGTGGTGCATGTGATTCAGATTCTATTCAGTTGAACCTCTGGTTACAAAGTTGGTTGGACAGTGTTCTTGAAGCTACCAACATGAGTTTCACCAGACTGCAGGAGGACAGGAAGACTGGAGTGCCTGTAACAGGTGAGGCTGCAGGTCCCTTATTTTGGCTGCTGGTCCCTTATTTTCAAGGCTGCTGGTCCCTTATTTTCAAATCTGTAGGTTGACAGCTATGGAGGGGGGGGTTATAACTTCATTCATATTTATGGCATGCTCTCTTATCTATGTTGGTTATTTGTTTTGCTGTGTTGCAGCATATGTACTTCTATAAATTTTAAAACACAGACAAACAATTAATTTAAAAAGAAAGAAAGGAAATGGGGGGAATTACAGGAAACAGACGGATAATTTGAGGATCTTTTATAAACAGGCTCAATACTCAACCTCACCATGCAATTCCACCAATCAGGAAACACCCTTGCATTATTTTGATGTTTCCTCTGAGTTCATAGCTTAATTTGAAACTACAGGCTTGGCTGCCTCATAGATGCTTCCTCTATGGCTTATGTGCCTTGGTAGCTTCTGGGTGGGGTTCTCCATAAGCTCATTGGAGGTCGTCCTTGCCTCATGCTGCTTTGACCTCATAACATTCTCAGCACATGACATACCCATGAAAAGCGGAACTCATAAGCATAGGAACAGCACATGCTAAGCCCCATCTGCCTCCGTGGGCGCACACAGGGTGGGTCTCAGAACGCTTGTAGTTCAGTCCTGTCCATGTTTACTTAGAAGCAATTTGCCCTGTCATGGAAGGTGGGCACTGATTTTTCCCCTTCAAATTAAGTGTCAGGCCTGTGTGGGTTTTTGCTTATAAAATGTAACATAATCATAGGAGCATAGGAAGAGTCCTGTCGGATCAGGCCAAAGAACCACGTAGTCCAACACTCTGTTCTCATGGTGGCCATCTCTTACAGGAGCGAATTCTGTAGTTGGAGCTGTGCAAAAAAAAAGTACTTTCGTTTGTCTGCCCTGAATCTTTCAACACTCAGCTCCGGGCCAATAAAGGCCTTTAGAGACCCTAAGATTGTGGTGCCTCCCACAGGCGTCATTTAAAATAAAAGCAATACTAAACCATAAAATAAAATTTTAAAATAAAGGGAAACATAGATTTATTGCAACACGTGACAGGACCTGATTTGCTTGCACTAAAAAAGGCGCTAAAATTGTACGTAATGTAAGATCCATCAGTTACAATATTTTCCATGGAAGTAGACATTTCGTAAAACAAAGGAATTCACATGCAGACTTGCCAAATGAAAAAACGAAGGATTGAAGGGTTAAAACAATTGTTTCCCTTGCTTCCGAATTACTAGTAATCCAACAGAAATTTAAGGAGCATATATCTGCCTAAACGTGCTCTCACTAAATCCACAACTTGGAATATTTTATTTGCTGCATTGCATTAATATCTCACCTTTCCTCCAAGAGCTCAACATGGTTCTCCCTCTCTACATCTTATTCCCATAGCAATCCTAGGCAGTAGGTTAGGCTGAGAGATGTTTTTCCTGGTCAGAGTCACCCAGGGGTGGTGGTGGGGAGGCATTGTGACTCAGTGGTCATCCCAGGTCCTAAACGCAGGGGCAGTGGAAGGGGGTGGGGAGCGCGGGCTGCCCCGGGTGTCACTACTGAGGGGGGTGACAAAATGGCGGGTGGCACTCACAGCGAGGCCTGCAGCACGCCCAAGCCACGCGTCTCTCCTGGGAGTGAAGCGGTGGCTTGGACGCCCGCAGACTCCACACTGCCCTAAACGGTCCGCCTGCCGCCTCCCCTTCAGCTGTAGGGCAGCTGAGTGGGAGGAGGCAGGCAGACTCCTCTGAGGCCCCACGGAGCGTCCTGCCCTGGCTAGCCCCGCCCCTGGCTGGCCCCGCCCCAGACACCTGAACGGCTTGCTCCGCTGCTGCCTAAACAGACACCCTAATCTCCACACCGTTCTGGCTCTCAGTTGCATGGCTGGCACTGCCCCATTCTTTCCCCCACAGTTGAAAGATATTTGTATGTACCAACTATGCCAGCTGCAAGTTTCCTTCCTTGAACTAGGACCAGTAAAAAGCATCCCATTTGGCTGTGGCTGAGTGGGATTTGAACTCTGGTCTCCCAGGTCCTAGTAAAACACTTTAACACCTGCACTGCCCTAACTCCCACTGTGACAGGAGCCTGTATTGTGTGTGTGTGTGTGTGTGTGTGTGTGTGTGTGTGTGTTGTGTGAGGCAGTGGAGAGAAGGATATATCTACATATATCTCTAGATTCATCTTTAATGGGTCAGTCAGTAGCAATAAGACTACACAACAGCCAGCATCTTGTCTCAAGGTTCAAAGCAGCTGTTGCCGTGCCTTTCCATGGTGCGTGTTTGTCTTCATTAGCCTGAGTAATTCATTAGATGGCCTTTTCTAACATTCAAATCAGAATGAAGAATATTAAAAAAAAAAAAAGTAATTATACTTTTCGAAGTTTAGGCTGCATGGGAAAATTGTATGCAAATCACGGTCTAAATCAGGGCGGCATATCTTTAAGCAGATCGAGACGTTGCACACCCTCCGTCAGCATCACTGATATGTAATCAACCACGATGTATGATTCTGCTCCTTACTTAGGCAAATTTTAATGGCAATATTCAAGTAGGTAATTGGTATTTATCACAATGGCTGATGTGAAGAAGCTATAATCTTGTTACGAGTGGAACTGGACTGTCATAAATCAACCCGCTACAAGGTTACTCCGAGACATCGGCATGTTTCGCTTCCCAGCTGCTTTTAATCACCTTTTAAAACCTTAACCTCTTTTTTTTTTTATACACAGGCAAATAACCTTCAGCTCTGTGGAGTCTCCTTCTCTGGGTGTGTTAGCAATGGAAGGCCAGTTTGGAAGCCTATCAGACTTTTCCCACAAAGAACAGGGGTGACCTCCAAATGCCCCTGTTTGATGGAGACAGTCTCAGCTAGACTGGTGACTGGGGGCAGCCACCGAGACCACATAACACCGGTCTTGAAAGACCTACATTGGTTCCCAGTACGTTTCAGAGCACAATTCAAAGTGTTGGTGCTGACCTTTAAAGCCCTAAACGGCCTCGGTCCAGTATATCTGAATATATCCACCCCCATCGTTCTACCCGAACACTGAGGTCCAGCACCGAGGGCCTTCTGGCAGTTCCCTCACTGCGAGAAGCCAAGTTACAGGGAACCAGGCAGAGGGCCTTCTTGGTAGTGGTACCCTCCCTGTGGAATGCCCTCCCACCAGATGTCAAAGAGAACAACAACTACCAGACTTTTAGAAGACATCTGAGGGCAGCCCTGTTTAGGGAAGCTTTTAATGTTTGATGTATTAAACTATTTTAATATATTTTTTGGGAAGCCGCCAATGGCTCTTGAAACATGCAAACAGAAATGCAACTATTCTTCAAAATTTGCTCCTCTCTGAATTTTGTGATTCAGCTCTCCAACCCAACAATGCAATGTTAAAAAAAAGGTGTATACAAAAGAAACACACACCATACACTTGGCTTTTTCATTCAAAGAGGACCAGTCTACTGCTGGGAATATATATATAGCATACAGCATACAATGAAGAGCCTTCAGAACTATGCAAAGTGATGGGTCTTGCAAAGTGACGGTTGGGATAAAAACAGGGGTGTTTCGAAGACATCCCTGCTTCCAGATGCACACGAGGAAAATGGTTTAGGGAGAATTTGAGAAGGCTGAAGCACATGCAGTTCGTTTCCCCCAGTTCTTGGCATCGTATCTTTTGGAAGGTGGAAGAGAAGAGGCAATAAAGCCCATCAGAACCGTAGAAAAGTTCCAAATAGGCAGAGCAACGGCTTTTGTCTGCAGGCGTCAGATCTGACAAGTGCGCAGAGAAAACATAAATTATCAGATTGCGCTTAGTTCCCCTCCCATATGAAAGAGGTGCTCCTTGCTTTACACTTCTTCGTTTTTCTCTGGTTTCATCAGGCAAGATGCTGGGCTGGGAGGAAGCCTCAGGAACATAGCACTGAACAACTCGTTCCATTAGTACAAGGATTAATACTTGCACAACAGAACTTTCCCTCCTCCTCCTCCTCCTTGCACCCTGCATGCCTCTAAATCTGTTCTGGGTTCCCACCACCACCCCCAACACTCTGGAGCAGATTTAAGGAGGGCATGGGGTGCACATTGGGGGAGGAGAGGGGCAAATGGTAACCCCTGTGCTGTTGCAGGAAATCAACATGGCAGCTCTCCTCAGCTCCCCAGCACAGGTTACAAGCTTAGCCATGCGATTTTTAAATGGAGAGCTCAGAATAGGTATCAGCAGTGGAACCTGCTGGGGTCTCAGCAACTGCCCATGGATGCCAGGTCCTGGCACCAGTTCTGCCTATGCCCCTTCTCCAGTCCTGCTGGGAGCGACCCCTATGCCCATTGGGATAACCTTCGCTTTCTGTGTGGGAGTGGATTGTTTGCCTCCTTCTGCCGTGCCACATCAAGGCAGAAGAGTACACCGCAAATAATGAAATATTCCTGCTAAGCATCTTAGGCAGTAAGAGGCATCGCTAATCCATGCTAGAGAAGCCCTATCCAAAGCCAGAGGCTGGAAAAGGAGATGCAGACAGCTATCATTACATTCTTAAGACATTGCCCAACTCCTTCTGACAAAGGGCCTGGCTTCTGTTTTAGAGCACCCTCCAGTGTCCTTGCAATGGAAGAGATCCAGATTTGCTCCAAGGCATCTGCAAGTAATTTTATGATGGGAATTTATCTGATCTTTCCACAGGGAGGGAGGGAGAAGCCAGATTCCTGTTCTTTGACCGAAAACTTGGTTTAGTATCCGACTCTTAGAATCATTAACAGGAGCCCGGCCAGCCTGCTATTAGGTGGAGTGAGGTCACATCCACACCATATAATGCTATTCTGTATAAATCTTTCACCCTGTTTGCCATATAATTATATTCCAAAAGCTAATGCTATTCTAGGCTGCATCAACAGTAGTATCCAGGTCAAGGGAAGTAAATAGTACCATTCTATTCTGCCTTGGTCAGACCACACCTGGAATATTGTGTCCTGTTCTGGGCACCACAATTTTAGAAGGATGTTGACAAGCTGAAACATGTGCAGAGGAGGGCAACCAAGATGATCAAGGGTCGGGAAAGCAAGCCTTACGAGGAGCAGTTGAAGGAGCTGGGCATGTTTAGCCTGGAAAAGAGGAGACTGAGAGGAGATATGATAGCGATCTTCAAATATCTCAAGGGCTGTCACATAGAAGAGGGAACGAGCTTGTTTTCACCTGCTCTGGGGGGTAGGACTCAAACCGATGGCTTCAAGTTACAAGAAAGGAGATTCTAACTAAACATATGGAAAAACTTTCCGACCATAAGAGCTGTTTGACAGTGGAACTGTCTCCTTCTGAAGGTAGTGGGCTCTCCTTCCTTGGAGGTTTTTCAGTAGAGGTTGGATAGCCATCTGTCATTGATGTTTTAGTTGAAATTCCCACATTGCAGGGGTTGGACTTGATGATCCTTGAGGTCCCTTCCAACTCTTCGATTCTGTGATTTTATGATTCTATACATTTAAAGCACTCTTAGGACACCTTCATATTCATGGCTTCCCCCAAAGAATCCTGGGAAGTATAGTTTGTTAAGGCTTCTAAGAAGGGTTGCCAGATCTCCAGGTCTGACCTGGAGATTTGCCTGGCCCCTTCCAAGGGGGGCAGCAGCAGGGCGTGAATCTCCAGATGGGCAACAGTGCCTCTAATAATTTTTTAAAAAATTATTCAGAGGACTGTATCTGCACCCTGCAAGCTTCAGCCCAGCAGGAGCTGACTGCAAATTATAGCACAGACACTTGCAAGGCGGTCTGTCCTTCTCCACTCCTCTCTCCCAATTAACCTCCATCTCCAAGGCCTGCTCCCATAACCAGGTCTCAGTTTGGGGCCCTGGATTCTCAGGTCCTGGACTGCTCCTGACCTGGGAACCCTAGAGCTGAGAGTTGTTAGGGAGAACCTTCATGGAGCTGCAGTTCCCAGCACCCTTGAGAAACAGGGGCTCTCTTTGGTGGAAACCACAGCTGTGAAAGTGGAGTGAAATTGCTTTGAATGTATTACATGGATGTGACCTCAGACCCACAGATCAAGGAACCAGCAGAGGCAGGAATGACATGTCGGGGGCTGATGTGCCCCCTAAGTGAGCCACCTTCAGGGCACAGCCCGGTGGTCAGTACAGAAGGGAAGCTTCCAGTCCAGGCAACTAAGGTCCATGGAATATTGGCAAGGAGACAGAATCTTCTCCTTTGCCTCAGGTGACAAACTTTCTTGGGCTAGCCCAGAACCAAAGCAAGTGTTGTCTAAATATGGCTAGATCAAAGGTCTTCAACCTTTGGCTTTTTTGAAAGGTAGGCATGTTTAGACAGAGGAGTTCAAGACTGGATAAGCTGAGCCGAAGCAAACAGGAACTGAGCAGGAGGAGCAAACAGTCTCTCACATTTTGTGGATTTTTAAGGGGGTATTTGCTGAGCCCTTTCGTGAGCACTAGAGGAGGCACTGGCGAACCCATTGGTACCCAGAGTGGTAACCTCTGGTCCAGATGCACTTGCAAATGTGGGGTGGAGGAAGGTCTGTAAGGAGGACCAGCAGACCTGGGCCAAGACATGTTGGTGTCTGAATCCACACTCTTCAATTCGGGAAGGCCAGCAGCTCAGTGGTAGAGGATCTACCTTGCATGCAGAAGGTCCCAGGTTAAATCTCCAGCATCTCCAATTGGGAGACATTCCTGTCTGAAACCCTGGAGAGATACTGCCAGTCAGTGTGCACAAGACTGAAGCTGGATGGTCCAATAGTATAAGGCAGTTTCTGAGGTCTCTTATGCGAACAGCCGCAGCTGACCTCAGTTTCCTGACTCCTGTCCCAAAAGTGACTTCTTACCTCAGGACAGACCCAATTTTCCCTCCAACGTTAAAAAAATAAGAACGCACCGAGCTTCCAGGGGATGAGAAGAAAAACAATTCTGCCTCCTCCTCAGAGCGTTGCCTGTTGAGTGCCAATTCCTTTCCCTTTCTTTCTGTTCCTCCTGTTATCTTCACTACTATCTCTTTCTCCCTCCAAATGCTAACAGGTGATGAAACCTCCCTAGGAAGGAGGGTGAGGTGTTGTGTGAGGCATTGCACAAGAGCTGTGGCTGCTTCCCACTGTGGCATCAGCCTTGGGCGCAGGCCCTTGCCCTGCGGGGCAGCGCAAACAGTGCGCAGGCCACACATGTATTGGGTGGGGAGGAGACACCAGCAGATTGACAAATATTGCATTCCAAGTGGGTTGGCAGGCTGAAGGCAGGAGACCTTCCCTTGCTACTTCTCAGCATTTATTTATTTTTCAAGGTCATGGGTTTCTGTTTCTTTTCATATCACATTCACTTTTTGTAATTAAAAGACCCATTCCATTCTGGCCCACCGTTACGCATCATCTGAGCTATACGGTGCCTTTAAAGCAGTATCATACCACTTTAAACTGTCCCGGCTTCCCCAATGAATCATGGGAACTGTAGTTTGTTAAGGGTGCTGAGGGTTGTTCGGAGACCCCTATATTTCCCTCACGGGGCTACAGTTCCCAGCGTTTCATTGAGAGAGGGGTTGTTACGAGATTGTTAAACCGCACAGTTCTCCAACCAAAACAAATGCAGGGAAGAGTTTGCATTAAAATCCATACATTAGAGATAATAACATACCAAAAAAAAAATTGCATTCTATTAAGGATAATGTGTATGTCAGGCAAAACTGCATATTAAAACAGGTATATTAGGAATAATGTACAGTGGTACCTCTGGTTAAGTACTTAATTCGTTCCGGAGGTCCGTACTTAACTTGAAACTGTTCTTAACCTGAAGCACCACTTTAGCTAATGGGACCTCCTGCTGCCGCCGCGCCGCTGGAGCCCGATTTCTGTTCTTATCCTGAAGCAAAGTTCTTAACCTGAAGAACTATTTCTGGGTTCACGGAGTCTGTAACCTGAAGCTTATGTAAGCCGAGGTACCACTGTACACTAAAATGATGGTGAATTTTCATGAGGACTTTGGGCGGGGGGGGGGGAGCAAACCAGTGAGGAAATGTGGCAGGCTGAATTTAAGTTTGGTGGGGGAGAAGAAAAAGAGAAACCAAGACGCTCAGGTGTCTGCATTCCTGCCACCTGCCCCGCTCCCCCTACTCATCGCCAGTGAAGACATTTTCTCCTGTGGCTGTAGAACAGAACATCACAAGGGTCTCTATCACATAGTGAGGAGAGCCCACAACTTCCTTTCCCTTTTGATTGGGTGGTGGTGTGGGGAGATGGGGGGGGGGGTGTTACTTGACATTTTTAAAAAGAAAAAAAAAAGAAGCAAGATAAAGGAATCCGTCAGATGACACTGCGTGTCAGGTTGTGTCACAACATCATTAAAACGTTCTGTCTCATTGACTAAGCCGTTGCCACCAGTTCTGAGAAACCGATCCAGCTGGCAGAATGGGACTTTCTCCCCTTGCTTTTCTGTACGGCTCAGAGAGAAAGCATCTCTCTCTCTCTCTCTCTCTCTCTCTCTCTCTCTCTCTCTTTCCATATTCTACTCACAGCATTAAGCCTTAATCCCATTAGAAGGATTTGTAGCATATCCAGCCTTCGATAGATAGATAGCTATATAGCCGGACAAATTTCTGCATAGATACCTGAACCTCATGCTGTGCCAGGCTGTTTGAAGAAACGATATCCTTCCAAGCTTGCGCACCTCACTCCCTGCCCCCCCCCAATCCTAGAGCATATCTCCCCCCCCCCCGTCCCCGCCTGCCACCTCTCCTTCCAATGCAGCTTAGTCCCAGATTTTATAGAGTGCTCCTGCTGTCGGGAGTGCTTGGCAATAGTCTGCTAACTTGCCGCCTGAACATCCCAGTGCTATTCATTTAAGGCCGGCATCTGGTATGTTGCAACAAGATGGCTGATCGAATAAAATTACGAAGGTTGATAGGATTAAGCATCGCTAGGAGCCAGCACCAGGCAGTCTCCTTTTGTGAAATGCAGGGAATATATCCTGTAGGTATTGAATTGTAAAAAAAAGAAAGAAAGAGGGGACCACATCCAGAACTTGACATTGACACACATACACACACAACCTCAAAAACAGCTTGGTGGGAGACTTTGATTTGTTGGTGCTGTTTCAGGGTGGGTGCAACAAGAGGTGAGGTGGATTTTGAGAAAGGAAGAATTTCTTCAGTGGGAAGGAAATTGCTTGCACCAGGTCCGGGGTGCTTTCAACTGCCTTTTCCTCAAAGCAGACCTATTAACATTTGGACACAAAAGTTTTTGAGCTATTCTTAAGAAAATTCACCCCCCATTCTAATTAGAATGGGAGACGAAAGATGAAGAGGTAAAATCAGTTATGATTAAATGGGCACAAGATGTAGGTCACAATCTTATGATGGAAGATTGGGAAAAATTGTGGAAAACTGATTTAAAATTTACAGATTGTTCCCTATTGAAGGAGAATTACATGAAGATGATGTACAGATGGTACACGACACCAGTGCAGTTAGGGAAAATGTATAAAACGAGTTCAAATATATGTTGGAAGTGTAAGGAAAAGGAGGGGACGTTTTATCATATGTGATGGGATTGTAAGGTAATTTAAAAAATAAATAAAAAATTGGGAAATGATATACAACGAATTGAAGAAAATGTTCCATTTAACATTTGTTTAAAAACCTAAAGCATTTTTATGTTATTATAAAAATGACAATGATAAAGAAAGTATATTTTGTAAGACATAGGGAAATGTAAAGACTATTAAGACAATAACATTAATTTGAATCAAAGATACGCCAGAGGGAAAGAGTTTACTACCGGAATATAAGACCTAGAATACAGAGTGGGAAGGCATGGGGAAGTCGCAGACATAAGTTAATGCTGAAGAATATAATGACACAATATTTGTTTTCAATTTCTTTATTTTTACTTCTTTTTATTTTTCTTATTGTCTTTGTATAATGTATGCATTGTTTTTCTTTTGTCTTTTTCTTTTTTGATGTGCTTGTCGATTTGTATTTTTTTGTTTATTGAATGTGGAAAATAAAATATCATTTAAAAAAAAAACAAAAAACCTAAAGCATTTTTGTTAGGGATTGTAGAGAAAGATCTGCCAAAAAAGCTGAAAAACATCTTTATGTATGCAACAATGGCCGCAAGAGTTCTAATAGCACAAGGATGGAAGACTGAAGAAACCCCAACTAAAGAATCATGGCAAGAAAAATTGACGGACTATGCAGAACTGGCAAAACTGAAATATAAGCTGCGGGACAAGGATAACTGTGACTTTAAAAATGAATGGGAACCCTTTACAAAGTATCTGATGGCAAAGTGACCTGGACTCCTTGGCTGGCTTTGAATAAACATTCACAAACTTTTTATTGATAATAATCAGCTAAATAGTTTGAGGATCTATACAACTGTGTAACATGCAGAAAACAGCATTCTCAGAGAAATCAGGCACAAAGCCCTATTGCATTAAATGGGACTTACTTCCAGGTAAGTGGATTATATAGGATTGCAAGCCTTAATCTGTTTCATTTTTTTAATATATAACCCTGTTATAGGGAGATCTAGAAATACCAATCATTAATTAGCAAATAAAATGCTTCATTTCGATTAACAGGGGTTGCATTTGGCACCAAGTTGAAACTATTTTCTCTTACCCATCAGATGCCATGGAGGCCTGCTATTGGATGGAGCAGTGGTGCACCAATATTTTAAATAAATCAGAGAATGCAGGTCTACCTTGCAGGGGTGCTGTAAGAATATCAATAATGCACTTATTTATTTAGTTGAAATAATGCTGCCCTTTCTCCATTCCAGGGTTAGAAAAAAAAGTTAAACCACAGTGATAAAATACACTACGGAATTAAACGGCAGATCAGAAGAACAAGCAGCAGTACTCTCATACGTCACAAACAGAATTTAAAATGCTTGGATTGGTAAAATAGTACATGAAAGGCTTTGTCCAGATAAAAATGTTGGTGGTAGGTGAGCTGCCTTGCGGGGTTGAGGGAACGTAATTCCTTGCTGGGGAATCATAGATATGTGAAGCCATTTGAACACTTTATTATTATTAAAGCACCATAAGGGTGGTGAGCATTGTCATCAATAAAACAAAGGTTCTAGTCATCATTACAAAATAAAGCTTGAAAGGAACGGCTGCCTTCTTTGAAACAAGTTGCCCAAGGAATATTACCCAGCCTCAACCTTATCATTTAGGGAACTGCTTCTTCTGAAGGTCGATATAATCCCGGGGATTCACTGTTTTCCTTTTTCCCTTCAAACGTGCACCGAGTGGAAGCTTTTATTGATTATTATTTTATTCTGTTTTATGACTTTGTGGTGTTATTTATCTTTGTAAGCTGCCTCCAGTTTTTTAAATGAGCTGGTTTGGGGGGGTGGGTGTCAGAGCGGTGTGGGTGGAGGAATTAAAATTTAAAACCATTGACTTAATACCCTGCAAATTGCAGCTCAAGAAAGAAAGAAACTGTTCAAAAAGGTCTGTTTTGTTTCAGGGTGAATTGCCAAAGCAGGGCCCAAATGGCATTTTCACAGGTTTAAAAGCTTCATTGGGCCTTAATCTAAGGTTAACATATTTTTTCAATAAATCTGGGGATACTTCATTGAAATGAGTCGGAATGATAGGATTTTGTCAGGGGACTGATTTGTAAATCTGGGGACTGTCCCCGGGAAACGGGGACGTCTGGTAACCTTACTTTAATCACACTATGCCTCCATTTAGATGCATGTGTAGTAGAGGCAAGGTTACACCACATTGAAAATAAACTACTAGAGTCTGGAAAGGAAGCTGAGTGTCGTGACCCTGGGGTCAGACTCCCGTTTTTCCTCTTCCCTCCCTGTCCATTTCTCCTTTTGTGTCATGTTATCTATTTGTTTGTTCCATAAATCTTTACATTGCTTGTTTGTGCATGTGTGTTTAAAATTATTGGTGAAAGCAGTTAAAAGAAAATTGCTTTAAAATATTGCAAGCCTGCAGGCAATCAATTTTAATTGATTGTATATGAGCCTTTTGGGCTGAAGAGTGGGGTGCAAATGCTCTAAATAAATGCATAAGGAATAATCTCCAGGGGATGAGGCCAGGGAGTGGGGGACGCAATTGCCCTCGGGACCAGCCTCAGATCCTCCTGCCAACCCAGAAGCATTTGCATCAGTACCCTCTCTAGCTCAAGGAAGTTGCATTGCCCTGCTCTGTTTCCAAAGACCCCCCCATCTCAGAACCCCTGGGAAGTGCTGGGTACCATTTAAATGAAGGGTCTCATGCTATGCTGAGCAAAATACTGAGGGAATGCTGTGACTCCTCTTACAGGCTTAAAGCCCATATCACACTGGTCCAGAAAGGCGTACATTGGCTCCAGTACATTTCAGACCACAATTCAAAGGGTTGGTGCTGACCTTTAAAGCCTTGGCCCAGTATACCTGAAGGAGCGTCTCCACCCCCATCGTTCAGCCCAGACACTGAGGTCCAGCTCCAAGGGCCTTCTGGAGGTTCCCTCCCTGCAAGAAGTGAGGTTACAGGGAACCAGGCGGAGGGCCTTATCAGTAATGGTGCCTGCCCTGTGGAACGCCCTCCCATCAGATGTCAAGGAAATAAACAGCTATCTGACTTTTAGAAGACATCTGAAGGCAGCCTTGTTTAGGGAAGGGTTTGATGTTTCCTCATGTTTTTAATATTCTATTGGGAGCCGCCCAGAGTGGCTGGGGAAACCTAGTCAGATGGGCAGGGTATAAATAATAATAATAATAATAATAATAATAATAATAATTATTATTATTATTATTATTATTATTATTATCTTGACGTTGAACCAACATATGAGCTCTGCTGTTATGGAGCCTCAAGCCTGAGCCCTGCATGGAGCTGTCCAGGGTGCTGCTGAATCCTAAATGCCATGCCTTGCCCCAGTTCTAGGCTTACTTTGCCTTGCCTCACTTTGTTCTTTTTTTCTCCCAACCTGAAAACCCGTATCTTGGATCCCAACCCCCGTGCTGCTAATGCCATCACTCAAGACAGAATACGGGATCCAGAAGGACAGCTTTGCAACCCTCGCTAACAGTTCAAGTGGGACCAAATCAGAGCAGTGATTCCCACAAGGGACAGCAATTTAAAAAATAAAAAAAACAGAGTCTCCCCAGTAAACAAGAGTACGTGATACTGGTTTTCAGGCTTTTGATCTCAAGAAAACACTTTGCTCGCCAACAGATGCCGCTACAATTAATGTTTATCTCTATTTTGTTGAGTGAAGCTGTGGCTCCGAGAAAGAGTGTCTTGTTTCTAGGTGTCCCCAAGAATTCTGTAGCATGTTGTAGGTTTGCACCATTAATTCAAGCCTTTGGGGTCTTTGCAATGGAGTATCTTTAGTGGTGAGTGATGCTCTTCTGACATTATTGATGCTACAGTATCACTGATGAACCCTGATAAAGTTCCAAGAAACCCCAGCTGCCCTTTCCCTCCAGTAACACAGCTTGAAAACCCATTTTCTTTTGTCTTCCTTTGTATGTAGAAGTTTGGGGGGAGGCACAATTTCAGGACCCGCCCCATTAAAGGTTTTGAGGACTTGAGCAACTCCCCCATACAAAAGGGTTGCCACATTTGGGGCTTTTTAGACTGGGGTGGGCAAGATGAGTAAAGGAGAACCATGATGAAGAAAGCAGCCAGAGAAAAGGTCCTCTCCTCTCTCTCTCATACTAGAACCCAGAGTCATTGAGGGAGGTTGAACACTCACAACAAACAAAAGGATGTCTTCACACAAGAGCATAGTTGAACTGTGAAATTTGTACCACAAGATATAGTGAGGGTCATCAGCTTAGAAAGGGAATTAGACCCACTCATAGAGGGTTGGGTATCAATAGGTTGGCTACTAGACGTGATAGCTACATGCTTCCTCCAGGATCAGAAGCACTGACCAGTGAGAGATTCTGCCTTTGTGCCCTGCTGCTGGTGAACTTCCCAAAAACCTCTGGTTTGAGAAATGACCGCTGTGAATAAACTGGTTGCTGGACCAACTAGGTCTTTGGTCTGATCCAGCAGAGCTCTGCTTGTTTTCATATTTACCTATCCGTGTGCATGTATTATCATTTTTCTCGGCGAATTGCATCTGCAAGGCAGTAAAGCGTTATGTATTCACAAGCCCCATAATCTTTAAAAGCACTGTGATGCATGCCTCAGATGAGAAAAGAGCCTCCATCCAGTATGTTAATAGACAGCATTAGGGCAATAATGAAAAGCACTTGAGACAAGTAAGCCCCTATCAAACACTGAGTAATAGGGTTGCAAAGAATGAATCATAATGTACCTCCTCTACACAAGGATATTAAGACATCTGCGTTAGTTCAGGGTCTATTCGCTCTAACAGCTGCCTCATTTCTCTGATTAAAATAGGATCAAGGAAGCGTTCTTTGGTTAGGTTAAACCCCCCCCCCCCCCGTCTCCATCACCCAGCAGCTCCCTTTCTCCATGCACACACAAGCACACACAACAGGCAAACACAAAAGTACTCAAATGCGTACACGTTGAAGATAAGTTTCGCAGGCTGCCATTTCCTGCTGCTACTGCTTCAGCAGCTGGGATCCAAAGAGCCTGTGCATTGCAAACTACACACACACACACACACACACACACACACACACACACACACCGGAGTGTTTGCATTCCCCTGGGCTCCCCAGAAGTTCTCCACTGATAGCCAGGGTGAAGTGATAGTTTGCAATTTAGAGACATCCCCTGATTTGAGAAAGGAGCGCTAACTGACCCTATCTTAAAAGTAGGCGATTTGTGGACAAGCTCATGGTGTTTGTCATTGTAGCTGGCTGGTACAGGTTTGCGTATTAAGAGAGATAAGGGAAATGTTATGTGGGGAGGTATTTGTAAGATATATGGGGAGATGAGTGCAAGGTGGGGAGAGTTGGTTGGTGTGGTGTGCTGGCTAGCTGAGGGTGAAGGATGACAGAACAGGTCTGGGGGGGGGGAGTAAAAAAAATGTTTGATTTAGAGGGAGTGGGAGAAGGGTGTAGATGCTGAGGAGTAAGCACGATAGGATAGGAATAGCGTTATAAGCACATGTTATGATACAAAATCTCCAAACACTGTTATTAAAAACAAAGCATATAAGAACCTGTTATATCCAGCTTTTACTATTGTAATATCGAGCTTTTACTATTGTAATAAAGATTCGTTTGATTGAATCACATCTTTGGCCAAGCCAGGAAGGCTGTGGCAAAGTCAGTCAGAGATATTCATGTGTAGATGGTGGCAATACCAATAATAATAATAATAATAATAATAATAATAATAATAATAATAATAATAATTTATTATTTGTACCCCGCCCATCTGGCTGGGTTTCCCCAGCCACTCTGGGCGGCTTCCACAGAAACCAAAAATACACTAAAATCACACATTAAAAACTTCCCTGAACAGGGCTGCCTTAAGATGTCTTCTGAATGGTAGTTGTTTATCGCTTTGACATCTGATGGGAGGGCGTTCCACAGGCCGGGCGCCACTACCGAGAAAGCCCTCTGCCTGGTTCCCTGTAACTTGGCCTCTCGCAGTGAGGGAAACACCAGAAGGCTCTCAGTGCTGGACCTCAGTGTCCGGGCAGAACGATGGAGATGGAGACGCTCCTTCAGGTATACTGGACCAAGGCCGTTTAGGGCTTTAAAGGTCAGCACCACCACTTTGAATTGTGCTCGGAAACGTACTGGGAGCCAATGTAGGTCTTTCAAGACTGGTGTTATATGGTCTCGGCGACTGCTCCCAGTCACCAGTCTAGCTGCCGCATTCTGGATTAGTTGTAGTTTCCGGGTCACCTTCAAAGGTAGCCCCACGTAGAGTGCATTGCAGTAGTCCAAGCGGGAGATAACCAGAGCATGCGCCACTCTGGCCAGACAGTCCGCAGGCAGATAGGGTCTCAGCCTACGTACCAGATGGAGCTGGTAAACAGCTGCCCTGGACACAGATTTGACCTGTGCCTCCATGGACAGCTGTGAGTCTAAAATGACTCCCAGGCTGCGCACCTGGTCCTTCAGGGGCACAGTTACCCCATTCAGGACCAGGGAATCCTCCACACTTGCCCGCCTCCTGTCCCCCAAAAACAGTACTTCTGTCTTGTCAGGATTCAACCTCAATCTGTTAGCGCCATCCATCCTCCAACTGCCTCCAGACACTCACGCCTTCACTGGTTCTGATTTAAAAGAGAGGTAGAACTGGGTATCATCCGCATACTGATGAACACCCAGCCCAAACCTCCTGATGATCTCTCCCAGTGGCTGCATGTAAATGTTGAAAAGCATGGGGGAGAGGACAGAACCCTGAGGCACCCCACAAGTGAGAGCCCAGGGGTCTGAACACTCATCCCCATCACCACTTTCTGAACACGGCCCAGGAGGAGGGAACGGAACCACTGTATGACAGTGCCCCCAGCTCCCAGCCCCTCAAGACGGTCCAGAAGGATGTTATGGTCGATGGTATCAAACGCCGCCGAGAGATCCAGCAGAACTAGGAAACAGCTCTCACCTTTGTCCCTAGCCCGCCGGAGATCATCAACCAGTGCAACCAAGGCAGTTTCAGCCCTATGATGAGGCCTAAATCCCGACTAGAAGGGATCCAAATGGTCAGCTTCTTCCAGGCGTGCCTGGAGTTGTTCAGCAACCACTCGCAAAATCACCTTGCCCAAGAATGGAAGATTTGAGACTGGGTGATAGTTGGCCATCGTGGCCGCAAAACCTATAGTTAGGAGATGTTGCGGTAATGGAAGTCCAGAGACTCCTGTCTTTTGAACCCATAGAATGCTGGTGCCAGTCCGTTTAGACAATACTGAGCAGAATGGACCAACTTTTTACTCATTATAAGGCAGTTTCAGATGTTCCCCCCAAGCCTCCCTGTCATTCAGGTTAAATGCACTTTAGGGGTCATTTGAAGGGGCCGGAGCACTGCCTACTCTATAAGGTTCCACCTGCAGAATTTGAGTCTTGCTGGAGTCAGCCTCCCTGCTAAAAGTTGATCTCTCTTCACACCTCCAACACCCCCCACTCCAGCACACTCTCCCTCCCCCTCCCTCTCTCTGTCCTCAGGCTTTTTGCTTTTGCTTTTTTCCTTTTTTTCCCTGCGTGGGAGCTGGCATTGCTGATTAAGATTCCATCCGGTGTCAGGCAGTACTCCAGGTTCTTGGATCTTTCCAGCAAGCCAAGTGTTCAGAAAGCTGGCATAAGAATATCTCCTGGAATTATTCATCTTTTCCATTACAAGGGCCTCCTGTATTCGAGCGCTCCATCTGCTTGGTTGTTCAGTGTTGGGCTTGCACCGCTCAGCTGCGATGGCAGTTTTGGCAGCCCGTGGGCCACATGACACAAAGGCGTTTCAGGCAGTCCTGAGATGCTTCTAGCAGGAGGAGCAGGGCAGCAGCTGAGCCAAAGTGGCCCTCAGACCAATGAGCCAGCCTCACTTAGATCCTCAGAGATCTGGCAGAGAGGTCGCTCCACAAATCAGCATTTCTTTCTCGCTGACCAACTTCTCTCTTCTTCTAGTGTAGAAGGGGGGAAACATGACCACTGTAAAGGAAGCACCTTTTCCAGACCCTCCAAGTGCCCCTATTTTCCAGGGACAGTCTCAGATTTACAGAAACTGTCCTGGTTTCTGATTTGATGCTGGAATGTCCCACTTTTCCTCAGGACATCCCTATTTTCATCAGAGAAATGTTGGAGGGTGTGGAGTCATGCGACCCCTGAGCCAAGGAGATAAGTACAGTGGTGCCTTGCAAGACGACATTAATTCGTTCCGTGAGTTTTTTCGTTGTACGAGTTTTTTTCGTCTTGCGAAGCACCACTGCATTTAAACACTGACAACGGCGGGGAGGGGCGGGGAGAAGCAGGACAGCTGCCGCAGCCGGTACCTCAGACTCACCCGCGCGTTGTGGCCACCGTGCGACGCGGCTGCTGGAGGGCGGCGGGGCTCAGGAGCGCGACTCTGGCTGCAACGCTGGCTGCTGGCGGCAACGGCTCTCTGAGGGGAGCGCGCGAGGGGGGTGGGCAGTGGCGCGAGGCAGCCGGAAGGTCGGCCGTCAGCCGGAAGGTCGGAGGGAGCCAGAGGAGCCGTCAGCCGGAAGGTGGGAGGGAGCTGGAGGAGCGGGGAAGCGAGTGTGCGTGCGTGCAGTGACCGTCGCCATGACACGAGAGGCAGGGCCATTTCGTCTAGCGAAGCAAGCCCTTAGGAAAATCCGTCTTGCGAAGCACCTCAGAAAACGAAAAACCCTTTCGTCTTGCGAGTTTTTCGTCTTCCGAAGCATTCGTCTTGCGGGGTACCACTGTAACTGTACAGCCATTGGAAGACATCTGAAGGCAGCTCTGTAGAGGGGAGATTGTTTAATGTTTAATGTTTTATTATGTTTTTATATATGTTGGAAGCTGCACAGAGTGTCTGGGGCAACCCTGTCAGATGGGCGGGGTATAAATAAAATGATGGTGATGATTGAATAGGACATTCCTATTTTCATCGGAGAAATGTGGGAGGGTATGCTTTCCCTAATAGCTGGTGGGATTCCTGGCTTATGTGACTCTGAATGATCTTTTATAGATTTTAACTGTGATACGAAATAACGGTGTCTGGTGGTAGAGAGTTCCGCTGGACAGTTGCAGGGTGGGTGGGTGGGTGTATGTGTGATAAGGCTATGGATGGGCACCAATCAAAATCTATTATTATTACAGTGGTACCTCAGGTTAAGAATTTAATTCGTTCTGTAGGTCTGTTCTTAACCTGAAACTGTTCTTAACCTGGAGCACCACTTTAGCTAATGGGGCCTCCCGCTGCCGCCACGCCACCAGAGCACGATTTCTGTTCTCATCCTGAAGCAAAGTTCTTAACCTGAAGCACTATTTCTGGGTTAGCAGAGTCTGTAACCTGAAGCGTATGTAACCCGAGGTACCACTGCAGTATTATTATATTTACAATCATATCCCATCTTTTCTCCAAGAAGATCAAGGTGGCACACACATTATCCCCATCTCTCAACTTTATCCTCGCAACAAGCCTGTGAGGTAGGCTAGCCTGAGAGACAGTGACTGGCCCAAAGTAACCCAGGGAGCTTCAGGGCTGAGTGGCGATTTGAACCCTGGTCTCCTTCACTGTTGAAGTGGTCCGAGAACATAAGAAGAGGCTGCTGGATCAGGCCCATGGCCCATCTCGTCCAGCACCCCTGTTCTCACAGTGGCCAGCCAGATGCCACAAGCAGGATCAGAGCGCAAGGGCCCTCTCCTCTCCGGCAGTTTCCAGCAACTGGTATTATGAAGCACTGCTGCCTCCAACCGTGAAAGGCAGAGCATAACTATCACAACTAGGAGTTAGTATAAGAGTGCTTTAAATATTGTTCTGAATTTGGGGGGTGAGAGAGACTCCCCTCCCCCTAACCCAATAAACTCATGAATGCCAAGAGTCTAGTTAATATTTAGAGTACTGAAGGGAAGGTTCCAAGCCAGGGCCTCACCTGGGACAACATGGCACAAGGTGTTGGGCCTGGGCAGACAGAGGTTGCCAAGGTGACAAGGGTGTGCATGTGAGGTGGCAAGAGAAGAGTGAGAAAGCCCCTCTTGAGATGACCATGCTGTGAGATCTGGTTTCCCTCCATCAAGATTCAGGAGTAAGTATGTGAATAAATCATATTTCTTAAAGCTACGACAGCATCCACCGTGTCTTGGTTCTCAAAGGAACATAGACCCTGGGTGAGTGCTTAGAACCATGGCTTGGCTGAGATTGGGGGTGGCACCCAATGTCTGTAACAACATTGTGTGTGTGTGTGTGTGGCATGCTTGTACAGTGGTACCTCGGGTTAAGAACTTAATTCGTTCAGGAGGTCCTGAAACTGTTCTTAACCTGAGGTACCACTTTATCTAATGGGGCCTCCCGCTGCTGCCACGCTGCCATCATGCAATTTCTGTTCTCATCCTGAAGCAAAGTTCTTAACCCAAGGTACTATTTCTGGGTTAGCGGAGTCTGTGACCTGAAGCATATGTAACCTGAGGCATGTGCGTGTGTAAGTCTAGCAGTGGGCAAAGTACTCCAGCTAGCAGCAGCTGCCCAAGACTTCAGCCTTTCCCAGTCCTGCTACCTACGCCCCCTCTTTCTGCATGCAAAGTCATACCTTCCAAGTGCCTGGGGGAAAATGGGACAGCCCATTTTTTTCTCACCACATCTCAGCTGCCATTTTGGGTGCCACGCTCTTGCACACTTTTGCCCCCAAAAAGCACTTTGGGGGGGCAAGGGTGAGGCGTAGGTCACATGATTCACCCAGGAGCACGTCCCAAAAGACTCACATCCCGGTTTTGTGTCAGAAAAAGTTGGAAGCTATGCAAAACTTGTGTTCTGCCACTGAGCTCTGCCCCTCCCTCACAACAACTCTGCCAGGTAGACCATTGTAGGGGCTCTAGGTTTGAGGTGACCCACACCACTCTCTGGCGCTACATCAGCAATTCAATCAATCATCAATAATCAGCAACCCCCCACCCAACAGGAGCAGCCATGCTCCAGTGCGCACTGGGTGGCTGGCCGGCAAGCCGCAGCCAGATTAATTTCCCACAATGCCCCTGTCATAACATAGTTCTAGGGCCTTGTGGGAAATGTAAATGGTGGTGGATGAGGGACTCAGCTGTTTGAGGCTCACTGGAATGTCAGGGGAGGGGTGTATTTTAATGGCAGTACAGGGCAAGCATCAGCAATGAGCCCTGCGAGGGTCCAGGGAGCTGCCCAATTGTGCTGCATGGTGTCGCCGGGGATGACCAGAATATTATTATATCCATATTGCGCACGGGAGGCTTAAGCTGATTAAATAACAGCTCGCCTAACGTCTGTGGCCACCAGGCTATTGGCAAGTGCTCCCTCACCATCACACATTGGAACCTCTCAGTTCCAACCCAGACCTCGGGAGAATCCACCATATGGCGGCTGTCACAATGCAGGAAAGCAGGGAGGCTGGGGCGGGAGGCTGGAGGGGGGGGGAGAGTCTGAATTCACCCTAAGTCACTGTAGAACCTGTCTGCCAACAGAAGACTGTTTGCACTCAAGAGCCAGGCATTTCAGGAAACCTGATGGCAGCGAGGTTGTTCCCCAGTCATGCTTGGATACACACTGCCAGATTCCCCCCAGTCGGTCTATGCTGCGAGAGCTCTCTCCGCACGCCACGGGATGACATCAGTTGCCACCAGCAGGGGTTCTGGCCTCCTGTTCCCATTCATATGGTAGCAGAGCCACCGAGTGCCAGGTTTATGAGAAAACTCAGCAGCGTGGGTGAAAAACTGGGCACTGAGCGTGATTGAAAATCTGGGGGCCCCGTCTGCGTGCCAAAAGCAGTTGTGGAGCCACTCCAGAATCGCACTAATTTCCCTTCAAGTTCTTTTGTGTGTTCAAATGTAGGAAAGGGGGAGAAAGGAAAGGGTTTTTTTTCCATTTCCCACATTCCCTTACTGTTTAAAAGATTGCATCTACACCCCACTTTTCACAGAGCTCAAGGTGGTGTTCATGGTCCCTCCCCTGCCTCGTTCGGACCCCCCCAACAACAACAACAACCCTGTGAGGTAGGTCAGGCTGAGAAGCAATAACAGGCCCCAGGTCACCCAGTGAGTTTCATGGACCAAGAGGGGTTTTGAAACCCAGTCTCCCAGGTCCTAGCCTGACGCTCTAACAACGACAAGTACAAGTCATTTTATTATGGTCAATGGCCAGTATCAGGCTTCCCTGCTGCTCCAAACATGCCCTCAATGTCTGGGCAGCCTTAGAGAGGGGCTAGCACAGGGGGAGATGGCAGAGGCAGGCTGAGCACTTGTGGCCCCACTGGTCCAACCTGAACGGATTTTAAAAATGAAGACGCCTCGACTCATTCCTTATTTTACATGCATATCCTATATGTGTACGTAGTGCACAAAAGCCCATAGGATGCAAGGAGCCCACCCAACCTAGAAGTGAATGCAATTGGGATGTATTTATTGGTTTGATTGGCGCTCAAGGTGGCATACATGGCTTTTCTAGGCCTGCCATATTCCCAAAAGTGAAAATCTGGTCAAAGTTGTTGAGACATTTCCCAGACGCCATTTTGCAGCCCAATTCCCAGGTGTGGCTGCGGAAACCTGGACAGCCCTAGCTTTTCCCCTCCACATTTTACTCTCACAATTTTATTCTCGCAACCCAGTGAGATTGGTTAGGCTAAGAGACAGCAACGAGCCAAAAGTTACGCAGCGGGCCTGATGGCTGAGTGGGGATTTGAACCCTGGTCTCACAGGTCCTAGGTCAGCACTCTAAACGCTTTTCCACACTAGCTATATTAACTCCAATATTAGAAGCAATGCGCCTCTGAATGCCGTCAGGCAGGAGAGTACTGTTGTGCTCATCCCTGACCATTGGCCACGCTGCCAGGGGCTGATGAGACCCCTGGAGTCCACATCTGAAGGGCACCACCTTGGCAATGCTGCATGTACTCCAAATAGCAGCTCATCTCCAGGATTTCAGAGTCCTCTACCCCACATGAAAAGGTCTCAGGGTCAAGGGCCATTAATGTCAACCTCCACCATTTGGTAGGACAACCTTTGCAGTGGGAGTTTTTTCTTCTAAACTGCTTGGTGGGGCGGCGGTCCATGTAAGTAGGGCAGGATTCCTGCTTCAGAAGCTATCCCTCCGGTTTATGGAAGGTTGCAGAGATGGTGCCAGGACACAGCTAGCACACCCCTTGCAGATCTCTCTGTTTGTGTATAAGGTGCCTGTCCTTCATTGGAGAACATGCATGACTGGACTCTTCCTTGGGAAAGCCACTTCCGACATCAGGAGGAGGTGGGGTTGCAGGCTCATGCCCCCAACACGTGCGCGGAGGCTGGTTTCCAGCCCCACACAATCGGGGGAATCCTCGGGCTGCGTCATCCCTTGAGCCAGCCAATTGGCTGGCTCAGGGGGTGTGGCTTGCTTCATTTAAGGCAAGCGCGGCCCCAGGATCTCCCTCTTTGGTCCGCGCAACTGTTGTGGTTTCCCACCCACCCACCCTTCAAGGTTCCCTTTCTGACCTTGCTATGGACTTCGATTGGTCGCTGTTAAGGGGCCTGGTAGGAATTTTTTCCACTTGGCAAATTGGCACTGGCCATTTGGTTTTTTGCCTACCTCGTAGCAAATCGTCACAACAACTCCTTGGTTTTGTCCGCTAGGCATTGGTAGGGGTATTGTTATGTAGATGTGTTGAGGGGGAGGAGCGCCATCACCTCCCCCAAATTTTGAAGGGTAGCCCGGTAAAGGATTCCGGGGGGCATTGCCTCGTCCAAAGCCTATGGAGGCCAGGGCCTAAAGTGCGCCCCCGATCGGTGACCCCGGGGGAGTACCTAGTCGATGTGCATCAGCAGGGCTCCCCCTGCTGGTGTTAACCCTTCCCGGTTTTCATGCAAACAGGCTGAAGCCGGATAGTCTGCTAGGACCAATGCCTAAGCCAATACCGCTCTCACCTGTAACCAATAAAGTTGTGGCCAATTTTAGCCCATTAACCTTAAATAATTGTGTCCTGTGTATTTATTCCTACTGGGGGGAGGTGGGAACCCGCCACGCAAACTCTTTGATTTAAGCTCTGTGGGAGATCTTTCTGGCTGGCACAGAACATGGTGAGGAGGGACATCCCAACTTCTGGGGCCCTGCTTATGGAGAAAACCAAGGCAGCACGTGTGGGGAAGAAGTTCCCTTCACTTCCAGCCGCACCCTTTCCATGAAAAAAGAAAAACCACCAGCGGGATGCACTTCAGAGTTCTGGGGCAAGTTGTGCAATTTGTATGGGCTTTGGTTTAATGCATCATCTTGATGAAATCGCAACAGCACATGAACATAAATTCCCTTTTGGCAAGGCTTCCGTGACACCCATGATGGCATCTGGATAGATCACCTCATCTCATATGTCCATTGAGCAATGCAGAGGCTCTTCTGCCTGCTCAGCATTCTCTATCATACTTGAGCACTGGTTACAGCCAGCCTTGCTGATGATTAAAGCCATGACCCGGAAGCTGTACACCGGCTCCCTTGGCCAATAAAGCGAGATGAGTGCCACAACCCCAGAGTCAGCCACGACTGGACCTAATGGTCAGGGGTCCCTTTACCTTTACTGAATTAAGGTGCAAGCCACTCAGGACTATTCCCAAGGTCCCTCAAGGTACTGTGAAGTGAAGAGAGAGCCTTAGGAATGCAACAGATTGGCAGTTCCGCTGCCTGAGTTTACCCACACCCTGAAAATCTTGAGATGATCCACACAGAATGCTAAATCCTAGTTTGCAATGCCAAGCCACTGTTTGTTGTATTATCTGAACTAGCACCACAGTCTAAACTGTGGTTTGCCATGATGTCTGAACCAACTCCATCTGGCAAACCCTGGCTTGCAAGTGGTCACCAAACCAAGATCCACTTTGATGCTAGTTTTTCAACCACAGTTTGAACTAACACACCATGGTTTGGGGTGTTGCTCTGCTCTCAACGCCCGTTTGTGACAGCATCTGCAAACATCCAGAAACCATAAGGGGGAAGTGAAATTGCACAAACTATGGTTTCCTTGTATGCCTAAAACACAAATCATAGTTTGCACAGTAAGTACTAGCCAAGGTTGAGCACTGCATCTGAACCAACTCATTGTCTGAAGCAACATGAGCAGCCTTATTTACCTCAAGCATATTTTCACAGGTACGTTTTTTCAGTGGATGGTGCTGTTGCAGCAACTTGGTACTGAAAGCAGCCGGAAACCGCATCTGGGTGCAATTCACATGTTTCGCCAAGTTGTTAACTGTTTTAACCAGCATTCCAAGAACGTTGCTTTCAACAGCCCTATAATGACACCCTGCGTGATGTTGGCAGCTAAGCTGGTCTTGCAAAATTGCTCCTCTAAAGGCGGGTGTGGGCAATGGCCTGGTTCTTAAAATACAAAAGCTTTGTCTGTAGAAGGTAACTGGAGCAGATGGAGTCTTGGCATTTATTTAGGTGTGCAATTCGGAGTTAGGGGACAACGCCATAGTGCGGAACCCTGCACATAATCAAGACACCTAATCCATTTAGAGTTGAACTGAGTATTAATTCTTTCCATTGCACCAGGGGTTTGCTGCTTCTTTTTTTCCCTGGCTGGGAACTGGGCCATTAGTCTGTGGCATATTATTTCCCTTTTTTCCCCCTCCAAAAAAATCATTTAAACCATGTATATTCTGCCTTTCCAGAAGCTCAAGGTGGTTTACGATGATAAGCTTAAAAACAGTCACAAAACCTTATACACAAATTAAAAAAATTTAAAAAAAAAAAACCCTAGCAGATTCCTTTAGCTTTGAAGCCCTTTTTAGTTGACATTTGTGTGTATAATAAATGTGAAGGCATGGGGGGATATCGGCAGCAGGCTCTTTCCCAGCCTATGCATGTTGGACTGAGGGGTATGCATGCAAGGAATTCTCCATGTGATCAGGAACCCCCCCAAAAGCTGAGTGGCATTTGGGGCATTTGAAGGCTGGGGGGGTGCAGCTTGTAAACATCTTTGCTCTCCTGTGTATTAGCATCCTGCATCTTATGGTGAAGGGCAAGTAATAAATCAAAATGATGATGAGATAAGAAAGTTCCATTAGATGCAATGGGGCTTTGATCCTACACAAGTATGATTAAGGTTGCGGCCTTAAGTGTTTAAGAAAGGCAAAACCGGGGCCTCTACCAACCTCATGTTGCTCTAGGACAGTTTTTACCAACAGGCCATCCTCCAAATGTTTTGATCTACAACTCCCCTGCCAGCTGGGGCCGACGGGAGCTGCAGTCCAGAGCATTGGGGTGGGGTTGGCAAAGGCTTCCTTTAGAGGTTGGTTTCAACACAAGAAAATTATTTGGAAGTCCTGTAAAGTTGCAACAGCTCTGTGTTTGAGCATCCCTTAGAATCATAGAATCATAGAGTTGGAAGAGACCACAAGGGCCATCGAGTCCAACCCTTGCATCCATCAGCTAACACTGCTGCAGCCTCTAAATACTTATTGTCTGGGGCTCGTCCTTAAAAACAACAGGAGAGTTCTCCAATGAAACAGGGAAGCAGAGCGCTTGCAAATTTGGACCAGGCAAAGGGTGGACCTGCCTTGTGTGCTTCTGCAGTCTGCAGCTCTGGGGAGGCTGGATAGCGCTGTTTGTTTGTTTGTTTGTGAATATCTTTGTTATGTTTGTGATTATCTAAGTCTTTTCATGTTGTAAACCACCTTGAACATGGTGTTAACTATGGAAAAGCGGCATACAAATTAAATAATGATTACGATGATAAGAGAAGGCAGTGCGTGGAAGAAATCCTACTGTTCAATTGCAACCCAGGATCATAATAATACCAAGGCAGAAAACTGAGGCAGAATGAAGGGAAAACAGGACACTCCCCAGAATATACAACAGCAAGTTCTATCACAATGTGGCATGTTCCCTTACGTGAGCATCAGCACTAGAAACGAGGGAGCAATTTGGTTCAGTTTGCATTTTAATGCAAATCGATCTCATCTTCTTGAAACAACGCATGGACCAAAATCCACCTTTCCTTCAAAATTCACATTTCTCTGGATTTGGGAGTGCAATTATCCAACCAGAAGCTGTGCACAAACGTGTATTTTAAAGGCAAGTGCGTGCAAAAAAAATACATATTGATGAAACTAACAAAGCATTCAGTTAGGGGGAAATCATCTAAAATAATATCATTCATATTTTGTAAAGCAGCACACAAAAATGTTCACGTTGGGAAAACACACACAAAATACAGGCGAATCTCCAGGAAGACTTCTTCTTAAAAACACTGCAAACTGAGGAGGAAATACTGTACGGCAAACTGAAAGTAAGACTGGGGAGGAAGAGAAAGTGAAAGAAACAGAAATGGACAGATTCATCCGTCCTTAGTTTCTACTCAAATGGCATATAACAGTTTGCAGATAAAATGTGATCCCGGTAGCATTCGCAAGCTCTCGATCTGGGTAATTGAAGTTGGCAGCATTATGAAGACATGTTGGGTAATTACCTGCATACCTTGGGTGTGTTTCAAGGCAGGAAAGTGAAATCTCTCATCTGACCTAGATGTGTGGCATGTTGCTCAATTTTTACAGCTCTGGGTGGTGAAGGCATGAGAAAAAGAGATAGGAAATTGTGAAATAACTGAAGGAGCCCTAGGACAAATAGGTCACTCCCACTGGCCCTTGGGAACAAGGCTGGTGTCCATTCCAATGAGATTTTAAAATAGTTGTACAGCCAGTCCATGTGACCATTGAATTTTGTTGTTTTAGCCTGAATGGGACCCTGACAGGAGCGAGCCAGCAGTAAGTCACACTAAGTAAGTGGAGTTAACACTTTATTAGGGGGGGAAACAGGATCTCCCCAAGAGTATCAGGCCTACTGAACATAGCAACCCATTTTCAGTAGGTCTTGCCCCCATGAAGCAGTTGCAGAAGTCCCCTCCTCTCAAAAAATTTCCCCAAGCAATCTGAGACTACGCCTGCATGACATTAATATCCTCTTCATGCCTCTCCTGGTTCTGGGAGACCAGAGGGGAGGGGAGCTTGTTGCAGCAGGAGGGGGAGATACCTGTGCCTCTTCACCAGCCAGACTCATCTCTACCTCTGGGCCTCCCGCATCCCTCTCCTGCTTCAGCTTCAACTTCTGATGCTGGACTTCTCTCTGCCCCAGACTCCTCCAGCTCACCAAGCCCTGTGACCTCTTCAGCTCCCGACACCTCTTCCTCGCAGCCTTCTCCCTCTGACCACTCTTTGTCCCACCACGAATCCCCGGGCTTTGAGCCTTCTTCATTTGGGGGTTCCCCAGCTGTTTCCTCCACCATTCCTCTGCATCCAACCACTCCCTGACAAATCCTCTGGTGACCCCCTTCCGACTCAGGTGTGCTCCCTGGCAGCCTTAGAATCATAGAATCATAGAGTTGGAAGAGACCACAAGGGCCATCGAGTCCAACCCCCTGCCAAGCAGGAAACACCATCAGAGCACTCCTGACATATAGTTGTCAAGCCTCTGCTTAAAGACCTCCAAAGAAGGAGACTCCACCACACTCCTTGGCAGCAAATTCCACTGTCGAACAGCTCTAACTGTCAGGAAGTTCTTCCTAATGTTTAGGTGGAATCTTCTTTCTTGTAGTTTGGATCCATTGCTCCGTGTCCGCTTCTCTGGTGCAGCGGAAAACAACCTTTCTCCCTCCTCTATGTGACATCCTTTTATATATTTGAACATGGCTATCATATCACTCCTTAACCTCCTCTTCTCCAGTGGCTAATCTGGATTAGCCTTAGTGTGGCTAATCTGACTGGTGCAGGGCATCCACCGTTTTGATTCCCCACAATGCCCCCTAACCATCTGCCTCTCACACAGCTGTTAAAAACAACCAAGGACCCATCAGACAAAGAAAGCACTCCTAGCTTGTGGTCTTGCAATTGAGCCATTGGGGGAAAGGAGGCTGGCAGGTTGGCAGGTGCATGGATGGTGACAGGATGAGGCTGTCAGATGTTGTCAGGGGGGCCACACAAACCTCAGTGCATACAGGGAGGTTCTTTGAGGAACTTTTATAACATGACCCGAAGCGGAGAGACTAGGAGATAGTGTGGGTGCATGAAGCTTAAGATGTGAGCAAACACAATATTTTTGTTTCTTTGGATCTGATCCATAAATTATTATTTTTCACTCCAGAAAATGAGCAGCTTATGTAAGATAATTTTTAAAAAAAAAAAACAAGAAGAAGAAGACAGCCCCTGCCTGCAAGAAAACAAGCAAATTCAGGGACCAATGCTTATTTATTTATAATAAATTCATATCCCGCACTTTCTCCCAAAATGCCATTGGCTGATTGGCATCTAATGCCCTCTTAAATGAATCTTGGAAAGGGGGATTATTGGGTTGTCTTTATTCTTAATTTTGTTACGTATTTTGTGTTTTTATATTGTAATTTTATTTTGTGAACTGCTCTGAGATCTGCAGGTACAGTGGTACCTCGGGTTAAGTACTTAATTTGTTCCAGAGGTCCATTCTTAACCTGAAACTGTTCTTAACCTGAAGCACCACTTTAGCTAATGGGGCCTCCTGCTGCTGCCGCGCCGCCGGGGCACGATTTCTGTTCTCATCCTGAAGCAAAGTTCTTAACCCGAGGTAATATTGCTGGGTTAGCGGAGTCTGTAACTTGAAGCATATGTAACCTGAAGTGAGGTACCACTGTATAGGGAAGTATACAAATCCAATAAATAATAGTAATAATAATTCTTAAAGTAAGGTAGCATTTCTATTGAAGACCAGTGAAGTGAAGAAGTAAACACTTCAACTCTTCTCGTAAATCAAAGAGATTGTTCATTCCATTTTTATTTTTATTTTTTAAAAAATGTTTTTGTTGTGCAGCAGCATATTTATTGTGGAATAAGGTAGACTGGCCTCACGACAGATAAGTGGATAAATTTGCTAACAAAAATTGGTGGGAGTCTTTCTTTAACAAAATTCAATGATAGCACACTTTGGAAATCTCCCCTTCACATGTTCCCCTGCCGGGCTTTTTTTCCAGGGGGAACTCATGGGAACTCAGTTCCGGCACCTCTCAGGTTGGTGCCATTCCTGTTCATGGTGAGTTCCAGCACTTCTTTTTTCTAGAAAAATAGCACTGTCTTCTGTAACACTGGGAAAACAGGCTCCAGGGCTGCCAAGATCTGTCTCCCATTAAGCCTGGCTTTCCGTGCTGCATGAGAGCTGCAACAGCCGCACATGTAAGACAAGCACGGTAATGATTTACTCCCTGCCCACACTTCTGCCCATGCCACATGTTCAACTGATTGAGTTTGCTGGCTCATTTCGCTAGGAGGGAAGCGCCAGACTCTGACAGGTCCAGGGAAGCTCAGCCTACACAATTCAACACATGCTCTCCCGCAGAGGGCAAGGGTGGGGGCAGGCAGACACGCATGGTGCATTCAGAAGGCTCTGGCAGCTGCTGGCAAGGCCATGTTTGCTTACCTGCCAGGGCAGGGGTGTGAGCAACATGCCTGAAGTCAGGCAGGAGCCATGGGATGCGCCGGTAGTCAGGATGGAAGAAGAAACCCAGAAGCAGGATTGAGAACAATGTCTGAAGTTAGCAGAAGGGGAAGACGATCGAGAGGAAGAATGCAAGAGCTAACTGGAAGCCAGGAACAAGGACCAAGCAAGAGTCATGGAATCATAGAATTGGATAGAGTTGGAAGGGACTCCAAGGGTGGTGTAGTGGTTAAGAGCGGTAGACTCATAATCTGGTGAACCGGGTTCACTTCCCTGCTCCTCCACATGCAGTTGTTGGGAGACCTTGGGCCAGTCACACTTCTCTGAAGTCTCTCAGCCCCACTCCCCTCACAGAGTGTTTGTTGTGGGGGAGGAAGGGAAAGGAGAATGTGAGCCGCTTTGAGACTCCTTCGGGTAGTGATAAAGCGGGATATCAAATCCAAACTCTTCTTCTACATCAGGTCCAATCCCCTACAATGTAGGAATCTCAGCTAAAGCATCCATGGCAGATGGCCATCCAACCTCTGCTTAAAAACCTCCAAGGGATGAGAGTCTACAACTTTTCAAGGGAGTCTGTTCCACTGTCGAACAGCTCTTACTTATTCCTGATGTTTAGTCGGAATCTCCTTTCTTATAACGTGAAGCCATTGGTTCGGGTCCTACCCTCCAGAGGAGGAGGAAACAAACGTGCTCCATCTTCCATGGGACAGCCCTTACGTTCTTTGGAGATGGCTATCATATCCGCTCTCCTCTTTTCCAGGCTAAGCATACCTAGAGCACAACACACCAGAACTCAAGGAGGCCTTTTTGTTCAAGGAAGGCTCAACCGGCACAGGAAGTCTTCTTATACTACTTCCTCATGGCTGAGTAGGGACTTGAACTTTCATATCCCGAGTCCTAGCCTGACACTCTAACCACTGACACTCTAACCAGCCTGCTCTCAGCTGCATAGCTGATATATTGTTGAAAGACATATGCATATACCAAATGTGCCTTTTCCCAGTTTCCTTCCCTTAATTAGCACCAATAAGAAGCACCCTCTGTAATTTAGCAGACAATGGAAGGAGCAGGCATCAGGGCAGAAGGTTAGCGCAACACACAGCACTACCCAATGGAGTGATTTCCTTTAAAAAAACAACCTCCAAACTTTCCCCCCCATTTATTTAAATGTATAGCATTCCTCCACCACCCTGCCCTGCCCCCATGAAACCCGGAAGGCTCAAGGCAGGTATCAAAACAAACGTAAACTCCTATTAAATGGCACGTTCAGATCAATGAAAGAGCTAAGAGCATTTCCTCTCTCCACCAAAGTACCTTTGAGTCTCCCTGTCACACTCTTTGTGTGCATGCATGAACGCTGCTAATTTTAAAGGAAGCCATTTTAAAACTGAGTGGACATGTTAGCCTTTCAAGATTGTTTTGGATTTGATGTGACAAAAAGAGCCGTAGATCTCCGGGGAACTTTTGTGTCATGAGTTCCTGTGGAGACATCCTGGAGGGGAAGTTAGCTCAAGAGGATGGGGAGAGGGAGAGAAGCTCAAGACTGATGGCTCCAGGGAGGGGCCCAGTGGGTTGGGATGGGTTTCACTGAGTCCCTAGGAAGTTTTGGAATTAATTGACTGAGGGAGAAGCTGAGAGTGTGGGGTTGGCTCCTGGGGAAGGGCCAAATGGGATGTCAGAGAAAAGACCCACCTTTATACTGTCAGAGGCCTCCAGTACTGGCACCTCCTTGTCAGTGTGCCTGTATCCTCACCAGATGACAAGTCTGGTTCCGAGTCAGTGCTGTCCCCTCCTTTCCTATGACATGGGGACCCCATCATGAGCAGACTGCACAAGCCAAGCCCTCTCTAAGGAACGTCCATTTGCATGCCCATTCTAAAGGCTCCTCTTGCTTGCCATGCTAAAGTTCAACCTGCGCCGCTCTTCAGAAGCAAAGAGCATGTCACGCATTGGACCAACCTCTTAGCTTGCTTAGCCATGCAGTGCCTCTGCTGTGCCTGTGTACTGTGCAGATCTGAGCATCAAAGACTTGAGCAGAAGCCATAACCCAAGTTCAAGTTCCCCTTCCGGCAAGAACCAGGAATGCTTGGGGTGAAAAATGATACATGGCCTGCATTGAGACAAAGCGCCTACCGGCCGAGCCAGGCTGCAGATAGGCAGAGTGAGGTGGCAGTCAACATGGTAAATAGAGTTCGGTGTACCTCAGAATCTGTTCTATGCCCCTAAGCTAGTCTGCTGCCCTCAGGTATGGTGAAGGCTTCTGTGTTCTCACCAGAGTTACTTGACTGTTCTTTGCCTCAGGCAGCAAAAAGACTTGGGTCAGCCCTGAACTTGACTATCCCATTTTAGGCCCCATCTGCATTAAACATTTAAAGCAGCATCATACCACCTTAAAAAAATAATAATTGTGGTTTGCCCCCAAAAATTATGGGAAGTGGATTTATATTTGGCATAAAAGAAGATGCATACAGATAGAAGATGAAGGGGCCTGTGTGGAAGACGGGTTAGAATGGCTTTTCTCAGGGAGAGAGGCTGAGAAAGATGGAAGCTATCTCAGGGGAGACCTGAGGAGACTCATATCTCTGTATGTGGACTGAAGATTAAGCTAGAATGGTGAGATGATAGATAGATAGATAGATAGATAGATAGATAGATAGGTAGATAGGTAGATAGGTAGATAGATAGATGATAGAGATAGATGACAGATGATAGATAGATAGATAGATAGATAGATAGATAGATAGATAGATATAGATGATGATAGATAGATAGATAGATAGATAGATAGATAGATAGATAGATAGATGATAAATAGATAGATAAAGATGATAGATAGATAGATAGATAGATAGATAGATAGATAGATAGATAGATAGATGATAGATAGATAGATAGATATAGATAGATAGATAGATAGATGATAGATAGATATAGATAGATAGATAGATAGATAGATAGATAGATAGATAGATGATAGATAGATAGATATAGATAGATAGATGATAGATAGATAGATGACAGATAGATAGATGACAGATAGATGATAGATAGATTAGATAGATAGATGATAGATGATGATAGATAGATAGATGATAGATAGATAGATAGATGATAGATATCTCGTTTGTTCTCTCTCTTACCTTTTCTCTCCCCTCCCCTTTTCCTCTGTGTATTGCCTGTTCATATTAGAATTGTTTGGTTTGGTTTTTTATTGTAGTATATGTTGAAAAACTTTAATAAAACTGAATGAGACAAAATAATAATTCTGAGAACTGCAGTTTGTTAAGGGGCCTGGGAGTTGTTAGCAGACCTCTAGCCCATTCCCAGAGCTGAAATTCCCAGAGTTCCTTTGTGAGGGTTATAGGAGATTCCTAACAACTCTCAGTACCCTTAAAAAAACACCACTATCCTTCCCATGGTTCTTTATGGAAAGCCATGATTGTTTAAACTGTTCTGATACTGCTTTAAGCGTGTAGTGCAGACGGGGTCTCAGACTGGAGCTGGGAGGCAACATTTTTTAATGCTCCCACCTGTTGTTGTTTTTAAATCCTGCAGGTAAAAATCTAACATAGCAGGAAATAGGTTTTGGTCCAGCCTGCCCCCCTCCCCCAATTTGTGCTAGTTCTTTCAGCTGCAGGGATTTTCCACATACAGGGATGTTCAGAAAACAAGATTCCCCCACCAGAAGTCCATGCAGTCCATTTTACCAGCTCCAAACTCTACCCTACAGTTTTTGCTACATATTGTACTGTAGATGACCGGGCACCAGGTTTAGCAGAATGCAAATTTTGCTGAAGCTTGAAATGTAAAGTGATTAACTGGTGTCAAGCCCATAAAATCAATTTGGCAGGTGTTCGATGGCTAAAATTAGTTTTAACTGAAAGCTGGAGGCATCACTGTGTGAGTCCTTGTGCTTTGTTTTGGATTCACAGCATGCCTTGCATATATATAAATATAGTGGGGACAGCTTGATGTTCCCCATATTTTTTCTGGGCATCCTGATATCTCTGTTTATGCAGTCCATAGACTGAAGCCACAGGGCTGCATTCTATAAAAGCAGCTTTGAAGAAAGAAGAACGGTCGGGACTCCAAAATGCTCGGCAAATGCATGACAAGAACTGGGCAGAAATGTAAGGATCTGTTCGAAAGCTAGATCTTTATATAACATCATCTGTTGCTGCAGGGGAAGTTTTTGGAAAATTCCAGTTGATTTTTTACAAAGTAAAAAATAAAAAAAGCTTCTTTAATGCCAGGACAATGCACACAAAACCCTCGTTCAGTTTTCACTGCCAAAACAAGCCCGACTGGTGTAGTGGTTAATCTTCACTGGACCACAAACCTCTGCTCAGCCACAAAGCTCAGTGCCTAATCTTGGGCCAGCTACTGTCTTACAGCGTAACCTACCTAGCCAGGTTGTTATGAAGATAAAAGTAAGGGTGAGGTGCTGTGTGTGCTATTCTGATATGGGATATGAATAGCACAAAAAAAATGGGGAAATATTCCCCATGTTAAAATATATATACAGTTGTGAAAGTTTAGTTTCCCTGTCCTTTGATTTTTGTCTGTATCTATGAAAATATTGCCCTGCATTTTTTTTAACTGTTCCCCATAAATTAATGCAAAAAGGTATCGCATTTGAAAATTATCAAATGGGAAAGGGAATTCTCATGGGTGGAGTGCAGGGTATTTGTCGTGCTTACTTTACCTTTGAGATGACTGTGGGGTATTTGTGAACCTCATAGAATTGTAGAGTTGTAAGGGACCCCAGCGGTCATCTAGTCCAACCCCCTGCAGTGCAGTAATCCTGCCCACAGCTATCCCTGGGTGGGTTCGAACCACCAACCTTATGGTTAACATCCAGATGCACTCACCCAGTGTGCCACTTTCTCTATATCATCTCACCAGAAGTCTGCACGTTCTCCATCCCAACTATTCCTTATTCTTTTGCAGGTAATTTAATGGGGAAACATTGGCAACTAAGGGGATATGAAAGGCCACTCAACCTATCTACAGACTTAGGGCATCATTTGCGTTGGCAAGGCCAATGATCAGGAACGATGGAACTTTCAGTCCACCAACACCCGGAGGGCCACGAATTTCCCATCCCTGGTATACATCGATAGTTACAGAGTTGGAAGGGGACCTCAAGTGTCCTGTACTCCAACCTCCTGCAATGCAGGAATCCTGCCCACAGCCATCCCTGCGTGGGCTCAAACCACCAACCTTCTGATGAACAGCCAGATGCACTGATCCACTGCACTACCTCTATGTCACTGAATATCCATTTGAGGGAAGCAATAGTGGGGTGTATTCAATGGCCCTAATTATGTCCTGTCATGGCCAAGACTATCACCAGGGAACTAGGCATGGACTCAGAGAGAGATATGGCAGTGACACAGTGACACAGGATCAGCGCCCTGACTCTGAGCCCAAATCTAGCAACCATGGCTCTCCTGTGCCAAACACCTCTGAGGGGCCACTGTCCAAGGGCTACAACTTAAAGGCCCTCCCTTCTCCAGCCAGCAGGGCTTGGTAAGCCAGGCCCAGGCAGTAGACAAGGCAGCCTCCCCCAGCCTGATCTCCTTCAGATGTTCAAGACTACAGCTCTCCTCACCTCTGACCATTGACATATGGAGAGCGAAGGTTCTCTTCCCCTGAGCAGAGCCCTCATATCTGCTTTCCTCAACCTGCTCCCTCCAGATGTTATCAGGCTACAACCCCCATCAGCCCTATCTAGCACAGCCAATGTTCACAGAAGATGGGGGTTTTGATCCAACAAGTGGAGGACAACAGGTTCCCCACCCCTGCCTCAAGTTAATGCCAAGCCCTTGATGGGACAAGTGGCAAGTTCCTTGGGACCTGTCCAGGGTCCTGAAGCACCTCTACCTGACCTGAGTCCTGGTTCTGGTTCTCTAAAATGGCAGGCCTTTTCATGTTGGTTTTCCTGATTTCACTGTCTCTCTCCCTCGAAATTATTTGCAGCTTAGACAAAACTCCCTCAAGACACAGTGTGCAAGGAGATGGTCCTTTAGTCCAATTGTGCGGGGCTCTTTTCCTAGTCTTTCAGCCCCAGACAGGGAAGAGATCCTCAACACCATGCTGAAGAAGATGAGATAGTTCGGTCCTTCTGGTTGTCAACCCTGGCAATCAACTCAAGCACATAATTTCATGAAACAGCATCTGCTCTGCCTGCAGAAGGCTCCACATCCAGCCACTGGCATCTCCAGGTTGCAGTGGGAAAGAGCTCTTCCTGAAACCTAGAGAACTGCTACCATCACTGTGGTCAGTGCTGAGCTAGCTGGACCAATGATCTGACTTGGTGTAAGGCAGCTTCCTTTGTTCCAGCACACAGAGATTTTGCATTGCATCTACCAGGAAGGTTTGGTTTGGCACTGCCCATTAAAGCAGGGGTCTGGGGACATTTTTGGCCAAGTGGGCCAGACTCCCCACTTATCAGGTGGGCATGGTTTTGCCCAGAACAGCCTGGTGGGCCAGGTGAGGCCAGATTAGGCACACAGGCCAGAGGCTGCCCACCCCTACATTAGGGGATACATCGCGAGTCTGGAATCAGACAGGTGTTTGTTATTGCCATGGCAACCAACGATGTCTCTCTGAGGAAGTCCCACCTCAGCTTTGGAGAGCCAAAATTCTAGATGCACTTACTTTACTTACAGATAATCTGGGTTCTCTAGGGCTAGGAGTTTCAGAGAGAGAGAGAGAGAGAGAGAGAGAGAGAGAGAGAGACAGCAGCCCAGCCTAGTCCCATCTCGTTCCTAGAAAGAGTTTACCACCCGCTGCTGGGCAACAGCCAGCCTAGCCAGTCGTGTTAGGTTAAATAATTTACTCCTCATAAATCTTTTTCAAGAAACCATTTTCCCTTCCCGAGGAGACGCATTACTGGCTCACACACAGACCTGACCAGGAATTATAAGTGCCTGTTTGCGCGTCAGCTTTAACGGGGCAGGCAAAGGGAAAAGAGAGGGGGGAAGAGAGAGAAAACGAATAAAATATAGATTCTTGAACTCAGACCTGGGGAGGCTGCCGGGCATCAATCTTGTTAAAGAACTAGGGTGGACTTCTGCAGCTGGCACACTCCATTCTCACTCCTGACAGGCCTCGATGATTTGTGCCCGCTCAGCAGATGAGAAGCCCAATAACTCAGGGACCAAGAGGGAGAGAGCCACAACCAAGCAAGCCACAAGAGACTCGGAGCAAGTTTGCAAGGTTCTGCTTTCTTGCCCGCGGACCTCCACGAAGAAGCGGTTGCATTTTCTGCTTTCCTTCAATGGCCTGCACTCATTCTCTCGGGACAATTCCCCACGCAAATCTAGGAACACGGGAAGCTGCCTGATTGGTGCATCAGGCTCAGTATTGTCTACACCAACTCCTCCTCTTCACAATTCAAAATGAAAAGAGCAATGCAGTCATAGTAACGTGCAGAATTCACAGACACAAAATGCAGTGGAGATGGCTTTGAAGAGAAATATGGCAAACCCACTGGGGGCGGATCTGAAAGCTGGCTATGAATTATAATAGCTAAATGGAACTTCCCTGTCCAGGGGCAGCGTACCTGTGAATGCAAGCTACTTTGGGGGAATAAAAAGCAAGGCTGGGCCCTTTCTTTGTGGCTTCCATCTGGTGGAAAAGCAGACACTTGACTAGAGCCAAGGATGTGCAGAGTCAACAAATTATGCTTTGGGCGCCATCCTCCTCCCTTCGGAGTTCTGCAAAAGTAACCCTAACAAGAAGGAGGAGGATGCTGGCAGCCTGTGCCTCTCACCTTAGACTGCTTGTAAGTAAGGAGGTGGCCACTGGTCCCATCACCTCCTGGCAAATAGAAGGGGAAGAAATGGAGGCAGTGAGAGATTTTACTTTCTTGGGCTCCACGATCACTGCAGATGGTGACAACAGCCACAAAATTAAAAGACGCCTGCTTCTTGGGAGAAAAGCAATGACAAACCTAGACAGCATCTTAAAAAGCAGAGACATCACCTTGCCAACAAAGGTCTGTATAGTTAAAGCTATGGTTTTCCCAGTAGTGATGTATGGAAGTGAGAGCTGGACCATAAAGAAGGCTGATCACCGAAGAATTGATGCTTTTGAATTATGGTGCTGGAGGAGACTCTTGAGAGTCCCGTGGACTGCAAGAAGATCAAACCTATCCATTCTTAAGGAAATCAGCCCTGAGTGCTCACTGGAAGGACAGATCCTGAAGCTGAGGCTCCAATACTTTGGCCACCTCATGAGAAGAGAAGACTCCCTAGAAAAGACCCTGATGTTGGGAATGATGGAGGGCACAAGGAGAAGGGGACAACAGAGGACGAGATGGTTGGATAGTGTTCTCGAAGCTACCAGCATGAGTTTGACCAAACTGTGGGAGGCAGTGGAAGACAGGAGTTCCTGGCGTGCTCTGGTACATGGGATCACGAAGAGTCAGATATGAATAAATGACTAAACAAGAAAAAGCAAGGAGGCAGGCAGGATAGGGCTGGGCCACTTGCCCCATTTGCCCAAACGGACCAGCCTGCACCATCTAGAAGGGCACCAGTTTGGGGAACAGCTGGTCTAGCAGGGCTTTTCCGTCTGATCCAGCAGGGTTCTTCGTCTGAGGGTCTTCCCCCCCACCACCACCACCAAAAAAAAAATCTGAATATCGTTGCTCTCTGTTGTGTCCTGGGGTGAACATAGTTCAAACGCTTCTGGCTTGCCCATCACACGATGAGAAAGAGGCAGAGGCAGCTATCATAGGAGGCGGCCGACCTTGCGGCTGCTCCCTCCGACGCCTGATAGCCCTTCTGAGACTCTTTAACCTCAAGGTCGTAAGTTCGAGCCCCGCAATGGTCAAAAGATTTCTGCATCGCAGAGGGTTGGGCTAGATGACCCTCGTGATCCCTTCCAAGGCAGGGTCTCTGATCTCTGCCTGCAAAGGGAGGCGCAGGCAGCGCTCGCCCGGAGCTAAGAGAGGGAGCTGCCTCGACCTAGCAGCTCCGGAGCCCCCACGATCTGATCTGAGCGCCCCTTTCCCCCCGCCCTGCAGGCGGAAACCACGAGGGCGCTGACCTCCGGCCTCTTTGCGCCGCCGCCTCTCCATGCAGCGCGCTCGGCTGGTGGTGCTGGTTGAATCCTGATCCTCCTCGTCCTCCCCACAGGGCTGGGGGGTGGGAGGGGGAGGGAGAGAGGCCTGAGGTTCGCTCGCTTTGCATTGCATGGGGGGGGGGGGGCGGGCTGGGTTCATTCATCCAGCCAGCCAGCCAGTCCTTCATTCACGGCGAGCGCCGGGCGCGCCGGCTCGGGGAAGGGAACGAGGGAGGCCTGGCAAGACTCCCCTGGAATATTAATGAGGCATCAAAGCTTTTAGCTGCGCGGCGGTGTCTGCGCGAGACGGCTCTCCAGGGCTCTGCTCGGCTTGGCACAATAAAAGCCGCGGTAATTATTTCCAATAACTAATTTAGATTATCATTAGCCCCCACATTGGAGGCGCGGGGAAGCGCTGCCCTTTCCAAACACTTGAACCGCCGAGCCCCGAAGAACAAAACGCTTTGCGCTCTGGCAAAGATCCCTCTCTCTCTCTCTCTCTCCCTCTCTCTCTCCCTCTCCCTTTGATGCCAGCAGCATTAATAAAAAGGAGAAGGAGACGTTGTGCGCTGTGCGTTGGACCCCGTGGCGGCCGGGAGAGTGAGTGACAGCGAGCAGGAAAGAGGGGAGCGGCTCTCTCGTCCCCAGTAAGAAAAACCACCCCATCGACTTCAGCATCCTGTGTGTCACGCAGCGGCCAGTCGGGTGCCTCTCGGAAGCGGGGCATCAAGGCAATAATAATAGGCCTTCCTTATGGTTGCCACATATCAGCAACTGGTACTCAGATGCGCATTGCCTCTTATGGGTCCACTGGGACATGTTTCGCCTTGCTTTGGAGAGGAGGGGAAGTGGTTCCCAGTTTGGCTCGGTTGGACATCTTTGGAATGAAGAAGCACATTTATTTATTTATTTATTCATTCATTCATACATACATACATACATACCGTTTAAGGTGGTGATCATTTCCCCCCAGCCCATCATTCTCATAATGTGTTGGGTTCGAACAGGAGAGGCGTCCAATCATCGTTTGGATCATGATATCTGGGCTGATCCTACCTCACAGGATTGTTGCGAGTTCTGTTTTGGTCAAACTGCACTTTACCCTTTCGTGTGGACAGGAAGGAACTGCTTAGGTGGTTTTTGTTTTGTTTGTTTTTTAACTGTGGAAACAGGCTCCCTCATAAAGCCTCCCTGCCGCCAGAGAAGCAAGATCCCACCTGTGGAAAAATATCGTATTTTCCTGTCTATAAGACGCCCCTATGTATAAGACGCCCCCTATTTTTGGGGACTCGGATTTAAGAAAATGGGGAAGCCCAGCCAAGTGGGCAGGGTATAAATAAATTAGTATAAATTATTATTATTATTATTATTATTATTATTATTATTATTATTATTTATTATTATTATTATTGATGAGCCTTGGAGGTTCCTCCCAACTCTACGATTCTATTATTCTTTGATTCTAATTCCCCGGAGATTATGATTGGCCCAAGGTCACACACAATGAGCCTCATGGCAGCGTGTGGTGCTTCAAACCCTGATTCCCCCTAGGACATCTCAACGCTGTATCCACTCCATATTACATATTAAAGAACATGCCGGATGAATCATTGCATTCTCCCATGCAGCTGTAATCCAAGATCTATGTTGCTTTAGTCTCTTGCAAGCAAGAAACGGGGGACAGGAGAAGAGTTAAGACACAACGCCCTGTTCTAAATCCCTTCCTCTCAAAGCTGCTTTTCTGATTAAAAACGTTATCAGAGTTCAGTTACATGTAGTTAAGGGCTCAAGTTTGGGGTGGGAGGGGGATGGCACCGGCTGAGCCAGAACACTTTATTTAAACTGGTTAGTCTCAAGATTTCCCATAAGACAAAATGAATCTAAAGTCATGGATTTAAAGCACACACATGCACAAAGAAGCCTGTGAACTATAGTTCACCCCACGGATTGCAGTTCCCGGCACCCTTAAACTACAGTTCCCATGATTCAGGGATGGGGTTTGCTTTATATATATATGGTGTGTACAGTTTGGTCTCAAGGCGCTTTCAGCAGCGCTGCTAAGAAAGGCTGATGCAGTGTTTTCCTATTGAAGTATGTCCATGTTTAAAATAACTTTTTCTTTAAAAATACAACAACCCCAAAGCCTTTCTTTTAGGAATTCTAGAATCCCAGGGGAGCAGAAAAGACTATTCCTGTATGCAACCACAGCTGCGTGGATATTATTGGCCCAGAAATGGAAAGAAGATAAAGCCCCTACCAGAGTAGAATGGCAGATTAAGTTGATGGATTATGCTGAAATGGTAAAATGACCGGACGATTCAGAAATCAAGAAGACTAAAAATTTTAATAAGGAATGGGGAAAACTTATAATTTATCTTAAAAACCATTGTAAACAGCTAAAATCGTTAGTAGTTTTGAAATAACACTTGTAGTCTAATGGTGAATTTTGGACATAATGGAGATGTAAAAGATTTGGATTATCATAAAAGACGCAGGAGGAAATGATTAACAAGAGGACCCACAAAGGGGAGCAGGGAAGTCCGGGAGATTCTTTGGAATCTTGTTTTTATGTTGCATGTTAGATATGTGATTGTAAAACTTTAATCTAAAAAACCAAATAAATAAATTTATTTTTAAAAAAATAATCAAGTATGTCCAAGCCTGCTTACTCCAGGCTATAGTTAAGTGTGCAGAGAATCGCAACCTAATGCAATTCTATGCAGGCTGAGTCAGAAGGAAGGAAAAAAATCACTTTGTCCAAGGGTGCATTCTTCCAGGTAAATGTACACAGGATCGTGGCCTCGGTCCTGAATGCGCCATTTGTGAATATACCCCAGAATATAGAAGAGAAACCTTTTAAAACCAAACGTACAATCATGCAAATGTAGTTTTTACATTTCAATTACACTTGTAGCATTTTTTTATTTAAAAAAACCCAACCGTTTAAGCCCCCACCTCACCGTTTGTTTATTTTTTTTTGTTTTCAAGGCCTGTTGAAATGTTTTGCGAACTGCGCCAGCTGTGATCCTTTGTGCTAGGTGGAAATCTGCCAGGTTAATCCAGCCCTGGTGGTGATCTTGGAGGTGAGAGGTGGAAAGAATAGGTGGGTTATTCTACGCCAGGGGTCAGCAAACTTTTTCAGCAGGGGACCGGTCCACTGTCCCTCAGACCTTGTGGGGGGCCAGACTATATTTGGGGGGGGGACGAATTCCTATGCCCCACAAATAACCCAGAGATGCATTTTAAATAAAAGAACACATTCTACTCATGTAAAAACATGCTGATTCCTGGACCATCTGCGGGCCAGATTTAGAAGGCAATTGGGCTGGATCTGGTCCATGGGCCTTAGTTTGCCAACCCATGTTCTATGCCAATGAAGAAGAAGAAGAAGAGGAGGAGGAGGAGGAGGAGGAGTTTGGATTTGATATCCCGCCTTTCACTCCCTTTAAGGAGTCTCAAAGCAGCTAACATTCTCCTTTCCCTTCCTCCCCCACAACAAACAGTCTGTGAGGTGAGTGGGGCTGAGAGACTTCAAGGAAGTGTGACTGGCCCAAGGTCACCCAGCAGCTGCATGTGGAGGAGCGGAGACGCGAACCCGGTTCCCCAGATTACAAGACTACCGCTCTCAACCACTACACCACACTGGCTCTCCAAGGTGAACTGAATTGAAAAATATGTTGGTTAAAGGTGCTGCGCTACTTTGTCCTCCCATCTACCTGTACTTCTACTCCCACAGTTGCTGGAGGGATTGTGGGCAGGCCACCCAAGCCTTGGCTGGACTTGGGAGACAGAATCTTTCAGAACTCTGCTTTCCTAAGTCAACTGGGAGCACTTTAATGACAGCCCGAGACTGAGTCAGCTCTCTCACTCTGTCCCTGGAGGAATCCGGACTGACTCAGTTAAGCTTTCGCTGCCTCCATTTCATCACAATGAAATCTCTTTTCTAACCACTGAATTCATGATAATTACAGATCTATTTTTTATTATCTTAAAAAAAGGTTACTTTTTGGTCACGTGGGATGTTATGAATGGTGAGCCACAAACCAGCAGGTATTTTGCAATTTTAGTGTGAAATTCTGGGGCACACACACACAAAAACAATCCTACCATTCCAGGCGGATTATTTTCACTTTTTTAAATTTGAGAGCAGGACACCAGAAAGACATTGTGGGCAGCTTACTCAATTTTATTATCAAGCTTATCTTCCTATCCAGTTCTTACAATCACCAAGCAACAAGTGTGTGTTTCCCTAGAAATGTTTTGTAACCCGTCTTGCTGGTTGGCATTGTTGACCAAGTGGCTTCAAGGCTCACTCGCCAGAAAGCCATTTGCAAAAGCACGATAAAAAAATTTTAAATGTATGGCTGATGCCAATCACTCATTTTAGAAAAGAATCTTATTGCAAAGATGGTAGGTGTCCTTTTGGTCAGATCGATTCTAGCCAACATGCTTTTTTTAAAAAAATGGGAGTAAATAAGAAAACCACTCTAAAGAAGGGTGGGGATTTTTCACATTAAATGGATAATTGTTATTTATTCCAAAGAGATGACATATATCATTTCCCTCCTTCTCATTTTATCCCACAACAACCCTGTGGGGTAGGTCAAGCTGAGAGACAGTGGGTGATATCCAACTAAGTTGTACTCCATTAATTTCCATGGGTCTCCTTTGAGCAGGACTAATGCCTGCTTCTTGGGATAAAAGCAATGACAAACCTAGACAGCATCTTAAAAAGCAGAGACATCACCTTGCCAACAAAGGTCCGTATAGTTAAAGCTATGGTTTTCCCAGTAGTGATGTATGGAAGTGAGAGCTGGACCATAAAGAAGGCTGATCGCCGAAGAATTGATGCTTTTGAATTATGGTGCTGGAGGAGACTCTTGATTGTCCCATGGACTGCAAGAAGATCAAACCGATCCATTCTTAAGGAAATCAGCCCTGATTGCTCACTGGAAGGACAGATCCTGAAGCTGAGGCTCCAATACTTGGGCCACCTCATGAGAAGAGAAGACTCCATGGAAAGACCCTGATGTTGGGAAAGATGGAGGGCACAAGGAGAATGGGACAACAGAGGACAAGATGGTTGGATAGTGTTCTTGAAGCTACCAGCATGAGTTTGACCAAACTGTGGGAGGCAGTGGAAGACAGGAGTGCCTGGCGTGCTCTGGTTCATGGGGTCACGAAGAATCGGACACGACTAAACAACAACAACAATATTGAAGACAACCCAATGACTGGCCCAAGGTCTCCCAGTGAGCCTGGTGGTCAGTGTGAGGATTTGAACCCAAGCCCTACTCTGACACTCTAACCCAGCCTTTCCTTAGCTAGTCAGGGATGATGGGAGTTGTAGTCCGAAAACATCTGGGGACCCAAGGCTGAGAAAGGCTGCTCTAACCACTAGATTACACTGGCTCTCTGTTTAGCTTGGAGTGCGTCACTTGTGAGCGTCTCTTAACGTGAAAATGGAAGCGAGCCATTTGAAATTAAATGTGCATTCTAACCAAAGCCATCCAGATCTGTAGATTCGGGAAGACTAAAAAGAAAAAAGGGAAGAGAGGGGGAAAGGCAAGTTGCTGCTTCTGTGTCCCTTTTTCTGCCACATCAATAAAACACTTTGGAATCAATTCGTGGGGAACAACAGCGACACCAAATGTCGTATGTGAGAAAGTGCAGACCATTGTTTGGTTGCGGGGGGTGGGGTGGAAAATGCTTTAATGTGACTCCCCTTCCTCAAAGGCAAGAGCCAAGGGCAAGCAATAAGCCGCTGTCTCCATTTGGCACGTCACCCGCATCCTCCACCTTAAGAAATTAAGTGGGTAGAAAATAAGAGCTGGGCTGCATTTCCTGACAGGTCTGAATTAAGAGATTCCAGTTTTTTTCTGCTTTTTTTTTTTTATAGACCCACTTCCAATTCCCTGAAAGTTAGAGTGCAAGCGTAATTTGTATGCAGGATGTATCCGCGCTCAAAGGTACCAGAACTAATGCTGTCCTGTTAATGAACTGAGTGAGTAATAGCCATGGGTATAGAAAGCTTATGTCTGAAACTAATCCTAGTTAATGAATCTATTGTTACAGGTATTAAATGGTGACAGGGGGGTTCATCCATCAAGCCTCCATTAATCACAGCATCCCCGCCTTTGCTTATTATTTAGGCGCCAGAAAAGGGATCTTAATGATATTAGTAATAGACCAGTCGTGGTACGTGACCTAGGACAAGCAGAGGATTTAAGGTGATGAGTGTCTGATCGGATGAGCATTTTTAGAGGTGATTCAAGCAGCTCCTCTCCCCGCTGGTGTGTTATCTTGTCTCTGCCAGCCCAGCTTGCTTGGGGGAGAGCACAACTTTCCCCTCGTGTGCTTGGTGCCACCATAATCTCCCCGTCTTCTTATTTTAAAGGGAACCTTGCCCAATCCACAAAGAAAACACGAGGCTAGCTCACAAAGCCATGCAAATTCTTTCAACAACCCCCTGGACTGGAACACACAAACACACACACATACAAGTGTTGCATTCTTGACTATCAAAGCAGAGGAGACTAGGAAAGACCAAAAATGTTCATCAAATGACCCATTGTTAATATTATCCATAATGATAATTATTAGTATTATTAATAATAAATGAGAGTCAGTTTAGTGCAGATGAGAGCCAGAGTGGTGGTTAGAGTGTCGGAATAGGAACTGGAAGACCAAGGTTCAACTCCATACTCCACCATGAAGCTCACCAGTTGACCTTCGGCCACTCTCAGCCTAACCTACATCCAGGGCTGGATTTAGGTTTGATGAGACCCTAAGCTACTGAAGGGACGCGGGTGGCGCTGTGGGTTAAACCACAGAGCCTAGGACTTGCTGATCAGAAGGTCGGTGGTTCGAATCCTCGCGATGGGGTGAGCTCCCGTTTCTCGGTCCCTGCTCCTGCCAACCTAGCAGTTTGAAAGCACGTCAAAGTGCAAGTAGATAAATAGGTACTGCTCTGACGGGAAGGTAAACGGCATTTCCGTGTGCTGCTCTGATTCGCCAGAAGTGGCTTAGTTATGCTGGCCACATGACCCAGAAGCTGTACGCCAGCTCCCTCGGCCAATAAAGCGAGATGAGCGCCACAACCCCAGAGTCGGCCACGACTGGACCGACTGGTCAGGGGTCCCTTTACCTTTACCTTTAATTTATGGACCTAAAGCCGTTTGCACGTGCTGCCATGCAACCAGTCCATGCAGAATGTAGGCACCCTATATATAGAAATGAGCAAACCAGTGATATTTTAGGGAGCAGGCTAGCAGGCGGGGCCCATTACTTACATCATAGGAGCCTACACAACACAAGACACTGTTGCTGTATGTAGGATTTTAAAATTGTTTTTTATCTTATATTTTGGAAAAGTACATCCAGGTTTTTTTCCTTTTGGGGGATCCACAAGTGAGTGGGGCCCTAAACTATAGATTGTTTAGCTTATACGTAAATCCATAACTGCCTACATAACAGGGTTGTTGTGAAGATTTAATTAAGACCGGGAGAAGCATGTAAGCCACTTTGAGCTCGTAGGAGAATAAGGTGGGATATACAGTGGTACTTCAGGTTACAGACGCCTCAGGTTACAGACACTTCAGGTTACAGACTCCGCCAAGCCAGAAATAGTACCTCAGGTTAAGAACTTTGCTTCAGAATGAGAACAGAAATTGCGCGGCAGCGGCGCAGCAGCAGCAGGAGGCCCCATTAGCTAAAGTGGTACGTCAGGTTAAGAACAATTTCAGGTTAAGAACAGACCTCCGGAACGAATTAAGTTCTTAACCTGAGGTACCACAGTAAATGCAATGAATAAAAAATTGCCCAACATCCATCCTAAGGTCCTTACGCCAATCAGGTTGAGCTCATAACCCGTAACTGCTGCCTCCCACGATGTTTGTGCTGCTAATGCAGGGCTCAAGCCATGGCAGTGTGCATGGAGGTCTTGGGCTGCTGTGGTCCAGTGGAAAGGAAGGCAATACATTTGGCACCAGCTTGGCTGCAAGAGTTGCTGGGAGGAGGCATCCAAAATATCAACTGTCTTAGAGACTCGATTCGCCTTTTCTATTTCTCATGGATGCACATATTTGTTAGAAATGCCATTCAGATTCTACGTTCCATTTCCTGCATATATATTTGTGTGTGGTTTGTTTTTGGGTTTTTTAATGTTTTCCAACACCCTTTATCTATCCAAGCTGCAGAAAAAGCAAAAAAAGAACTCAGTAATCCCAGCAGAAGGATGCAAATGAGGTCAACGCACAGCTGAACTGCGAGTCCTGCCTTACAGCTATTCAAAGCCTCAATCATGTGCAGCACATGGCGATTTCTTGCGGGGAGGGAACTGTTGTGTCCCACCATCATCCAGGACTGGTCTAGACCTCAGAGGAAATATTTTATAGAGTTCAAGGTCAGGTGGACACAGATAAGTCTCCTGTAATTAGAATCATAGAATTATGACGTTGGAAGGGACCCTAAGGATCATCTAATTCAAGTCCCCTGCAATGCAGAAATATGCTGTTGTCCTTTTTGGGCACTGAACCTCCAACCTTGGTGTCCTCAGCACCACGCTTTAACCAGCGGAGCTGTTTCTATGCAACTAGAACGGGAATGGGAAGGAGCACAGCTCTGGGTCAAACAGAAGCAACGATGCCATTTGCCAGAGCGCCAGGACAATGGACAAGTGCTCCCTGCTTTAGCAGATTAATGAGGAGATAGCGGGGCGTTCAAGTTTCGCTGCTGTTGGTGACTGACTACCAAAGAGGACGTCGGAAAGTGAAGGAAATGAACATACAGAGAGGATTCCTGTTCCATCCCAGCACCTTAAATGGTAATACAGTGGTACCTCGGGTTACAGACACCAGCGTGGTATAGTGGTTAGGAGCGGTGGACTCGTAATCTGGGGAACCGGGTTCGGGTCTCCGCTCCTCCACATGCAGCTGCTGGGTGACCTTGGGCTAGTCACACTTCTTTGAAGTCTCTCAGCCCCACTCACCTCACAGAGTGTTTGTTGTGGGGGAGGAAGGGAAAGGAGGATGTTAGCCGCTTTGAGACTCCTTCGGGTAGTGATAAAGCGGGATATCATATCCAAACTCTTCTTCTTCTTCTTCTTCTTCAGGTTACAGACGCTTCAGGTTACAGACTCCGCTAACCCAGAAATAGTACATCGGGTTAAGAACTTTGCTTCAGGATGAGAACGGAATCGCGCAGTAGCGGTGTGGCGGCAGCAGGAGGCCCCATTAGCTAAAGTGGTGCTTCAGGTTAAGAACAGTTTCAGGTTAAGAACGGACCTCCAGAACGAATTACTGAGGTACCACTGTACTTCTTTGCAAGGTTGACTTGATTATCTGATTAAAAGGTCGCATTTCAGCTGACTGAAGACCTTTCGTTCAAACCTCTGTGTGTTTTAAAAGTTGAACCTATGCAGTTAGAAGTCCATGCTATGACTGCCAGCTAATCCTAATAAATTAGGGGTGGTAGTCAAGTAAGTTTTACTCAGAGTAGACCGATTGAAATTAGTGCATTTAAACTTCCTGAATATTCTCTAGTACAAGGCCTCTGCTCCATCCATATCAAAATGTCTTTAAAAGATGAATTTGAGGGGAGATATGTTTTTATGCCTCCCTCTCTCTCATAAATACCAGAACCCGGGGTCACATCCGATGAATGGTGGGATATTCAGATCAAACAAAGGAGGTGCTTTTTCACACAGTTCACTGTTAAACCAAGGAAGTGGTTACCATGTGATAAGGTGACGCTCTCCAGCCTGGATGACTTTGAAAAGGAATTGGACAAATCCAGTGCTTTTTTTTTCTTTAAAAAAATGTTTAGGGGTACTCTCATTTTGACTCAAGAATACCACCATTTTATAGTTCAAATCGGGAAAAATTAATATTAATAATAATAATAATAATAATAATAATAATAATAATAATAATTTATTATTTGTACCCTGCCCATCTGGCTGGGTTTCCCCAGCCACTCTGGGCGGCTTCCAACAAAGATTAAAAATACATTAAAATGCCACACATTAAAAGCTTCCCTGAACAGGGCTGCCTTCAGATGTCTTCTAAATGTCAGGTAGTTGTTTATCTCTTTGACATCTGATGGGAGGGCGTTCCACAGGGCAGGCGCCACCACCAAGAAGTCCCTCTGTCTGGTTCCCTGTAGCTTGGCTTCTCATGTGAGGGAACCACCAGAAGGCCCTCGGCGCTGGACCTCAGCAAATGGACAAAGTACAAAGATTCACAAAATGTTTAGGGGTATGCGTACCCCTGCGTCCCCCCCCCCCCCAGAAAAAAAGCACTGGACAAATGCATGCATGAAGCGGTTCTCAGTGGCTACTGGTCATGATGGCTACATTATTACCTCCAGTATAAGAGGGAAGATGACTCTGGATTCCAGTCACTGGTGATCACAAGTACGAAACAGCTATGGTACTGGTGAATATTTTGCTCCCAGTTGCATCAGAATTCTCTGACATTCCTACCCCTGGATGGGCATGTCCTTGGCCACTGTTGGGATAGAAGAGGTCTGGGATAGAAGACCTGGGCTCTTCTTAGGTGCTTAGAAATGCATAGTTTGACAGCATATATCTTTTAAATCAACAATGATTATTTTTGTTTTTTAAAAAAATCAGATTAATTTAGAGATGGGGTGGAATTCTGAAAGAACACGTCTGAAAGTGACATGGACTGCAAATAGACTGATTTTTCTAGTCCTAATTATGAGTTAATTTGCATTCCAAACTAGGTGATTATGAATTTTGGCACTAATCACTCGAACAAGCTCGCATTCTGCGCACCTTGCGTTGACCTTTACATCAATTTTCTGCACACATTTAGCCTTCTTAACATGTATATAGGTGGCATATTTGATCATGTGCCGTCTGCGTTTCTGGCTATATACCCCACCCAGTAACAATATTCCTTCCTTGTTTCAAAGAGGCTAAAAGGTTGAAAAGGGATTTAGCTTGAGAGCCCGTCTCAGACCAGTAGCCTGCATTTCAGATAACAAAATTCCGAGAGCTGATGAGTAATTTGGTGCCAAAGGAGAGGTTAATTGAGAGATGCATTTAGTTACAATACATGTGCTTGCATGCCGTTTTGTTTTTGTTGTGGGGAAAGTCCATTATGGGAGTTAATGAGACTGGAGTGGCTTAAATCTAAGGTCTCCGGTTTAGAATTCTTCTTGATCAGACTGCGTGGGCAACATTCCTAAAATCAAGCGTGGGAAGCTACTCCATCTAGCTCAGGAGTGGCCAACTCCCAAGAGACTGTGATCTGCTCACAGAGTTAAAGACTGCCATTGATCTACCCCTTTTGGGGGTTCAGGTCAAAGTTGCTGAGCTTTTTTAGGAAGGAAAGCCCTGTTTTGGGGGATTCAGGGCAAAAAGTTGAGCTTTTCTTAGGGGAGCCAAATTTGTTGAGCTTCTTTGGGGTAAGCCAGTGATCTGCCAGTGATCTACCACAGACATCCAGTGATCTACCAGTAGATCACAATCTAACTGTTGGACATGCCTGATGTAGAAGAACATGTATCTATCGCTATTGCTCCTACTTTGCTGCTGATCTTGTCAGCATTGTGTACAGTGGTACTTCAGGTTAAGAACTTAATTCATTCCGGAGGTCCGTTCTTAACCTGAAACTGTTCTTAACCTGAAGCACCACTTTAGCTAATGGGGCCTCCCGCTGCTGCCGCTGCACCACCACAGTGTGATTTCTGTTCTCATCCTGAAGCAAAGTTCTTAACCCGAGGTACTATTTCTGGCTTAACAGAGTCCATAACCTGAAGCGTCTGCAAACTGAAGCGTTTGTAACCCGAGGTACCACTAAATATCTAAATACACAAACCCTGCAGTCTCAATACTGTACTGCTGTGGTGGAGGATCTATGGTCCTCCAAAAATTTGCCAATCCACCTGTTGGACGTGCCTGATCTAGCTCCATATTATCTACACTGACTGGAAGTGGCCCTCTAGAGTTTCAGCCTGAGAGTCTTTTCGCCAGCTAGTGTTGAGTGAATACTTCAATTTCAGTTTCACATTTTTTTCACTCCTCACTTCAGTTGCTGCTTCAGACTGAGATTCTTTTTGTAGAAATCAGCAGGGAGGCAGATGGGTACTCAAGCAAAGTTAGTTAGCCCTGCCTATCATTGGGCTCCAGTGCCGGATTTACGTATAAGCTAAACAAGCTATAGCTCAGGCTCCAGTCGCTTGGGGGGCCCCAAAAAATTTAAAGGGGAAAAAAACCTAGGTGTCCATTTCCAAAATATAAGATAAAAAATACATAAAATAAAACCTACATACAGCAACAGTGCTTTGTGTTGTGTAGGCACCTATGATGTAAGTAATGCCACCTGCTAGCCTGCTCCCTAAAATATCACTGGTTTGCTCATTTCTATATATAGGGTGCCTACTTTCTGCATGGACTGGTTGGGTGCGTGGCAACATGTGCAAATGGCCTTAGATACCTATTAGGTCCATAAATTACCATATAGCACATATTCCACACACAAAAACAGTGACAATTTGTTGTTGACAAAGGAAAGCTGGAGATATAAAGGGCCCCATTACCTTCAGTAGCTTAGGGCCTCATCAAACCTAAATCCGGCCCTGTACGGCTCCCTGTGTTCCGCCCCACCAGTCTCAAGGAGCACCAGCCAATCCCGCTCCAGATGATCTGTTTATTGAGCACTCATTTGCCTCCACAAAACTTATGTGAGGGTTATGTTGGCTGTTAGTCATACAGAGTAATGCAGCGGTTTCACCCTCAAAGCCCTAGTGAGGAAGCAGACTCCACACAGATTTTGAAGGCGACACATTACTTATAGGGCGGCAACTATTAACAAGCAGTAGTATTTATGCTTATCAATTCCAATTTACAATGTGTTTCTCTCCCTTGAGCCCAAGAGAGGGTCTTCTCCCTTCTTGCTTCCAAAACTCCTTTGAAGCAGTCCATAAATTATAGCTTGTCTGTGCTCACCAATTCCTCTGGGCAGCATGTTCTTGGAGTCTCCACACTCGGCAAAACAACCAGCCAACCAACCTCCAAAACCCATCTCTCCACTCACTACCTAAGACATACACATGCTCACTTTTAAGGGGAATTAACAAATTGACAAGGCAATGATTCAGCGTTTCTGTGGCCTTAATTGGAGACACAAGATTTTGCAGCTGCTGCATTACAATACTTTACATAGGTTTTCATTTCCCCAGTAGAATTTATTCTTTGTACAATCCATCTTCTAACAAATACAGTACAAATACTAACAGGTTATACCAGAGGTAGGCAACCTAAGGCCCAGGTGCTACATGAGTAGACTGTGTGCTTTTATTTAAAATGCATCTCTGGGTTATTTGTGGGGCATAGGAATTTGTTCATTATTTTTTTCAAAATATAGTCCGGCCCAACATATGGTCTGAGGGACGGTGGACCAGGCCATGGCTGAAAAAGGTTGCTGACCCCTGGGTTATACTATGCCCGAACTTTATTAAGCATTCATTCTGTGTGCGGGAGGTTATACAATTCATCCTGATTAGCATAATACTGCATTTATCTCTCTTCCCATCACTCATTCATTCATCAAGCACTTTTCAGCGCATTTCCCCATCACTTTCCTAGCTGCAAAGCATCTGTTGTTTTGGATTTGTTGCATCAGGCAACAGAGCACTTTAATCCTCTTTAATGGCACACATCTGAAGTTCTGGTATGTACTGCAATTGTGACAGTCTGGAGCGCCCCTCCCACCTGCCTTCAGGTTAGAGATGAGTCAAAAGTCTGAGGGTTCCAACTCTCTGCTCAAGTTTTTTCTGGGGCAAATGAAAGGGGTCCCTAAAACCTGGGAGGTGAGAACAACTGATACCATCAGTGACAAAACATTTGTAGGAAAGATAGAAATGTCACAAATGTACCACACAGCTGAAACACATTTAGAGCATGTGGCTTCCCCCAAAGAATCCTGGGAACTGTAGCTTACAATTCCCAGCACCCTTAGCAAACTACACTTCCCATGATTCTTTGGGGGAGCCATGTGCTTTCAATGCTTTGTGTGGATATGACCAATGAGAGAGAATGGTGCCACTGGCCCGCCACTAACAGTAAGTGCACCTTAGCAAAAACTCTTTAGAAAGCTCCCCACTATGAAATGTTCATTTGCATTTCATCTCACTACTGTATTCCAGCCAAGGGAGGCAATGACAAAGGTTTGGGTAACTAATTGTTGATATTCGTTGATTTAAATGTTTTTAGCTGCACACTTACCTGGGAGTAAGCCCCACTGAATTCATTGGAGCTGACCTCAGAGAAGATAATACAGTGGTACCTTGGTTTACAAACTTAATCCGTTCCAGAAGTCTGTTCTTAAACCAAAGCATTCTTAAACCAAGGCATGCTTTCCCATAGCAGCAGGGGACTCAATTTACAAATGGAACACACTCAACAGGAAGCGGGACATGTTCTGCTTCCAAGGCAAAGTTCACAAACCAAAACGCCTACTTCTGGGTTTGCAGTGTTCTTAATCCAAGTTGTTCATAAACTAAGCTGTAGGATTGCTTTGTTAAGCAACTAAAAATGTGCTGTCCCACCGCTTAATCAGACAGCAGGTTTGAGAGAGAAAGAGAAAGTGAGGAAGGGTGCCAACTTGAATTAAATATTGGGGGGGGCAGTAAGCCCTGCCCCACATAACTGATCACATGGCATGGTGCATGCACACCATTTGAATGGCAATGCCCATCAACTTTGGGGGAAGCCTGGCACCCTCAAATATTTTATTGGGAGGCAAAGACCCCTTGGTCCCTAGGAGTTTGCTCCTATAAAAGGGAGAATACATTTAAAGCACAAACACACACAAGAATCCCAGGAAATGTAGCTTGTTAAGGAAGATGGGAATAGTAGCTCTGTGAGGGACAAATCACAGGTCCCAGGATTTGGGGATGGGAGGGGAGGATGTGCTTTCAATATGCTTTAGATGTGTGGTGTAGAAGAGAAAGGCATTTATATACAGCCTTTTGACCCTAACAGACCCCCAAAGTGACAAATAATATAAATAAATAAATTGTGAATCACAAAAAGAGGTTTAACCAATGAAACATGTTAAACCAGAGCTTTAAAGCCAAGACGAGCAGAATTAAAACATTCCATCTCGTATAATTCTTAAAAAGCCAAGTGGGATAGGATTTTTGTTTTTGTTTTTTGCTGCCTGTCCAAAAATAAAAACCCCAACGAGGGACAGGGCCGATCTAAATCTAATTGAGAGAATTCCACAATTGGGGCACTGCCACATATAAGAAGTTTGGGCTCTAGAGGTTTATCCCCAAAGGAGGTCCAATTTATTACATAAGAAGAATAAAAAATACCACCAAGAAGCTTGGATGGTGCATGTCAGAACAGGAGTGGAGAATCTTGTTCAGTCCGAGGGCCACATTCCCTTCTGTGCAACCTTCCAAGGGCCACATGCCAGAGGTGGGCGGGGCCAGAGGCAAAAGTGGGTGGAGCAACCAGTGTGAATTTTATCTTTCACCAGTAGGCTAGTTTGTCCATTGCTTTCTGTCCAGGCAAGCAAAAAGCATCGTCAGAGTTCAAGGACATATACCAGGGTGGCAAAAGCACCCAAGGAGGCTGCATCTCAGGACTGCTGAGGGGTGTGGCTTAGGACAGCGCATAACCTGGGAAGAGTCCTAGGGGCCAGATGGAGAGGGCTGAAGGGCCACATTTAGCCTCTGGGTCTGAGTTTCCCCACCCCCACTTTAGACCAATTGTTCTGAGATGACAAATGGCAGCCAGCTCCTCCTCTTCTCCACAGAGATTCGAACAACTGGAGCATTTTTTCCCTGACAGCAAAGCCATGGCTGCTCTCCGCAGCTCTCCAGCCATCTGCAGGGCGATCAGATTTTATCTGCACATGGCAGGTAATCAGACCTGCAAATTCCCCGAGACAACTCACGCCAAGTAATTTGTCAGTGGGGATTTTTTTTATTATTATTTTTAGTTTAATGACAGATGTGCTAAGAAGGAGTACATTCCTTTCCCCGTGATTCAGAGCCAAGCGGCTACCCGTCGCCAAAGCCGAAATGTAACAGGAAGCCGCGCGCTCGAGCCTCACCCTTGCCAACAACGCAAATCGCACATGCTCACCCTTTGCTTTGCTGCACTGCTAATTAGCATCATAACAAATCTGCAGCTAGCCAGAACTTCCCAGATGTCCCTCTTCGTTTCCCTGTGGGTTGGCACTCAGAATTCGTCTGAAGCGCTAGGAATGGAACAAGGCCCCTGCTGTACCAGGGAGACGCCGCCCCAACCATTTGGTCTCGAGGCATCGTGGCCAAGCAATGGGTCTTCAGCACTCAACGTGACCAGATTTCGGAAGCGTGTAAGGGGAATGGGAGGGCAAAAGATACAGAAGAATGAACGACCATGAACTTCCCACTTGTTTCTATATTTTCCCATATTTATGCCCCCTTCACACCAGTTGATTGCCTTATTTTTTTAATTTACTAAGCTTATACAGTGGTACCTCGGGTTAAGTACTTAATTCGTTCCAGAGGTCCGTTCTTAACCTGAAACTGTTCTTAACCTGAAGCACCACTTTAGCTAATGGGGCCTCCTGCTGCTGCCGCGCCGCCGGAGCATAATTTCTGTTCTCATCCTGAAGCAAAGTTCTTAACCTGAGGTAATATTTCTGGGTTAATGGAGTCTGTAACCTGAAGCGTATGTAACCTGAAGTGTATGTAACCCGAGGTACCACTGTATTATTACATTTTTTAAAATCCCCATTGCAATTCATGTGCCTAGATCTGGGGTGAAGGACCTGTGGCCAGTTCATATCCTGCTAGACTACAATTCCCATCAACCCTGATCATTGGCCATGCTCTCTGGATCTTCTACTCTTAACAAGATCTGGTGACTTTAAACCATTAAAAACATCAACATGCAATAGCTACCTGGAACGGCTCCTGAAACATGACTTGCCATCCTCCCAGTGTCCTCCCAAGGACATTGCACAGGAAGAAGCCTATTCGTCACCTGACAAAGAATGAGAAATAATGGGTTGTATTCAATGTGGCTAACTTGGGTCCATTAATCTCAATGGCTCTACTCAGAGCAGAACTTTGTTGGATACAATCCAATGTTTCCTGTGTAAAAAACTGACCCACCATGCCTGACTTCCCTTTTCCATCAGCTAACCTGAGTCTTGTGATCCACAGTCCTGATCCACTACAGGAGAGGCGATGGCCCAAACAAAGGGATGTCAGTAATTCCTGGTTTCCAAGGCATGGCCCACCACATCGCCACACACCCTTCACCCCAAAACACCCTATTCTGGGTATTTGCACTGGTTATCACCATCAGGAATACTGCCAGCTGCAGCTTCTGTCCGCCATTTTTGGGACACTGGAGTGCTCCTTAGTGACAGGGCTCCCTCAGTGGCAGAAGGGTGCAGAGCTGGGTGGATGAACACCCCCATCCAAACCCCATCCAGCATGTCAGATTGGAGCTTAGATTGCTCCTCCCAACTTCCAAATATATATGTGGATGACTTCTAAGTGGGATCTGCTCAACTGATTTTAAAAACAGAACTTTTTGTCACCTGTCATAAAATGTGTGGGTGCAAGATGACAAGCCGCTGGAAAGAGAACTGTCTCCCGAAATCAGTATATCTAGACACCTCTCTTAAAAGTTACCAAAATGAGAGAAGGGTCGGAGAAATGTGACATTTTTGTTAAGTTTTAGGAAACTGAAAAAATGAATCTTTTCAAAACTTTCTCAGGGGGGATAATTTGGGCAGCTTCCGGTCGGGATTTGTGATATTACATTTGAATGCTGCTCTTAGGATACCTTATACATTCTTATTTGTTTAAAATACTTTAAGATGCCTGGGCTAATATATGGGTGAAGCTTCCTATAAAGACCATTTTGTCCAGAGTCCAGGAGGTAATGTTTTGCTGGCACTAAACCATGCTCAAGCTCTCTCGCATCACCTCTGCAACTTCATCCTGATGTTAGCAGGCCTGCAACAACAGAGGGACCTTCATACATTTATGGTGGAAGTGCGACAAGCTTACTGGGGTTTTGGCAAAGCATTCATGACATTGCTTCCAATATTGTTGGTCAACCACTGAACCCAAACCCAGCTCTGTCCCTTCTGTCAACTAGACTCCAATCTAAACCCTTATACAAAATGATTTAACTGTCATGCTGTTTACTGGTACCCATTTAGAGATCTCTCTCCATTGGAAGGATTCTAAGGGACCATCTGTGATAGGGTGGCAAGGGAAAGTTTGAGATCTGGCTGTTTCTGAGCATCCAACACAACACATATATCACTGATACAAGCATGTAACACTCTACTGGAATTGACCAATGAATAAAATATTCAACAACAACAAATATTTTAAGCTAGTTTTTAGAGGTATGTTCTCACAAAGTGATATACAAAGGAAGGAGGGGAAGACGAGATGCAACAGAAAAACAGTCACAGTAGGACAGATCATTGAGAGAAGCTACTTATAGTAGCAATTAAAGGACACTGTGAAGAAGTAGATCCTCAAGGCTGGCCCAAATGTCTGTGCTGAAGGGCCAAGGAGAAAGCCCATTAGAAGGCAGTTCCAGGATACACCACTGAGGAACCACTGAGAAGGCCACTATCTCTTCTGCATACCAACACAACTGATCTTAGCACTACGCCCTCAGCAAGGACTGCAATAGATCTGAAGGCAAAGGAAGGAATATATGGCTGAAAGTAGTCCTTCAGATAATCTGGACCCAAGCCCTTGAAGGCAGGGGTGGGAAATCTTTTGAGCCCAATGATCCAGATTGTTATTTCCCTCTCCCTACCCAGCCAAGTGGGCGGAGCTGACCCAGATGACTATTTTTGCCCACAAGGGATTTCTGGAACCCCTCTCATAGCTCTATTTTGAAAAGGGCTTCTGAAGATCCAGCAGTCAGCTGACAATACATCTATCCCTTGGGCATCCCAGAAGCCCATCTTTAAGTCCTGGAAAATTCACTTTCTATTTCTGTACAACTACAGGATCAAAAAAGCACTGTGAGCACCCTGCTTATGTATGGAAAGTCCTTCCTCCCAACTTCTTGCAGAACTGAACCTATATAGGCTACTATTTCTCATCCCTTCCAGCAGAACAGTGGTACCTCGGTTTACGAACTTAATCCGTTCCGGAAGTCCGTTCTTAAACCGAAACTGTTCTTAAACAGAGGTGCGCTTTCCCTAATGAGGCCTCCCAGCGGTGCCCTTCCACTGTTCGGATTCCGTTCTTAGACCGAGGTAAAGTTCTCAAACCGGGACACTATTTCTGGTTTTGCAGAGTTTGTAAACCGAATCGTTCTTAAACCGGACTGTTCTTAAACCGAGGTACCACTGTACTCTAGCGAAGTTTCCTTCAAATTGGGTTGGTCATTGGGTCCCTCTAGAGGCAAAGCTGCACCACTGCATTTAGGCTGTACATTCTGGGCAATGAAGCATGAACAGATCTGTCAGATATGTACGCCACAGTTTGTGCTGGGTGCTGCAGGTGTGTGTGTGTGTGAGAGAGAGAGAGAGAGAGAGAGAGAGGAAGGAAGGAAGGAAGGAAGGAAGGAAGGAAGGAAGGAAGGAAGGAAGGAAGGAAGGAATCCATTCTTCATTACTAAAGTCCAGAACAAACTACCACTGCTGTTTCTACTCAACTGCTAACACATTCTGAAATCACATATGAACACAGGGGCGTCTTACCCATAGAGGCTAGTGGCGCAGGGCGCCAGGGTGCCAAGTTCTGAAGGGCGCCAGGGAAGAGGCGGAGGCTGGACGCGGCACCTCCCAGCATCAGCTTGTCACCCTCTCCCACCTCCGCCATGCAGTGCCAAAGCGGCACCACACCCAGAGCCTCCACCTGCTGTGGCCACCATGGCACAAAGTGACCAGCTGAGCCAGGAGGCACTGCGTCCAGCCTCCGCCTCTTCCCCACCAGAGGAGCTGCCCTCCAGCCACTGCCCGCCTCCTGCAGCCCCACAAAGCTGGGTGCATCTCCGGCAGTGCCATCCTCCCTAAAAAAGGTCTGCAACTCTGGGAAACAGGGGGAGGGGGAGCGCCAGAGGTATCTTTGCACCACGGCGCCGGATATGCTTAAGGTGGCCCTGTATGAACGTAACAGCCTGCTGGATCAGGCCAATGGCCCATCTAGCTCAGCATCCTGTTCCCCATGTGGTCAGCCAGATATCTGTGGGAAACCCACAAGCAGGATCTGAGCCCTCTCGCCTCCTGTGATTTTAATAGAATCATAGAGTTGGAAGAGACCACAAGGGCCATCGAGTCCAACCCCCTGCCAAGCAGGAAACACCATCAGAGCACTCCTGACATATGGTTGTCAAGCCTCTGCTTAAAGACCTCCAAAGAAGAAGACTCCACCACACTCCTTGGCAGCAAATTCCACTGTCGAACAGCTCTTACTGTCAGGAGGTTCTTCCTAATGTTTAGGTGGAATCTTCTTTCTTGTAGTTTGGATCCATTGCTCCGTGTCCGCTTCTCTGGAGCAGCAGAAAACAACCTTTCTCCCTTCTCTATGTGACATCCTTTTATATATTTGAACATGGCTATCATATCACCCCTTAACCTCCTCTTCTCCAGGCTAAACATACCCAGCTCCCTTAGCCGTTCCTCATAAGGCATCGTTTCCAGCAAGTGGTATTCAGGAGCATGACTGTCTCCAACCGTGGAGGCACAGCAGAGCCATCATGGATTGTATTTTTTAAGATTGCTGATTAGCATATCTTGGACAGAGGAAAATAGGAAGCTGTCTTGACTCAGGCCATTGGTCTATCGAGAACAGTATTGTCTACACTGTCCAGCAAATCTAAATCCTTAAACCTGTTCCTCACTTCCACTGTGTATTCATAAGGGAATTGATTTAGATTGTATCTTACCAGCTCAGTGGTCTTTCCTACTTTCTTCAGTTTAAGCTTGAATTTTGCTATAAGAAGCTGATGATCTGAGCCACAGTCAGCTCCAGGTCTTGTTTTTGCTGGTACAGAAGTGAGAGCTGGACCATAAAGAAGGCTGATCGCCGAAGAATTGATGCTTTTGAATTATGGTGCTGGGGGAGACTCTTGAGAGTCCCATGGACTGCAAGAAGATCAAACCTATCCATTCTTAAGGAAATCAGCCCTGAGTGCTCACTGGAAGGACAGATCGTGAAGCTGAGGCTCCAATACTTTGGCCACCTCATGAGAAGACTCCCTGGAAAAGACCCTGATGTTGGGAAAGATGGAGGGCACAAGGAGAAGGGGATGACAGAGGACGAGATGGTTGGATAGTGTTCTCGAAGCTACCAGCATGAGTTTGACTAAACTGCGGGAGGCAGTGGAAGACAAGAGTGCCTGGTGTGCTCTGGTCCATGGGGTCACGAAGAGTCAGACACGACTAAATGACTAAACAACAACATTGTCTACGCTGACCAGAAGTGACTGTTGAGGATTTCAGAGACAGGGCATCCCCTGTCCTGCTTAGAGATGCCAGGAACTGAACCTGGGGCCTTCTGCATGCAAAGCAAGAGCTCTCCCAAAATATGGTGCTTCTGCTATCCTGCCAAGTGGTGACTTTGGGCCGGTCACACTCTCTGATTACCCTACCTTACAGGGACATTGTGAGAATAAATTGGTGGAGAACCGTGCCTGCCTTTTTCCTGCAGCTTACAGATGAACACAAGCAGCCTGCGTTTGTTCTGCCCGTGCCCCATTTGTCCTAATGGGCCAGGCTCCGCCAAATCCAAGGTCGGATGAGGACACAGCACTTAGAAAATACCGCGCCTCTGAGGGCTTCAGCTGCTTTGCCACCGTTTCTGCTGAGGTGGCAGAACGTCCCTCTGATAAGTGAGCTGCAGTTCATATTTAATGCCACAAAGTGTATGGAATGGAGGGGCTTGTCCAAGCAATGTTGGGACCAGTGCTGATGGGAGATAGCAAAGGATAGCTAAAACCCTGAGGAGGAACATTCTCTCTCATATATATAATTTTTTAATAAAAAGTTTTAGAATTTTGTATTCAACACGATCATCAAAAGAATATGTAAGTCCCAAACTCCCCTCTCCCTTGACTTCCCTCAACTTCCTCTTCTGGTTCTTTAGATACAGTGGTACCTTGGCTTACAAACGCTTTGGGTTACAAATGCTTCACGTTACAGACTCCGCTAACCTGGAAATAGTACCTCGGGTTAAGAACTTTACCTCAGGATGAGAACAGAAATAGTGCAGTGGCGGCATGGCAGCAGCGGGAGGCCCCATTAGCTAAAGTGGTGCTTCAGGTTAAGAACAGTTTAAGGTTAAGAACGGACCTCCGGAACGAATTAAGTTCTTAACCAGAGGTACCACTGCATTTGCTTCTCCTGCCTATTTTATTCTACCTTAATTTTGTATTCTTTTAGCTAAATATTATTACATTCTTATCATTTTTATGTCATCTTTTTTCAAATTACCTCTTACACTTTGTTATTTTCCCAATTGTTACATCTTAACTTGTTATTTTCCCAATTGTTACATCTTAACTTTTATACCTGTTTTCTCACCCTGCTAGTGAGTCCACTTCTTTACAATGTTTCTGAACTGGGAAGGGTGGGGTATAAATAAAAATTATTATTATTATTATTATTATTATTATTATTATTATTATTATTATACAGGATTGTTTTTAGACAGCTCGGGGGTCGGATAACTCCATACCCTCCAAAATTTCTCCAATGAAAATAGGGACATCCTAAGGAAAAGTGGGACATCCCATGATCAAATCAGAAACCAGGATGGCTTCTCTAAATCAGGGACGTCCCTGGAAAATAGGGGCACATGGAAGGTCCGCTTTGCTCCTCCCATGCTTTTAGCCTCTGGCTGCACCCACTTTTGACCTCTGGCCCTGCATATCAATGGCAGGTATCCAATATCACCTGTAAAGGAATCTGGTCCTGCCCCTGTGTTTGAGGATCCACAATGGATCTCCTTTAGCACATATTATTCTTTCCTCTCTTGATTCCTTCTTTTCTCCCCTTTCTTTTTCAAAGAGTGCATTTAAAAAAAAAAAGTTCTTTAATTTTATTATTTTTTACATAAAGTGCCCTGAGTACCCACTGGTGGGGGGGGAGGGGGGCACAACAGAGACAAATGCGCACATCAAATCAGCCCTGCTTCTCTATCCACAAGACAGGATGAACTGGTCTGCCTCCCCCAATTAATTAATTAATTAATAACGGCTGTTTGCAAGTTTCAGCAAAAAAAAATATATGGGGGGGGGGGAGAGAATGCTTCACGTATCTGCAGTAATCTAAAGTTTCAGCTCATGAACCAGCTAGAATGGCCGTTATCAGAGATTCCTGGTAGACATTTTCATGACAATAACTGGGCATCCTTCCCAGCCTTTTTTTTTTTTTTTTCCTAATGGCAGGGCGGGGGGGGGGTGAGCGTGGAGTGGTGTTTAAGCTCTATTGTGAAGCAAACACCCAGCACCCTCTACTGGGGGAAAATAACCCTGCTCTTCGAAGCACCAAATTGCTACAATTACCCGAAAGATTCTGTTGCCAAGGAAACCATGCGTTCTGCTTTTTATCGTGTTATGAACATTTACTTTGGCGGTGTTACTCCTCTGCGTCTCAGACTCCAGAGCAGGGCTGAAGGATGGGGGGGGGGAATGAGTAACGGAGCTGAGCTGCTGCTGTGACTTACAGGCTCAAAGACGCCATGCGCACACATGCACGCAGGCACACAAATCCTTAAGGGATTCCCAGGGATTTAGGGTGGCTTCTCAAAGAGTCTTTTTTTCTTTCTTTTTTTTGCACTGGAGTACACAGAGATGCAGGTATAAAATACAGGCAACACTATGCTGCTCTATTAATTATTATTATTATTATAATTTATTGTTGCTTGCCAAATAAGTCTCCAGGTGACTTGTAAAATTTTAGGAGCATGCAAGGACGCATAGGACAGAACCAATAACGCTATACAGCAGCAAAAAAAACCCAAAAAAACAATATAATCAGGGCTCGACAACATCACCATAATCAATCAAATTCCTGGGAGAGGAGATCAGGTTTTACCCAGAACTGAAATGATGTTAATGATGGCACCAGGCAGACTTCACTAGTTGTGAAGGACTTGTAGATATTGTCCATCAGTGGTCCTTTTTTAAAATGTGCAGAGGCAAGTACTATTTTTATTTATTTAGCTTACACACACACACACACACACACACACACACACCTTATCAGGAGGTCCATTCAGTATGACGTACAAACTTGGGGCAGATCTACACTCATGGTTTATAACGTTAAGGAAGAGTGAAAGAACGATTTTCATATTGTAGATAGACATATGACGTTTTGCTTGAAGGGCTGAGCAGACTTCTCAGGAGAGAAGCCCACCTTGGACACCCTGAATATTATGACACTGCAGACTGACGTGAATGCCTCCTATCAGCTAAGAGCCCTCTCTCCTGGAGGGGTGCCTAGAATAGATAAAATATTGCCACAGTGGTACCTTGGTTCTCAAAGTTAATCCGTTCCAGAAGTCCATTCCAAAACCAAAGCGTTCCCAAACCAAGGCGCGCTTTCCCATGGAAAGTAATGCAAAATGGATTAATCCGTTGCAGACTTTTAAAAACAACCCCGAAAACAGCAATTTAACATGAATTTTACCATCTAACGAGACCACTGATCCATAAAATGAAAGCAATAAACAATGTACTGCAGTCACACAGTCAATCAATCAGTAGCTGAACTGGGTTCCACACAGTCACAAAAACAAAACACAAAAGTCGCGAAAACAAAAAACGGCAAAATAAATAGCAAAAACAGACAGACCTCAGGGTAACACTCAAAACGGAAGGGTGGCACTCAAAACTGAAGGGTGGCACTCAAAACAGAGCACGTTCAGCTTCCAAAAAAGGTTCGCAAACCATAACACTTACTTCCGGCTTTGCAGTGTTTGGGTTCCAAGTTGTCTGAGTACCAAGGCGTTTGAGAACCAAGGTTCCGCTGTATGTGACTCTATGTGACTCTCAGGAATTTGGCTGCACTTCCTCCCCAGGCCACATTCCCTTACTGGCCTTGCTCTGTGGCCTTCTTGAATGCTTTTGCCTGGCCAGGATATAATAATGTTAAGGGGAACAAAATGCATGGATGGAGGCTACAGAGGTGTGGATGAAGAAACCTCTGACTTTGCATGGCTGGGGTGTAGCCTACTGTACAGAGCAGTCATAGCCCCTGTCCTACCGACTTTGTGCCTCTGGCCTCATCCACCACTGGTATGTGGGCCCCCTAGAAGATTGTTCAGCAGGGAGTGTGGCCCTCAAGCTGAAAAGGGACTCTCCCACTCTGGTCTATATGGTCAAGCCAGTCGCAGGATCCTCTCTCTGCAGTCCTCTCTCCACCATGCTTTGGCCCAAGTCTGTTTTAACTGCTCTTCCCACCATTCTGCTGAACCAGAGATATTTTTTTTCTACCTGAAAGGCAGCTAATGAGTTACAACAGGGCCAGGCACACAGTGTGAGATTCACAAGCAGGTTCTCTTTTTGATAAGCAGACGGATGGGTTTGAGAACTTAGTGGAATGGCCCAGCCAAGCCAACGGTCCCAAATCGATTCTTTCATGTGAGAAGTGCCTTGTGTCGCATGGGATGTCTTTATCGCTTGGGAGGGAAAGATCAAAACGACCAAGGCATGAAGAGTGCTAATAAGCACAGGCACTTAAACGCTTGCTCTGTCCTTCTGCCCAGCATGTATTCATTTAAGCCAGCTGTCACGCTGACCTTCATTCTCTTACGGCAGGGTTTATGCCATGGGATAATGTGAAATTTAACGTCAGATGGAGATTCTGAGGCAATTTCAAGCTAACAAGGAGAAACTGAGCTCAGTATCTGGAGCTGTCACTCAAGTATATGCAGGGAGAGCTCTTACTAGCGCGGTGACAGACTGAATGATATAGCACACCCCACCACAAGGAAGGAAGGAGGAGATATGAAGCTACTGCTTTCATTCACCAGGCTACATGTGTATCTAAGGGAAACAATGGGATGCGGGTGGCATTGTGGTCTAAACCACTGAGCCTCTTGGGCTTGCCGATCGGAAGATCGGTGTTTCGAATCCCCACGATGGAGTAATAATAATAATAATAATAATTTATTATTATTAATATAATTTTTATTAGTTGTTTTTTAACATATCATTGTCAACAGTAATTAAACATACTTTTACATCTTATTCAAATTTTTGACTTCCATCAATCCTGTCTGAAAATTTTCCAATCTAATCTCTCAGTATGCATTTCTTATCTTCCCTATTACATTTCAAACTCATAACCAATATCTCTATCTTTTTATACTTTGTAACACTTTGTATATTTCTCCTTACAAAACATCTTGTAGTCCTACTAGCGTAATTTGTTGATTACAGTTGCTCTTCAAATAATTCATATACTTCTTCCAATCTTCTGCAAATCTCTGGTCCCGCAGGTTTCGAATCCTTCCTGACATTTTGTCCAATTCTGCATAGTCCATTAATTTCGTCGGCCATTCTTCTTTTGTCAGAATTTCTTTCCATTTCCATTTCTGGCCTAATAATACTCTTGCCGCAGTTGTTGCATATAAAAACAATTTAACATCTTCCCTATTAATGTCCTGTCCTATAATTTATTATTTATACCCCGTCCATCTGGGGAGTGAGCTCTGTCCTATTTCCTGCCAACCTAGCAGAAAGCATGTCAATGCAAGTAGAATAGGTACCGCTGTGGCAGGAAGGTAAACGGCGTTTCTGTGTGCTCTGGTTTCTGTCATGGTGTCCCATTGTGCCAGAAGCAGTTTGGTCATGCTGGCCACATGACCCAGAAAGCTGTCTGTCGGCCCGAAAGCAAGATGAGTGCCGCAACCCCATAGTCGCCTTTGACTGGAATTAACCGTCCAGGGGTCCTTTAAAGGTAAAGGGACCCCTGACCATTAGGTCCAGTCGTGACCAATTCTGGGGTTGCGGCGCTCATCTCGCTTTATTGGCCGAGGGAGCCGGTGTACAGCTTCCGGGTCATGTGGCCAGCATGACTAAGCTGCTTCTGGAGAACCAGAGCAGTGCACGGAAACGGCGTTTACCTTCCCGCCGGAGCGGTACCTATTTATCTACTTGCAGTTTGTCTGCTAGGTTGGCAGGAGCAGGCACCGAGCAACGGGAGCTCACCCCGTCCCGGGGATTCGAACTGCCGACCTTCTGATCGGCAAGTCCTAGGCTCTGTGGTTTAACCCACAGCGCCACCCGCGTCCCCCAGGGGTCCTTTACCTTTACTTAAAGTAAATATGTGGACTTTCTTCCCACCTCAGGATCACGATGTATATTCTTGCCCTCCGCACTGAAAAATGGTGAAATGCCTTCTTCCAATCCTCTGCCAATGGGATGGTAAGTTTGGAAGGGGGCATCTTGCAACCCAAAGAAAATGTAGAGGGAAATCAACTTCTTTTAGAAAACGAGGACAGCCCCGAGGAAAACTAATTCATGTGCGGATGAATCACTACTGAACTTTGCCAGGGAGGAGATGTACTCATGAGAGATGCATGAGCTTAGTCAAGACAAGAGTCATCCGTAACTTCTGATTGCAGGAGCTCTGTGCCGGCTCCTGTAACCTACGCCTTAATTCTCTCTAAGCGAAAGGAGGACTTTGATCAAAACACTCCACACGTTTGACATAACGAGGGGTCTCTGCAGAGTGCCATTAGCCATATAAAAGCAATTGAAGGGAGTTTCACAGGGACTCGGCTTGTAGACTGATGCCGCTACTGTCACAGTCTCAGAGGAAATCATGGTTCCTCTTAATTAGCAACAAAGAATCGCAACCGCAAGGACAACATCAAAACATGATTCAGAGAAGATGTGAAGCGCCCGTTCGTCTGCTAATCCTGAGTACCAAGCTCATGTACCCAATGCAGAAACAGATGGAAGTAGAACTCTATCCTTTGGTCTTAAATCGTTGTTTCTGATGCTAAAGGGGCAACCAATTATCAAGGGACTGGAGCAACTAGCCTATCAGGAAAAGTTACAATCTTTGGGGCTTTTTTGGTTGTGGGGGGGGGGGGCGAGTAAAGGAGGGTACAACTAGAGAAGGGGGAGAAACTTGATTCAGTTTGCATTCCAGAGCAAAACTACATAATATCACTTTCCAAAACCATATGCCAGGGTTTCCCAGACTTTGATCTCTAGCTGTTTTTGGACTGCAGTTCCCATCATCCCTGACTACTGGTCCTGCCAACTAGGAATGGTCGGAACTGTAGTCCAAAAACAGCTGGAGACCCAAGTTTGGGAAACCCTGGCACACGTGAAGCAAAACACAGCCGCCCTTTGAAATTCACACTTGAAATTTGGCAATGCAGTTTTCCAGTCAAGTAACATGGACAAAAATGCACATACTAGGGTAAAGTGTGCATAAAAGTGCATATATTCATGAAAGTTGCATCCAGAAATGGAATAAATTAGGGAAATTATCAGAAAAGTTAGCTGGTCATGAGGACTTACATTGCAAACCAATGTGGAAATGTGGGGGAATGAACTTAAAAGTGAAGAAATGAGAAATAGAGAGAAAACAAAATGGGCAGACTCGCCTAACTTTGAAAGTGATGGATGTGCTTAAAATTGTGCATGACACAGTGAAAGTGGATAGGGAGGTGCTTTTCTTCCTCTCTCCTAATGCTAGAGCCCAGGGTCATCCAATAATAATAATAATAATATTTTTTATTTATACCCCGCCCTCCCCAGCCAAGGCATGGGCTCAGAGCGGCTTACAAGCAATAATAAAAACAAGTTGAATGATTACAACTTAAAAACAAAATTAAAATACAACATTAAAATATTGAAACATTAAAATATTAAAATGTAGCCTCCTCGCAGGAGGAGAAGGAAAAGAAAAAAGAAAGAGGGAGGGAATCAAATTGGCTCCAAGCCAAAGGTCAGGCAGAACAACTCTGTCTTACAGGCCCTGCGGAAAGAAATCAGATCCTGCAGGGCCCTGGTCTCATGAGGCAGACCGTTCCACCAGGCCGGAGCCAGAGTTGAAAAGGCCCTGGCTCTGGTTGAAGCCAATCTAACTTCCTTAGGGCCCAGGACCACTTTTGTTGTTTAGTCGTTCAGTCGTGTCCGACTCTTCGTGACCCCATGGACCAGAGCATGCCAGGCACTCCTGTCTTCCACTGCCACCCGCAGTTTGGTCAGATTCATGTTTGTAGCTTCGAGAACACTGTCTAACCATCTCGTCCTCTGTCGTCCCCTTCTCCTTGTGCCCTCCATCTTTCCCAAAATCAAGGTCTTTTCCAGTGAGTCTTCTCTTCTCATGAGGTGGCCAAAGTATTGGAGCCTCAGCTTCACGATCTGTCCTTCCAGTGAGCACTCAGGGCTGATTTCCTTCAGAATGGAGAGGTTTGATCTTCTTGCAGTCCATGGGACTCTCAAGAGTCTCCTCCAGCACCGTAATTCAAAGGCGTCAATTCTTTGGCGATCAGCCTTCTTTATGGTCCAGCTCTCACTTCCATACATCACTACTGGGAAAACCATAGCTTTTACTATACGGACCTTTGTTGGCAAGGTGACCACTAGGACCACTAGGGTGTTGCTATTTATGGACCTTGAGGCTCTCCGTGGGGCATAACGGGAGAGGCGGTCTCGTAGGTACGAGGGTCCTAGGCCGTGAAAGGCTTTGAAGGTCAAAAGCAGCACCTTAAATCTGACCCTGTACTCCACCGGGAGCCAGTGCAGCTTGAAAAGCACTGGATGAATATGCTCCCATGGCAGAGACCCCGTGAGGAGCCTCGCTGCAGCATTCTGCACCCGCTGGAGTTTGTGCGACAGCTTCAAGGGCAGCCCCACGTAGAGCAAATTACAGTAGTCAAGCCTGGAGGTGACCGTCGCATGGATCACTTTGGCCAGGTCGGGGCGGGAAAGGTAAGGGACCAACTGCTGAAGGGTTGGAGATTCGGAACAGATGAAAGGAGGTATGTCCTTACACAGCGCAAAGTTAAACTATGGAATTTACTCACATGAGATGTAGTGATGGCCATTAATGGATGGGTGGAGAGTGGATTAGACCATATCATGGATGAGGCTATCAACGGCTACTGGTTACTTCCAGTATCAGAGGCAGTACACTTCTGAATACCAGTCGCTGAGCATCATGAATGGGAAAGTGCTATTGTGCTCATGTGCAGCTTCTGAGTTTTCCACCAGCATCTGCTTGACCCAGCAGGACTCTTTCTATGTCCTTAACCAAATTTCTAGTTTAAATTTCAGCTAGTGAACAAGACATAGATAGGATTAAAAAACAACGGGTTGGATCCACTCTGGGGCATACTTAGAACTAGGGGTGGGGGTGAAATTTGATTAAGTTTACTTTTAAAGGCAAACTTACAGAATCCAGTTTCTTTCTTTAAAAAAATGTTTAGGGGTACTCTCGTTTTCCTACTCATATTGAAATACTGCCCCACAATGAGGCCAAACTTAGATTCACAAAATGTTTAGTGGTATGCGTACCCCTGCGTCCCCCCAGAAAAAAAGCACTGAATAGATATAAAACTTATGCATGGCATCCTCGTTTTATTTTCCTCCCTTTCCATTTCGTTCCTCTCCTTTTTTGCACACACACCCGGATTCCCATTCTCTGTTTTAGATCATGAGCCTTTGGACAAGGAATATTTATACAACACTGCCCCAAGCCCCTGAGACAGGCAGGCTGCAAATCTCAATGACTAAATATTCCCACATGGAGCACTTAGGATTCAAGATATATAAACAAAATAATTTGTTCCCTGCTGCGGAGAGATTCTTGGGAACTCTAGACATAATACAAAACTCTCACACACCTTTCTGAAAATTATGGCAAATTAGCACCAAAGCCAGTCTCGTGGGTCTAGAGATGTGTAACTAACTGGAGATAGCACTGGAAACGGATAGTCACACCCAGCCTCGCTCCCTCACATTTGGGTGAAACGGGATACATCCTTCCCCTTCTCTCTCTCTCTCTCTCTCTCTCTCACACACACACACACACACACTCCTGGATATTTACAGACCCTTTACAATCACAGGCACAGATGGAGGAACCGCAGCAAAGGACTCATAGCAGACATCCCAACAGTTGCTCAATGCTCTTTTCCCTCACAAGCGTCAGCCCAAACAGCACTGAGAGAGCTATGATTGGCACATGAAGCCTTTTTCCTGTGAACCTCTCCAGGTATGGATGTGAAAAGGCACCGTTTCCCATTCTGTCCTGTATTCAACACATGCAGCATCGTTTCCATTCCGCTGCGATTTGTCTTCCCACCAAAATCTATGTTGAAGTTCACTGCGGTCTGCTCAGGACCAAAGATGGTTTTAATTTCTCCAGCTTTCCTTTCTTTGCGTATTTCCCACCATGGCATGGGCACCTAGATCACAGATTTTGCTAAAGTCCGGTTATACAGTGGTACCTCGGGTTAGGAGAATACTGTAAATGTCTCTTCACAGCTTTCTTACTTTACAAAGATTTGTTATTTTTGCCTTCTCTTTTGAGATCAGTCTTCCAAGTAGAAGTATGGTCCTTGTGCAGTTCGAAAGCACAATTAAGCGGAAAGGTAAACGGCGTTCCGTGTGCTGGTCTGGTGCCGGTTCGCCGGAGCAGCTTCGTCACACTGGCCACGTGACCCGGAAGTGTCTGCAGATAGCGCTGGCTCCCGGCCTCTAGAGTGAGATGAGCACACAACCCTGGAGTCTGTCAAGACTGGTCCGTAGGGGCAGGGGTACCTTTACCTTTACCTTACCTCGGGTTAAGAACTTAATTTGTTCCGGAGGATCGTTCTTAATCAGAAACTGTTCTTAACCTGAAGCACCACTTTAGCTAATGGGGCCTCCCGCTGCCACTGCACCACCACCGCACGATTTCTGTTCTCATCCTGAAGTAAAGTTCTTAACCTGAAGTACCATTTCTGGGTTAGCGGAGTCTGTAACCTGAAGCGTCTGTAACCTGAAGTGCCTGTAACTCAAAGTACCACTGTATTGTTTTATGTTATAGTGCTACCTAGTGCTTATGAGATCTGGCCAGCTCACTCCTTCAGAATTCTTGACTGAATATCATTATTAGGCCATGCTGACTGGAATTCATTTAATGACCAAATATTCCTCAGCGGTCTCTCTCCCCCCCTTCCTTATTGACCTTTCCCCATTCTTCTTCCCCTTTCAAGCTACAATCCATGCACATGTACCTGAAAGCAAGTTGTCAGGGAACTGCCATCGGCAGGACAGGAGGTGCAAAGGCTCTCTGAGGTAGAGAGAGACGTAACAGCTGAAGAGGGAACCAGTAGGGGGCGAACAGGAACGTCAAGGGAAGGAGAGTCGGAGGAATGGCTCAGAGACGCTTCCAGCGAAAACAGTGGGGAGGTTTCAGGACCTCCTATAGGGACACCCGTTCCTCGCCGGAAACTGTCACGCAGAGAGTCCAGAAGACGTGTTTCCGTTAAGGAGCTTTTATGTTGGAAACGTTTCCGAAAGCAACCACTTTCGGATTCTGCTAGCGATTGACGCAGCCATGCTGGAGGGGCTCCGTCACAGGCAGAGGTTTGAGAACTTGTTCAAACTCTGAGGGACTTGCAGTTTACGCACAAGCAGCTCTTCATCCCATCACAGCAATCCGAAAGTCACCGAAAGCTAGCTTGTGCCAGGGAGAGGCATCATGAGCGAACCAGCCGGAACCGGAGGAGCAGGAGCAGCTGGAGGAGGTCCAAGCCTGGAGGAAAGGTACAGGACGTTGGAGATCCAGCTTGCCTTGCAGACGGCGAGGCTGGAGGAGAGGAGGGCTCAGGATGCAGAAAGGGGGAAGGAGAAAGCCACCCCGCTCACCAGAAAGATGCCAGGATTGGTGCAGAAATTTGGGGGGGACCCCAGATTCTATCATGCCTTTAGGACAGAGATGCAATACGCTCTCAATCTGCAATTTGATGACTTCCCTGATGAGGAATCGCGAGTGGCTTTTGTAATTAGCCATCTCGAATCAGGGGCGAAGGACTGGGTTAGACCCTTGATGGCAGCAAATAATGAGATCCTAAAGGACACGATGAAGTTTTTTCGTGCCATGGACCTGATGTTTTCCAGCGACATTGAGCAGGGAGGGGTGCGAAGGCAGTTAATGGCTTGCAAACAGGGGAACCGGACTGTCCGTGAGTACTGGACTGAGTTCACTATGTTGATTCATAGATTGGGGTGGGACCTGTCTGCGGAGCCCATTCAGATGCTTTTCGAAGAAGGGCTCTCTTCGTCCTTAAAAGATGAACTTTCCCGGGCCCCCAGAGCGGAGTCTATGGACCAGCTGACTAAATCCGCGCTGGCCATAGGAGCGCGCCAGGAAGCGAGGGCTTTGGAGAAGCGGGAGGGGAAAGGAGAACGTTGGAGGGAGCTCCGCATTCCAGACATTCCAGAGCAGCCTTTCCCGCCGGCAGAGCCGATGGAAGTTGGAACAGCACGGGCGCGCGCAGTTTCAAACCTCGGTGAAGGGCGGAAGAAGGAGGGAAAGAGCGCCAAGAAATGTTATCTCTGCCAACAGCCAGGACACTTTGCCAGAGTCTGTCCACGAAGAAAGGAATGGCAAGGCATGGCAGGAGCTGTTGGGGGAGAGAAGGAGGAAAGCAAGGAGCAAGTAAAAGCCAACGCCTGGCTGCCACCGTCGGGGCACAGCAGCCAGGCCCAAAAGCAGTGAAAGTGCCCTCACCAGAACCTCCCAGACCTGCTCTAGTGATAGAGGTGTTGCTAGAGCTGCCAAACGGACACCCCCTACAGATCAAGGCCCTTCTGGATTCAGGCAGCTCCTGTAATTTCATGAGTAAGGAGTTCGCAGCTGAGCACCAGATACAAACCCTCCCCTTAAGTAAACCCCTGCAGGTGACCACGATTGACGGCAGAGAGCTGTTGGGAGGAGAAGTGAACCAACAGACAGTCCCCATGATAATGAGGGTGGCAAGGCACACCGAGAGGATAGCGTTTAATGTGGCCACCTTGGGAGGAGCTCCCATCATTTTGGGGATGAGCTGGCTGGCACTACACGATCCTCTAGTGGGCTGGCATCAGAGGGTGGTCTCCTTTGGGTCAGCGCATTGCCTAGAACACTGCAAGCAGGGGAAGGATCCAGGGGGAGCCAGGCTCACCCTAGCTGGGATGGAGGTAATGAATAAAGGGGAGGTGCCTCCGCAATATGCAGATCTGAGCAACGTATTTAGCGAAAGGGAAGCAGACAAACTGCCGCCGCATAGACCCTTTGACTGTCAAATCAACCTACTCCCTGGGGCTCAACTCCCAGTGGGCAAGCTGTACGCCATGTCAGACAGGGAGATGCAGGAGCTGAGGGAGTTCATTGACAAAAACCTGAAGCGAGGTTTCATCAGAGAGTCCCGAGCGGTGGGGGGCAGCCCAGTGTTTTTTGTGGACAAAAAAAACACAGATAAGCCGAGACTTGTAGTGGACTTCAGGGCCCTAAATGCCGTGTCGGAATCCCTGGCTTTTCCTATGCCCCGAATTGATGACATTCTGACCAGGGTGAGGAAGGGGAAGATTTTTACAAAACTGGACCTGCGGGGGGCGTACAATCTGATACGCATAAGGAAGGGGGATGAATGGAAGACCACCATGTTCACCCCTTTGGGAGCATTTGAATACCTCGTCATGCCCTTCGGTCTCCAAGCCGGCTCCGCATGTTTTCAAAGTTTTATCAACCACGTCTTGGGACCTTTGCTCTACAAGAATTGTGTGGCCTTTTTAGATGACGTGTTGGTGTATTCGGAAGATGAAGAGCAGCATGTGAGGGACGTGAGAGAAGTGTTGGGCCGGCTGCAAGCCAATCAGCTGTGGGTGAAACTGGAGAAGTGCCAGTTTCATGCCAAGGAGGTGGAATTCCTGGGGTACCGCTTGTCAGACAAAGGATTGGCCATGGATCCAGGCAAGGTCCAGGCGGTGCTGGAATGGAAGACACCGAAGACCAAGAAGGATGTGCAAAGATTCCTGGGGTTTGGGAACTTTTATCGGAAGTTCATCAAGAACTTTGCACACTTGACGGCGCCCATCACCGACTGCCTCAGTAGCAAGAAGAAATTTGTTTGGATGGCGGAGGCGGAGCGAGCTTTTGAAGAACTGAAAAGGGCTTTCGCCTCGGAAGAACAACTTCTGCATGTGGACCTACAGAAGCCCATGAGAGTGGAAACAGACGCGTCAGACCGAGCGGTAGGGGCGGTACTTCTTCAGCCGGGAAGGAATACGTCGGAGTGGAGACCGTGTGCCTTCTTCTCGAGGAAGCTGAATAAGTCCGAGCGGAACTACACGGTGTATGACAGGGAACTACTCGCCATTCACGAAGCGTTCCGGAGGTGGAGACATTTATTGATTGGGGCACAACACAAGGTGCAAGTGTGCACCGACCACAAGAATTTGGAGTATTGGAGAACAGCTCGAGTACTCAACCAACGACAAGTGAGATGGGCACAGGAATTTTCCAAATTCCACTTCGAGATTTGTTATGTACCAGGCCCAGAGAACGTCAGGGCGGACGCTCTCTCACGCAAACCAGAGTATTTGGAGGGGGAGGGGGCAATCGAAGAAAGACATGTCATTCCTGAGGACCGCTGGGTGTGTGGGGCGGCGCTGGTGGGGAGACAAGAACTGGTAGAGGAAACGGAAAATGACGAATATGCCCAAAATAAGCTCAGAGGTCTCAGGGGAGAGGGTGAGAGCCCGGAGGGTTTTGAGGAAAGAAACGGGGCATTGTATTACAAAGGGGCACTGTATATACCAGAAGGTGAATTGAGAGGGAGGGTACTCAAGCAGTTGCATGATAGTCCCACGGCGGGACATTTTGGACAACACAAGACCATGTGGATGGTCACCAGGGAATTTTGGTGGCCCAAGGTGAGGGAAGATGTAAAGGAGTATGTAAGAGGGTGTGACCAATGTCAGAGGGCCAAGGGGGAAAGAAGGGCGCCGGCAGGGTTATTAGAACCATTACCCACGCCAGAACGGCCTTGGGAGGCGGTATCAATAGATTTTATGACGGATCTGCCCAAATCCAAGGGGAAAACGGCCATTATGGTAGTAGTGGACCTGTTAACTAAGATGTGCCACTTTGTAGCATGTTCACATGCAGTCACAGCGGAAGAAACAGCGAAGTTGTTTGTAGAACACATCTTCCGGCTGCACGGCGCCCCCTTGAGGGTGATCTCAGACCGCGGCAAACAATTTACTTCCAGGTTCTGGAGGAAGCTCATGAGCTTGCTGCACGTGGAAGTCAATTTTTCGACTGCCCGGCACCCTGAAACCAACGGGCAGGCGGAAAGAGCAGATGGCATCCTCCAACAATATCTGAGGTGTTATGTCAATGACAGAGAGAATGATTGGGTCGAAAAGCTGGCGCTGGCAGAATTTGCCTACAACAATGCGGAGAATGTGTCCACAGGGATGAGCCCCTTTTTGGCCAATTACGGGTGTCACCCCAGGGCATTCCCAGGGGAGGGAGGCGAGAGATGGAGCGTCCCAGCGGCCGAACATTTTGTAGAAGAGATGGAAGCGATCCATCGTCAGCTTCAGCTCAACTTAGAAAGGGCCAAGGCACAATATAAGAAGCAGGCAGACAAGAACAGAAGGGAAGGTGAAACAATAAGGGTGGGGGATCAGGTGTGGCTGTCCACCCAAGGGTTGCCGTTCAAAGGGGGTTGTAAAAAATTAAGACCCAAGAGATTGGGACCCTTTGAGGTCATTCAGCAGGTCAACCCAGTGGCTTTCAAACTCCGGTTACCCAGCCACATGAAATTGCACCCAGTGTTCCACAGGTCGTTACTGTCACCGTACAAGGGGGGAGGTGAAGGGGAGTACACCAGGGGACCAGTCTTGGAAGAGAGGGAAAGCAGTAACCATGTAGCGGAAATCCTCGATTCCAGGTGGAAGGGCAATCAGGTGGAGTATTTGGTGGCGTGGGAAGGGGAACCGGAGTCAGAAAACACCTGGGTGACTGCAGAGGAGGTCAATGACGAGGTTTTAACAGAAACGTTCCACCAAAGATTCCCGAGGAAACCACAGCCGGTAGCAAGGTTTAGGAGGGAGTATTTCGGCACCACAGACGAGGAAGAGGAACTGGAAGGATTCGCGGAGTCGGAGTTGGAAGAAGGAACGGACTCAGATGACGAGGAGTACCGAGAGACTAGGAACAACAACAAGTGGAGAAAGGTGTTCGAAACTTCGGACGATGAGGAAGGTTCTTTCCGGGGTTTTACCTCCTCCCAACCCGTAGGGGAGGAGACGGGAGGGGGTGAAGGGGGCCCTGGAGGGGAGGTGGATGTCAGGGAACTGCCATCGGCAGGACAGGAGGTGCAAAGGCTCTCTGAGGTAGAGAGAGACGTAACAGCTGAAGAGGGAACCAGTAGGGGGCGAACAGGAACGTCAAGGGAAGGAGAGTCGGAGGAATGGCTCAGAGACGCTTCCAGCGAAAACAGTGGGGAGGTTTCAGGACCTCCTATAGGGACACCCGTTCCTCGCCGGAAACTGTCACGCAGAGAGTCCAGAAGACGTGTTTCCGTTAAGGAGCTTTTATGTTGGAAACGTTTCCGAAAGCAACCACTTTCAGATTCTGCTAGCGATTGACGCAGCCATGCTGGAGGGGCTCCGTCACAGGCAGAGGTTTGAGAACTTGTTCAAACTCTGAGGGACTTGCAGTTTACGCACAAGCAGCTCTTCATCCCATCACACAAGTCTAATTGAACTCAATGGGACATAGCGTAAACATGCATAGGAGAATACTGTAAATGTCTCTTCACAGCTTTCTTACTTTACAAAGATTTGTTATTTTTGCCTTCTCTTTTGAGATCAGTCTTCCAAGTAGAAGTATGGTCCTTGTATATCCTTTGTCTTTCTGTTGCTTCTAATATTAAAACATTTTTTCTAATATTGAAAAGATTTATAAAATATTGCCTGCTCATTGCAACTAATCTGTATCTGTGGCATGAGAATTTTGTTTTGATGTCTTCCATATACTGTACTAATCTACTGATCCTGGAAAGGGTGGGAAGACAAGCGAACATTGCAGGATGTCCTAGCCAGGAACATAATAACCTCAGCTGAATCCTTGTTGGACAATGCACCTAATCCGTTTCATGCTCATTGCATGTCACGCACCAGGCACAGTTCTCTTCCTTGGCTGAATGTGACCTTATGAATACTTTTTTGGGAAGCAGCAGACAGGGAAAACAATAGGTGACCGAACACTCCGAACTGTTCACATTCATGCATGCTTCCTATATATAGCTGATAACTTGCAGAAAGAATAACCAGGGTTTCTAATGGGTATAAATATTGTTAGGAACTCTCTGTATTATGAATGCAACAGTTATCGTTATTGTAGGGAGGGTGGTTGAAGTGATGGCATATTGCCTCACCTGTCAAGAGACCCATGTAGGTTTTATATAGGGGCACAATGTTTTAAGGACAGGAAGGATGCTACTGTGGTGGGGAGTTTATATGGAGGATAAGTAGCAGACAATGAAAGTTATATGCTGTGGAGTATATCAGTTTATAACCTCCCCAATGTCATTTTTATTAATCTTCTTCCATGGTGCACCAAGAACCAATGTGATCTATCTGCTCCCCCTGTCACTGCCGCCAACGCCACCAAAATACATTAAGGTCCCAGTTAATTCTTTCTATATTCTGGGGAAATGCAGAAAGAAACTGTTCTTAACCCGAGGTACCACTTTAGCTAATGGGGCCTCCCGCTGCTGCTGCGCTGCTACCACGCAATTTCTGTTCTCATCTTGAAGCAAAGCTCTTAACCCAAGGTACTACTTCCGGGTTAGCAGAGTCTGTAACCTGAAGCGTCTGTAACCTGAAGTGTCTGTAACCCAAGGTACCACTGTACTATTATTATTAACAGAGGCAAACATTTCTGACAAGGTATGTTTCCAAATTAGTACTGAAACAGCCTTGCTGATGTGATCCTAAGGAAAGGAAAGCAATAGAAAAGAATAAATGGACAGAAATCTGAAATAGCAATATTCCAAAACTAGTGGGGGACATTTTAACCTCCTGGACACTGTAACTGACCTTAAGGTGCCTATTCTGGAACAAAGGGAACATCAAAAGCCGACAAAGTGAAACCGCCAAATTGCAATTCATCAAGACATCCAGTGAATTGAATTAAGAGGATGAATTTCCTAACACTATAGTGTTGGTTTTCCAATGCTAGAAAGTCTGTGCTATCAACAGCTATTTTTCCTTCTTTAATTAACAACTTTCCTGCATTTCCTTTCCTTCTGGTCCTCACCGTTTTACCATCTCCTTTCCCCATCTGCAACTCAGGATAACACTTCTTGTTATCTTTTGTAGCTCATGAAACCTCCTGCCATAATGAAGTGTCAGGTCTGAAGGGGTCACAAGAACTCTTATCTGCCTACCTACAGTATATCTAATGCTCAGATTTGGTTAAGAAGCATCCGTCTTCACAAAAAACCACACACTATAATCCCTATTCACACGTTCTTCTGGGATGGGGGCAGGAGCTGGCTCTGCTAAGCCCATTTCTCCCTCTCACCCACGTCCCAAAACATGTATGAATTAGAACGTCTGAAGTGCTTTCCCAGGAATGAGGAACCAGAAAATTACTATTACTGTTACTATTCTTATTATTCATCCTAAGTTCCCACAACATTTAAAGCACAACAGTACAGGGGGGCGGAGTATTATTGGGTTATTGCTTTTATTTTTATTTTATATACTGTTGGTCTTTTTATGTGAACCGCCCTGAGACCCCCGGGCAGTGTCGGATTTAGGTTTGATGAGACCCTAAGCTACTGAAGGTAATGGGGCCCTTTATCTGTCCAGCTGTCCTTTGTCAACAACAAATGGTCACTGTTTTTTGTGTTGAATATATGCTATATGATAATTTATGGACCTAATAGGCATCTAAAGCCATTTGCACATAACAAAATATTTGCATTGTAGGAGCCTAAACAACACAAAACACTGTTGCTGTATGTAGGGGGTTTTTTCCCTTTAATTTTTTTTGGGGGGCCCCAAGAGTAGGGCCCTAAGCTATAACTTGTTTAGCCTATACGTAAATAATAATAATAATAATAATAATAATAATAATAATAATAACAACAACAACAACAATAGTTTATTATTTATAAAAGTCTGGTAGTTGTTGTTCTCTTCGACATCTGGTGGGAGGGCGCCACTACCGAGCACCGATTGGGTTATTGCTTTTATTTTTATTTTATATACTGTGATCTTTTTATGTGACCCGCCCTGAGACCTCCGGTTATGGGGCGGTATATAAATTCAAACAACAACGCTACGTTAAAAAGCGAATGCAGGCGGGAAAGCAGAATTATCTGTGCGGCGCGATGGGAGGGTTGGAATTGTGTGTGCTTGTGTTGGGCCTATTTAACTGCCTCTTGTTTTGTGTGAGGCGGAGACGCGGCGGCGGAGAGGCTGTCGCGGCGGCGGCGGCCTTTTGAGGAGGGAAACGGCGCGGAGAGGCCGCGGACTGATGTTGCCGCCGCCGCCGGGGTTGCAGGCGAGGCTCCTCCTCATCTCGGCTGTCGTCGTCTCAGCGCTGTGAAGCAGCGGCGCTGCTCCCGCCACCCGGCGCGAGGCGGAGGATGTCTGGGCTCTTTCCCGCTTCCCCTGACAGGCCGGGGCTCCCCGGCTCGTCCTGAGGCGACAGGGGGCGGCGCTGCTGGGCCGAGCGAGGCTGGGCCGGGCAGGCTCCTTCCTTCCCTCCCTCATCCCCCCCACCCCGTTCCCCACCATCACCACCTCCCTGCGCTTCGGAACATGGCGGCGGCGATAACGGTGGCGAGGGAGTGAGAGGAGGGAGCCCCGGCGGCCGCAGGTGAGCAGCAGCGAAGAGGCCGCAGCGGCGGCGGCGGCGGCGCTTCCAAGCGGGGAGGCCGCCTCGGCCTGGAACCTGCCAGCAGCGGGGCTTCGGAGCCGGGCACGGCCTGGCTGCCCAGCGAGGGGTTGGGGAGAGGGGGGCTGTGCTCCCCGCAGCCCAGCAAAGGGCCCGGGCCCTCCAGGGGCAGCCGAGCCCATCCTGGCGGAGTGACAGCGAGCGGCCCATAGCGCTGCCTGCCTCACGCATCGTGGGCCCTGACTTTTCCCCTTCCTTGGGGTGATGCCTCCTGACCCCGCGGGCCTGCTGGGTGGGGTGCAGCGCCTCCTTGTCTGGTGGGTGCTGCTCACTCGCTTTAACGGGGTGTTGTTGTTGTTGTTGTGGCCGCTCATTGTTAGAATTATTGTTCCAAAATCCCCCCCCCCCCGTTATACGAAGCCTGCTCCTGTATTCCTTCGCCTTGCTCTCTCTTCTCCGCCCCCCCCCCCGCCATCTCTGGAGCATCCTCTGGCACACGAGTCTAATTAATTCATATGGAATTGGCTGCCATATGATGTGGCGACGGCCACTTTGTGTGTGTGGCCAAATCCATGGAGGAAGATAGATCCGGTCGATTTATCGAGGGCTGTTAGTCATGGTAAAATGGAGCCTCTGTGTTTAGAGGCAGTATACCTTTGAAATAACACGTGCTGGGGGAGGAGGGGGGAGAGCATATAAGCGGGCAGGGTAGCTGCCTTCCTGACCTGCTGAAGGCTTCCTGGAGGCATCTGGCAGGATAGTTGTTGGAAACAGCATGCATGCTGACTGCTTTTCCTTATTTACGAAGACTGCCTTTCTTCTTAAGTTCTGATCCAATGTTTTGATATCTTTCACCCATGCCCTGCCTTTCCCTTTCCTTCTTTATCTCCTTTACCTGGGAATCCTCCCTTATCTGTCTTTTGGCTCTTCCAAAATAAAAGTTTACAGGAGGCTGTTAAACACACATTTTGGACACCCCCCCCCCAATATACTTCTACTTTATTCCAGAATAACTATATTGTGTTGGGACTTAGGTGTTACCTGCACTTTTTCATTTGCTTCACTGTTTCGCCTTGATTGCTTTGAATCTGTAAAAGTGACTGAGGTTGTCACATGAGGTCATTTGTGGATTTTATTACCAGATTGGTTTTAATTATTGTTGTTTTGAAATGTGTTGAATTATTGATAGAAGAACTTAGTCTGAACTTTTTCATCTTCCACTATTATTCAGATCCTAAACATATTGTCAGGAGGGGATGTATGTTCTGTTGGAATGAAAGAAGTTTAATATATAAAAAGTTTCTATATAAAGTATATGGCATCAGGATAGTTTATAGAATTTAGGAAATAGGATAGTGTATTGTGTTATGAACAAATGTGGAATATAAATATATATCATTTGGTCTCTAGTGTGTATATATATTGCTTTGGTTGTCGGTATATATCTGTCATTCTTGCAGTTTTGAAAACCGAATGCACAAATCAACTTAAGGGGTTTTATCTTTCTACTTTGACTGTAGTTCTATGTTACAAGTTACAACTTAAGAAACAAAAAAACAAAAAAAGACAGACTTTTGATAAACTGCTGTATTCCCTTCTGGGGAACGGGTTCAAGTTCAAAGTGAACTTTCTAAGCACATCACTAGTCAAATTTCTGAAGTAAATGAGACTTGCTTTCCGCAATCATTTCGGAGTGAGGATGAATTATATTAAATGCTACCTGCAAAAAGTCCTGTACTGTACTTGTCTGCATACTGCAGTCAGTTGATAGGCTTGCTGTAGCTGTTGCTTTGATTATTGATGCTTGGTCTGTCATGGTGATTGTTCACTCATCAGTAAACTCTAGAATCTTGTCTAGCCTGTCAGAAAAGGATGCATGTAGTCTCTCCTCTAAAGGATTAAAATCTTGGCTAAACACATGTATTCAGGAAAACAAGGAGGGACCTAGCCATCTAAATGAGGCAATTTCATGTTGCTGAAATGGAGGCCATACAGATTATGGTGGCCCAGTTCACATATTAACTGTAAGCCAAACTATGGCTTAGCAAATGCAAGCAAGCTTGTGGGTACCCAGAAGAAAAATCTCATCTACTTCTATCCTCCCCAGGTCTTGCTGCTGCTGTGCTACCCACAGCTAAGCTATGGCCTGACTTAGCATTGTGTGTGAACCTAGGTTTGTCTCACTCCGAACAAACCATGTGCTGTAACCAATGTTAGAAACTGAGATATGAAAGCTAGGAGCTGGATGGCACCTTAAACCTAGGTTAAGGGCGCAACAACAGAATGTCTAGGCGTGCTCTTTTTATAACAAGAATACAAAGCTGAAAATGAATGAACTGTAGCTAAAATATTGTGTTCATTTTTCACATGATCTAGTTCTTCCCCTACCCACCCCCCTAATATTCTTAAGAGGGTCTCTTCTCCAGTCTTCAGAGATTAGCTGAAAGTGGGGAGGCAGAAAAAGGTCCTCCTTTCCTTCCACACGGCAGTTTTAATCTGAAATCTTAGGCGCAGTACTGTGCCCAGAGCTCAGAAACAGCTCGTGCTGATGAAATCCCCTGTCGCAAAATGCGCCTAGAACAATGGGAGTTTCAAACACTGGCTGTAACCAAGGTTTGATATTGGTTTATCACTCATTGTTTGTTTGGCTCAGCATTACCTGCAAACAAGGCAAATATATTGTGTTGTTCAGTAGATTATAACTTAAATGCTAGGATATGCAACATTCTACTGAATCATCTTTTGATGTACAGATTCACAGTAGCCAATATGTGACATAGTAAAGATTGTGTTTTGGGAAACATTTGGCACAGAGTAGAAATGTAACATATGTATGTACCAACGCCCCATTTTTTAAAATACTTTTTTAAAGCTAACTAAAAAGCATCCTCAAAAGTCTGCAATTTTTTCTGGAGAATAATCACCCTTTCCCTGCTGGTAATTTTGCCACTTAAAACTGCCCCCCTCCACTGCTTCCCCCTTCCAAATTCTAGATGCCTTTTTATAAGAATAAATGTACACTTGGCCTGAAGGCATGTGATGCAGCTGCCTTGTGAAGCTATGCAGGCCTGGGTCTAGGCAGTGCCTGGAAGGGAGACTGCCTGGGAACCTTATATATGCTGCATTGTGTTATATGTGGAAGAAAGGTGGGGTAATAAATAAAAAAAAAAGTGCAACCGTCCATTAAGAAAGAGGAAGGAAAATTGTTCTTCTAGTTTACCAGATACAGTACTATAAGAAATAGTTTTAAATAAAGACCAGTTTAAGATAAGCATTAGCAAAAGCTACTTAAAGGTCTATCAGCTCTAGAATAATTGTAGAATTGTCATCCCTTGGAGGTTTCAAAGAAAAGCTGTGGTTTTACCTGTGGGTAATTTTTCTGAAGAAAAGTGTTTGGGCTTAAGCTTTTCTAGAATATGGAAATGTTACCCCTCTATCCGTGATACTTGGAAACTGACCAAGTTTACTTATGGCAAGAAAGTTGATTTATGCCTAGAGGCGTTTATTTTAAAATACAGTTGACTCACATCTTGCACACGTTTAACTTGCGTGATTGCAGCTTTATCTGCTTGGCAACTGGCCAGCTGAAAATGCATCCAAGGCGGATAGCTTAAAAACTAAAAAGCTTTTAAAATTATCAAACTTGCTTACCGGGCTCTGGGAGGCTCTTGCAAGATATTGGACAGCCCCACAAGATCTCACAAGAGCCTCCAGAGTCTGCACGAGAGCTTGCCATTTGTTTCAGCTCAGTGGCAAAAAGTGGAAAGTGATGCGGCAAACAGAAGTATGGAGGAGCTCTTTGAAGGAAGCTTCCGTTGGAAAATGCAATCGAAATATGCTTCTTGTAAAATGAAACTTTGTCTTCGTATTTTCTTGCAAATATACCTTTATACATGGTATGGAAGAAGTGCATAGTGAGAACTTTTTGTTCTTTCTCACAACAGGAGAATTGGTAGTCAGTCACCCAAAGAAATTGATTGGCAGTAGGTTCAAGTGGGTAGTAACCAGATTGGGCCAATGGAGGGAGTTGGCCCCAGTTGAAATCCTGGTTGGAATTCCATCAACCCACCACCTGTGCCTGCGATCCACAATGGGAGGAAAGCTTACATTGGTACCAGTGGGAGCAGGTGTGAAGGTGCAATTCTAAAACAAAAACAAAAACCCTAAACTAAAAAAAACCCTCTTCTCTTGCCACAGTCCTGATTCAGCTTAGCTTCCCTGAACTGGCTGTTGGCTTGTTTCCTTTAGCAAAAGGACACACAAGGGCAAACAATAAATGTTGCATGGTGCATCTATTTTGGCCCTGTATCCTATAGTTCACAAGCCAAGTTTAAAAAATGTAAATGTATCACTTTACAATGTGCTGCCACTTGTGCCTTAGGGGTAGTTTTGCCTTTGATCTGCTGACTAGAGCAATATAGCACCACCAGAGAGAGTGGGTGGGTGTGAGAGAGAGACATTTTATCCCATGGCCACTTACAGTGCCTATGCCACTTATGGAACACAGCCCTCAAGCTTCCCACTCTTACCCAGAAAGGGAAGCTGAAATAAATATTAGATTGACTTGTTAAGAGCAAGGCTGTTGTAATGGTATATTTGACTATCAATTGTTTTTTGTCTTTTTGTATCATAGGAAGTAGATGTGGTTTCCTCTTTCAAGATCAGCCATTTGAGATGCTGGTGAAAGCCACCTTTCTGGTTTGTATATATCCTTATGATGGACTTTGCAGAGGTGCTTAGTGCTTTGGGAGTACCTTCTTCCTTATGTTCTTCCTCTTTGAGTTCTAGGAGGGAAAACCTATTGGCATTCTCATAATCTATTAGTGTTGTGGCCGGCACTGAAAAATTGTTTTCATTGGTGGCCTCCAAACTATGAAATCAGTTGCTAAATTCAGCATAACAGATTCAGGAGATTGGCCCTTTTAAAACAAGTTGCCAAGATCTTTTTCTTTTGGCAAGCCTTTTATAACTGCAGTGTTGTTTCAGCGTCACCTCTCTGTTTTTCATCTGCAACTTTTATAATGCCCCATTTCTATTTCTGTAATTTTAAAAGTTCTTTGTTTTTCTTTATTTGTAGCCTGCATTGAGAACAATTGTTGAAAAATGGCTCCATAATCAGAGTGAAAATTTCCACAATTGTCATTTTATTGTTCTTGTTTGATAAGGGAACATGGGGAAACACTTTTCTTCATCGCAGAACAAGGCAAAGTTGTAAGACCTGTTCTCACAGGATATTTATAACTGTGCAACAGTATATGCAGGAGAGGCAGTATATCAACTTTAGAACTTGGTGACTTTTAACTCTCTTAATTATTTCTACAGTATTACTGAAAATGGTCAGTGATCATGGTGCCTGTTAGACATCAGAATAATAAATTCGCACAAACCCTCTGAGGTTACTCCCTCTACTTTGCTAAAGTTGGCACTTCTACATTCACCCAAATGTTGGCTCCTGCTCTAGTTTGCTCTTGCATCTACAGCAGCAAAGCAGTCCATAATCCTTTCATGCTGTGGTTTTTCTGGCATGTCACTGTAACCATGCAAGTATATGTGGCTGTTAGCTCTTCTCCCATTCAAAAATACAGTCTGTTCTACGGTTGGAACATCTGACACTGTGCCAGATACTACAAGAGACTCCCACTCCTTTGTTATAACACTATGTGAGGAACTACTCCAGTTTATAAATTGCTGGAAATGTTTGCTGCTCTCCTGTTGAACATGCTGAGAGCATAGTGTAGCGTTCTTCCCAGAGTGTTAATGATGCCTTCAGTGTTTAGAAGGATGTAAATACAGTGGTGCCCCGCAAGACGAATGCCTCGCAAGACAGAAAACCCGCTAGACGAAAGGGTTTTCCGTTTTGGAGGTGCTTAGCAAAACGAATTTGCTATGGGCTTGCTTCGCAAGACGAAAATGTCTTGCGATTCCTGGGGGTTTTCCCCCCCTCCCCCCCCCAGTCCCTTAACAGCTGGTCGTTAAGCCGCTTAACAGCTGATCGTTAAGCCGCTTAACAGCTGATCTAAGCCGCTAATAGCCTTTTAGCAGCTAATCCGCTAATCCCTTAAGCCTTTAATAGCCGCTAATAGCCTTTTAGCAGCTAATCCGCTAATCCCTTAAGCCTTTAATAGCCGCTAATAGCTGCTAAACCACTAATAGCGCTAATCTGCTAATGGGCTTGCTTCGCAAGACGAAAAAAACTGCAAGACGAAGAGACTCGCGGAACGGATTCTTTTCGTCTTGCGAGGCACCACTGTAAATGTTTGGGGAGGTGGGGGGGTTAAAGAGTTGATCCTGTGAGTACACATACCAATTGCTGATGTAGGAAACCAGTTCTCTTAGAAGCTTCTTAGTCCTATGATTTATCCTTGGTCTCTCACAGTATATTCCGGGACATTAAAGATAAGACTTTTAGAGATAAGCCAAGAACTTCCTTCATATGCCTTGTAATCATCTTCAGCTGACTTACAGGTCTAGGATCCTTCTTTTGCCTGTATATTCAGAAATGTCTCCCCTCTTTGCAGTAGCTTAGGCCTATCTCCTGCCATCTCCTGCTTAGCAGGCTTGATTCCAGCTTGAAGAACACGCAGCCAGGTGACTTCTCAGTAGACAGGGAACTTATGCTCCCTGGTCACTGCCTCCTGGCATTTCTGTTAGCTCAGATCCTTTCTGGGCTGACTGCCAGAAGGTCTTTGCCCTGTTCTGCCCTTCCAGTATCCCCTGCTGTTTTGCTCTTTTAAGAGGAGGCCAGTAGCCAGAAGAGCTTACTGGAAGGTAAATATTCCCTGCAGTAAAGATGGGTTGCCTGCAATATAGAGGGGTGTTTACTATGGGACTTGGTCTCTATGTACACATTCTGCTTATTTTTTGGAAAAACTGTAAGAACACTTGAGGAAGGTGAGGTGGGGCAGGGGTGTTTTGGCCAAAGGCTAGAATCGGGAGTAGTTTTTGAGAGCGGTAACACTTTCTATATTATATCCACACTATAGTTATCTCATGGTTACCTCTTGCAAAGCAGGTTTTTCAAACAACACAAAAGTAAAATGATTGCACATGTTTAAGTTGCAAGCCCTCTTTCAAATCATTTTCATCTCTCGCTGGGGGGAAACAACTGTTCTCCTGCCACAATTAATTTTAATTTAGTACAAGATAACTTTACGATTAGTTAGCATTCTGTTCATTTTAATTTTAAAAAATTGGCGGTTCCACACCTAGGACCTTGCCTGGGATGGGAGTAAGTCCTCTGGGACTTAGCGTGACTTTTATTTTTGAATAAATTAGCACAGCAGCAGGTTGTAAATGTCTCTAACAAAGATCAACTGAGTGGGCACAAAATATTTTGTGTAATAAAACCCAAATGGCTGGTGACTATAATTGCCATCGCTTTATTTATTTATTTTCTCCTAATTATTGTAACTATCAGGTCTGTTTGCTTCTTAAACAAAGGCCAAGAGCAAAACCTTTCTTGGGATCAAATATAAAAAAGCAGACATAGGATGTTCTTCTGAATTTATTATGTTATCAATTATACCTGTAAACTTAAAAGTTTTATGTTTATGGTGAAAGCAGTTGTTGAAGTAAACTGTCAGCATTTCATTAGTGAGTTGGTCCTTTGGCTGTTTCATAAAGTTGTCAGTTTATTTTTATTACACACCTTGAAGTCTCACTGGAAATCATGCAAATCTCAACTTTTTGCTGCAAAGCTGCATTTCTGGCACTCATAACTTGAAAGCATTATTGCAATGAACTCAACTCTTAGAAAACGAGGGAGTTACAGTATATTACAATAATGATTTATTTTTAACATAATAAATTATTTTTAAGTTGGCCACAATATTTTTGAGATATGAGTTGGTTAGAAAACATAATCACTCTGGATATGCCACCCCCCTCTTCTAACTAAAAGGAGCCTTGTGGTTTCCCACAGGCCAAAGGAACTGGGGTAAAACAGCTATCTGCGGTCTCCACTTTCTAAATCCATCTGTCCAGATACGAATGGAACCAATGAAGAGTGGTATTGCGTGTTCCCATCAAAGCCAGGAAACCCAGAAGGGCACCATGGCTGATGGTATCAAAAGATCTCGAAGTATAGTAGAGTAGCAGTTCTCTATCCATCTCTTGGCACAGATAATCCATTAGGATAACCTTTGCACTTTCTGTTCCAAAACCAGGCCCGAAAGCAGACTATAATGGATCCGAATCAGATTAATTTAGGAAATCATGGAGCTGAGATTACTTATTTTCCTGTATATTGGTTGCGAAAAAGTCATGAAGTTCCTAAGAGGCTGTAATATTTCATCTCTTTTCCCCCCTAGATAAATTCAGATTAGAAAAGCGGAGCCAGTTCCAGAGTGAGGACCTGTAAGAGGCAATATAATGCGGAAACCAAGCCCTCAGAAAGGTAAGCAGTAATCCTCAAACAAGGAAAGCCCATGTAACTGGTTTATTGATATATCCTTAAATATATTAATGGGGCCAGATATGAAAGCTATAGATGCTTTTTCAACCACCTGGACAAGCAAAATTATGGACAACATTTTGAAACTGGGTCCATAAAACTACCTCAGATTTCTGTGGAGAAATAAAATTAACAGACGTGCATATTCCATTTTGTTTTCTTCTTTCACACCAACAGATCTATACATAAATTCATCCTTTTTCTTTCTTTTGTGAGTGTGTTCAGGGCTGCTTCAGACAATGCAGAATTTATTACACCGTGATTCATTATGCATGATGAATGCATGTGTATGTCTCAGTGCAGTGGGGCCCACTCTGAAGTAAATCTCCAAGGGATTTTCAACTTTATTGTGAAAGACCCTTCAAATATGGGATATGTAACAAATGTCTATCTTCCCAAAGAATATTCACAGCATAGACTGGGCAGATCTCATTGCCAAAAGCCTTATTTCTACATTTATAATGGAGCATTTCATTCAGATGTTAGCACAACCTCTCAGCCAGCTTTGTCATCCCCGTGTGATGAGTTGTTTTTCTTCAGATGCGTACAGATATCTTCAAAACCAAACTTTTGTACATGATGATAAAGAAGTACGACACAGTTTGGTAACCTGACATTAGGAGTTGGGGATGCATTCACAATGAACTATCATTACACTGAGACTTGAGTAATACATAGGTGAAGGAGAAAGGTTACCTTGAATTCTTACCGAACTTTTTGCACTTTTCATTTTCATTATCTGAATAGTTCTTTTGAGCTGCAAATGGAGCAGTTCTCAGTGAGCAGGTAGTATGCACGCAGCATACAGCCCCTTCCAAGATTTAGGTGTGTATAGTATGAGTGGGGAACCTTTTTAGCTGCATGGGCCAATTCCTTATCAGGATCACCCTGGTGGACCAAATTTGGCAAGTGGGTAGGGCCTCCCACTTGTCAGCCACCTGACATCATGTGTAAGGTACTTGAAGCTGGGACCTCAAAGCACCTTGCAAAGTGCTGCCAAAGGGGAGGGTTTCTCCCCTCATCTTAGCCAGAGGTTGAATGGAATCCCCTGCTAAAACAATGATAGAAAAAGTCTATCAGATTTCAGAATAGGATCCTGATGCACACCTGTCCCTGAATCAGATGGGGGGGGGCTCAGAATCTCCCATTAAAGGGTGAGTGTTCCCATCATTTTAGCATGGGATCCCATGCAAGTTTGCATAGAAACCCTTGCGAAAACAATCAGGCGAAACTCTTAGCAGGGGATTGCAATGCCAACCCCTTCCTGAATCAGGTAGGGATTTGCATGGAATGCTGCGAAAGTGAACAGGATTTAACCTCCTCATCAACTAATGAGCAGGCTTATAATCTGCTCAGATTGGATGCACAGTGCTGGGAACAGGAACACCCTGCTAGCACAGGATTTAACCCCACCCTTGTGCCTATCAGGTGACCACATTAGTGATGGCAGTGGTGGGTGAGTGCGATTTGAGTAAAAAAGCGTATCGGGACAACTTGTACTCCCTGGAGAGGACTCAGTCTTTTGTAAACATACTCCCATAGACCTCAGAAGCACTTAATGAACAATTTTATTCCTGATTGTGGGGCAGAGCAGGGGATTAACTAGCACATCCTTGGCATGGGTGGAAGGTGGAGGCACTACTTTCTGATTTTCTGATCCACAGCTGTTGGCACCCCACCTTTAAATACTCCCTTTCCGCTGGCTGCCTCTTGCAGAAGAATACTTGGCAGTAGCTTGCCATCTGAGTGGGCAAGTTGGGTCTGCACTGTGGCTGAGCTCCCTCTTCAGCACCCCCTCCCCCCCCCAGCAAACCCCAGCCCTGTCACGCCTCCTCTCCAGTGGAGACATAACAGAGGAGAGACTATACAGTATCCTCATTCACCCCAGGAGGGTTTGGATTGCACTGCTCACCGGTATATATCTAAGGAAGTGATGGCTTGGTCAAGCTTAAGTTGGACAGGGGTCTGCCTTCTATGTAAGTTTATTTTGTATGCTGCCTTGGCCATTGACGTTGCAATGTAGTTGTAGCTGATACTGCACTTAGTTTGACTATGTTGCTTCGTGGTAGGAAGTGTTTTGGCTTCCATCAGCATAGACTCCACTTTTCTGCACACACAAATGAACTTTCTGCCCATAATTACTTTTTAAGGGAGCCTAGCTTGCCATTCTGTTTACAGCTAGGCCAGCTGAAGGAAGCTCTTCTGAGCCTGTGTTGCTGCTTTGGCACCATCTGCTTATACTCCCAGCATGGTGCAAGCCGGTGCTGTGTTGGCAGATGCATCCTTCCCTTTAATGAGGCATGAAACCAACAACCAGCCTACCTCATGGCACTTTTCTCTAGTGACTATAATATTTTCTCCGACTGCAAGGCAAATTGTGATTGTGTCTGTGGCATATGCATTTAAGGCAGATTTTTCTTTGCAGCTGAATTAGCCTTTTTCTCCCTGACTCTGAGCAGTTGACTAGCAATTTTGACATAAAGGAGAGAAGGAAAGGAATCCAGCTAAGAAGGTAGTATCTGGTTCTGCTTTCTATTCATATATGCCATACAAAGTGCAAGGATTGTTCCAATAAATTCCTTGTCTGCTTTACGGCACTACTGCTCCTTCTCTCTCCGCCACCCCACTTCTTGCAGATTGTTTTTGCACCTCTAGTTGTTCATCTTACAGAAGTTAGTCCCTCTCTAGCACCACTTGTCCTTTTAATAGTGTGAAAGTAAATGGAGGAAAACAGAAGCCCATGTGAGCATGCTGAGAGGCAGCTGGAGAACTTGATAATAGTGATGCTGGTTGATTAGTCTGCAGCGTGGTTGTCTGGTCTTTGATTTCAGCCTTCTGTTCAGCTGATTATTTTCTTCATGGAATCTGTATCCTCCAGCCCCTGCTACCGTTGTGACCTCTGGTTATGAATATTATGCAATATGCTTCAAAAGCAGCACCTGTGCTTTTAGCCAGGCCGTTTCCTGTCAGTGCAATTGGCTTTCTAGAAAGCAGTTGAAGGTGTATTTGTTTTCTCTAATGGAATTATTTTAGCAGTATCTGTCATACACTTCCTGAGTGTCTTAAGCTCCCTGTTTTTCTCCTTTTATCTATTGGACCCTAACAAAGCTTTGTCTATATAAAAATTTGATGAAAAATTAGATTCCACTCTCTAAGGAATCCTAAGGTAAAGGTACCCCTGCCGGTACGGGCCAGTCTTGACAGACTCTAGGGTTGTGCGCTCATCTCACTCTAGAGGCCGGGAGCCAGCGCTGTCCGCAGACACTTCCGGGTCACGTGGCCAGCGTGACGAAGCTGCTCCCGCGACCGGCACCAGAGCAGCACACGGAAACGCCGTTTAGCTTCTCGCTATAAAGCGGTACCTATTTATCTACTTCAACTTAAGGGTGCTTTCGAACTGCTAGGTGGGCAGGAGCTGGGACCGAACAACGGGAGCTCACCCCGCCGCGGGGATTCGAACCGCCGACCATGCGATCGGCAAGTCCTAGGCGCTGAGGTTTTACCCACAGCACCACCTGCGTCCCCCTAAGGAATCCTAGAGAGTGTTTAATAATAATAATAATAAATTTTATTTATATCCCGCCCTCCCCAGCCGAAGCCGGGCTCAGGGCGGCTAACAACAATCAAATAATCCAACATTCTAAAAACATTTCATTATAAAAATTCATTAAAATCAAATTGATGGCAACTGTTAAGCAAAATTCTGTGCGGATTGCCAGAGGAGGGAGTCAGGCTACGCCCTGACCAAAGGCCTGGTGGAACAGCTCTGTCTTGCAGGCCGTGCGGAAAGATGTCAAGTCCCGCAGGGCCCTAGTCCCTTGTGACAGAGCGTTCCACCAGATTGGAGCCGCAGCCGAGAAAGCCCTGGCTCTAGTTGAGGCCAGCCTAACCTCTCTGTGGCCTGGGACCTTCAGGATGTTTTTATTTAGCAATCCTATTTGTGTTTACTCTGAAGTAAGTCCTATTGACTTAGGAGTGAGGAGATGGAACGACAAGCATCATTAAGGCATGCTCATGTAAAGATTTATTTATACGCATTTTTAATAATTATGGCCCCTGGCCCCACAACTTACATTTCTACCATGTAAATATCAGAATCACTTTTGAATTATTTCTTGTTACTTTAGAAAAGGAACTTCTCCCCACAACCCTTTGGGCCAAAACAAATGTTGTTTGCCATTATACGGTTTATTTGTATATTTATTACATTCATATACCACCGTTATCTTCCAAAGATCTCAAGGTGATGTACATAGTTCTCCTGTACCCCATTTCATCCTCACAACAACTCTGTGAGGTAGGTTAGGCTAAGAGATGGTGACTAGACCAAGGTCACCCAGTGAGCTTCATGGCTGAGTGGGGATTCGAACCCTGGTCTCCCAGGTTGACTTTTATTTCTTTAAAAAACAGCTAGTGTGGTTAAGAGAGTGAGCTGGTTTGGGAACATGGCATGGGAAGAGGGGCTAAGTTATTGTCCCTGACATGGTGCTGATAGTAATTGCCTTCCCCACTATACCTGCTGTTCATAGTGGGGGGGGAAACATCCATTGGTGCCAGTAGCAGACCTGGTGGGGTTTGTCCCCCCTGGCTGCCCCCGCCCCCCACTACTTGTTGAAGAAAAATCAGCTTCACAAGGGAATCACATATGACAAATATTGCTTCCACTTTGGCCCTCATTTACTGCTTAGTGCAGGAGTGGGGAACCTTAACTCAGGGGCCCATTGAGGTTTCTAGACCTGTCTCTGTTTGGCCCTTGGGACTTTTCCCAGGCCGCACACCCTCCCACAGGTCACACACTCCTTGAATGTCTTTGTTGGTTGGAATGTGTCCTTGAATTGTGATAACTCCTCTTGCTTGCCTGGAAGAAGGATGGAGGGGGGTGTATTTGTGTAGAAATCTCTGACTTTTGTATGGCTGGAATGTAACCCTAAAAGTCCCATCCATTGCTCTGCTCATTATTGCATCTGACCCCAAACGCCACTGGTATGCGGCACTCAGAAGGTTGCCCATGAAAGAATGTGGCCCTCAGGCTCAGATAAATCAGGGAATGAAAATAACTTGATAGTGCTATTCACTAATGTGTGCTGTATATTTTGTATTAACAAGGTTGAAGGATATGTGATAAATCATAATAAATGTGGTAGTCTTTAAGGTGTCTCAACTGTTTATAAGGAAAACAGTTGAAATAGAAGCTGTTTTTCCAATTTTATCCCCCCCCCCATTCCCCCTGATTTTGCAACACCATTACTAGCATTTCAAGCACTTTTTCATGTTTCTAGATGACAGTCAGTTTCCACAACTCTCCTGGCAATCCAGTTTGCTATTTGGCTCACGATGAAACTTCTGTTAATGTTTCAGCATCTTCATCAAGTGCTCAGAAGTTTGTGTTGGCTACATTGATTGATCAAGGCCTCACTTGTGATTTTGTTGTTGTCCCCCATGATAAATTACTTAAGTCTCCTGGACCCCAAAATTCTCTTAATTCTGTTCTCTCCCCACCCCCTGACACAGCACTTTCTTATTTCCATGTGAATTACCAGAGGCTTCACAGGGAGGAGGAGTGTAGGATTACAAACTAGATACAGCAAAGTGGCATCCTGTTTTCATCAGCTTGCATCCTGTCACATCAGAAGGATTGTGACTTGGCCATTTGGACATGGGCATGGAGCTTTTTCTTCACTTCTCAGCAGTGTCTTTGCTGTGTTTTGCAGCTGGCAGGGATCAGACAAATAAGCAGAGACTAAGGAAAATAAATTTTCCCACTGACTGTTGTGACCTTTGTGGAAAAGGGCAGATCTCCTAATTTGAGGTTGGCCTCTGAAACTCAATATTTTAAACATCTCATTATATGTTAGCATGCAGTTGGTTTCATTTTACTTCTAGCATAATTAGTTTGAAGGGAAATTTGGTCCAAACAGTGACACTTATACATTGAAGGGTAAATCTGCTTGCGGTTGGCCAAGAAACAGTAGGCAACATGGAGCATAACTTCTTGCTGATGAAGGAAAAGCTCTTTGTGAGGTTATTCTTTCTCTTTGGTCTTAGCAATAGACTGGAAAGATGGCAAAAAGCACAAGTATGGGCGCCTGTCAGAACCTCCATCTCAGTACCAAGGTATGAATCAGATCCACATTCTTTTCTGTTCCCCTTTGTTAGAAGAGCAGCTAGTGAGTTTTCTGCTGACCACAAAAGAGAAGGAATATAGAGAAGGTAATATAAACTTTTAATGGGCCATGTGAACATGTGAAGCTGTCATATATTGAGTCAGATCATTAGTCTTTCTCGCCTCAAGGTCTCAGGCAGCACTCTTCCCTAATCCATTTTCCCAAAATCTTTTAAATAAAGATGCCAAGGATTCAGTCAGAGCAAATACCCGGCCAGTGAGCTATTACTCCTAAATCAATCCAAGTTGAAGGAGGGATATCAGCTTTTTAGTGCTAAAGAGCTTTGCACAGAGCAGCTGCTTCTATTTGATAATTCTAGATCTGTTTGCATCTTCTTTATTAGCATACCTGATTATGCTGTAATTGCAGTGGAGCCCTTCTCGGCAAATAGTTTGTGAAAATGCATAGTATTAATGCAGCACAGGTACATAGGACTGGTTCATGCATACATGTATGTCTCTGGTTGACTTGGAACTGAACATACAGAGTAACTCCATCAAGAAGCAGTGTGTCTGAAGTGATACAAAATATTTGAGACTTGATGGATTTAGGATAGCTTGTTCACATCTGGAGGGCTCCATTTGATGTTGTAGTTATCATGTGGAACATGGCATATGTGAACCAGCCTAAAGAAGGGTTTTCTTTGGTTGCTCCGCAACAACATGGAATCTTGCTGTCCAAGATCATCATCAATGTCTGGCATCCAAGGCATTGAAACACACACAGTTCAAAACCTAGATTTCAGTGAATATCAGCAGCGGAATCCCTCAGTGACAAAAGGCTAACTTGTGGCTAACTTTGAAAGACACAGACAAGTCAAAGAGCTCCTAATTAATTTGCTGCTTATGGTGGCTTCACTCTGCTTTGTCCAAAGGCAGTAGTTCTGTCACGGTGGGACCTTTTTCAGTATAATCACTGTGGTGTGTTTCTGCTACCACTGTACCTCTGCATGCATGCTGCCTTTCTGTATAAATGTGATTAAACTTAATGAGTTTCACTTCAGTGTTTCTGTGCTCAAACTCCTATGAGGATTCACAATCTTTCAATCCCATGCAAGAGCATATTATGGTCTACAGCTTATGCAGAATGTGTGGCTTCTGAGGAAATAAAGGCAGCAGCAAAAAACATCAACTGACAGGAATAAAAGCACCAACAAAAATCAGTTTAAAGCTACCAGGTGAACAGGCCTAGGGACCACATGATTAGCAAGTTAAAATGGCTGCACCAGCCGTGCTAATTTTCCTAATTGGCTTTGCCAGTGTACCATCCCACTGCCATGATAAAGAATTAGTATTTTGTTCCTTTATTTCTCTGGTAATTATCAACAGAGGGGATTGTTATTGCCTGGTGAAAATCTAGTTTGCCTGAACGAGTTATAATATGAGTTATAAATTGCCTCAAATCTAGGTGCTTTCCAAAAATTAAAAGCACGAGTCATCCTCTGCCTGCAGTCTTACAATGTCTTGAGATAAAAAGGGTGATAAATAAGGCAGAAAATGAAGTTGAAGGAAGAAATGGAGGGAAATCACTAGCTTATCTTGTACAGGCAATCTTTTTGGCTAACAACTCACAGTGAATGCCAACCTGGGACACTCTTGGATCAGTGAATAACAGAGTAAAGTTTAGCAAATGCAAACCCATTATCACTGAGCGGGGAAGAAAGCCCTTGACTTTTTAAAAAATCAAATTAGTTGGTTAGCAGGTGATTTGAAAGACCTCTGCCTGAGATCCCAGGGAACTGTTGCCAGGCAGAGTAGACAATACTGGACTATATAGATCAGGGGTTGTCAACCAGGTCCCTACCGCCCACTAGTGGGTGTTTCAGGATTCTAGGTGGGCAGTAGGGAGTTCTACGGTACAAACTGAATCCTTCCATCAAGCACTCATCTCATAGTATGCCACCCTCCATGTGGCTCAGTGTGAACAAGTCCTTAGGAAAAAGGGGACTTATACAAAACAAGATGGACAGTTTATCAAAATACCATGAGGCTACCACATGAAACAAAATAGCATTCTGCTAATTGTTTAGTGGGCTAAAACAGGTTTTCTGCATTGTAAAGACATGTTCTAGTTGTACTGTGGTGCTCCATGCCAGAGATGGGCCATTACTAAATGTAAAAAAGTAAAAGGGATTTGTTTCTTTGGTTTCTTTAGCTAGGAATTGCTGGCAGGTGAAATGTGGGCATAATCTGTCTACAGTAGTGTGGCATGTGCAAGCAGTTTTAAAAGCTATTATGCCACTTGCAGGCCAGTTACTGTGTAAGATACACAGATAAAGGCTGCAATCTTGAATGCTCTCTCTTGAAAGATAGGGCCCTAAATTGGTAGACTTCGCTTTTTACAAAACATGTTTAGGATTGCATGTAAGAATCCTAGCATTTAAAATAAAAAAGAAAGGATCTCCCTACGATTCTGTACTATATTTGTTCTGTTACATCTGAATAACCAAGAAGACATCTGTTTTCTTTGTATTGGGCAATAAAAAGGGAAGACTTTAGAGAGGTGCCGCTCAAACTAGCAGCTAGTTGTGTGTGTCAAGTTCCCTCCCTCTCAATCCTTAACATCTAGTTGCTGTGTTCACTGTTCTGACATCTGTGTGGCATTCATTTCCTTGACACTGGCTGCAGCAGCCAATGATATATGGAGGTTGTTCGAATGATGCCAGGGCCCTGAGTAAGTTATGAACAATTTGGACTTCACATTAAAAAGTGGAAAAGGGAAGGAATTTGACCGTGGCTGCTATTTTGGACTGGAGTTTCCTGTTCCTTGTAACGTGTAGCTGTGCCCTCTCCAGCTTGGCTGACGGACTTTGTCAGCTGCTAAGTGTATGAGTCATCCTGAGGTCTCTTTGGCTTCTTAAGGCATGGAGAAAACCTTAAGAATGTTGAGAGAATAATGTAAAAGTGCTGCATGCAGTTCTATAACTGAAGCAAATGAACCATACTGTATGTCAGCTGCTGTGTGTGCCTGTGGGGGATGGAGCAAGATATAACTGGTATTCAACTTGGGGGATTGAAACCCACTAGTGGGTTGTGTCCTGATCCAAGCTAGGTCACAACAGGAGTGCTAGCAAATATATGGTAAAAGATGCTTGTTTGAGTTAAAAGTGCGTCCTGGGTCTGAAAAGCTTGACGATACCTGCAATACATGAATAGATACATAGACTAGGATTCAGGTACAAAGCTTTTGTGGTTGGTTTTAGACTTAATTTAAGTTTCTCTACCACAATTGGTAATTCTGTACTCTCAGCCCAAACAATTCATTGTGGTCATTTGAACTTGAAATTGTTATCATTGTGCAATTCATTTTGATCAGCTCCTCTGCCTAATAGCTAATACATTTATAGGTATTTCATTAAGGTTCTTATAAAGACTGGTCATTTTCCAGAATTATTCTCAAAAGTTCCATTGCAGTCTTTTTCTTCTTCTCCTTTACACAGGTCACTTTGCCTGGGATAGATACTTGAAAGAGACATGCTCCATCCCTGCTCCTGCCCATTGCTTCAAGCAGGTAATGGAGCATTCCATGTTGTAAAAGAGTTGGGATGAAGGGGTCAGCTTCTAGACAGCTCATGGACAAGTGTGGAATAAACTCCTGTACCTTCTCTTTGTGGGGGAAGAGCAACCGATGCAGGTACCCGGTTGTAAAATATATAACAGAACAGAGCTTTTTAAATAAAGGTGCAGTCACATGACCTTTAAGGTTGGTGAAATAGCTCAGGAACCTTTGTTCACAGGTAGGTTTGAACAGGAACATTAGATTTCTCCTTGCTTGGACTATGTATGTATCTGGATCATTGCATACTGTTATCATTAGTTTCCTTTAGGTCTAAAGTTAAAATAAACTTTTGTTGTAGTTCCTTGAGTTATGAGATGATTGTTTGGGCATAATCTTTGGCTACAATTTTAAAATGCTTTCTAATGAAAGTGTCTGCCTTATAGGTGAAGCCTAGACAAAAATATGTGAATTTTGAAGGTAGCATAGTGTCTGGGTTTGATTACCAGCAAATTGGGTTGGTAGGAAATGGAGGCCCAAGAGTACAGTAGGACTCCAAGCCAAGTTTTAAGTATTGTTGAATGCAGACTATCCCAGGTTTGATCCTTGACATGTCCAATTAAATTGGATTAATTTGGAGATCATTTGAAATAACTCTGTCTGATAGCCAGGTGCGTCAGCTTACCCACGCGATTTAGGGGGCTGGCAACATGCTGACACCACTAGTGTTTGTGGTGCTGATGTGCTGCGCGCACACCACACAGCTTTCGCAAGTGATGCAAAATATTGATGGGACCCAGCCCCCTCCTTGAAAATTTCAGGGGGACCTTGTCCCGTCTGCCCCTTCTAGATAGCCCAAAAAACTATTAAGGCAACCAAAGAACCTTTTGGCACCTTAACAGCCAACAAATTTTATTATGGCATAAGATTTTGTGGACTGAAGCCCACTTTGTCAGGTGCAAGATAAAGAGCTGCTGCCAGTCAAAGTAAGCAATAGTGGGCTAGATGGACTCAGAAAAGTCAGCGTCCAGTGACCCCAAGAGTGCCTGATCAAGGAAATAAGCATAGTGCTGTGGTGTTGTGCAAGCTCAGGGTTAACCACAATTAACAAAGCATGACAGGTTGGCTTGAGCTCATTTAGATTTTTTAATAGACATAAACTTCTTAATCAAAAAGTTCTCTAAGCAATGTACTGTACATAAACCAATATAAAACAATTATCAACAATCCACAGATAAAATCAACTAAATTTTAATAGAAAATATTAAATTATAAGTGGATAGACTTGTTTAACTAAAAAGGGGTTTTAGCAGGCATCCTAAACAGTATGGCAAAGGTGCCTGCCTAATGTTAATTCTGAAATATAGGTGCTGCCACAGAGAAGACTTTCCATTTCTCTTGAATGGAAAGACAGCTGTGTTTTATTTCAAAAGCAAAAATAATGGGGAAAGAAGAGAATTTTGGGGTTTAGTGGCTGTAAGTGAACGTTTTGGAGGAGAATTTTTACCATGTTGATGACTGAATTTCTTTCACTTGTTCCTTACCCTTGTTTCTCTTTCATTGCCTACTGTGACATCCAGTTCTAATATGCTCTTGGCATTCAGGTGCTGGGAACAATTCAGGGAATAAGGAGGAGGTTTGGGAGGGAAGAAAAAATGTATCACTCAAGTCACGCTGAAAGCCTTGTTCTCCTCAGTCGTACACCCCACCTTCCAATGAATTCAAGATCAGCATGAAGCTAGAAGCCCAGGACCCCAGGAACACCACTTCCACTTGTATTGCTACTGTGGTGGGATTGACAGGTGCCCGTCTCCGATTGCGCCTGGATGGCAGTGATAATAAGAATGACTTCTGGCGTCTGGTGGATTCTGCAGAAATCCAGCCTATTGGCAACTGTGAAAAGAATGGAGGAATGTTGCAGCCTCCTTTAGGTGAGTTGAAACCTTGTTTGCCCCACGGGCTGCATTTATGCTATAATCATGTCTTCTAGATTCCAAGTGATCAAAAGAGGTTTGAAATTGCAGTAAACAGCGATAAGACATCTGAATATATGAAGTGCTCTGGAGAAGGGAGGCTTATTTAGAGGTATCTACTGTGTGCTCCATTCATATTTCTTTCCTGCCTGGTTTCCTCTAGGCCATGGGTAGACAAACTAATGCCTGGGGGCCGGATCCGGCCCAATCACCTTCTAAATCTGGCCCGCGGACGGTCCGGGAATCAGTGGGTTTGCGTCCATTTATTTAAAATGCATCTCTGGGTTATTTGTGGGGCCTGCCTGGTGTTTTTACATGAGTAGAATGTGTGCTTTTATTTAAAATGCATCTCTGGGTTATTTGTGGGGCATAGGAATTCGTCCATTTCCCCCCAAAAAAATATGGTCCAGCCCCCCCCCCCCCCCAGGTCTAAGTTTGCTCACCCCTGCTCTAGCCATGTTAGTGGCTCTGCATCTCCGGATTAAGAATAGATTTAAATGTGCAGAAGGACCCGTAATACACTCTTCTGTACAAGTGTGCCTGAGGCTGTACAGGGCAGATCACTTGCTTTACTGTAGTTCACTGTCAAAAGTGACACAGCTGAAGTTTTCAAGAAAGTTCTTCTAATTTCCAAGCAGAATGGGTCCACAATGGATTACAATAAGAGGGTTGTGTTAGCTGTGATGTCATGATTAAGCTCACTATAAAACACCAGTTCACATTCTTAAAGTACTGTTGCATTTATTTCCAAGTTCTGCTTATGTTACCTATTAGAAGATCTTGGTATATTCAAGTAGTAGCATCAACAAAAAGTCCAGCCAATAGTATGGTGCAAACTAATCTTCCTTAGACTCTCATAAGAGAAATATTCCTTGATTTTCAGTACATTTGCTAAATGTCATAATGAAGACATCAAGGTACCTTCATGATAGAAGGATGGCAGAACGGAAAGCTGCTGCTACGCTTTTTATGGCCTCCACCTCTGTTTGTTGCAGGGTTTCGACTGAATGCTTCTTCTTGGCCCATGTTTCTCCTGAAGACTCTGAATGGAGCAGAAATGGCGCCTGTTAGGATTTTCCACAAGGTATGGCCATCATCGTTCCCTGTTCTGAAGACAATGTAGCTGCCTTTGATGTGCTTATGAGTTTGGTTCTCCATTTGCCTGGAGGGAGTGGGGGTTGAGGCTTTGTTCCACTCCTCCTCATTAACAGTACTCCTGTTCAGAGAATATAGATAGCAAGGCCCTAAGTTTCTGAAAGAATGGAAGCGAATGTCCCTAGGTTTGATGTGGCGGTGTCATGGATGGCACACTTAATAACTTTACAGGTGGGGGAGGGGGGTATGTTGGCCAAAGAGGTAAGTCACAGAAGGATTGGGTCTAGTCAGAAGGCAAAGTGGGATCGGTTTCGGGGCAGGAGCAAGATGGAATAAGAACAATATGAACATGAGCACAGATGGAAAGTAGGGATGTGAAAAGGCAAGATTGAAAATTATATTTGTGGAGAGTAAAAGGGAGAAAATAATTCAGCAAAAGGTTGGCAGCAGGGCATCAGAAGGTATGCCAGAGGACCAAGGTTTGACAGGATGGTGTAGGGGGCCAGAACTCTCAATGTCCCCATTCAGACATAACATTGAACCTTAGTTGTTTTTATATTGAGTGTAATCTTTCCCTGGTTACTATAATGCAGGGGTGGGGAATATGTTGTATTCTAGAAGTTATTGGGGATCCCATCTCTTTCCCAGCTAGCATGACCAGTGGTCAGGGATGTTAGGAGTTGTAGTACAGCAATATCTGGAGGACCTCAGGTTCCAGTGAACCAGGTTAATGTGTGATGCACAGAGTGCTACTCCTGCTACTGCATTGTGCTATGTGCTTCCCCTCTCCCAGTAGTGCTCCATACAGCCCTCCTTTGTTATCCTTAACCAACCCGTCATCATGGTAACTTGGCTTGGACTTAGGAAAGACAAGTGTATGAACCGCAGTTAGCAACTTCCTGGATTAAGCTCCCAGTTTGAGAAGCTAGGTTGACAGCAGAAAATGAATGAAGGTACTGTTGTTTGAACGTAGAATTTAACCTGGTTTAAGAAAAATAAGCCAAAGTTCAACATTGCATCTGAACTTGACCTGTGATGCAATTAAGTTCTGTAAATCAGCCCACCAGTAGCCTTTATCTGATTCCTTGTGCAGCAGCTGCTGGGAAACAAGGGCTAATGAGTGCACTGCTAAGTCAGCAGAATAGGTCTGTAAAGTAAGCTGTGTGTGTACATGCACACATATGTGTATTAATTGAGTTGCATCTGATCCTTTTTCATGTCCCTTCCCCCTCCTAGGAGCCACCCTCTCCATCCCAGAATTTCTTTAAGATGGGGATGAAACTGGAGGCTGTAGATAGGAAAAACCCACATTTCATCTGCCCTGCCACCATTGGTGAGGTGCGGGGTTCTGAGGTCCTCATCACTTTTGATGGCTGGAGGGGAGCCTTTGATTACTGGTGCCGTTACGATTCTCGCGACATCTTTCCAGTTGGTTGGTGTTCACTGACTGGTGACAACTTGCAGCCCCCTGGAACGAAAGGTAAGAGTCCTATCAAAGCATTACTACATTTCACCCCTGAAATGGGTAATAGTTGGCTATGGACTGGCAACATATCATTGTGCTCATATCTTTGACGGAGGGTTATGTATTTTGGTTTAACATACCAGTAGTTTTTAAAAAGTGAGCTAATACTTTGTTCGTGTTGTCTTTTGCACTCTCTGTTGCGGTATTGGATTCTGTGGATGTTTATCAAATGGGATGCTTTGAAATCTTCCTAGTATAGTCATGGTTGTGGTAGAAGCTATGTCAAGCACAAAAATATTTTGCCATGTCTCTGTGCTTTTTCTCTCTTTAAGCATATTGCAGCTTATGTTCTCCATACATCCTTCTTGTTAAGGCTGGCTCCTCACAGCAGCTTCCCATAATATTGATTGTATATTACTGCAGTGAACTTTGAAGCAATAGTTTGTAAATCTTGGCTTGGCTCAATCAGCCATTGTTTGTGGTAGCTATCAGCCTATCCCCTGCATTCTCTTAAAACATGCAGAGAACATAGACAGAGTGCATGTGTCTTACATTACACTGCACTTTGGAGTAGGCAGAAGTAGTGCAGATATCTCCCTCCTGTCCTCCAAGTCCTTGGGCAAACATGTGGGGGAAGGCTGGTCAAATGAGAAAGCTGAAGCTTCTCTTGGGTTATCTGCAATTTCAGATAACTTGGGGGGGGGGGGGAGATCTGTGTGCTGTTGATTCCCTGACAAGGGTGGGTGAGTGGTGGCAGAGGGCCTGAAGCATTCTTTCCTGGGGATTTGTGGAATCCTGGCTGGAAGCATGCCCAAAAATGGATTGCACAGGATCATGCATAACTGTCTTCTTGTTCTATGCTGTCTTTACCAACCCTGATAATCCCATTAACTGTTCAGACTAGAGAATGCCAACATGGGAATTGACCCTACAGTTACTTGTGCTTGTCAACTCTACTGAACCAGAAGTTCAGGGGTGTCTCTTCTCTTCCAAACTGGGCAGTGCTTCAAGAAAAATGCAGCTCTTTGTATATCAATGAGCTCTGTTTTAATTGTGAAAATACATCTGGTATCAGTTGAAAGGTGTGCTCAATGTTGCTTTGTTACTGTTTCCCCCCTCTTGATTTATATTCTGGGTTTCTAAGGGAATATCTACTCCAGAGGTGGGGAACTGAATCTGGGTGGTGGGTCAGACATGGCTGGTGGGCCAACCCTTTGGAAAAATGTGCAACCTGCAAAGTGTTCCATAACACTTTGTCAAGATTTGCAGAGTCCTTGCAGAGTGCTTTGCAATGGACTCCACAAGACCTGACAATTAAAGACCACATTACAGAGCCCTTGCATGGCGTGTCGCAAGACCTGATGATCAGCAGATTGTCAGATCTCCTGAAGCCCCTTGCTAAGCAGTCTGAAAAACCTATCAGTAGATTGTGGGGCTTGCAAAGTCCTTCACACAAGGCTGTGCAAGTGGCTGCAAACCCCTTTTGACCATATGTGTCCCATACCAGAAGTTGCATGACGTTGGGTGTAGGGCAAGTGTGTGTAGTTTGGCCAAAATGGCCTTGCACACCAAATGGGAAGGCCTGATGGGCCTTATTAGACCCACGGGCTGGTGGTTCTCCACTTCTACATACTTTCCCAGACCATGTCAGTTTCTGGATCATGGAACCCAGCATACTACCAGTGGCTACTCCACAGTCAGAGGCAGCATGCTTGCGAATGCAAGCTGATAGAAACAGCAGGAGGTGAGAGTGCTCTGGGGCTCAGGTCCTGCTTTCCAAAGGCATCTTGTTGGCCACTGTGAGAAAAGGAAACTGGACTAGATGAGCCATTGGCCTGATCCAGCAGATTCTTATTATGTTCTTATGGAAAACATTTATTTCTTATATGCTGCGGCTACCACAAATCGACATATGACTCATCTCAAAGCTTCAGCTATTGCTTTAAGAGCTAATATTCCAGTAGATAAGATATTAAAATTATAATGGCTAGAAAGCAAGGTGTGTACTCATGGGTTCTGGAGATGTGAACTTAATTTAACTATTTAGGTTCTCAGCCCATCCCAATAACTTGATGGGTGTAAAAAAAACCTCTGGAGTATTTTTGCTTCTTTAGCACTAGAGGGAGCAGAGTATCCACCTGTCCATCTTCCGCTCACAGGAGCCACCAACTTCAGATACATAGTCTGCATTCAGGTGTGGGATTTATTACGTTAGTTTTACTGATTATAATGCTAGTGCTTCTGTTCTGGTTCCTGGTGTTCCTTTTAATACTGCATTACCTGTTGCATTATGGATCTGTGGCTGTGATCAACATGCCACCATGTCATGCTGTATTTCATTCACACAAGTATCTGTGGTTGTCACAACTAATATCGCCACTCTCCTACTCTTTCTGTGCATATGCGCTTCTTTTCCCCTATGATTCATCATGTAGTATGCCAAAATACCTGCCAAAATTTCATTACATGAGCAGTAGGGCATGATCTCTAAAAACTGCAGGAATCTTACAACTCAAAACTCCCGTGATTTTCCAGGTTGCCAAGATTGCAATCAGTTGTTATTTTCTGGAAACAATTAACATGGAAATGAATGCTAAACATGGGCTAGATTTCTAGACGTAGCTTTTACATTGTGTGAAAGGTCATATAAAATGCAATAATTAACAGGTAAGGAAACATCAAGAAGATGGAGTAAAGTGCTGTTTGAATGCAGTCATAATGTTGGCAAGTAGATAACTTTCTATATCATCTAGGTGAAGGCTTTTATGAGCAGGGCCAATGTGTAAGTCTTTGTGATCCTAGTTCCTGATTGTGTGTGCTTGTGTGTTTGCATGAGTGTTATAATAACTACTAGGTTCTCCATTTTAAAAAATTCTGAAATTTCTGGAAAGTATTAGAAACCGCTGATCAGAAAGTTTGAAGAATGACTAAAGGATTTTACTAAGTCCATGTAGTTTCATCCTTGCTTGTGTCATCTAGTGGTACATATCATTTATTGGTACATGGCAAGGCACTTGCTAAATATTTAGAACATAGTCTTCTCTGACATTTAGGAGAATATTTGAAACCATTTAATCCCTTCAGAACCACTGGATCCCTTCAGAAAATGATCCCAGTTATCCTCCGTCTCTCTTAATATGTAGCTAGTTTTGTCGGGTGGTCATTTTCAGAAAGAAGGGAGTCTGTCAGCCCAACACCTCAATACCCATCTTTCAAAGTGGTCCATTATGGCAGCTGATGGCCCCCTTACACACACACACACACACACACCCCGCTGCATTGGCAGCTCTGGGCCTCATGGAGTTCTAATCATTTTTGGCCTATGGCCACTGGTTTCTAATCCCAACCACCAGACTCCTTACACCAAATTTACAATATTTTACACAAGGTTTTTGTCTGCATCAGTATATTTCCTTTACACGCCCTTATCTCTGGTGATACACAAGTCATCTTTCTTTGTACATTTTTAATTGCCCGTGGTGAAAATTTCCAGCTCACAGAAATGGCATTGGACATTAGTGATAAAGAGAAGAAATCTGATGCAGCATCTGACCATCTGTGCTGTCTTGCATAGAGGCCTGTCTAGTCTTACATAGGGGATGGAGGGGCGATTATAAGGAAACAATGATGAAATTACAACAGTCACCTAAGGCAAGTGGTGGTAGTTGTCAGGTTTTCTAACATTTTTACCATTAACCTCCTAAAAGATTAAAAGGGTAAAGAGTAACATTCACCGAGTTTCTGAATATTTGCCATATACACCATTGGACCACATCATCAAGCTTTAAAAGGTAAAGGGACCCCTGACCATTAGGTCCAGTCGTGACCGACTCTGGGGTTCCAGCTCTCATCTCACTTTATTGGCCGAGGGAGCCGGTGTACAGCTTCCGGGTCATGTGGCCAGCATGACAAAGCTGCTTCTGGAGAACCAGAGCAGCACACGGAAATGCCATTTATCTTCCCGCCTGAGCGGTACCTATTTATCTATTTGCTTTTGAACATGCTTTTGAACTGCTAGGTTGGCAGGAGCAGGGACCGAGCAATGGGAGCTCACCCCGTCGCAGGGATTCGAACCACCAAACTTCTGATCGGCAAGTCCTAGGCTCTATGGTTTAACCCACAGCGCCACCTGCGTCCCCCTCATCAAGCTTTACTTTTGGGATTTAACATGACAATAATAAACCCTAGTGGAGCTGGACAGCGCTAATGGAAATTATTGTATTTGTCTTGTTTTAATCTGTGTAAGCCGTGTTGAGTCCTGGTTTGAGGAAAAGATGGGATATAAATAAATATTATTACAATAATAGAGAGGAAGCTTCTTGGATACAGCAGCCGAGTGGCAGGACTGCAAGAGTTAACTGTCCTTGGGCAGACTGTGAGCCAGAGGCTGTCTTCCACTTTATCAGGAGATCTGGAATGCAGAGGAGTGGAGTTTCTGCCTTGGCACTATCCCAGCTGGCAGGCACGCACTAAGATCTTGCCAAGCAAAGGAGACCTAAGAAAGGATGCACTCCCTTCATTGCTGTGCCAAGGGTGATGAACGTTACTGTGGGTACAGCAGAGATCATAATTGCAGACGCTTGCCCCAGTTTCCTTTGTTCCCGTTAATGCAGTCAGCCTTTTCAACACAACTTTACTCTGCTCAGCAGGCAAGCAAAAGTTAATCGTTTTTAAGTTGCCATGGAGATGTGTTAAGTGGCACCATACATTCTTCTTGTATTTGTCAGCCATTTTTTCCAAACAATTGTGTACAGATTAAGGGCCCGGCAAGCTTTACTTCATTTGCCTGGAAGGGAGAAGAGCTTCAGGTAGAAATTAAGGAAAGTGGGATCTCTGTAAGAAGACCTGTAAGCGTCTACACCACCTCTTCCATTTAGGGTAGCGTGCCTTCAGTTGGACTACTAGGAGGTGAATAAGTCGAAGTGACACTGTAGAATTGCCTCTGACGGAAAGGTAACAGATTTTGACATTTATTTTTAGTTGTATTTCTAGCGTTCATTGCTTGTGTCCTCTTTCAAGCAGAATCTTGGGGGCTGGCTGACTTATGTGGGAGCAAAAGATTCAATGTTGGGAGTTAAGTGCTTGTTCTTTAGTCCTTCCTAGAAAGAGAATATCATTTCTAGGCATTTGGCTTGCAGCTGAATACGAGTGGGAATTCTGTGAACAGGCAGCTTTCCAAACCTTGTGGGCAAGCTGTCGTCAGACTGTTTTGTACTGTACCCACTGATTACTTCAGAGAGTTAAGTCCTTGGACAGTGTTAGAATGACAGAGGGTATGGATGTGTTTAAAAAAAATTTATGCTGCCTTTCAGGGAAACTTCCACTGTAGTTTACAAAACGAAATACAAAATTAAAATACAATAAATTACAGCATGCTTAAAATAATACAGTTTAAAATAAGGGAGAACAGAAATGTCTTTATCTGATGCTGACAGAATAACAATGTTGGCATCAGGGTGGCTTCCCTTGCAGTGGAAGTCCACAAAGCAGGCTCTGCTCTTTAGTTGCTACCTGCCTTATCTTGACAGGTAGGGAAACCTAGAGAAGAGTCTCTAAAACGAACTCAAGGTTTGTATACAAGCAAGTGTCCACTTAGGTACCTGGGTCCTAAGCTGTCTGGGGTTTTAGGACTAAGAAGCATCACTTCGAATTTGTTTGGAAACAGACTGTAGCCATTGAAGTTATGAGTGGTTGCAGTCAGCTGCCCAACGTTCTTTAAAGTCAACCCTACATATATTGCATTACAGTAGGTGGTCCAAGATAGACAATGAAAACCTGTGGCCAGGCAGTCTCTGTCCAACAAGGGCCACCAGCCTAAGCTAAAAAAAAAAGGGGGGGACTGCCTGGCACAGAAGCTACTCAGGCCTTCAGTGACAAAAGTTGGATCAAGGATCCAGATCCGGAGTGAAAACTTGATCCATCTGTTTGAACAAACTACTTACCTAACTGCAGAACCACCATCTTGGCTGGATCAAGCTCCTTTGTTTAGCCCTCATCCAGCCCTCTATGAGTGTGAGCAAAGGCAGAATTAGAGCTAGATATCATCAACATGTTGATAGCACCTCACCTCAAATCCCCAGGTGACCAAGGTTTCATATAGATATCAAAAAGCACGGGAGACTAGATGGAACCTGCAGAACCCCACAAACACCCTGAGGCTGAGAAGTAGTTCCCAGGCATAAACTTAAATCAGTGTTCCCATGGCACACTATGCCTCTTATTCCCAACCCCGAGAGCCTATCCAGAAGTATGCTGTGGTATGAAAAGACTAGAGGTCCAGGAGAATTAGTGAGATCTGACACCTCTGTCCTTCTCCTGTGTTGGAAAGGCACATCTCCCAGCAGCTTGCTAAACTGCTGGGTGAAGGACCTCTCCACCCCTCCATATTAAACCTCACTGCAGGTGTGCTGGGGGGGGGGGGACAGGTGCTTTGCACCTCACCTCTGCTAATAAGCAGCTTGCCTGGGCCAGCCTACTGTTCTTCATGCTGTAGTTGGTTTGGCTGCTACGCATACTACAAAACTTGGGGCTCTATGCTCTAGAACTGACTACAAAGCATCTGGAAACACTGCTAACTTCAAAACAGATTCTTGGGTAGTGCAAAGGATGGGGTCGTCGTACTTAGCACTAATTTCCATGATTCCCTTATATGTTGGAGGGAGGAACAGGTTTTTCATAATTTGCCTCTTTTTTAGCAGCAGAAAGGTTATGAGATACAAAAATGCAGGATCTTGTAATAATCAGTAAAAGGAAACCAACATTTAGTGCTGTAACCTTAAAGAAGCAGAAAGAAACCTCATGAGAATAGTTGGAAAGGCACAAGATAAGGTTGCTCAAAATGCAGCTAATAAAACAGGATTATATGAGAGTATCTTATCCCTAAAGTATGCTTCACAAATGATCCTGTCTCAGGGTTAGGGGGATGCTAACATAAGAAGGGACCTATTGGATCAGGCCAGAGGCCTATCTAGACATGCATTCTGTTCTCATGGCGGCCAAATTGATGCCTTGGGAAATGTGCAAGCAGATGTGAGTGCAAAAGCACTCTTGCTGCTTGTGATTTCCAGCAACTGATATTCAGAGCCATATTGCCTGCAACAGCATACTACATCCAAAATAGATGTTATGGCTAGTAAGCATAGGTAGCCCTATCCTCCATGAATTTGTCTAGTGCTGTTTTAAAGCTATCCAATTTGGTAGTCATCTTTGCATGTTGTGGGAGCGAATTCCAAAGCTTTAATTGCACACTGTGTGAAGAAGTACTTTCTTTTGACAGTTCTGATCTTCCACCATTCAGTTTCATTGATTAGCCCCAGGTTACAGTATTTGGGGGAGTAGAATAGTCCCCATCCACGTTTGCCACCATAACTTTGCACACCTCTGTCATGTCTTCCCTGCCTTTCCTTTTTTGAAAACTAAAAAGCCCCAAATGTTGTGAATTTTCCTCACAGGGAAATTTCTCCAGCCCCATGATGATTTTGATAGCTCTTTTGTGAACCTTTTCCAGCTCTACAATGTACTCTCTGTCTCTCTCTCTCTCTCTCTCTCTCTCTCTCTCTCTCTCTTGTTAATGTTGGAACTGCTTAGTAGGTGAACATTTGGGGGCATGGTTCTCTGGTTTCCCCTTTTGATTTTCATTTCAGAAGAGCTTTTATGTTCCAAGCAGTCCTCTTGGAAGCTATAACACCTCTGAACAACTATCTTAGAAAATACTTGGATTAGTGGCAATTTAAACAAAATAAAGTTTTTCTGTAAATAAACACACAGTTTTCCTGGAAAGAAAATACTTGATTTTTGGTTGTGATTTATGTCTAGTCTTGCATAACAATAGTCAAGGTTATAGATTGCACTGGAGTTTTCGTATGGGCTGTATGGAACTTCATGAAAGAATAGTTGAAACGGTCTCATTTTTCTTAGATTGCGTCCAAGAGCCTTTTTTATGAGCAAACTGCCACAGGAAATGACTTTTAGATGGCTGCCAATAGGAACTGAACTTTCGCCTGGCCTTTGAGGCAGATTTCGAGCGTTAGCAGTATATTGCACATGGCCCTTGGAACTGTCTTGGGGCTTATCTAAATTGCAATTTATCACAGTTCAGATTGTACAATGTTGGCTTGCACCACACCCATATATTGGCTTGAAGCAATGTATAGTGACATATCTCATGCTGCAAGTCTAAATCGCCCTCTTTAAAAAAATCACATAAAAATGTAGCATATGCGGCCAGAACAGCAAAGTCTGGTAACCTCTTAAAATGTGGTGTTGCAGAAGCTTTCTAGGGCCACGTGTAACAAAGTGGGCTGTGGCCTATGAGAACTTCTGCCATCATATGCTTGCTCACTGTTTTGTTAAGGTGCCACCAGACTGCGTTTGCCGCAACAGATTAAGACTGCAGGTCCATACTCACATAACTGGGAGTGTGTCTCATTGATCTCTACTCCCAGTGAATTTTACTTCTGAGTAGACAAGCACATAGGAAGTTGCCTCATAGCAAGGCAGGTCATTGATCCACCTAACTAGTATTGTCTAAGCTGACTGACAGCAACCCCCCAGGGTTTCAGACTGGATTTTTTAACCTCAGGATGTCAGGGATTGAACCTGTTACCTTTTGCATATCAGGCAAGTGCTCTACCACTGAGTCGCAGCTCTTCTGTTGAGTGTACAGTTGAATACGCAGATGTGCATGAAAGTACTTTTGCATAAGGCTATGTTGGTACCTGATGGTCTTCTCTCTCCTTTTTTGTGGTAGTGGTGATTCCAAAGAGCCCATTCCCCCCTGTGCCTGATGTGATCACTGAAAAGGGCAGCATGCACAGTGGCACAAAGACTCTCCTGGAACATCAGCCTGGACAAAGGGGACGCAAACCTGGTCGTAAGCGAGGCCGGACGCCCAAGGCTCTGACCAACCACGCCACTCCAACCCCCTCCAAAGCTGTGGAGCCTTTGAAATTCCCCAAGAAGAGGGGACCAAAGCCTGGCAGTAAGGTGTGTATTCATGACTTTACAGTTAGTGTGTGCTTCCTCAGCTAGGAGCAGTTCTACTTAGGTACCTTTCAAAAACTATTCAAGCAAATAGATCCGTAGAATCAGGGATTTGGGCGGGGGGTCATAGTTGATCACATGATTTCTTGAACATCCTACGTTCATTTCCATTTAAAAGCATCCAGTATCAAGTAATGGGAATGTCATCATATGAGAGACCCCAGAGAGCTGGGCTAAATGCAAAAGTAGTCCAATGCAACTTTCCGTCTTCAGTACAGTTTCAAGCTGGCTAGAGGTGCAACTGAGGTCTGAAAGTACCCATTTCATTTCTAAAACGAAGGTGTTGGTCTGACCAGTACCTGGTTGGGAGGTTGCTTTTGAGCTCTTCAGAGGGTGGCCAGGATGGAAATGTAACAAACTAATAAAGTTTGTCATTTTAAAATACCTGTCCCATTATAATTTGTAACTGAATTGTTCAGGCCCCATTAAAGGTAAAGGGGCCCCTGACCATTAGGTCCAGTCATGGCCGACTCTGGGGTTGCGGTGCTCATCTCACTTTATTGGCCAAGGGAGCCAGCATACAGCTTACGGGTCATGTGGCCAGCATGACCAAGCCGCTTCTGGCGAACCAGAGCAGCCCACGGAACCGCCGTTTACTTTCCCGCCTGAGTGGTACCTATTTATCTACTTGCACTTTGACGTGCTTTTGAACTGCTAGGTTGGCAGACGCAGGGACCGAGCAACGGGAGCTCACCCCGTCGCAGGGATTCGAACCGCCGACCTTCTGATCGGCAAGTCCTAGGTTCTGTGGTTTAACCCATAGCGCCACCCTTGTTGCTATTATCTCAAGTTATTTCCCCTCCCCCCCATGCACCATTTCCTCCTGGCTTCCTTGAGATTAGGTCCTCAGTGCCATGTTATCCACTTTGTTTTTTGTCCTTTTGCCTGTTTCGCATGATTTTTTATTTAAAGTTTATTAATATTATCTCTTTCTCTCTTTTTTTGCAGAGAAAACCTCGAACTTTACTAAATCCAGCACCAACCTCCCCTACAACAAGTACTCCCGAACCTGACACTAGTACAGTACCACAGGATGCAGCAACCATCCCTAGCTCTGCTATGCAGGCCCCGACAGGTGCGGAATGCATTTCATCCTCTTTCTTGGGTGCAATATTTCTTTAGGGGGGGCAGGTGTTACAAGGAACTCTCTGACTCTGCAAGGAAGCTATTCAGAACATCACGTGATAGTTTTCAGTGGAGCAGACCTACCAAATTAGTAACTGCGCAGTCAGTTACTGGCAAACTAGAGACCAGTTATTAAAGGCTTCTGCCTTTCCCCCTCACAGTTTGCATCTACTTGAATAAAAATGGTAGCACTGGACCTCACCTGGATAAGAAGAAAGTCCAGCAGCTGCCTGACCATTTTGGACCAGCTCGAGCATCTGTGGTGCTGCAGCAAGCAGTCCAAGCTTGCATTGATTGTGCTTATCATCAGCATACTGTCTTCTCATTCCTGAAGCAAGGCCATGGAGGCGAGATCATTTCAGGTAAGGAGCCAGCCCCATTTGTCTGCCTGCCCTACTCTGTTCTGAACAGTGTCCTCCAGGGGAACACTTCTACAAGCTACAGCCCAGTCGTCGTGTTCTCAAGACTATCTCAATGTATGCAAGAAAAGACAGTCAACTGCAGTGTGGTTCCATTGGCTTCATTAGGCCAGGGTCATTTTCCCACTCTTGCTGGGGTACATTGCAAGTATTTAAAGCAGTAAAACTTCCACCAAGAGGTGTGTTGCTGTTTTTTCCCTTTGAGGCAGTAGGAATTCCTTTTCTTCCCACACTCTTGTGCAGTCTCTCTTGAAGTTGGTGGATCTACTTTCTTATTTTATACTTAATCATGAATGTCTACAGCAGTTATTCCAGGGGGTGTGGGCAAAGTGAAACAATGAAAGGAGTCAGTGGCAGGGTTTGATTAAACACTTCCAACTAAGAAAACAAGTTCAAAGGTCAAGAGACAATAATATGAAATATAATTGATTGTAAGATGTAATTATGAAAGAAATTTTGTTATAAAATTGATAAGAAAATAAGAGCATTTAGATATAAAAATAAGACAACAATTAAGCAGTAGTAGTAAATATTTTAAGAACCTAAAGGGGAAGTTGAGGGAAGTCATGGGAAGGGGTATTTTTATATGATAAATGTTATATTCTGTTATATGGTTGAATATTGTAAAATTCAATAAAAACTTTTTTAAAAAAACAGCAACAATGAAAGGAGAAGGCTAGTTTCTCACAAAAATTGAGGAGAATTGTGCCTTCACATTTTGCCTTATAACTCAAGCTTTACAAAAGCTTTAAAAAGAAGAAGCAGAAGAAAGAAATCTGGGAATCTGGAAGTTATGGTTCATCTGGGAGAGGGAACCTCCCCCCCCCCCCCCCTTATGGATGCTCATGTGCTTACTTTACTTATAGATCACCTTTCATCCAAACAGGATCACAGGATGGTTTGCAGTGCAATAATAAAGCAATAAAAATATAATCCATAAAACCGTCAGCCACTGAACATTCAATAAAACCAGGTGTTTACTTGATTTCATTCAACCTGAAAATCTAAAATAATGAATCCAATTAAAAGCAGACTTCTGATGGAATCAATTCTATTAGTTCAAAAAGTAAATTGGAATACTGTCATTGGGTGGTATTCAATTAAGTTTTCAAGTCTAGATGTGTTGAAATTAATAGACCTAATTTAGCTATGTTGGCAATTTCAGTGGATTTGAGTAAAACTTCTTTGAATGCCACCCATTGTATTTACTCATCTAAGCCATGGTAGATTCATCTACAGTTGCTGCAACTTCACATTCTGAAGGTGTTTGTAATCCTCAAAAAGCAAGATTTAAATATTTGTGTTTGATATTTCAGAAGGCAGTTGTTCTCATAATTATTTTGCAAAACCCATCTCTCTGCTTTCTATGCAGACAATGCTCCAGAGGTAGGCAGGTAGGTAGGTACTGTACGTAGGTAGGTAAAATCTGCAGTTATTTCATAAAGATTGCTGCTTCCATAATTGCTAGCTTGTGCTTAGACTAGTGAAAGTCAGGAAAAGTTGTGGTTCTAGTCATTCAGTAAACTGAATTGCAGGAGGGGTCTATGTGAGACAGCAATCCCAGACAACCTGTTAGACTTTTGTAATTTGTCTTTGTTCTCTTTCCTCCGCCAGCTGTGTTTGATCATGAGCAACATACTCTGACCTTACCAGCAGTCAACAGCATCACCTATGTCCTCCGCTTCCTTGAGAAACTCTGCCACAACCTACGTAGCGACAACCTCTTTGGGAACCAGCCATTTACTCAGCATCATGTGCAGCACTCACGCGAGTACGACCACGACAGGTACCTACCAGGTAGGAGTTGGGGCTAAGAGTTGTTCCAGTATATCTCTGCAGATTGAGAAGGTTTTACCAAACAAAACGCAATAGCGCAGATATATTTATTCCCCAGGCAAATGCCTTTTGGGGTGTGGGGTGTTTTTTCCCCCCTTGGGTTCATTCTGCCTGCAGGCTGCCTCTTTTGTACGCTACTCGACATTCTGAAACAAAAGCTTCATTAAACTTTTTATTTCCCCTGAAAAAGAACTGGAAGGGTTTAAGAGCACTTCCTTTGTAAGCAGGGCTGTGTGCGCTGTGTGCTGAGACATCTCAGATTCTGTGCTCTGAATACATTATGGTAAACCTATAAATGTAGTGGTGGCCTTAGATTACTGTGAAGCATTACAAGGGTTTGAATGGATTTCCTATGTATCCGCTACTCTCTGGATCCCCAAAACACCCATCGCCCATTGAGGAACTAGGTCTTTTGCTGAATGGTGCTTGCAGTCTGCATAACAAGAGCCATCTGGAAGTGTTACATTGGACAAGTTCTGCTGGCCAGTCACCATGTCTCAGAACTGCCATGGTAATTCATTGGTTACTTGGGAAGGTGGAGATAGAGGTTACTGTCTGATAGGTAGATAGATAGATAGATAGATAGATAGATAGATAGATATGCAGACACTGGCAAAAAAAAGCAAGGCTTAGGGCTAGACATAATTAATTGTTCTTTTCCCTGTGCTAATTGTCCCATATGTCACTGGGTGGTTTCTGTCTTTAGGAATTTGACACATAGGAGTCAGCACTGTGCAAAAGAAAATGTGCTAATGATATAATGGATGAGCTGTATCTATTTCTGTGAGTTTGAACACTCATTTTTATCCGGTTGCACCCTTCCGCTGTTCAGAAATGTCATACATAGACGTGAACTAACTTCACACTTCTAGTCATGCAACCTGAAACTAAGACACCCAGGTTCCCTACAGTCAGCCAATAGATTTGAGAACCATTTTGAAAAGCACCGTCCAGCGCATCTACTGCCACACCTGCAGTTGTAAAGGAGTAGAGCTGTGTGTCATCAGCATATTGCTGACAATGTACTCCAAAACTCCTAGGTCTCTGTGGTCTATTAAAACAGTGCTGTGAAAAATTTGAGCCTTAATTGAAAATGTTCAGCAGTTTCACATTCAGAAGAAGAACTGAAGTAATATCATTTCTTTTCCTAAACTGCACACACGCTTAAAGGGTAAAAAAATGGCTTGAGAACAGTATGTGAAGTGCCACTGTCCCTTTCATAAGCCTTCCCTTATTGAATGGACCAAAGTGCTGGCAGGTATTACTTATTTTGAACCAATTAGATTCCAAAACATTGGTGCAGTTCTGCAACTCTGATGTCTATTGACGGAGGTACGGGCCTCCATGCATAGTGGAAGTTCTGGTGATCTTGGGCAGGGCTGATTCCCAAGGAAGACTCTGATCCTAAGCAGGGCTTGTTCTCTCTTTCTAGACAGGAGCATTTCGTTAGATGGCTCTCTACTGGGACCAGGACGGGGTGCAAAGAGATATTTACAAGATTCCCCTCCATACAGTGCTCTCTCCCCCAAGTTACCAAAGAATGACCATCACCCTTTGGAAGGTGAGCACAGCATCTTTTTCCCAGCCTGGCTGTTAATATTAATTATGAATCAGCAGCATAGGTTGATGAAGATGTATGAAGACATATAGCAGTTCCAAATCTAGCATGGTTCTATCCTGGTCATCCATTGTTTAAGGTAGCTTTTGCCAACTTGGTGGTCTCCAGATACTTTAGATTACAGCTTCCACCCCCCACCAGCATGGCTGTTCTGACTGAGACTGATGGGAGTTGTAGTTCAAAACATCTGAAGAACATCAGGTTGGCAAAGGTTGATTTAGGGCTATCAAGACAGTAACTTCCTGCCCTTTCTATGTCTATTCTTGAATCTACAATTAGGATTGAAGGAAGTGTTTCAGGGAAAGGGAAGTACCTCCCTTCCGCACCTTCCAGTGCTGGATTGAACAGCCTGCTTGGTCCCTGTTAGCTGTGCGCACCATTGAGGGGTGAAGCAACCCAACCCCACATATTTGAGTTGCTGAAACCACTCCTGGCCCCCCAGACTTTACTAACCAGCTCTTACTGAATTTTGAGAAAGTCAAGGCAGGGGAAAGGGGAGTTTCTTTCCATCCCTTTAAGCAATCACTACATTTCCTGAAGCCTCCTGCTTTTTCTTGTACACAATACAATTATCCAGTTGTCTTCAGACAATCCAAATGCAATGTTTACAACATGACTTCTTTCCACAATAAGCTTCATTTGGCATCACACTTTGGAGCTGGAATCCTTCCCTAGCTCCATACTGTTTTGTTCCTCACAGCAAATGCATGCAAGTATGAAGCTGTTGGTCTTTGGCTTGCAAAGAGCTTTATAATCCTTGAGTAGCAATTGGAGCTGAATCTACTGTAACCCCTTATGATTATTATAGCTTTTATTATTATATAGTTTTGATGGTTTTAAAAGTGTATTAGATTCATCGAGAACAGGCCTATCTGTATGTTCAGAAGTAACATACTGCTGAATGCCAGTTGCTGGGGAACAATAGCACAAGAGGGCTATTGCCTTCATGTCCTGCCTATGGGCTTCCTGGACAATGACGGGCACGATGGACCCTTTTTATGACCCAGTTGGCATCTTATGGAAGTTTCTTTCTCTTTCTGACAAGAGTTGGCACTGTAGGTGGGAGACCATCAGTAATGTCCTGTTGAGTGATCCCACATCTGCCATCCCACTGGCATTGTTCCCCAGGTATACTGCACTTGGAACAATGAAAACATTGTGGGATCAATGATGCTGTGGGATTATCAATACAGTAGAGGGGGTGGGGCTGGGCCGGTCCAGATGTTATGGGACTCCAGCTCCTGTCAACCCCTTGGTCAACATGACTAGTGGTAAAGGATGATGGGAGTTGTGGTTCAACTACATATGGAGGACCAGTGGTTCCACACTCATGCAGTAGAGAATGGACAAAGTCCTTCTACATTTTTTTTCCACTGCAGTTCAACTTTAACCCATGCAAGAGCCTGCTAGGGATTATTCACAAATGCAGATACTGAGCCTGTTGCACTCTCAGTAAAGTTCATTTCTAATGATAGGATTTGCCAGGAAAAGCAGGCAGACAGAGGGTGGAATTCTGCATCACACTCTTCAGTCATTCACAAGCATTTCAACTTGCCAGATGGAACAATTCCACCTCACTATCCTCACCCCACCCCCATGTTGTTCTGGGGGTTCTCCCAAACACTATTCTGAACTCATTGCAAGGACACATGGGGCGGGGAGAGGGGGGAAAGCCCTGTTGCGCAAACAGAGGTCCTTGCACAAGGCTGCCACAGACATAACTGATAAAGTGAATCCAGCCCAGATGCTGAGGGATCATTTGGACTGCACTTCATGTACACTGAGTTTAGTAGCAAACAGCCTGGAGTACAGAAAGATCACTTTTTTCTCTTAAGTTATCATTGTGGTACAGGTTTCCCTCTGTCACCTGTAGTATTGTCTCCCCCACCCATCTGCCCACAGGATTTAGTTTAAAACTCTCCATATCAGGTTTGCAAGACTCTTAACAAATGCATTCTTACCTGCCACTGTGAGGTGTAACCCATTTCTTGCCAGAAGGCCTTCCTCAAGGAAGTGGAGACCATGGTCAAGAAGCTAAACCTTTCCTGATGACACCACCTGTGCAGCCAGAGGTTTACTTCTAGTATTGTCCTCTCCCTGACCCATGACCATCAACAGGAAGGAGTGATGAAAAAACCGCCTGTGCCCTATGGCCCTTCAGCGTCCTACCCCAAGTTTTATAGTCCCTTGCTGAATGTCAAAGGCTGTGTCTGGCAGTATCGCTTGTACCCAAATGAATCAGAAGGAAAAAGTTGTGTTCAGTGGGCTTGTCAAACTCAGCAACCTCTGTCACATTGTGAATCGTTGTACCTGGAAAACAGCACACCTCCCAGGACATCCTGTTATCTCTGCACACTGCTGCCTCTATCCGCCTCAATAGGGAGTCACCCACCACTACCATGTCTCTTCCTCTTCTGGGGAGTGGCAGGAATTGTTCTGAACACTGTGCCTTCCACAGCCCCTGGAAGATTGACTCGAAGGGGATGCGGCCCTTGAGCTGGAAAGAGTTCTCTTCCCTACCCCTGCTATTTTTTTTTATGATGGTCAAACTAAATGATGAACATGAAATGTAAGTAGCAATAAGTTTGGATTAGTGAATGGAACTGGCAGAGAAGGGGAGGCCACCAAAAGGACTGGACCTCAGTTGTGAGCAAAGTGATTACCCCTCCTCCTTCTTTTCCTGACTTTCTGTCTGGGCAGAAGCTGGCTGTTTCTGGGGTTTGGATGTTCTGGGTACTTTGCAGCATTGTGGCTGGTGGCTACACTTCTCTCATTAGTTGGTTGTATGTCTTCCAGGTGAAACGTTTGTTTTGAGTGATGGCCTGCCAGGTCCCTTGGAGCCACGCCTAGACCCCATGGACTCCGCCTTGAATGCTGTCAGTGCATCCAGTCCCAGCAGGAATTCAAGAGACTACAGACTTCAAGGATACAGGCACCTTCACCAGCCCTCCAGTCTTTCTCAGTGCAGTACCTCTGCCTTGCATAGACTTAGTGCCGGGGGTAAGGGCAATTAGAACATCTCTTCTCCCTAATGAAGTATCCCTAGCTCCATTCTTGTGTTTCCACGCAATGTATTATTTCCCATGCATGATGGAAGAGAAGGGGACAACTAGTGACATGCACCATTGTTCACGTGAAAGTGGCTCTGTGCAAACTAACACTGACAAAACGGGTGGCAGTCTTTTGAAAAAAAGACCATCTGGAAAAATCATGAGCCCTGCAGTATCCTGTCATGCCAGACACAAATGTGTTTGGGTTTTGTTGATTTGATGATTTGTTTCTGTTGTTCCCTCTAGGCTCTGACAGATACCTTGCTCCTCGAGACACCTCACGGCTGGGCAGCCGAGACCCATCTGGCTGGACAGTGGAAGATGTCATGCAGTTTGTGAGGGAAGCTGACCCACAACTGGGACCCCATGCAGACCTCTTCCGAAAGCATGTAAATATAACCAACACCATGGGTGATTTGTGGGGTGGGGTGTCTCTTTCACGGTCACTCTCTCCTGCTGCAAGAATCATGGCACAAGCACTCACAGCCACCATGAGGCAGTCTTCAACAAAGAAGCCTTACTTTTTACCAAACTTCTTTTGTACCAAGTTCCTTTCCACTTGGGGAGCTTCGATCCTTGTCTAGTCAGAGGAAGCAAAGCTCCAGCAGGGTAGATGTGCTTGATCATCAGATGTAGAGCAAAGACCAAAGCACAAGAGATAATCTCTGCTGCATGTGTCTCACTGAAGGCACCGCAGGCTCAGCTTCACAAGTATTGTATGACAGCTGTCTTGGTTTGCACATCTTGTGCAGATATGTGAAACTGCCCTATTGAAAGAGACATACCTGACTGGGCAGAATGCCAGTTTTTGCACAGTTAAAATGTTGCGTGTATACATATTGGAAACTGGTTTGCATCTTTTGTAGCTTTAGTTATTGAAAGCAGTTAATTGGTAATGAAATGCAGTGGTGCCTCGCAAGACGAAAAGAATCCGTTCCGTGAGTCTCTTCGTCTAGCAGTTTTTTCGTCTTGCGAAGCAAGCCCATTAGCGGATTAGCGCTATTAGCGGTTTAGCGGCTATTAAAGGCTTAAGGGATTAGCGGATTAGCTGCTAAAAGGCTATTAGCAGCTTAGTGCCTTAGAAAAAGGGGGTGGGGAGCGGAAAAAAACAACCCAGGAATCGCAATACATTTTTGTCTTGCGAAGCAAGCCCATAGAGAAATTCGTCCTGCGAAGCACCTCCAAAACGGAAAACCCTTTCGTCTAGCAGGTTTTCCGTCTTGTGAGGCATTCGTCTTGCGGGGCACCACTGTAATGGTATTTGCATATCCCTCCACATTCCCGCTTCAATGTCTGAAAAAGATGCACAAATTTTATAATATATTGAGCCATTTCAGTGAGGGAGTAGTGCAATAAGCGGGAAATGTTTTATGTAGAATGGAGGAACTGGGGGGAAAGTGAGACTGTGAAGTAGGAACATTCCTGGTGGCATTTAGTTGGCAACTGATCCCAGGAATAGTGATCTATTTTATTGAGCCCTCACATGTCCATTCTCCTCTGTGCACCTTTTAGCAGGTGACTAATAGCTGGGATCTAATAAGGATCTGTCTGGTTCCCCTGGGGCCTCTTGGGATTTCACATATTTGGTTCAAGGAATAAACAAAACATCCCCAGCGTAGATTGGAGGGGAGAGTTGAGGCAAGACTTGTTCCCACAGTACATAAAAGGCTCCCATGAAATCTCCCTCCCCCTAAGTCTGGTGATAGCATCATCTTAGATTTCATTTTTATTCATGGGAGTATGTGCTGGTGAAGCAAATCTATACAGTTCAAGAAGGGGAGGGAGATGAGGTAAAATGCTGGTGGCGGGCATTGTCAGGAGAGAGAGAGAAAGCAGGCAAAGTTGACACTAGCTGATAGCCAGCATGAAACCTTGTCTGGGCTTTCAGATGTGGCTCCCTGACTATCTCTCCTTTCAACCCAACAATGCAATTCAGCCTTTAAAGTGTTTGGGCATGATTGGAAAAGATATCCAGTGACTTACAGAAGTTGTTGTCTTCCCTGTTTTTAGCAAAAGCAGAATTGTGCCAAACAGCTTCTGTGCTTGCATAATTTGGATTTATTTATGTATATGCAAAAAGGGCATAACTGCCTTTGGTGAAGAGCAGTTGGGTTGTGGGGAGGAACAAAAAATTGCTACAGGTCAGATTTTCCCCAAATAGCTATACTGGCTTTAGGCAGGGAAGACCACCCTTTTCATCTTTTGGAATAGGAATAGAATGGGTGTCCTTCCAGATGTTACTGACTTCAATTTCCATCAGTTTGCAAAATCAGGTACAATGGGAAATGGAAATCCCATCACTTGTTCCCTTTGCCTGTTTTAAACAATTGTAGTGTTGGGAGCAGGGCTGGAGCTGGAATATAGAAACATAGGAAGCTGCCTTATATTTATTCAAACCATTGGTCCATCTAGCCCAGTTTTGTCAACTCTGACTGGCAGCAGCTCTCCAGGGTCTTTGGCAAAGAGTAGTGTTACCTATCACCTGCTAACTGAGCCTTTTAACTAGAAAGACCATGGATTGAACCTGGGACATTCTGCATGCAAAACATGTCCTCTACCACCAAGCTATTGCCCCACTTTGTTGCTAGCCTGCAACAACACTGTGTATATCTAGATGTGCAGCCACATAGTCTCAATATCCTACTGCAGGAGTGGGGAGTGTGCGGACCTCCAGAAGTTGTTGGACTCCATTCCCTCAGCCATGATGATCACTGCTCAGGGATGATGGGAGTTATAGTCCAGTAACATCTGGCGGGCCACACATTCCCCAGGCCTGCTTTAAAGGTTGTACAGCTGAGATTTTGGTATGTGCTGCTTGTTATGCCATAGTGCCTTACAGCTTTGAAAAAGCAGTGCCTGGAACAAGTTCCATCTTCTATACAAGTAACATTGAAAAGTCCACCAGCCCAACCATAGCATTATCTCAAACCAGTGCTAACCCCACCCATCTCTTTAAAGTTTTGCTTCTGGCCATGTTGAGGCATTATCTTGCTGTGAGAGGCTTGGCCAGACAAATGTGGTTCTCTCTGTTCTGTGTTTCCAGGAGATTGACGGCAAGGCCTTGCTCTTGTTGCGCAGCGATATGATGATGAAGTACATGGGCTTGAAGCTTGGGCCAGCACTGAAACTCACCTACCACATTGATAAGTTAAAGCAGGGCAAGTTCTGAAAAAAGAATCCTCCTGGTCCAGTCTTGGCCAAAGTGGCGCTCTCAACTCCCCACGCAGGCAGGTATGCGTGCCTACATTCCTTGCCCGACACATCTCAGCACTATGAGGACACCTTCGCCAGCAGACAGGAGGTGGTTTCCTGGAGGAAGACCCTGGGCACCCCTATCAATCAAATGAGACTTGGCTTGTTGGTACAAAGGGATGACTGCTTCCTCTATTTTCTGCTGATGGCGTTTTGGGACCGCAGGCCAACTTGTAAGGAAGAATATGCTTCTCCCTGTGTGTGTATGTGTGTGGCACTCTGGCAGAGCCACACTCATGTCGGATATGGTTGTTTTGGCCCTTCTTACTTTTCAGATGCCCTGCCTTCTTTTGCTGCCCTCCTCAAGAATCCCCTTCATGCCTTATGAAGAGTACGGTTTGGACTCGAAAGTTGGCAGTGCCAGGCGGTGTTCCCTTTTTCTGTGCCATACAGGACAGATTGACTGCGAGAATCCAGCTCTGGCATATGACAAGCAGCTGCTGCTAACCAGACTGTTTACTCCCTTGGGTGGCAGGGGTGGGTGGGTAAGGCAGAGGACACGCCACCCTGCCATCTCTTCACTTGGTGCTGTTACAGCCTTTTCCTCCATGGAGGTCTCAAGCTAGCAGTTTTACTGAGTTGCTGGCATGTGGGCAGAAAGCTCTAATATTTATTTGGAACAAGGAGGAGAAGGTGATCGTGGTAGGGCACAGCAGTGGATCTGTGTTAATATCGCCATGCAACTCTCTAAGTGAGCTGGGAAGAATGGAGAGGGAGGAAAACGTAGGTTCCCTTATCCTAGTGTCGCAGGGCACACAGCTGAACAACTCAAGCTCCCCCCCCCCCCCCAAGATCCTGAAATGTTTTTTCTACTTGCTATGGAAATAGCAACTGTTTTAACCTTTTTCCTGAGGAATCAAATGTTTCTTATTCCACAACGGTACCGTTCAACTTACCCCTCCAGTCTGTCAGAGCTGTTCAGTTGTAGCTACCTGACCAAGTGTGTGGGATAGCAGATGGATGGGAAACAGGTATATTTAGATGGTTTGTCCTTCCCAAACTCAAATTGGGAACATGAATTGTTTTGTTTGTATGTATTCTGAAAAACGTTTTAATGTATTTATTTTTTATGGCACTTGGGCAGTGGCCTGCGTTGTCTCATAGTAGAGGGCTTTTTTTTGCTGCTGGCCAATGAGAATGGGAAAAGAAGGTGGTTAAGCTGGTGCCCCAAAGCTCTGCCCCTCTCCGGGTCCTAGACTGAAACCTCCTTTGCTTTGAGAAAGCAAAGTAGTGTGTGTTTCCTTTCCTCCACTTTCTGGAGAGTAGCCTTAGCAACTTACCCTTTGGGATGAGGACAAATGGACCTTGAGATTCAGTTGTGCTTGGCTGTTTCCTGCCCTACACTAATAAAGTGAGGAAGGGCAGCTTTAAGGTGCATCTCCTTGTAGGCACTTCTCTCTTCCTAACTTGCTACCCTTCCAGTGGATGCCAGGCTCTTGCGGAAGAGTGATTTCAGACTAGCCCAGAAGGAGAGATTAGAGACAACCTAAATTGATAATGCAAAAAAAGAAAAGAAAACCCCAAGCAATGAAAATTCATAGGCAATAAGCCACTTCTAGGAAGGAGCCAGAGCTCACTGCAGTGCAATGGGGTATTAGTGTGACTCGGCCGATATTTTGGGTTGTCCGGTGTAGCTCTCTTTGGTGGGAGGGGGGTGGTTACCTCTGTCTGCCATCACTGCCTGGCTGCAGAATACCATTTCTGTGAGCACTGCCTGCTGCAGGTAACGGGGGGCAAGGGGCTGCCAATATTCTTTTCTGCACTTATTCTGTTGATTTTGTTTATAAATAAAAGAGTGGGGGGAAATAGGATAGGTGGAGCTGTGCTGTGATTCTCCGCTGATTGATTACATGAACAACTTAAGACACTGCAAAAGGGGGGGGGCAGGGATTCATCCATCCTAAATCAGTACTGGGTCTCTAGGCTTATCAGGAAAAGCTGAGAGAAACATCATTCCATCCCCACACCCTTAACAACAGAGTCTGAGATGGAGGCAGTAGAGACCACTACCAAGTTTTCCACTTGCAACCCTGTTTTTCTCATTCCCTACAAGAGAATCTTCCATTTACACGTTAAATGCATTTAAATATGATCTAGCACAACTGAAATGCATACACAGGTAAGGGTTAGGGTAACTCGTACCTTTTGTATGTACGGTAGGCAGCTTTCCAGCCATGCAAAACTCGAAAGGAGATTTCTGCACATGCACTGTTCAATTTTCAATCCAGTTAAAACCAAAAGCATTTATATCACTCTTCAGTGACACATTCCAGCTGGGCAAAAACACTCAAGGAGGCCATGGATCATGAAAAGGTGTGACCTGGGGAGAGTGTCAAGGACCAGTGGGAACAGACTGGAGTGCTGCATTTAACCCCTAAGACTTGGGTTCCCTACCACTGACACACCCTCAGTTGCTGCAGTCTGGGCATTTGCTCCCTGCAATTCTAATGCCTTCCTATTGCTGGTATCTTGAAACCTTGCTGTGGTATTTAAGCTTCAAATTGGAAGCAGTTGTGTCCATCTTCCTTTAGGTGAGCAAGTACTGCTTGTCCACAGGAAGCATAGGCCTCCTTCTTCATTGTGGGATCCAACTGAACACAGGTTAGAACTGTAAGTAGCAAGGGCATCTATGACCTCACAATTTAAGCTCTATTAAAGAGACTCAGAGGGGACAGGCCAAAGAAGGGCCTACCTGGAAGTAGCAGGGCTTCTGAACAACAAAAAAAATCTGTTCAGTCCAGCATGAGCACCACCTCCTTCCATGGTAACTTGATTTTTGAGGATGCTGCAGAGGGTAGGGAAATAGAAGTTATCCTTGGGCAAAAAATTAACTCTGGCAGACGTTTATAAATGGGTAGAGAGAATGTTCTGCCTCTCATACATTGCTAGAACTTAGTATCCAATCAGGCTAATTTGCAATCAGTAGGGATAATTCTCAACATCATTTATACTGAAAGATACTGTAATGGCCACTTGCTGGGGTGGCTTTTTCAAAAGGATTAGCCATTGATGGGCACAGACCTTGTCTCCATGAACATTAGCCACTGTAGGTAAATAAAACCTCTTGGTACAGAAGCAGCATGCAGCCAGGGACCACATGCTGAAGCTTAATAATGGCACCTGCTCTTGTGAGCTTCTAAGTGCATCTTCTGGCCACTTTTGGAATTAGAGTGCTGGGATATATGAACCTTGGGTGGAACCCAGCAGGGTAATTATGTTCTTAAATCTCATTGACCTACTCTATATAAAAGAGAGGGCCAAGGAAAAGCAACCGCCTACTGGCAGATTGCAATCCTTGCCTCCAGATGACATAGTGACTGCTAGAAGCAAAATTCAGGTTTCTTGTGGGTTGTTTTCCCCCATAGGCTTTGAAACCATGCCAAGGCCTTTTCCGCCACAGTTCCTGTAGCTCCCTGTTTCTTCATCGACCATAGAAACAAGCCAGAAAATAGTGACCACACTTCAGTCATGTGCTAGGTAATAAGAGTAAGTTCAGCATAGAATTAGCAAGGCAGTCTGGCCTCCTGTACACCAGCCAGCTATACCCCAATGAGGAATAAGAGCAACTACCATCAATCCCGCTTCTAGAATTTTTCAGACCATTTTTTAGGTCTGCAAATGGAAGCAACAACCATTCCAGAGATCATAGTAGAATGTGCATTACCAGTTGACAACGTTGACCAGGCCACAGAGCAGTCTTTGATAGAGGCGAAAGCTGAGGAGGAGGTAGAAGATGATGAAGATTCTGGGCAGGCACGTCCCTATGTTCTCTACGTTGGCAACCTGAACCCCAAGTATTCCCGCGAAGTTCTCTGCAGCATGCTCAAGGACATCTTGGGCATGGCTAGCGTCATCCTCCAGAGACACAACATTGAAGTGGTAAAGAAACGCAGGCAAGCCTATGCCTTTGTCCAGGTAGCCACAGACTCCAGCTTGGAGCATGTCATAAAGCAGCTGCTACTTGCCTCTGAGACAGAGTCGGAGCTTACCAAGGAGCTGGTGAAGAAAGGGAAGAATCTCATCGTGGGACATGGCAAGACGTTTGCATTTCATGGCAAAGGTAACAGAGAGGTAAGGCTCCAGCAATGGGAACACTGAAAAAATAATAACAAAAATAAATAAATAATACCCCGCCCATCCGGCTGGGTTTCCTACAAAAGAGAATATTCATTAGACCTTCAGAGTACTGTAGATTACATTTCTTGATACTGATCCAAGCAGTGAAAGGAAATAAATTAATCACCTACATTCCTGCCCCCATTTTTTTTTTATAGTTTCTATAGTCAAACATCTAAGGCAAACACCCCAGATTTCACTTTCAAACTTCCAATGACTTTAATAATCACCCAGGTCAACTTGTTTTGTTACTAGATACATGCATTTCCTCTAGCTCAGCACCTACCAAAGTCAGACCCTATTGCCTCCTTTTGCATGTCTCAGATGATGAGTTAGGTCTAACTCCCAGCATCAGTGTGAGACAGGAAGGGAGAGGGTTGTTAAAGGGGTTTGTATGTTATAGCCATGATCTAAATGGCTTCCTAGTTTAAATGACACTACCTCCCCCCACCCCCAAAGAATTGTATTTGCTATAGCCCATCTCCATGGCATTTGCCCTTACCTGTTTTTCCTTCTCACGTCTGCAGAGTGACTCTGTTGGCAGCAGCTCAGAAACTTTTCTGGGAGGGCAAGGGTATGAGAGAAGCAGGAAGTTGATTTTAAACGAACACCATCTCAACCGCATCAGAAAGTTTCCTCAATACTCTTGTATGGCAGAACGGCCGGAGGCCTTTCTGAGCGGCACCCGCTCAGACAGTGCCATTGTCCAGAGAGCGATCGTAGGGAAAGAGTGCCTATTCTATGGAGCTTCTATGGGCAGCGAAACCCGGAACGTGGAATTCAAACGTGGAAGTGGGGAGTATCTGGCAGGTACCCTAAAACATCATGTGCGGAAGTATATGTGCGCATTTCTCAACAGTGAAGGTGGCAGCCTTTTTGTGGGGGTTGAGGATAACGGCATGGTACGTGGAGTCAGGTGTGACCACAAAGATGAAGACAGGATCCGGCTGCTCATAGATGCTCTTTTGAAAGGCTTCAAACCACAGGTTTTCCCATCGGACTACACACTGAGCTTCATCCCAGTTATCAAAGCCGAAGACACTGGCATCTTCCTGAAAGTTATCCGACTAAGTGTTCATCCTCCAAAGCAGAACAAGCCACTCCTTTATGAAACAGACCAAGGGGAAGTATACATGCGACGAGAAGGTAGTATTCAGGGCCCCCTTACTGGTAGCGCCATTCAAGAGTGGTGCCGGCAGGTAATTTTCAGTTTTTGCACAGCCTAGCAGGATTGAAATCTACTGGTCTATCTCCAAGTGATATGCAAGGCTTCCCCAGTTGTTTTAACAATTGTTACCATTGTTAAATGGGGGAAGGGCCATAGCTCAGTGATAATCATTTGCCTTGCATGCACACTTAACTCCTGACATCTCCCCTGCCTGCAACCCTGAAGAGCAGCTAGCAAGCAGTATAGAGAATACTGAAGGGTGAACTAATGGTCTGGTTCAGTATAAAGCACTTTCCTGTGTTCTACAACAAAAATGCTTTCTCCCCCCCCCCCCCCTTTCTCAGTTAGGCTGCTGAAATGAAAGGCAGAGAGGAAATCCCTAAGTGGATTTTTGTGTATCACTTTGGGTCTGGATTTTGATATGTGGCAGCAGAGTGGGAGAGTTTTTATTTTGTCAAAATTATTTGCAGCTTGGCTCAATAGGCATAGGGAAAGTTTAGCCACAGACAGGCACCTTCACTGCTTTCTTCAGAAAATGTTACACTGGTGCTAGGGGAGAATAAGAACTAACCGACTTGTGAACTGCCCCGAGGGTATAAAAAGCTAAAGGTACCCCTGCCCGTACGGGCCAGTCTTGACAGACTCTAGGGTTGTGCGCCCATCTCACTCAAAGAGGCCAAGGGCCAGCGCTGTCCGAAGACACTTCCGGGTCACGTGGCCAGCGTGACATCGCTGCTCTGGCGAGCCAGAGCCGCACACGGAAACGCCGTTTACCTTCCCGCTAGTAAGCGGTCCCTATTTATCTACTTGCACCCAGGAGTGCTTTCGAACTGCTAGGTTGGCAGGCGCTGGGATCGAACCGCCGACCTTTCGATCGGCAAGCCCTAGGCACTGAGGCTTTAACCCACAGCGCCACCCGCGTCCTGCCCCGAGGGTATAGGGCGGTATATAAATTTAATAATAAATAATAATGACCTTTAAAACATTTAAGACCAAATTACTTTCCATTGGTTATCAGTGAGGAAGTGGACCTTGTTGTAAAAATAGATGCCTCAAAATATGGATTCTATTAGGGAAAAAATTATAAAACCTTTTGATCAGCTTCCCACTTCGTTCTAGCCCAAAAAAAGCACTATTGACTAATTCTATCCCTGGTGGACCTACAATTGTGGCAGCCATAGCAGGCAGATGCAATAAATCACATTATCTGCTGTCTTTGGCCTTTGATTGCTATTCTTTGCTTGATGATGCACACCGTAGCTATCACTTACTGCTGCATTTGAACCAAGCCAAACAGCCTGGCCTGACATACTGCCAATTTCCCTCAAATCTATTCACCCTTCTAGCAAAACTCACTGCCAGAGATCAATTTTGGACAAAAAGGTAATTTGGCAGCAGCTGCAAATATCTGAAAGGAAGTAACTCCTGCTTTTTATAAATCTCCAGAAATGGACAGAGGAGATCAAGAAGTTGGAGGTGAAAGTAGAAAGCTTGCTGAAGGAGAAGGAAGCCTTCCAGCAACAAAATACCAGCAATGCTACCTGCTGTTTTTTCATGTGACAGCTAAACAGCACCACAAGCCAACCAGTTACAAAACCTGCACACAAAGGAAATGTAGTCCAATAAAGAGCTTGCGTCTAACAGGTTTCTTGTATTTGTAGGTGGTTCGCAGGAAGAATTCTGGAGCCATGACTGGGTCTTATTCCTAAGTTGGGTACCTTCTTCAAGGCTACTGGAGAGCATTATTCTTCTTTGGCATCAAGACAGCACATTAACATTTTAACTCTGAATGGCACCACTGGATTTTGCTTCCTATGGAAAAAATGCCATTCATGGTGGTAAAGCTATGAAAAAGTGGGAGGGAAAATTTGTGTATTAGCAATCTCTATAGATCAGGAGTCTGCAACCCACGGCTCCGGAGCCGCATGTGGCTCTTTTACACCTTTGCCACGGCTCCGGGGTGGATACTAGCGAGGGGAGGAGGCGCATTGTGCGCCCCGACACTCCCCACTGTGGCGGGCGCTGTACTGGCTGTGACGTCGCGTGGGGGCGGTGTGTGTGTTAGTCACACACCATCCCGCCGTCACCTTCCCGCCCGCTACATTGTAAGGGGCATGTACGCTGGTCACTGCATTGAAAGGTGGCATGTACGCTGGTCACTGTTTTGAAGGGGAGTGAAGAATACACACACAAAAAAAGGTAACTTAATAATAATAATATCTTTATTGTCATTGCCCCCTTCGGGGACAACGAAATTACTTGTTAATTTAACGTTTATTTCTATGAGGAGGAGTAATTCTGAGGGGTCAAACAAAGAAATAATAAAAAAGTGACAAAAAAGTTATTTTTATAATGACGAGTTTTGCGGCTCCCCGTTTTTTTTTCTTCGGAAACGGGTCCAAGTGGCTCTTTTTGTCTTAAAGGTTGCAGACCCCTGCTATAGATAATTAGCCCTTGCTTTCCAAAACAGCATTTTTTCTTCAACTACTTATCCAGGAGGTTGCTGACGTGACCCATTAGCAGGAAGGAGAAACAGGTATGAAGCAGACACCATCTTACAGCAAGATGGTGAAGGGGGGGGCGAGTGTAAAACGAGTCCTCAAGTTTGACAGATAACCAGAACAGACACACAGATTGTGTTCCCCAAGTTTTATTAAACTCAGAAGTGTTTAGATATGCGGTACATTTTTTTAGTAACAGAGTTTCTCCTAGCTTGCTGGAAAGGCAGTTTACAACCTACACTGGAAAAGGGGAGATTACAAACACTTGTTTCATGCAGCTCCCGCCTTTGCAGAAGCCTAGTGTCGCCCTTTTCCTCTTCTTTGGGATGGAGTAAATATATTGCTGAGCACAGGCCACATATTGCATATGTGTCACATGACAAGTTCCCAGCAGTGTGGGGCGCCTTGGACTTTTTAGTCCAAGGCAAGTCTCTCAATGAGAGTTGCAAAGGCAGCTTCTGAAAAGTCACTTTCTTGTACACATGGCCCCCTTGATGCAAGGAGTTATGGCAGTCCAGGAAGCAGGGCAAAAACAAAAACTGCCCATCACAAGCTTCTAAAAGGGGTGGTAGTATTATACTCTATTTTAATTATATCACTGCAGCATAATATGACTTGCTTAGGATGAGAATTAACCAAATACCCTAAGATTTGATCAGCAGGAAAAGGAATCTCCTGGAACAAAGGTTCAATAGTGGCACCAAATCTCACCACTTTGCTTCTCAATATGTGTCAAGTTATCCCCTCTTTGTGGCACCTCTCTTCCCACAATCCACCAAGAGAGTAAATACTGTAATTTAAACCAACCACAATGGAAGTGAACAGAAAGCCTAGACGCATATTCTCCTTGGCAACACTGACGATTTACACTGGTGTATCAAGGCTCTTCAGAAATCCAGAATTTGTCCCCCTCTTTGCTCTGTTTCTGAAGTTCTTGTTTTTAAGCTCACCATCGTGCACAGGTGAGCACCATTGTGTCAGCTTCTCAGAATACAAAATAAGTTTAAATGAACAAAAGAAGTGTGCCATGATTTTTCAAAATACAATTAACGTGACGTGATTTAAGAGACCCCAGCAGTTCAACTATTGCATCGAAGGAATGAAGGCTCTTCTGAAAATTAGCCATATCTGGAATGGTGGGGAGGAGGGGAGGTAAGAGAGACAAAAGGATTTTTTTAAATAAAAGAAATGCATTTGTTTTAGTATATTTACATCACAGGTGAGAAACCTCAGGCCCAGAAACCACCCAAGCCTCTCCCATCTGGCCCTTGGGAGTCTCCCCAGGCCACACACCATCCTTAGCCACCCCTTTCACTGCTCATGCTCCATACACTCGAGTATTTTTGCCTGGCTGGAAACTCCTTGAACTCTGACTGCCTCTTGTCTGAATGGAGGATACTCTGTGTGTGTGCATAAGTGTTAACTAGTCAAATGTATGTTTCCTTCTGACACCACCCACCACAGACATGGCCCCCAAACAGTTACTCAGAAGGGAATGTGGCCCAATTTACATGCTAGCTTTCTTTTAGTAGCATAAAATGTTTGCCGATTTCTCTCTTGACACATCTTTACAGAACAGGTTAGTCACTGAGAGGTAGTGATTGACATCACCCAGAGAACTTCATGGCAAACTGTGGATTTGAATCCTTGTCTCTTTAGTCTGGCACTCTAACCACTACACCACACTGCTTTTCCTTTCCACAAAAGGACCCAAGGCAATGTACAGTGGTGCCTCGCAAGACGAAAAGAATCCATTCCGCGAGTCTTTTCGTCTTGCGGTTTTTTCGTCTTGCGAAGCAAGCCCATTAGCGGATTAGCGCTATTAGCGCTATTGGCAGTATAAGGGCTATTAACGCCTATTAAAGGCTTAAGGGATTAGCGGTTTTGCTGCTAAAATGCTTTTAGCAGCTTAGCGCTTCAGAAAAAGGGGTTTTGGAGCGGGAAAAAACCTCAAAAATTTTCGTCAATTTTCATCTTGCGAAGCAAGCCCATAGGGAAATTCGTCTTGCGAAGCGCCTCTGGAAACGGAAAACCCTTTCGTCTTGCGGGTTTTCCGTCTTGCGAGGCATTCGTCTTGTGGGGCACCACTGTACATGGAAATGTCACTGCTACCAAGGCACACTAGCCAGGTTCAACATGTAGATCTCATGGTATATTTAGCTTTGCCTGTATTTGTACACTATGCTTTGAGATGCCACTCCTCCCAATCTGAAAGCACTAAGACCAGATAATTTTTTCCCCATGGTTAAGAAACGCCCAGAGATTTGGCCCAAATTCATAACTGGGAGAGATGGAAGAAAGATAATTTGAAAGTTCAGAACATGAAAGGACAGCCTTACCAGCAATTACTCATGATTCACTGCAGTGAATTTCAGTTCTGTAATCTCAGAGTCTGGTGAACTACTTCCGCTTCTGTCGCTGTAGGTATCCCTGTAACATTCAGACCATTAGAAAGATAAGCACTTCTACACACTGGCTCCGGCTCATTAGTTACAAATCCAAGTTCATCTAAATGATCTAACGAGTCAGAAACTACAGCCTATGACAGACTTCCACAAAGTAGCCTAGCTGGTCCTTCTCAGAAAATCTGGCAGTGACAACAGCAACATTTTAATTTCTCACAGTGCCCCACAGCATCTGACCTAGTGCCACTCTAGGGTACAGAATGAAATAAATATGACTTTCAGACCCCAGTCACCTAACTGGGGGTGGAAAGGGGGGGGGAGCAGAGACATCAGTGCTGGTGGGCCTTGCTGGGCCAGAGTCCCAACAGCTGCTCTAGGATATCAGGTGCTGACACCAGGCCTGCTTTCCAGCCTTTGAGGATTCTCATACATCCAATTTGTGGCTTGTATTGTTCTTTAAAATAGCCCAAATGGTTAAAAAGGCATGGGCCTTCTTAGTGCAGAGGGCAGGCACTGACCAGGTGACATTAAGGATTCCTGCAGCCTTTTATTCTAGGGGCAACTTCAAGTGCTGGGCAGAATAGCAATAAAGGATACCATGTGCGGCATACAAAGGGCGCGGGGGGGGGGGGAGCATGCATTTTGCTAGAGGAAATATACAGGAGACTGCCACATCTCTAGAACGCACACCAAAATGCAGGGGAGATGAATCGCTACGTTGAACAGAAAATGTAAGCCTTGTGCACATCCCCTTGCAGCTTCTCCGAGACAAAGCTCCTAGAGAGTGCAATTCTGTGAAGAGTCATTCTGAGTCTGGCAAAACTCCACAAGCCTTTGGCAGGCAATACTATAGTGCCAGACTACACTGGGAGGGAAAGGGGGGAGAGATTGTTTGGTAGCCATTTCTTTTTAAGTGGAATGATACCAGAAGACTGGCCTTAATCATGACAAAGAGCATTTAGGACACTGATACCCAAAATATGTGTCAGCAGTATTCTCCACTACTTAACAAACAGTATACTGATGTCAGCTGCAACAAAAGATAAAAGCAGACCAATTTTCCTGAGGAGGGAGATTAAGCCAGAGACTAATGAGCCACAGTAGAAGCACAACTCCCTACACTTTCATTCTACAAAGGCATTACTGATATTGTAGGCCCAAGTTCAAGGAAGGAAGATACAATACAGCCTTAAGGTTTTTATGCCTAACAGAAATAGGAGGCAGCCTTTCATTGGTGCACCATGCTGAACAGAAAACACTGCCAAGCCGGCAGTTATACCACGAGCCAAGACACTCAAGCTGAACTTACCTGGGGGAGAGTCTGCATCCTTTCTGTAGATAATGTGTGAGCCTCCCTGCAGAAGCCAGGAGGAGGCCGAAGTAGGGAGGAGATGGCTTTATAGGTCTGGAGAGGAACTCTGGATGAAACTGAACACCGACAAAAAATGGATGCTCTAGGAGAGAAGGTGGTAACATGCTTTGTTAGGTTACTATCTGAAGCCCCCTCAATCAGCAACACCAGGCCAAAGTACATAGGCAATATAAAGCTTTTCTGAGTACCATCATCCGTCTCTCTGCTGCATCTACTAACTATTGTGGTACTTGCCATTCATTCTCCCCATCCAAGGAAGGAAGAGTTCCTCTTTCCAAGGAAGGAAGAGTTCCTCTTTCCATATTTGTTGTTGCCTAAGACAACAGTGCCAGTCTCCCAGCTACTAATTCAAGTGCTTACCTTCCAGCTCAACCACCTCCATTCGCTCTCCTTCGACATCCTGGCCCACAAATTTCAGACCGTTTTCTTCAAATGTGTTTTTCAACTCTGGGTTTACCTGTGGAAGGCAAAGTGGTGTCATACAATCACTTCTCTTCAGAAAAGCCAATGTGGTGGCAGGGGTTGATAAATATCGATACATACCTCATATCTGTGTCTGTGCCTCTCTTCCAAATAGTCACCGTCTCCATACAGTTTTCCTATCCATGGAGAAAATATGGCTGTGCTTATTACAGACTGGCTAAACACATTAACACCACACCTTCGCCTCCAAAGAATAAATTTCAGAATTCTACTGGACCACCAAAGAAGATAAAGAAGAGACTTGCTGGACCAGCCTAGGCATGTCCAAAGTCTGTTTTGGGGACCTGACTGGCCCCCCAGCCATTTTTATCCAGCCCCTGTGGCAGTATATTTATTGGGGTCAAATCCTAAAAAAAGCTCAATAACTTTGGTCGGCCCTCACGCAACTCACGTTCACTTCATCAAATCTGGCCCTCTTTGAAAAATGTTTGGGCACCCCTGATCTAAACCAACGTGCTACATCCCAGTGGCCAACCAGATGCCTCCAAGAACTTCAATAATGACATCAAGGCAATTGTCTCCTCCTGTCACTCCCCAGCAACTGGCATATCATCTCTGGACCTGGTTCTATTTAACCATCACGGTCAGCAGCCACAGACTGAGCTGTCTAATCCCCTTTAAAATCAAAACTACTGGCCATCACATCTTCTAGCAGTGAATTCCATAATTTACATTTGCACTGTATGAAGTAGTATTTCTTGTCTACACTAAACGTGCTACCATTAAGTCCCTGTACCACCACAAAGTTTTGGTATGAAATGAGAGAAAAAGTCTCTGTTCCTGAAAAGTTTGTTCCAAGAAACTTTCCAGCTGGATCAACACATCTCTGTCATATTTATCCATTTTGTATTGCTTTTAAACTCATCTGTTATTTTTTTGTGCTGTTTTGAAACTGCTTTTATTATATGTTGTGTGCATCGCCAAGCGACATACGTGGAAGGAGACTGATCAATTTTAAATAACAACAGGAGTGGGAGCCATTTAGCACAAAATCTTCCAGTACTTAACACAATAGATCATGCATTTGTACCATCACTGTTCACCAACAAGCAAAAGGAAAGTGGAATACAAAGGAGGAGAGATAACATAGGTCTAGGAAGAGCCATACTCATGACTGAGTTCTTGGTGTGAAAAACTGTCTTCCTCTTCCCAAGCCTCATGGTCCCACCCATTTGACCAGGATTATGCTCCGGCATGTCTACGATCTGAGGAAAGTAATTCAAAAGAGGACAATGGGATTGAAAAGGAATTAGAAGATAAGCATACATCAAAGGGTAGCTTTGGGCATAAACAAAAGGCCATAAACATCAATCTTAATCATTTGTGTTCTACAAGTAGAAAACTGGTTTCATCACATTTCAATCAAGCCAAGAGATTACTTTAGAGAGGAGTCACGGGGCTCTGTAGTGGAACGGCCTGGAATTTCCAAATAAAAACAGATAGTCATTCAGTTCTGTAGGTTGGCTGGGGGCGAGGAAGGAGAAGAGAGATGCAACAGACACATAGGCTCAAGGGGACCATGGGCGAGTCACTGTCTCTTAGCCTAAGCTTCCTCACAAGGCTGTTGTGAGGATAAAACACGGAGAGAGAAAACCCTGTACGCCACCTTGAGCTCCTTGAAGGAAAGGTGAGCTATAAATGTCCATAAATTTAAAAAAATCAATAAAATAACATAAAAGCAGAAATATGGTGTTAACTGTAAATGATCCTACATCCTGGGCCTATATGCATCAAATTTGACATGCCATATTATAACTTATTTGAACATTATGTCCCACATGGATAGAGAGGTCTTGCTTTCTCTCCAGGCATATGGGCCAAAACCTGTCACACCCAGAGTAGACCTACTAAAGTTAATGATTATGGTTACATTAGGACCATTAATTTCAATGGTTCGACTCTGAGTAAAACTCAATTGAATACAACCTTGAAAGTTTTGACTTGTACAATGCAACAGAGATAGGCACCATAGCCGCAATGCTCCATTCATCAATTTGTGGTTGCATTCCATAAGACCATAAGGGGAGTATGTTTCACACCCCAGCCGTCTATTCTTGCCATTAATTTCTGTGCAAGCCAGCCAACGTATTTCATATTTTTGGTTCTCTATGGAAAAATGCTAAATGCTGAATGCTCTGGACGTGCAAGGAGTAAAACCACCCTAGGCTCAAAAATTACATCATACTTACCACTGGATGTGTAGTTTTGGGGTCAAATTCTGTAGAGTTGGCATCTGCCAATTACAAATGTTGATCAGATATGGCTAGCAGTGCAAACCCCAACTTTCCATCAGTCACTAGGTCTGCAGGATAGGTCAGCATTAACCCCAAATTGCAGGGCTGCAAGTGAGGGTTTGAGATCATGACCAAAGCATAATTTAGCTATGGGCTTATGGTTCACAGTCCAACCATTAACTACTCACATCCCATACCATATAAGGCTTCTTTTTTCAAAAAGGAGCCTCTAGGCACAAAACTCAGAAATATTAACACACAGCTAAAGAATACTTTTCAGGGTGCTCATGATGTGAGTTGGGCTGTACTGGTCATGCTATCATGAATACCTGTGACCCATCCTGCAGACTTGATTCAGGGATTACGGAGACAATATGTCCCTAAAGCACTCTCAAGCTACACAGATCTTAACTATTATCCTGTGAAACTCTAAGATGAGTAGCAAATGCACTGGAAATACTGCCTCCTATTCCAATCAGTTCAATTGAATACAACAGTTTGCACAGCAGATGTCTTTGGCTTGGAAAACAGTTACAAGGACAGAGTGAAGAAAAATGGGTGCTGTTCCCCTTTAAGGCTAGTCATTTTAAATGTCACAGGTAGTAATTTATACCAATCCACTAGAAACACCAGTCATTAGCAATCTTAAGTATTGGCACCCATAAATCCATCCCCAATGAAGTGTTTTTACATCATTGCATTTACCTTTCCAACCCAGGATATTGCGGGCGAATTCCACAACTGCTAGCTGCATTCCCAAGCAGACTCCTGCAGAAAAAGACAGCACAAGCACTCTCTTCAAGTCCCCAATAACTCGTCATAGCAACCACTATTTGCATCAGGGGCCACATAAGCACAAATACGACAAAAAGGTTACAATGATTTGGGGGGGGGGTGTACAGGGATGCTGATCTCTGCTTGTATGTCCCCCAAGCAAGCTCAAAGTCATGAAGAAAACATATATTGATCAGTGTAAACCAGAAACTCCTCTTGCCAGTTGCCTCTTACATTTGACAGGCTGCACAGCAACTCAATTACCTGATCTTGAGGTATTAGAGTGGATTATTGCCTAATAGTTAAAATCTCTACCTGGTGTGTAATAATAATAAAAAATCATCTCTCACCTAAGAAGGGTTTTTTCTGTTTTCTTGCCCAAGAAATAGCTTGGATCTTCCCTTCCGTTCCTCGAACACCAAACCCTCCTGGAACCAAGATTCCACTGCATAAAAGGGGGGAGAAATCCATTCAGTGACACCTGAAAGTCTGTTACACTTTCATAGAATCATAGAATTGTAGAGTTGGAAGGGACATGAAGGGTCATCTAGTCCAACCCCTGCAATGCAGGAAGGTGAACAATCTGCATTCCACAAAGCTTTTCATTATTATTTTAAACTTCAAACGTCTACACAGAAACAGAACAGAGTGACTCAAAAATGCAAATTACACCACTATGTTATACAAATACATTTCTTTTAGGTCGTATGTCCACTGCATCTGCCAACGATCTGTAGAACATGTCCATTTTTCAGCATACTAACTTTCTAATGGCTACCATTCTTCCTACATATGACATTCACTAATTTGTCCATCTCTTTCGCACATTTCATTATTCACTCTCAAGGGGCGGGAGTTTCAGAAGTTCAGTGAACATTCTTGGATCTTTTCCAAATAACTGCAAAGCAACAGCAGAAAGGCATGCTTAAAGTAAAGTATATTGTGCAGGGTTGCCTGATGTGTCTGACCTTCAAAATCTCTTTGCTACTTAGCAGACAAGCAGGTTTCCAGACAACAGTCTTCACCAAATGTGTAGTTCTCCTCAAACAAATGTTTTACATTTATAGCTGTTGTTTAATTAGAGTAATCCTTCTGAAGCCAGGCAATTGAAGCATATAAAAGGGGACTGGCTTCAAAGGCTGAACACCATGGCTGTTTTGCTCCCCATCTCCAAAAGAGACTATTCAGAATGATTTAAGTGCTCTGCAGTATCAATCTATGTATGACAAGAGTCAAGAGATGCAAGTAGACGTTCCTTCCAAGGAAGTGCAACCCTTCAACAGCTGCCTGCAGTATCCTTGGAAATTTGGAGTGCACGACTAAAATGCAATATACACTACTTCTGACCATGTATACATGGGATAGAATTGTATACATATATTTGGTTTATGTCCCACTCTATCTTTTTGTGGTTTTATTGTACTATATTGACTTTGTTTTGTATCTTTAGACATAATAAATAAAAATATTTATTACGGGGAAAAGGATGCATTCACAGCTAAAAAGTGAATCTCATTAATATACTCTGTTCCAGAATCCTGCCACCATCATCAAAGAATTATAGAGTTGAAAGGGACCATGAGGATCGTTTAGTCCAACCTCGTGCAGTGCAAGAATCTATGACCCAACATAGGGCTCGAACCCACAACCCTGAGATTAAGAGTCTCATGCTCTACCAAATGAGCTATTCTTCAGAGTTATCAACTGGCATTCAGTGGCAAATTGCTTCTGAGCATCCAGGATTTATGTAACAATTGCAGTCAACTGCTATTGAAAGACCACTGGCTATTAATATATAACTAGACTCTTATTTGTGGCAGTATGATTTCTTGCCATTGAGTAACAGGATGTGTGGCACGTTGGGTTTTGTGCAACTAAGTTCTGATGAGTTAACCTCATCCATCCATTTCCACGAGTCTACCCACTGTCTACTTGGCTCATAAGAAAAAAAGGAAAACGGCCACTCTAACTCTATATAAACAGGCCCAGCCAGACTAGAATACTGAGCCAACCAGGGAACAATAAAAGAAGCCTAGAATGATGCCAGTAGGAGTCACTGCGTCTCAAGGAGGAAAGCAAGGTTATGTATGCCTTACTCAGCACTACAGAGTTTCTGCCAGGCCTCATGGTATCGAACTGGTTCTTCTTGGAGAGTAGCTGGTTCCAAGTCAGCAGAATCAATGTACTAGGAAGAAATCCATTTTTAAAAAAACGTGAGATTTAAACAGAATCAGAGGTACCACTTTTTTAGCTCATTGAAGCAAAAACTTTTCCCCTCCCTCACTGCTGGTATTATTATTATACAACCACATCAAACACTATCTGAAGAGATTGACACATATTTCTTTTTGTTTCCCCAAAACTATGTATGACACAACTGTTCCAATTATTGAAGCACAGAATTTTTGCACCCATCAAAAAATACAGGTCTTGTATTGCAAAACCGATGTTATTTTTGATGGTCAATTTATTGTTCTGTTCTCAAATCTTTACTGTTTGGAGCCAAAAGGGCCTCTACCACCCCTCTCCAATATCCTTGGCACTCTAGAATTGGAGGCCCAGTCTCCAGGTGCAGAGACTGCCTCTGGGTATAGTAAGAAATGCAAGAGAGAAGGATGGGTGGGATGCAAACAATCTTTTCTGAAACCATCAGATAATCCAACAGTTTGTGAAGGAAGACATCCACATAGGCTGACACAGTTTAAGAGCCTTCCATTTGGTGGAGGGCTTCTACCATCATGACAACTGTTGCATCTGTTTGCTCTGAAGCTACAAAGATGGAGGTTTCAAGGTGTCACATTACATGCAAGATCTCTTCCAAGAGGGTTTTGAATTCCTATAGCAGCAAACTGTAGCCCTCCAGACATTCTGGACCTCAAATCCCATCATCCTTCACCATTGTCCATGCTGACTGAGGCTGATGAGAGATGTAGCCCAGAACTTATGAAGGGCACCAGGCTGCCTACCCTTCCCCTGTAGTTTCTAGATCTGAATTGCTGTTTAAAGTAAACAAAACCTATATTCTGCTTAGTGACCTTCCTATCCACTTTTGTGGGGGGCAAGGGAAGAATGGATGGCCTCTTTCCCCATCCATATATTTTATATGGCAAGCTTCCCAAAATATTTTGTCCCCTGGAAAGTAAGAATACCCAGCTGGGGATTCGAAACAGCATCACCATGATGCTTCTACCACCAATTAAGTCCAATGGCTATGCAAGTAGCAGCAGGTTAGCAAGCTTTGTTATCCTCAGTGCTGCTTGAATGTAACATTAAATGGATTGTGTTTTTTCTAAATACACTAGATTTTTGTGCATGAGTATTTTGGGGCTGGAAATATTGGCACCTTGGCTGCTGCTGAAGCACCATTCTCAAACAGGAAAGTACATCCTGTTTCTTGCTGCTCTTTGCTTTAAACATGAATCCAGAGGAGACAGCGATTCTGCTGGGGCTAGTGGAAAAGCATACCTTGATCTCAAGCTTGTGATTGATAGCCAGGGCAGAATGTTCCAAAGCTTTGATGACAGAAGCATAGGAATCTGAAAACTTTGTGTATTTGCCAACAAGAGCAATAGAGCAGGTCTCCAATAAGCGATCATATCTGTGTGAACAAAACATAAAAAAGCACAACACTGTATCTTCTATCTTTAACCTTTAAATGCGCAAACTATATACTATTAGCTAAAATAATTAGTTAAAAGATCAGACCTGCATGATCAAGCAGCCTCTCGCTTTGGCAGCACATATGCAATATTGTGTATGTTTAGAGCCCAGGCATACAAAGCCAAATGTTGAATGAATAATATGATTCAGCACGAGAATTCTCAGGCCTGGTCTATATATGCAAATAATAAGATGGTAGATCCCTGAGGTTGTAAAATTGATTCTACCACTACAGAATGAAGATATGGGGAGAAGGTGTTTTTTTTAGGCTTCTCTACATGAAGACATGTCTACTGAGAAACATCCCATTGGGCTCAATGGGGCATACTCCCAGCTTAGTGGTATAGGATTGTAGCCTTAATTAAGTTTAAATCTTTCCCTTAATTCCCTTTACTGGAGGTTTTTAAGCAAAGGTTGGATGGGCATCTGTCATGGATGTTTTAGTTGAGATTCCTGCATTGCAGGGGGTTGGACTAGATGACCTGTGGTGTACCTTCCAGCTCTATGATTCTATGTAAAGGTAAAGGTAAAGGTAGGGATGATTCTATGTACTCATCCACATATTATAGTTACTTCAGTCCAGTTAAGATAAAACTATAAAGGATAACACAGGAACTAGTCTACAGCAAAATTTGCCAAGTTCTAACTTACTGTACCTGTAAAAAGATTTATCTACAGTTTTTCTGTGGGTGAATAGTTAGGAAGAGAATCTATTCTTGCCAAAATACTCTGGAGCTCAGGAGGGCTAAGGAAAAACAAGCTCTCCTCCTAGCAGCTCCTCTGCTAACACAGTAGGTCAGAATAGCACTGTTGCTTCTTACGAGTGAGCTCACCTGTCAGCCATCTCCTTCCATTTCATGAGCATTCTCCTAGGCTGCTTTTCAATGGGAAGGTCAAGCCGGTGTCGGAAATAATCAACCACCCCTTGCTCCTCAAGCAAAAGAGGTACCCGATAGATGGAAGAGACATCATGAACACAAATTACCTGTTCAATAAGAGAAAGAATACCCACTGTCACATTTATGATGTGCATAATACACAGCTCTAGTACCTGGGAGGATTTTTTTTTAAAAAAACTTTATATGTTGTATATTGCAAAGGGAAGATTTTGCTACATGCACAGACCAGATCTATGACCTAAGTACAGTGGTACCTCCGGTTGTGAACAGGAGGTCCGGCCGTATCCCGAAGTTTTCGCAACCAGAGGACCGCTTCTGTGCACACACACAGAGGTACGACTGTACACAAATAAATGTGCCAAGGGGATCAAAACACATACATTTAAACAATTTTTACCTGTTCTGGTTCTACATGACAGAACATGGAAATCTTCTCTTTTACTGAGGTATCTAGAGGCGTGGAGCATCTGCATACAATCTAGGAATGAAAACAGTAAGTTATCAAACAATACTGCACCAGGTTATAAACCTAACCTTTAGCACTTGGTAGGTTAATGAAATATGCCTTGTAGCCTTCGGCAAACAAAATGCTTCATGGCTATTTGTCGATATGGCATCATTTAAAACAACTCTCTCCACCCCATGACTTATGACATTTGAAAACTTCTATAAAACCAGCTGAGTGTGATTTTTACATGCTACAGCAAACTTACCAGATCTGGCGAGAGACCAAGACCCCGGAGTTCACGAACACTATTCTGGGTGGGTTTTGTCTTCTGTTCTCCTGTAGAGCTTGGCTAGCACACAAGCATCAAGAAATATGTATAAGACAGTGTGTCAAATCTACAGCCTCCAAAGTATTATGTACTGCAGCAACATATACAGCCATCATCCAAGTTTTAGCAAATCTAACAAATCACTGAAGGAAACAGCAAGCAATAACAGCAAAATGAAGTATTTTTCACTGGCCCAGAATAATGTAAAATTGATTTTATCTGAACATCATTAGAAGACAGCTTCACATGCTATAATAAGGCATGATGAACAATTTAGTATTAAATGTGCCTATACTGATTAATTCCTTATCAGATACTTTCAGAAACATGATTTAATGCTTCTGTTTCGATGAACAAAACTCACAGGAGTTTGGGGTATTTTTCTATGCATACGAGTAAGGCTCCACTAAATTTATTACAATACAAATGGAAGAAGCTATCAATGTCATGGCCTTACTTCCACATAAATCTGTACAGGACAATTTAGGTAGTGCCTGGTAGATTCAGGTTACTTCTCCAGAGATAATCTATGCAATTTGATACAAACATCAACTAGTGTTTGCATTTCACAACATATGAATATTGTCTGAATTACTATATTTTACTTAATATTTTTGCCTTTAGGCCTTTTTTCATACTATTTTTTTTTTAAAGTACTGGTGTTCATAATGCTAAAAAAATGCCAATTTCATTTCCCATTTCCAAGGACACACTTCTAATCATCTGAGATGTAGCAACATCATTAAAGAACTGATACGTTTTCCCAAACTAGTTAAGAAGGTCACAAATGAAAATAGTTTGTTTTATTTTTAGAGAAACTTATTTTTCCACTCTACCAAAATAATGAGGGAAGCTTACAAATTTCCTTATGTACTGCTGCAACAGTCAGAAACAACAAACAAACCTTATACTGAACATCTTACCTGTGGTACCAGACTGACATGAATATTACAAAACTTTTCCCGCTTGACTTTGAATTGAAATTGGCGGAATGCCTCGATGAAGGGCATACTTTCAATGTCTCCTACAGTTCCTCCAAGCTAAAACAGAGAGATCTAGAATTAAGCACCATACTCTGTTTTTAGAACACAAAGACAGTGTCAATGTCACTCTGTATAACTATCAGCAGATCACCTCAAAGTATGCTATGTAATAAGATGCTGGGTGATGCAAGCCATAGGTTGGATCCAGAATAAATTATCTCCACTTCAATTTCATTTATTTCAATGGGTACTAAGAAATAACTAACTATCCTATCCCAGTTCTTTGAATGGAACTAAAGTTCAACTCATTCAGCCTGGATTCAAATAAAAGTGTTTGCCAGCCAAGCAAGATCAACCCAGAACAATTAGGTGTTTGACACTTTCACGTTTCCAGTTGACCCAACGAATATTTTTTCTTTTAAATTTCCTCCATATTCTGTGACTGCAAGCAAAATCTTCCCAGGAAATTAGTGCTATATGTTATCTGGAGAACATATGAAAGATTTTGCTCTCTCAAGGGATGGAAAGGTTACTTTAATGCAAACAAATCCTTAGGTGAACAAATATAGAACTTGCTAAAAGGAGGGAGGAAATTGCTGACCGTCTCTCCAATGCCCCTATCAGAATTCTAACCAGAGTACTGTATCAATATATGACATTTCCTAAAAAGATATCGGAGTAGACTTACTGGACTTAATAGAGCTAGGTTAGTCATGTTTGTTAATTTCAAGGAGTCTATTCCAAGTATGACTAAAATTAGATACAACTCTTTGGCCAAATTTGCATGTTACTCTAAAAAAATACATGGATTACTGCAAACTGATGACCAGAACAAGCTGCAGCAAATCTTGGGCTTGTATGCCACCTACTCCCCTCCTCCTCCCACACGAGGAAGAGATCAGAAATTTTCACTTACACTTTTGCTTTGTTGTTTCATCCAAAATAGAAGAATACTGTTAATATTAACTATGGTTTGTCTGAAACAAGCCAGCATGAAAAACAATGGCCATGTGAGAAAGAGAATAAGCATCAGGCACAACCTTCCTACAGCTCACCAACACTGCAATACACTATGGATTAGCAAGACACATCGACATTCAGCCTTTAACCTCTGCAACAGATTATGGATACCAACCTCAATCACACAGACTTGAGGTTCTATGCCATCGTCATCTACTGGGATTCGTGCTTGCCTCATTACCCACTCCTGGATAGCATCTGTAATGTGGGGTACAACTGCAAAACGAGACAATACAAGAAGAGAAGAAGAGAAGAGTTTGGAATATATTTGTCCATTTTCAAACTAAAAACAATAATAAAACCAGTATCTTAGAGTTCACATGCTCCATGCCCAACACAGAGCAGTGCCCTATTAATCACCAGATATTTGCTGTGACTTGCACATGACATGACTAGGGCTGAAATCCTATTCCTCAGCTTATATCTTAGTTTTAGAACCCTCTCAACATGGACTACTCTTCTTTTATATTTGTTTAAAATAAGCAGACCCTGCCACTGGAAAACTGTTACCAAGAACCAGGGCTACTATGTACCATATTTACCCAAATTTATTGCACTTCTTTTTTGGCCAAATTAGGGTGCGCATTAGATTTGATGGCACCAGCAAATACTTCTTTGGTTTCAAAAATTGAGATGCACATTAAATTCGAAGGTGCATTAGATTCACGTAAATATGGTATATTTTTCTTTGATATACTTTGTATATTTTCATTAATATACTGATTTAGTTCCCCTCTCAATATTCCTAATAAATACCCAGATGATGTAGGAATTGCTATAGCCTTGTCCCAAACACATTGCTCCCATGAAGTTGCCACTCCTGTTCCAAACAGTAGAAATACTGACAATAATATGAATCAAGGCAGAGATATTTTAGGTCAGAAAACAACATAAACGGTCAATTTGAACTTCACAAGCCAAACCACACCATAATGATTTATATATTGTCCACATATATGTATATATCAAGTGTTGCCGTGCCTTATTTTTAGAATTATTTGTATACTTTTCTCAACTGTGCATGCCACCTTGAGAGTCAAGAACAAATGAGCAGAAGGGATAAATGTGAACATGCCCATCTTTGCCAGCTACAGATCAGAACGGCATTCAGCTGAAGTACACAGAGAACCAAGCATTGCCTTTGTGGTACAAAAGGCACAAGGCCTGTCATAATACTGGAAACGCTGATATGCTGACCTCTATTAAATCCAAGTGAACCCAGTTCCAATATCCTACCTTGAACTGTTTTCCCAAGATAGTCTCCCTTCCTTTCTTTGTTGATGACATATTGATATATCTTCCCTGTGGTCAGATTATTGTCTTTTGTGAGTCGGATATCAAGAAAGCGTTCATAGTTGCCCAGATCCAAATCCACTTCCCCTCCGTCATCCAACACAAACACTTCACCTAAAACCAAGTGACATTCATAAGTTAGACTTGCTTGAAGCAGTAACTACCTTCTTCCCTACAAATACTAACCAGTATTTCTATACTGTACCCTAAAAAAGTTGTCACCAACTCCATCTATAGCACCGGTAATTCCAAACCCTCATCCCAATGCAACAGTCAGAGTGCAATTATACACCACCATCCCTCAAAACATCCTCAGCATTATTTTATTCTTAATGTTTAAAAGTTTGCTCTTTCTCTCCATCTTACCATGCTCATAAGGAGAAAAGGTGCCTGCATCAATGTTAATGTATGGGTCAATTTTAATTGAAGTTACGTGCAAGCCACATGATTTGAGGATTGTCCCAACGCTGCTAGCAATTATTCCTTTCCCAATCCCAGAGATAACACCACCTGTTACCAGAATGTACTTCATTTGTTTTAATACCTGGAAAATAAAAGAAAAATTAATTTGACAACACAGTAATAATAATAATAATAGTAGTAGTAGTAGTAGTAGTAGTAATATCTGCCTAGATACTGGAACAATGGTGGTGTACTTAAATCGAAACTTGGAAACTATGTTGAAAATGAAACAGAAAATGTTTTAAGTTTTTATAGAATAAATGCACTAACACCACCTGCACAAAACTGTCAATGGTATGTGAAAGATCTTTTAACCAATTTATTTCTGTGAACTTTGTCCAATTAAAACTAATAAAGACAGAACAATTATACTTTAAACTTTATTTTCCATTTGGATGTTGTTGTTACATTCTAGGCTTAATTTATACATTTAATTCCATCCCCTTATTGCCTTAGGGAGCAATTCTAGACACACCTTCCTATATAGTAAGCCCCATTGAAGTCAACAGGATTTACAGCTGAGTATTCTGTAATGAAGGTTTTCTTATAATGTAGATTGTACTGTGTATTCTGCTGCTTTTAAAATCACTTTTTGTTTTAAACTGTTGTATGGTTTCACTGGTCATTTTGTATCCATGTTAGATTGTATTTCTGCATTTTCACGATGTTTAATATATTTTGAAACTTACTTTGTTTTGTATTGGTTTTACGTAAGCTTTGTGTACTTTTTTGGCAGGCAGAGTAAAAATTAAACCACAATGCACCCGGCATACAGATAGCAGTCTATAAATATAATAATGTAGCTACCAGTGAAAAGTAGAATAACTTGCAACAGCCAAAGGAAACCGGCAGTCCATCTAAAAATAGGATATTGACTTCCAAGTTCCCAGAATTTTAGGGACAAATTTGATACAAACTACATTGACTCTTCACAGTGCATAACAGGAACAACTGTATGCAAAACTTCTAACTCCATTTAAAAGTTAATGTGACACATTCTTTTACCTATAATTAACCTCATAAAATCCACTACTCTTATTTATAGCGTATGCCTTGCTTAAAGGAACAGTGAGACAGAAAATCATAAATATGTCTTGTTCTGCGTAAGCAGGAGAACAAATCATAAAGGAAAGCAGGACAGGGATGGGAGCCATCGGTCATTTATTTATGCTATTAATTTCTAATACACCTTTGATATATATTTAAAAATTAAGGTTGCTTACAAAATAAAATTTAGAATCTGAATAAAAACAAAAATAATAAAACAATAGTGTATAAATAGTGTATAGTGTATAAACTAGCAGGAACATCCAGCAGTGCTTTCAAAAAAGGAAAATCCTCACAGATTAAAAGCCCTGGCAAACAGCATGATTTTGCAGAGTTTGGGGTTGACCTCTGTAAGATCTCTGAAGAGGCGTTCTGGTAGACATAATTCCTCCACTGCTGCCAGTTCAGTGTCCTCCAGCATGGAATTAGGGAGAAGAATATAAGCGTATGATAGTGGTAATGTGACTGGGTGGGGACAAATTAATGATGCAAGCCAAGGAATGTGTGAGCCAAGTAGGTGTCTGAAAGTGGGGAAGGAAGGAGACCAACCAGAATGAAATAAAGTAGTAGATTTCATCTAGATTTAACTATCCTACTCCAGTTAATTTACTCTAGAAGTTTTGACAAGAAGCAAAAGGACTCTTGCATCACCATAAAATCCAGCATATTAAGTGGGTCTTATGTCACAAGCAACAGCAAACGTAAAGAATAGGTTACTGGTGCCTTAAAGACTAATAAATGTATCATGACACAAGTTTCTGTGGACTACATTGCATTTGATGAAATCAACACTAGTCCACAACAGCTTATGCCATAATAAATGTGTTCAGTCTTTTAAGAGCCAGATACCTTGACAACTGCTGCAAGAGACTAACGTGGCTACTCCTGTGGGAAAAGAAAGTTCCAGTGTGGCACAGTGGTTAGCTTCTTAGACTAGAATGGAGAGATATGGCTCCTCTGGATGATCCTGCATTGGTCACTAATCCATTGCAAGGATACAATGAAAAGAGATGAACAACTTACATTATCCCAGAGTCCTTGGAAGGACAGTACTGTATAGTAAAAGTGTCATAAACAAACATATCAGCTTACAGTTTACAGCCTACTTGCATTTGATGAAACTTACAACACAGCAATTCTGTTTGTCTATTGCAACTAACACAGGGATGCGGGAAGTCTAAAGATTACTTCATCTGTTCATATGAAATAAAAAGTTTTGGAAAAGCTGTCAGGGTACATTTAGCTGGAATGCGTGTCATATCCAACACATTTGATGCCTCTCCAGGCACATTCCATTGCCCCCCCCATAAATATTGCAAGAAATGTGGGGGGGGGGGGATTAACTGGGGCAGGGGAGGGTGGGAGGAAAGAGACCAGGGAAAGAGAAGATCAATGAGAACCAAAAAAATCTCAATCAGATAAAAGGGTATAAAATATGATCTTCAATTAAGTTTTGAAATATTACCAGCCGTATCACCCCAATTTAGGGTATGGCTGGAATGCACATCATTAATAGGAATCTCTTTAGGCACAGAATTCAACTGAGGATGGGAACAGAGGCCTTTCTTTATGCGGGAGGGGAGACAAGAAGAAGAAAAAAGGAAGGGGGTGTGCTATATATATATTTTTACCTTTCCTCCAAGCAAGCACCCCTTTTATCCTCTCAACAACCCTGCGAGGCAGATCAGGTTGTCAGAGAAAGTAAACCTTCATGGGAGGGGGGGGGGCAAGAATTTGAACCTGGGTCTCTGCCATTCCTAGAGCCAACACTTCATTCTCTCTAGGCCATGCTGACCAAAAACCAGCACCAGTTGTGGGGCAGTTAGATAATCTGACACAACTCGGTCTCATGATGTCTCAGCTCCTTCCCTGACCTGTATCTAAATACGGGGCAAAGCCACCTCTGCTGCATTGGGGGGGGGGGGGGGGGAGCTCTCCTGATCCGTCTGCTGAGGTTTTTTTTTTGGGGGGGGGGGTCGTCTCTGGACTTCAACGCCCACCCTTCTCACCCCTCCCAAAACCAGCATCGCTGAGCATCTGTGGTACGCAAAGGACGGAGGCAGCCCCGATGAAAGAGAGGGACGACCCCACAGACGAGGCAGCCTATGGGGAGGGTCTGGTCAAGGGAAAGAAGCGACCCCTTTCGCTCGCCCTTCTCCTCAGCTCAGTCTAACCGCCTTCCCCCCTCGACTCTCCTTTCTGGCGGGGGGGGGACCCCGACAGTTTGGCTGCCCCCTCACGCGGCAGCCTCGAAGCTCGCGCCCCGCGACCCCTTTCCAGCCACGACATGCGCGCGCGCTTTGCCCCCGCCCCTTTTAACGGCCGTTTCCCCCTCGCGCTCCCCTCACCCGCGAAGCCGAGGAGGAAAAACGGCCCGCCCGACTCGCCTGCGCCGAATCTCTCGAGGCCGGAACCGGAGGAGGGGGAAGCAGCGCCGCGAGCGCGTGAAGCCGGCACCGCGCGGTTAGAACACATGGGATGGGGATGGGGAAAGAGCAGGGAGGAAGAGGAGGAGCCAGGCGCCGGCGGGCTCCAGAACATGTATACATAGGCATATTTTCATGAGGAAGTGCGCCTGCGCAGAGCTTGGCGCGAGCTGTCCGCCCGCCTTCTTCTCTGGGCCCGCTTGTGATTAGCTGGGGCTTGACAAGGGGCGGGGAGAAGGCCGGGCGGGCCGAGAATGAATGGAGTGAGTGCATGAATGAATCGCATGTGCGTTAGATGGGCGCCGAGGATGAGCCACAGGCTCGCGATCGTATGCAGGTCTGTGGACATAGGAGCCGGATCCTAGGGGACGAGGTCCTTTAAGGGCTCCCAATAAAATATTTTTATATTTTTCCCAGTAGTAATGTATGGAAGTGAGAGCTGGACCATAGAGAAGGCTGATCGCCGAAGAATTGATGCTTTTGAATTATGGTGCTGGAGGAGACTCTTGAGAGTCCCATGGACTGCAGGAAGATCAAACCTCTCCATTCTTAAGGAAATCAGCCCTGAGTGCTCACTGGAAGGACGGAGCCTGAAGCTGAGACTCCAATACTTTGGCCACCTCATGAGAAGAGAAAACTCCCTGGAAAAGACCCTGATGTTGGGAAAGAGGAGAAGGGGATGACAGAGGACAAGATGGTTGGACAGTGTTCTCGAAGCTACCAGCATGAGTTTGACCAAACTGCGGGAGGCAGTAGAAGACAGGAGTGCCTGGCGTGCTCTGGCCCATGGGGTCAGGAAGAGTCGGACACGACTAAATGACCAAACAACAACAACAATAAAATATTTGAGGGGGCTGCCGCCCACCCCCCAAGTTAATGGGTATTGCTGCCCAAATGGTGTGCGTGTGTCGCATATTATGATCAGTTCTGCAGGATGACGCTTACATGGGCTCCCCCCACCCCAATTTTTTATTCAAGTTGGCACCCCTGTCTACGGAGACGTGTGTTCTGCTGTGTTGCGCACAGAGTAGCTGCTGCTTTGGTTGTCTTCCTTGAAATCCTCCTGAACAACCCTTGCTCGCTGCATATTTGGTCACGCAACTGTAGCGCCTGCCACCTTTAGCTTTAAGGTGTGGCCAGGCATCAGAGAGGGTACATACAGCAGAGGGAGACATGGGAAACAGGGCCCATTCCATTGACATGGCTGAGTGACAAGCTTCATTGGGCTCCTGATCATTCATGCTGGTGCTTTGCAGCAGGCTTTCCTCTTCCCTCCCCTTTTCCTTTTGTGTTGTAGCTTTTTGTTGTCATTGTTAGCCTGTACACGAGGTCTGTCTTGTTAAGCTCATGCAGTGAACATGCATTACATATAAAACAAATTACCAAGTATTTGGTTTTGTGAAGTTTCTATGCTGCCCATCAGTAAAGCCCCTGAGAACAGTGTACAACAAAATAACAAACAGTAAATATATAAAACATGTTCATAATAGGAAAGGGGGGAATCTAGCCCAGTATTGTCCACCCTGACATCAGATCTGCAAAAGTGCAGCTGTCAGTTTGTTTCCAGTCATGGCGAATCTTTAACAGGAGATTGTACAGATAACAGAAAATACAGACAGTTGAAGCAGCTGACTTTCATAAACTAGATTATTAAGAACATAGGAAGCTGCCTTATATCTAGTAAAACCATTGGTCCCTCTAACCCAGTATTGTCAACTCTGACTGGCAGCAGCTCTGCAGGGTCTCAGGCAGAGAAGCGTGTTACTCATCAGTTGCTTTTAGCTGAAAAGATAATGGTTTGAGCCTGGGACCTTCATGTAGAAGAACGTGTCTCTATCGCTACTGCTCCTACTTTGCTACTGATATTGTCAGCACTGTGTATATCTAAATACACAAACCCTGCAGTCTCAATACTGTACTGCCGTGGTGGGGGAGCTATGGTCCTCCAGAAATTTGCCAGACTCCAACCCCCATAAGTCCCAGCCAGCATAGCCAATGGTAAGGGATGCCATCGCGGCTGCACCCCCCGTGCTGGGTGCCACATCCCCTGCCAGCTCTCTACCCCCCCACCAGAGCTTGAAGCTCCGCCACTGGGTGATGGGAGTTGTAGTCCAGCCACGTTTCCTATAACCAGTGTAATCCTATGCATATTTACTCAGAAATCAATTCCACTGTATCCGATGGTGCTTAGCACTGCAACCTTGTTGACAGAAATAATAACGTATTTGTTTCATTGTTTTACCACTGCCATCATTTCCTTCCCTCCCTCCGTTGTCTGCCTAGTGTCTATTTTCAGACTGTGAAGTCTTTTGCTGCAGGGACCTGCCCTCTCATTCTTGGTAAAACACGATGCACATAAGAAAGAGTATCTGTAAATGAATAAATAATAACTATGTGTGCATATGGGAGGGAGGACTGCAGGGTCTTTTTAAATATATACATATTTAATTCCATTTTCCAATATAACAAGAGAATAATTGACACACACACAACCCCATTAAACTGATGTGTGCCTGGAGACACTCAAGACCAGTACAAACATTCCACATGCAGCTTGAAATTACTTAATTATCAATTTCAGAGGAGAACATCAAGATGTATTGGTGCATTCATGTGTTGTTGTTGTTGTTTTTTAAAAGCATAACTCCAAAATGATGGAAAGAAGCACTGGGGCCCTGGCAACTGCCTGAAGGTGTTGGATACTGTCCTAAAGCAGAGGTGGAGAATCCTTGTGGGCCAGCAAGACAGATCTTTATCTCCCTCCACCTGGGAGCTATGAAACTAATGGGGCTATGAAATTACTATGAAAGAAATGAAGCTTAAGCTTTGGGGCCCCTAATTCCAGAGGGGCCCCTGAAGCAAATTTAGCCAACATTGCTTAAAATAAATTAGGTCTAGTACACTGAATTTGAGTCACACAACTCCATTTGATTATTTTGTTGTTGTAGATATTTCAACCATCCCAGAGTTTAGCAGCAGCACAGATGTTATAAAGGTGTGGTGATCTGTCCTGGTACAACCCCATTGAAGAAGATTGTTGTGGTGCGATTGTTGGAATCCATCTGTCTTGAGAGACAATGGAGTGCGCCTCCTGGGGTGAAGCCCAACTCCTGGAGAATCACAGCACCTGCTAAATTCTTTCACCTTTGGTGGACGTGCCCAAGGATTAAGACCTTCTGGGAAATGATCTATAATGAAATGAAAAAGGTATTTAAATATACCTTCCTGAAGAAACCAGAGGCCTTTCTCCTGGGCATGGTCGGCCAATTGGTGTCAAAGAAGGATAGAATTTTCTTTATGTATGCCACAACAGCAGCAAGAATACTTTTCGCGCAGTATTAGAAGACACAAGAACTACCCACTCTGGAAGAATGGCAGATGAAGGTGATGGACTATATGGAATTGGCAAAAATGACTGGCAGAATCAGAGACCAGGGAGAAGAGACGGTGGAAGAAGATTGGAAGAAATTTAAAGACTATTTACAGAAATATTATAAGATTAATGAATGTTAGAATGACATCGGATGGAGGTTAACAGGTTATTAGCAACAATGTGGTGAAGGAGTATGGAAAATTTGAAGGTCAAAAGGTGTAAAATTAAAGGTCTAATATATTAAGATATTAAGAAGATTAAGAAACATTAAGATATTAAGATAAAGATTAAGATAAGATAGAGGGAAGGGATTTGCTGATTAAATATTTGAATTGGAATACAGAGAGGGGAGGTGTGGGGAAGTCTGGGAAATAAGTAAATGCAATTAATATTATGAAAATGGAATTGTCTTTATTTGTTTTTGTTTTTCTTTTTGTGTATTTTAGTATTTTTTCTTTTTCTTTTTTTCCTATGTAAAAACCTTAATAAAAATATTATATATAAAAAAGAGAATCACAGCACCTGCTGTGGCTGTAGAGATGAGTAACTTGTAACTGCTGCTGTGTTAGCAGCACCAAAGTGACCTCTGCAGGGCACAAGGAGTGTGTATGAAGGTCCTGGGCCGCCCAGACAACAAGACCCCCCACTTGGCCGACTGATGTCCAAAGGAAAGCAGAGCAATACATTTGGCACCAGTTTGGCAGCAGGAGTTGGTAGAAGGAGGCATACAAGGCGCCATCCCATGCCCTCCAACATTTCTCCAATGAAAATAGGGACATCCCATTCCATGACGATAATTCTACTATTTATAGCCCACACATCTTACTGAGTTGCCCCAACCACTTTGGGCAGCTTCCAACATATATAAAAACATAATAAAACATTTAAAAATATAAAAAAAACGTGCCTATACAGGATTGCCTTCAGGCAGCTCTGGAGTCAGATACCCTCCAACATTTCTCCAATGAAAATAGGGACATCCTAAGGAAAGGGGCACTTGGAGAGTCTGCCATCCAACTGTCCTTAGCCTTTTCTTCTCCCGAAGATGTCCCACAAGGTAGTGCGTACCGATTGTTCCTCAGGGAAGCCTTTCTCACAAATGAGTATGGCCACAAGGCAGCAGAGCTTTGGGATCAGAGTTTTCCTTCTCCCAGATGGGCTACTTTCCCAAGTTGACAAGCCCCTTCTGCCCTATATACATGCATAAATATACCACAGAACAGGGGGGGAATTGTACAATACAGTAATATTCCATACAACGTATTGGGAACAAAAAATCAATACACCAGCCCATCCTAACATAACAGTAAGAAAAACATCAGCAATATGCAGAGAATAAACAAAGTAATGGCCCCATCTACTTCCTAGCAGATAAACATAAAAACTCCACAACACACACACACACACAACCCCTAGTGTCAGATGGTGGCTTTGGGGTGGATGAGGGCAAATAGGTCCATAATAGATGCAAATCAGATGGAGGTATTATGGATAGGGGAAGTGATAGCTGCAAGAACACATCACTCTGTTTGAATTAACATTTAGTAGGGCTTAAAAGTGAAAACCTTCAGATTGACCCAGAGAACAGAGCTCCTTTTATCGTAATAGGAAGACTGGTTTACATACAGAAAGTGCAAGTGTCATAATAGGAGGAATCAGAATGGTGCACGTCCAGAAACATAGAAAGGCCAGCCCCGTTACACAGAGGCGTAAACCAAAGAGGGACAGTTGTCTTGGAGGTATCCATTATTCAAGTAACACAAGGCCTCTTTGTCTTGTATATAAAAGGCACTAGTGTGCATTAGGGGCTCTGCTCACTAGATGGCGGAATTAGACCATGCAACATCACAAGGGAAACAACCGAACAAAGAAGTTGTCCAGCAATAACACCATATATCCACCTATCATTAGGCAACAGTGGTGCAGATGCACATTCTGCAGCTAGGAGGATTATTAGCAGGTTTAAAAAAACATTTGTCTTCAAATGCTCAACCCCCCCCCCTGCGATATTTAGAGATTATGGACTGGAAACTCGTAGCAGGAGCTTATCAAACTGTAATGATGACACTGGCATGGCTATAGAGCTGTAAAAGTAGAAGGAAATCTCCTAAGGCCATGGTTTTACAATACTGTAAAGCAGAGCAAAGACTGCCTCAAAGACTGAAACAACATAGACTGAAACAAAGACTGAAACAACACGGACCCTGCTATCATGATCTGAGGTCCTTCTTTGCGTTCCTCCTCCATAGAAGTCTGGAGGGTGGCGACACAAGAACGGGCCTTTTCTGCTGTGGCTCCATGTTTGTGGAATGCTCTCCCCAGGGAGACTTGCCTGGTGCCTTCATTACATGTCTTTAGGAGCCAAGCGGAAATGTTTCTCTATAACCAGACCTTTGGCCAATTAGCATTCTATAGCCTGTTACATGTGTTTGTGGGAGGGGAGGGATTTATTAGTTTTCTTTTTGTATTTTTCGTTATTTTGTATCTGTTTTGTATTTTTCTGTTGTGAACCTCCTTGTGATCTTCGGATTGAATTAATAATGAAAATAAAATAATCACTAGCCCTGTTCACATGGCATGACGATAGTGCAATTTGACTGTTGTTTTAATAATGTGGAATTTTAGTTCACTGTTGCTGTTGATACAATTAACATCGTAAACCACATAAAAGGTGAGTTAATGGGAAATTAACTAAGTAAAAACAAAAACTGGATAGGACAATAAATGAATGGTTACAAGACTTGCCCCAGACAGATTCACTAGGCTGTGTGAACAGCCCCTAGACGTGTACAAAATTGTAGCCATATAGACTACAGTCTATACCAACAAAAAAACAGGATCCCTGATTACCTCTATACAATAGGGGGCTGTTCACATGGACCATTGAATTATGTGAAGATAAGGGGTGACCCCAGAAGGTGTCCTCACATTTCTCCCCTCCGTTTCTTCTCCCCCCTCATGTATACGTCATGTTGCTTGAACAGGGCTACAGCCTTCTTGTCTCTCATTGATCCTTGTGGTGACCCTGCTGAAGTCAAAGTTAAGCTTTCCATTGATCTGCCTGGTTATTATTTGTTACTTTGGTATGCATAGGCAAACTCAGCCCTACAGACATTTTGGGACTACAACGCCCATGATCCCTAGCTAACAGGGCCAGTGGTCAGGGATGATGGGAATTGTAATCCCAAAATATCTGGAGGGCCGAGTTTGCCTATGCCTGCCTCAGGTGAAGGGTGGTACTGAAATTTAATAAATGATGATGATGTTGATGATGATAACTCAAATCAGCTGGGTGGGAGGCTGCCCAAATGCCATCTATATCAAACGCCATTTCGTTTCCTTTTCCTCTCTTTTTAAAAACACAATACAGATATTTGTTCTAAAAATGCAGCAGCGCTCGCAATGCATCCAGGAAACAACAGATAAACATCTTGATTCTGCACAAAAGCAAAAGAAAAGAAAAGAAACCCCAGAGCTTATTCTAAGTCAATCTGGTTGCAGCTGCTATAGTAGTTCCACTTTGGAAGTAAACTTTCTCCAGCATAACAGATGCAGCACAATATGACAGCTCCATAAGAAACGAGTGCAGAGAGCTATCAACGAAGAGAATATTGACTCACTGGAACTGAAGTAATATTAGTGAGATCCGACGCCATTCATTGGCCGGGGGGGGGGGCAGTGAGCGGGAGAGACGGCTCTCAGTCCCGGCGGCTGAATGATGACATTACAGCAAACCAAGCCAGCATTGTGCTTTAACTTGAGCTGACCTACTATTTATCCTGCTTTCTGTCTTCCACTGCAGAACAATCCCAGCCAGCCGGAGGCAATGATGCATCAGCAGCATCTTTTGCTGTTCCAGAAGGACTGTAGAGAGATTCAGGCCCCTCCAATTGTTCTAGAAACCAGTCAGAAAGTAGCCCAGATCTGGCATGACTTAGAGGACAAAGAGTACATTCACACCGAGGCTTCTTCTTTTTTTTTTTGCACTAAGAAAAGAAAATGGAGATGCCTTATTGACTGTGATTATCATTCACACTTCGCCAGAGAAAGCTGGTGCTGAATGGTGAGCTTCCAGCTGCAGTTGTTTGCTGTTGTTGGTTGCAGGCTCCTCCAAACGACCTATTTATTCAGCACCCAGCCTCAAGTGCTTGCACAAAGCTTACACAGAAGTTAGATGAGATCCTATCTTTATTGAACATTCTTCCTGATTTGCTTGTGGGGCGCTCATATTTCTTCCCCATTGGTGGCTGGTGCCCACTGGGACTGATAGGGCAGAATGCAGGAGGTCCAACAGTAGGGGGCGCCAGAGCCAGTGACAGGCAGAGCCAACTAATTCTAGTTTTCCCCCCATCCTCCCCCCTGCTGAGATCTACAAGGGACAGAGGTGTACGAGGGCGAGGAAGCTGACAGGCAGTGCCACCACCTGGATTCGTTGTAAGTAAGAAAGCGGGCAGGTGGGAGTTGGCTGAGGGAGACCGAGGTTGGTGGCGCAGTAATTGATCAGACTCCACTGGTAAAAAAAAGTGCTCTAAATCTAATGCCTGCTTTTTTGCCCTAGATGTTATCGAAAAGTGAATTAGGTCCGAATGGATCACAAGATGGGAGTGAAGCCATTTGATACCCCGAATGCAAATGGCTGCTTCCAGGGGGGTCTTGATCAAATTAACTAGCAAGCCAAATGAGCCCATGACTGAATTAGCTGGAAGGCAATGCGTCCCTTCTGTGTGTCACAGTGGCAGCTAATCCAATAGTTTAGTAAAGATTGCCAAATGTCCCCCTGAGATGCATTTGTGCTTCTAGGAAGAATGTGCATATTATAAAAGGCCACGTCTTTCTTTCTTTGAAATGTTTCTCCCTGTACACTTCCTTCTTTGCAAACCCAGAGAGCAGCAGGAAGACCAGCTCTCTTTCATTTCTATTTTGCACACACCTAGACATGGATGGGGCATTTGGGGAGGGTGTTGTTGTTTAGTCGTTCAGTCGTGTCTGACTCTTCATGACCCCATGGACCAGAGCACGCCAGGCACTCCTGTCTTCCACTGCCACCGCAGTTTGGTCAGACTCATGTTTGTAGCTTCGAAGACACTATCCAACCATCTCGTCCTCTGTCGTCCCCTTCTCCTTGTGCCCTCAATCTTTCCCAGCATCAGGGTCTTTTCCAGGGAGTCTTCTCTTCTCATGAGGTGGCCAAAGTACTGGAGCCTCAGCTTCAGGATCTGTCCTTCCCGTGAGCACTCAGGGCTGATTTCCTTAAGAATGGAGAGGTTTGATTTTCTTGCAGTCCATGGGACTCTCAAGAGTCTCCTCCAGCATTTGGGGAGGGTAGCATCTGACAATCCACAAAGCTCGTAGACTGCAAGTTGGAGCGTCCCCTATTACTTACTTTCAGTGACAAGCAATTCATATGACTGCTTTATCCAAGTTTACCTGTGCACAACATAGTTAGGAGGAAGCCTGAGGCACCATGAAACAAAGAGGCTGGCAGCTGAGCTACAGGTATAAGTGACCCAAGGGGGTGGTGAGTGGATCAAGAGCCGCTCTCCAGAAAACCAAGGGTGGGCAAACCTGTCAATTACATTCCCTCATCTTGCCAGTGTTAGGCTCTGTTCTCCATATTTCCAAATCAGCTTGCAATTTTTTTAAAAAAAACAAACTTACAAAAATTCATCAGCATTTTAGTGCAATTTCCCCCTTAGCATGCAGGTCTTTTGCATGCAGTTTTGCCTTAGATACACATTGTATTAAGCATGTGTTCCCTAATATTTATATACGGTAACATGAAGTTGTCACAGTAAGTGCCATACTTTTAATATTTTTAAGGTTCTGGTACGCCGTACCATTGAGTACCCTCAGGGAACAAAAGCACTACCTATATATAGTGCATTGTGCATGTTATTTTCATGAATAGATGCATTTTGATGCACATTTGACCCCAGTATATGCCTTTTTGTGTACATTCCTTGGCTGAAGTGCATTGCAAAATTCAGATTTCAAAGGCTGGATGTGTTTGGTTTGCATAGTATTTCTGAAACTAATAATTAGATAGGTATGCCTTTAAATAAGGATTGGATTTCCCTCCCATTCTTTCCCTCCTACAAAAGCGTTCAAGCAACAGACTCTGTAATAAGAGAATACAACATTTCCCCACATTTAAGTCTTGCCTGGATTCAGCAAAGCACATGGAAGAATACGAGGCAAGCAGCGATTTTTTAAAAGTTACTTTCTACATTCTAAAATGTGCAGAGTTGGTGTTTGCTCTACACATCCAACTACACATCCATCTCCATCAGCAAGCAAATGAAAAAGGACGACCTGAGACGAGGAAATGTGTTGTTGTTGTTGTTTAGTCGTTCAGTCATGTCCAACTCTTCGTGACCCCATGGACCAGAGCATGCCAGGCACTCCTGTCACTCCGGTCTTCCACTGCCGACGAGGAAATACGAAGGATTAAAATCCTTTGTTTAAGTTTCCCGCCACAGGATTCAAGGGAAATGACATCAAAGAGGTGTTCTCTCTAGGAATTCAGCTCTCTGTGAGTCTTAACCCCTTGACATACTTGTACAGTGAACATAAATTGTCATCAGAGCTGCAGATTTCCCCCACCAATTTTTAGTACACCTTCCTCACATCATTCAATTTGATTAGTTGTTCTGCGATGCTACCCCAGTGTTACTGCATTATTGCCATCAGCAGGGGCACACTTGTGCTACACGGCAACAAAGCGGGACAGAAGAAGTCGGAACATTTGTGGAATGAAAAGTGATGAGACTTCAGAAGGAAGCTATGGGACCAGCGCCGACTGGAAACCAAGCAGTACGTCTGCCCCAATACATTTACGGGCACAAATAGTGTTGAAAGTTGGGGTCACCTATAACCACCCCAGATACCATCATGAGTACAAATCATCATGAATGCACAATAAAAAGAACCTCTGAAGGAGTCCAATTTAAGTGCACAAACCTATAATATGCCATTGGAACCCCACTCTGCAAAATTCTGACAGTTGTGTGGCACCCAGTGTCATGTAGCTGCCCCATAAAATGGGACTGAATTAAGCACGGCAGCTCCCCACAAAATGCCTAGTGTGAAATCACCCTGAGGGTTAATATGACAGCTCTTGTCATATTATTTTTAACTTGAAATTTCCAGAAGCACTTAAATAAGTTTACTTGGGGAACATTTCAAGTCAGGACTTAGCTGGCAACTAGTTCAGGCAACTTTTTTTTTCTTTTTCTTTTTTTTGCAGAATAGATGATTATTATCCTGGTCGTCTTCATCAGTCATTTATTTGTAGCTTTCTCGGCACATTGCAGCTGCTTCAGCACATTGTTAATTCCTACTTCTTCTCTTTTTTTGCAAAAAATAACAGAGCGGTTCTCTTGCAAATGACAATGCAGGAAAATGACTACAGTTGAGATATTAGCTAGAATTAACATTTGTAAAGAGGACGGAAGACAAAGGCAAATCTGGTGATGGGGAAGAAAATGAAATGGAAATAAAATCATGCTCATTATCGAGCTATAATATGGGATTGAGGCTGTGCCTCCCCCTGCATAAGAAGAAAAGCGCGAGCAGGCACTGGGCTGCCATCCATAATTTGTCCTGGAACAATTCTGTCCATGCTGAACTGAAAATGTGGAGTGGCACGATGCCTCATTCTTAAGAGGAAGATAAATCCCTGGCTGGAATGGCTTTTGCTAGCACATTGCTCAGCCTTCAGTCTCCAAAACAAGGGGGAATCAGAAACAGGCAGAAAACACCCGATTTCTGCTTCTGAAAATAGAGGAGAAATAAAGAATGCTAAGTCTGTTACAAAGGCAACAGCAGGGATCCTTCATTTTGTAACTTAAGGGTTAATTCTGTTAATGTTAAAGTCAACTAGCCAAGAAGGGATAGAGGAGATTTTTCCTTGCTGTGTTTGGTTGTATGTTTCCCTGCCATATACAAGGCCTGTATTGACAGTTGAAAGCTCTCTGTTCCTTTATCCTCAAATTATACACTGTTTTCATTCAGTTTGCTCAGTAAACGGCTATTGCGACTTTTCTCTCTGGACTCCATCTATGTTTTTAGTGACTTTGCTAACCTTCTGTAAACAATGATGCTTTGTGCATCATTAGGACCTTCACCTCCCGTCACTGGTCCCATCACCTCCTGGCAAATAGAAGGGGAAGAAATGGAGGCAGGGAGAGATTTTACTTTCTTGGGCTCCATGATCACTGCAGATGGTGACAGGAGTCAGGAAATTAAAAGACGTCTGCTTCTTGGGAGAAAAGCGATGACAAACCTAGACAGCATCTTAAAAAGCAGAGACATCACCTTGCCAACAAAGGGCCGTATAGTTAAAGCTATGGGTTTCCCAATCGTGATGTATGGAAGTGACAGCTGGAGCATAAAGAAGGCTGATCGCTGAAGAATTGATGCTTTTGAATTATGGTGCTGGAGGAGACTCTTGAGAGTCCCATGGACTGCAAGAAGATCAAACCTCTCCATTCTGAAGGAAATCAGCCCTGAGTGCTCACTGGAAGGACAGATCCTGAAGCTGAGGCTCCAAGACTTTGGCCACCTCATGGGAAGAGAAGACTCCCTGGAAAAGACCCTGATGTTGAGAAAGATTGAGGGGACAGGAGAAGGGGGCGACAGAGGACGAGATGGTTGGACAGTGTTCTCAAAGCTACCAACGTGAGTTTGACCAAGCTGCGGGAGGCAGTGGAAGACAGGAGTGCCTGGCATGCTCTGGTCCATGGGGTCACGAAGAATTGGACACAACTAAACAGCAACAAAGGACCTTCCACTAGTGGTATCTTCATGGTGGGAGCTGCTGAATGGCTCCAACTTATCTTCCAGATGTAAATATCAAAAGCCTCAGGCCATCTGGGAGGAGCTTAGCTTTGAGGAGGGGAAATGGTGACATGGCGAGCAGCTACAGTATGTTGAATCTCCCATTAGGTGTGTGACTTCTGATGTTGCCTTCATAGGATGACACGGCACTGGCTCTCACCCTTTAAAAGCAGTGGGTCTTCAGCTGTTTTTAGACTACAACTCCCATCATCCCTAGCTAGCAAGGCAGTGGTCAGGGATGATGGGAACTGTAGTCTGAAAACAGCTGGAGACCCAAGTTTGGGACTCCCTGCAAGCACATGATAAAGAAAAGGGACCCCTGACCATTAGGTCCAGTCGTGACCGACTCTGGGGTTGTGGCGCTCATCTCGCTTTATTGGCCCAGGGAGCCAGCGTACAGCTTCCGGGTCATGTGGCCAGCATGACTAAGCCGCTTCTGGCAAACCAGAGCAGCACACGGAAACGCCGTTTAACTTCCCGCCGGAGCGGTACCTATTTATCTACTTGCACTTTGACATGCTTTCGAACTGCTAGGTGGGCAGGAGCAGGGACCGAACAATGGGAGCTCACCCCGTCGCAGGGATTCGAACCGCTGACCTTCTGATTGGCAAGTCCTAGGCTCTGTGGTTTAACCCACAGCGCCACCTGCGTCCTGCAAGCACATGATAGAAAGGTATAAAAATATACATGTTGTGGGAAAAGTGTGAAGAGTTGGTCTTCCACTCAAGTCCTGCTTTTGAGCTTTCCATAGGCATCTGGTTGGCAACAGTGAGAACTGGGTGCTGGACTAAACAGGACTTTGGCTTGATCCAGCAGGGCTCTTCTTACACACTTATAACTTAAGATAGAAGCCATTTAATCAGGGAAATGTCAGAGGGAAGGAAGAGCCAGGTACAATGAACACAGTCTGTGGTTATGCTGAGCTCCATCTTTTGCTGTCTGGCATGATATCTATAGTACGGTAAACAGAACAAAGGCAAGCACCATCCCCATTTGACGAGGCCTACATTGACCTAATTAGTCTCTTTGACAACAAATAGGGCAAAATATCTGGAGTCTCTGGCTTCTTAAACAAATTTGCTCTCTCTGCATTTGATGCAGTGGCCCCCGGGACATGTTCAAGGCAGGTGGCTCTCTCCTTCCTCTCCTCTCCAGTTCATGGGGTGGCAACATGCGGTCTTCTGACTTCATTAGCTTCCCTTTGGGTTGCTTTTTCCTGCATGCTCCAACCCTGTCAGTATGCTAATTGCTGCACAAAACTGTCTACAGGAATTTGTTCTGAGGACATTCCTTTGCCAGCCGCAAAGCTGAATAATCACTGGTGGAGAATGGGGAAAACATACAACAGATAGTGGAAGGGGCCAGAACACAGTGGGACTTCTGAACAGCTGATCATCACATCAGGGGCGTCTCAGAAAACTGAACAAAATAGGATGGTCTAATGATTATTATTTAACAGTGCAATCCTATACTAGAGTTATGTAGATGAATAGACACACAGCATTTTATTCTATTGTGTTCTAGACTCACTGACTGCTTGTGGGTGTTGTTGTTTTTTACAAAGTCTCTACACAAGTAATTCCCCTCCCCACCCTATCACTATATATAAGGGTCTGGTGAGTTCTGTTTCAGTGTATCTGAAGAAATGTGCATGCACACGAAAGCTCATACAGTGGTGCCTCGCAAGATGAAATTAATTCGTTCTGCAAGTTTTTTCGTTCTACGAGTTTTTTCGTCTTGCGAAGCACCACTGCATATTGACGGTTTCCCGTAGGAATGCATTGGCGGTTTTAAAAAAAAGGCGCAAGACGTTCCGTCTTGCGAAGCAAGCCCATAGGGAAATCCGTCTTGCAAAGCAACTCAGAAAACGAAAAAGTCTTTCGTCTTGCGAGTTTTTCGTCTTCCGAGGCATTCATCTTGCGAGGTACCACTGTACCAATAACAAACTTAGTTGGTCTCTAAGGTGCTACTGGAAGGAATTTTTTTATTTTGTTTCTACACAAGCTGAATTTGTTGCATTATTTTTTTTACCTCTGGAAAGAGCTTCTTTAAAAACCGGTTTCGTTCTGAAAAGAAAAGTTCATTGTAGATGGATTCAGCATTACCCCACGGTGCATCTATTTGAAAACAGATCGAAGTGGTCCTAGCGATGGGTGGGTGTATTCACAAATGCCCAATGATCACAATCACCACTTCCTTCTTCATTCAGCTGGGGCAAGTGTAGGGAGGAAAAGGAATTGATAAAACGGAATACAAAAGACATCTTGATGGGCCCCTTTGTGGGAAAAGAGGGATAGGAATTAAATAAATTAAAATAACATAATATTATGCACAATCATATCAAGATTGCTTTTTTTTGCACCAGTCTATTTCCAATTTTCAGGTGCATAATGCAGCTAAAACAACAACACCTACACACAGGAGGAAGGTATCAGCAAAACTCGGGGAACCCTGAGGTTTGCAGGCATACAGTACCTTTTTTTAAAGAGGGGGTGACCCAAAATAATGTCAAACAATTGGGCATGCTTGGTGGCCACAGAATGTTAACTGACTGCTGATAGAGTGAAATGGAAAACCAGGTGGGGGAAGTGAAATGGAATGGAGTATGTTACGTACTGAGTCGAATAGGATCCAAAATGCAGCAGTCTGATTGGTCCTAGAACAATAGGATCCAAAATGCAGCAGTCTGATTGGTCCTAGAACAATAGGATTCAGAATGCAGCAGTCTGATTGGTCCTAGAACAATGCAGCAGTCTGATTGGTCCGCAGGAGCCCCCCAATCCAGCTCCAGGTGGAAGTGAATCCACAACCTGATTGGCCTACAGGAGAATCCAGGAATTAGCCAATCACGTGCGGCCCATTGTGTAAATAATGTATATAAAGCAGATATTTTGGGGGAACTTTCATTCCTCACTACTATGAGCTGAATAAAGAGCATAAAAACCACACTCAACTCTGAGTATATTTCAGAGTATCAGGCAGGAAGGGTACAGCTAACCATAACACTAAAAAATAGAACTAAGTGGCAGGTTTCCCTTGTGTTTCATCAGTGCACATGTCAGAAATGTAGAGGAAGAAAGGAGATATGCTGAAGAGACTGCTGTGAGCTTTGCATGCTCAGTGCTCTGTACATTTTTTTTTAATGGAGCAATGCAAGATTGTTAATGGGTTTGTTGCGCTTTGGAAACAAGGCAGCGTAATTCCAAAATACAGGGAGAAGTTGGGAGGAAGAGAATCTGGGGAGCATCCTTAATGCCAAATGTCAAATTCTTCCCTTATAAATAAATTCATAAATACACAAGGCAGCTCTCATCCTCTCCGGGGGAAGAGTAATATTAAAAGCTCCATGTTCTTGAGATTGGATCCTGCTGCCGGTAGAGAGGTAATAAAGTATGAGGACACAATGCAGAATGTTTGGGATTGGTTCCGGGCAAACCACTGCCAAAAGTTAAACTCTTAGCGCATTACCGGGGATATCAGCACTTTCCCAGGATAATGGAACATCTCGGCCCCCAAATTCCAACCCAGGAGGATGTGTATCGAAATCCTCTGTTTATAAAATGATGACAAGGCTCTGCTATCACTCACTGTGCTGTGAAAAAAAAGAAGAGCTGTAATTCACACCCTGAAGCTTGTCTTGCTCTGCTAGTGTTTATCAACATGAGTCAGTGGATATATTTGGAAGAAAGTAAGGCCCATGGCAGCCAATCCATCAGGAGAAAAGGTGAGAGGGATTGAGCCTTGTTTAGGATGAAGCATAAAGGGCGGGGAGGAAGCAAATAAGAGGGTATTTTGCAGATAGTTGGGAAGACAGCCATCACACATTAGGTTCAGGATGGACAATGGAAAATTCTTCCAAAGCACTAAAAATTGCTTGTATCATGAAACAGTATCAGGAGAAAAATTGAACTGCATACCCTCCAGTATTTTTCCAAAGGAAATAGGGATGTCCTAAGGAAAAGCAGGACATTTCAGGATCAAATAGAAGAAGAAGAAGAAGAAGAAGAAGAAGAAGAAGAAGAAGAAGAAGAAGAGGAGTTTGGATTTGATATCCCGCCTTTCACTCCCCTTCAGGAGTCTCAAAGCAGCTAACATTCTCCTTTCCCTTCCTCCCCCACAACAAACACTCTGTGAGGTGAGTGGAGCTGAGAGACTTCAGAGAAGCGTGACTGGCCCAAGGTCACCCAGCAGCTGCATGTGGAGGAGCAGAGACGCGAACCCGGCTCCCCAGATTACGAGACTACCGCTCTTAACCACTACACCACACTGGGATGGTTTCTGTAAATCCGGGACTGTCCCTGGAAAATAGGGGGACTGTCCTTCACTGAACATCTAAGCATGCTGGTTGAGTATCACATTGAGCTTGGTTTTAGTTTACAGAATCCTATCATTACAGAAGGAGGCCTTTCCTCAGGATTTTTTACCTATTGACAGTGTTACCTTGTGGATAACTGAATAATAATAATAATAATAATAATAATAATAATAATATCCCACACATCTGGCTGGGTTTCCCCAGCCACTAAAGTCCCATTGAGTTCACTCCCAAGTCGGCCCACATAGGACTTGCAGCCTTAGAACTTAATGCTGCAATTGTAGGCATGCTGGGTTGGGAGTAAAGCCCCATTTTACTCTGTGGGACTTTCTAAGTAGACATGCACACTTCCAATGTTTATTTCAATTTTTTATTTAAACTACTCATATATAACCTAATTGCCAAAGTTTCTATGGAGTGTACATCAAAAGTGTGGGTTTTTTTTAATACAATGAACAAGCATGGGCGTAGCCAGGGGAGCAGTAAAATAAAATAAAATAAAAATACTTGACCAGTTGTGTCACAAATAACTCGATACTGCCCACCCCCCACATAAAGCCCACCCGCCCCCCAAAAAAACTAAATCCTGGTTACACCCATGTGAATAAGTTCAATTGAAATAACTCATAAATGATTTCTTTTAATCACCTCCTGAAATGGAAGAGTCTTTGTCCAGAGCCAGAAGTTCAATAGGGACTAGAGGATTTAAAATAAAAATTTAAAAAATCTGTGTTGCACTGTTGTTTTATTGCTGTCATTTAAAGATGACAATCTTGCATAGCAATACACTGTTGCGGCTTTATCAAATCTTCTCATATGCCACCCTGGGAACAGCAAATGGTGCTGAAGGTGCAGAGTGCAAATTTTGGAAATTTTATATACAAAACTGAAAGGGAAGCCCCTTTGGGGCAGACCTTTATCTCCCCCCTCCCAAGGAAGGGAATTTGCTTCGAAAGGCCACATTACTTATTTAAAAATGCCATCTTTATTTCACGCTGTGTCACAGTGCAGGCTCAGTAAGGAGCCTGAGCAATAGACTTCTGCATGCCCAAGTATTTTTATATTAGCATTTATCTTTCTCTCTCATTCATTCATTCCTTCCTATATATCCCAGGCTGTTGAGATAGCTCTGACAGCCGCTCCTTTGAAGGCAGCTTTATCTCTGTTTGGAAGGACTGCACTAACAATGATCTATATTATTTCAGCAAACTTTTGATAGCGCATCCCAGGAGGCTAAGAAACAGAGTCAATATCTCTGCTCCTGGAGAAAAAGCCCCTGCCAGCTGACAATATGCTGCTAACAAAGCTGTCTGCTACTTAATAATCATGATCTGCTATGCGTGAAGGAAATCAGGCAAATGCCAAGGCCTCTGTGCCCAGAGAAGATACAAAAGGTCCAGACTTCTGCTCAAACTTGTAAGAAACCACTTGTCCTGGACTGCTTGGTTCCATCAGGATCTGCTTGATTTGGCAACCCCAGAGAGAAGAGGAGGATGAGAAAGGAGAAGCAGCGATGGAGGGCTTTGTGTCAGGAGCTTGTCCTACACTTGAGTAGGACCATGGCAGAGACACATGCCCGACTGGCATGTTCTCTCCCTCCTGGTCGATCGTTCGGGAGCTTCAAAAGCTTTCTTCTGCCCGAACATCACAGCGACCGATGCCAACCGACACCGGCACATTTAGGGATCCGCAGAATATGCTCAGTTCGCGTGACAGACCTCAGCAACTCAGCATTTTGGCTAATCTACTTTATTTACATATAAACACACACGGAGCACTGCAACATGGCTCCCTCTTTCTCTAGCATCAGACAGCAAAGAGAAAAAGAACAAAGGACAATAGTCCCACTTCACGGAACACAGTAACACAAATATCCTGTCTCCATCATTTCCCACTCTGTAGCGTCAAACATACCACGTCATGTGAAAGACAACAATCCCAGGACTGCAATCATGGAGCAGGAATTCTGACACTTTGAAGGCTGAAGGATGGAGGCCCTCCACTTGTGACTCCAAATATCTGAAAGGGGGAAGCAGATCCACTGGCTCTCTCACCATCACCCTTTCTGCAGAGCACAAAGCCTCATTGGGGAGAGGCAATGCTGGATTATCCAACAGGCAGACTAAGCAAAGCAGGGGCATAAAAAAAAGAGAGAGATAATTTTTTGAAACAATTTCATGCTTGAAAAAAGCATGGCTGCATCAAAGTAGATGGTAGAGGGAAATCAGTACTTTGTTAGACATTCTTCCACTCCACTCTCTTCCCCCATTTTTTGTTCTCTTTTTATAACCCAATCCCACCTAAACCAAGGGGCATCCTACTGCCACAGATCAAAATAATGGAAGGAAATCAGATCCTTTCTTGTGTTGTGCATGAAATACATGCATATACATCTCAACGTTAGGGTTGCCATACGTCCAGATTTTTCTGGACATAGCCGATATTCAGCCCTCTTAAGCAGTGTCTGGGCATGATAACATTTCAGCCCACGTCAGTAGTGCAGATTTTGGTGTTTTCAAAAAAAAATAGCTCAAAACTCATTTTTCTTGTTGAGATTTTGCAAAAGATTTTGCTCAATTCTTGTGTCCAAATTGTCACTTTTTGAAATATGGTATCACTTCAAAAATAATTTAATTATATGGTTTAGTATTGTTTATATTTTGAATTCCGTATGGGGAGCAGAATAATCTTTTCAGTGCTAAGGGCCTCAAAAGATTTAAATTCAGACCCAGGGAGGAGGGAGGACTTCAATCAGCCAGTGGGAGGAGCTGAGGGGTCAGAAGGACAGGACACAGTCTTATTGCTGAGAACCAGGTGCTGACTCCATAGGTGGGATCAGACGCCCTTGCCCAGGAGGGGCGCACATTCGAATGGCCTTATCTTTAAAAGCTCGGTGGGAGGGGGTTGACCATCTTCATTGCTTCCATTCAATCCAGCATCCTTTGCCTTTCTTATGTTGTAGTAGTAGTAGTAGAAGAAGAAGAAGAAGAAGAAGAAGAAGAGTTTGGATTTGATATCCCGCTTTATCACTACCCGAAGGAGTCTCAAAGCAGCTAACATTCTCCTTTCCCTTCCTCACCCACAACAAATACTCTGTGAGGTGAGTGGGGCTGAGAGACTTCCGAGAAGTGTGACTGGCCCAAGGTCACCCAGCAACTGCATGTGGAGGTGCGGAGACGCAAACCCGGTTCACCAGATTACGAGTCTACTGCTCTTAACCACTACACCACACTGGTGTACCTTGGAACCATGACTTCTGGACCCAGTGCTTGTTACTAAGCCTGTACTGTTATTATCCTGAATAAAGTTCTCTTTCTAACTCTCAAGTAAGAGCCACTGCCGTTGTGTTTTGGGACAGGAGAGGGACGCCACTTACTTCCACAGGCTTTTTAAAAGAAGAGGTACCTACAATCTGTCTGTCTGGCTTCCATACTTATAAGCCACCCAATAGCAATTGGGGGGGGGGCAGGTGCTTAACGCACCAGTTGGGAACCTCTGGCCCATGGGCCTCTTGAGGGCCCTCTCTGCCAATCTTGAGAAGGTTTCTTCAGGATGGAGGCAGTCTTTGGGATATTTGCGGCCTAAAGTTCGTGTGTGAATTTACTCTGGGATACTTTCACAGCAGGGACACGGGTGGCTCTGTGGGTTAAAGCCTCAGCGCCTAGGGCTTGCCGATCGAAAGGTCGGCGGTTCGAATCCCCACAGCGGGGTGCGCAGCCGTTGCTCGGTCCCAGCGCCTGCCAACCTAGCAGTTCAAAAGCACTCTTGGGGGCAAGTAGATAAATAGGGACCGCTTACTAGCGGGAAGTTAAACGGCGTTTCCGTGTGCGGCTCTGGCTCACCAGAGCAGCGATGTCACGCTGGCCACGTGACCCGGAAGTGTCTCCGGACAGCGCTGGCCCCCGGCCTCTTGAGTGAGATGGGTGCACAACCTTAGAGTCTGTCAAGACTGGCCCGTACGGGCAGGGGTACCTTTACCTTTACCTTTACTTTCACAGCATTCCTAACCTGGCCGGGGAGCATTGGCGCAAAGTGGGGCAGAACGGTAGATTGACCACTGTATCCTAAGCGCTGTCACTCATGCCAACCGGGGTGGAAAGTGGAGCTTTCTTTTCCTCTCAGGAGGAATGGAGCAGCTTTGGATTCAGCATGGCCGCCTCTGCTCCACCCCCGCCCTTGGAGTAACGACATGTTGGAAATATCCATCTCAATGCTCTCGACGCCAATCCATTAAAATGAATGGGAGCCTCATCATGCTTTCAATTATGCCGAGCAGCAAATCAAATTTATACCCACTGTCAGGAAGCCAGTGTGAGCCACCAGCTGCCATTATAAACTCTTGCATCTGACTCCCTGCCGTTTTATCATGACATCTTTACTCATCTGTCAGTTTTACAAACTTCATTTGCCCGCTTTTGCAGAGAGGCCGCTTACTGTTTGCAGGGCCGAGGAAACATTTTCCATCACTTGTAATTTTTTAAAATTAATTGTTTTGTAACAAAGAAAGAAAAATGGGTGAAAGGAAAAAAAGGGGGGGGGGGACATCAGCTTACTTTGAGGATACAATAACCGTCAAGACACCCACTGTAATTTAAAAAACCAATGTTGACATTTATAAGAAATGTGTTCAAATGCAGCTAGGGCAGCCAAGTTCTCAGACCATTGAACTAGGTGTTTATATGGCTGTTAGCAACAATAAAAGGTAAAGATAAAGGGACCCCTGACCATTAGGTCCAGTCGCGGACGACTCTGGGGTTGCGGCATTCATCTCACTTTACTGGCCGAGGGAGCCGGTGTACAGCTTCCGGGTCATGCGGTCAGCATGACTAAGCCGCTTCTGGTGAACCAGAGCAGCACACGGAAACGCTGTTTACCTTCCCGCCGGAGCGGTACCTATTTATCTCCTTGCACTGGCGTGCTTTCGAACTGCTAGGTTGGCAGGAGCTGGGACCGAACAACGGGCGCTCACCCCGTTGCGGGGATTTGAACCGCCGACCTTCTGATCGGCAAGCCCTAGGCTCTGTGGTTTAACCCACAGCGCCACCCGTGTCCCTGCAACAATAAGGGCTCACAAAATCCCTCTTTGTTGCCCTGCTGTAAATCCTCATTTTACTTATTTATTATGCTTATAGACCACCGTTATCTTCCAAGGACCTCAAGATAGTGTGCATGTTTCTCCCTTCTCCCCATTTTATGCTCACAGCAACCCTGTGAGGTAGGTTAGGCTAAGAGATGGCGACTGACCCAGTGAGCTTCATGGCTGAGTGGGGATTTGAACCCTGGCTCCCAGTTCACTGTCCAACACTCTAATATTACTCTAATAAAAACAGCTGGAGACCCAAGTTTGGGGAACACTGTCTACAAGTTCCCTACCTCTGTCATAAAATAAGTTGTAACTTATTCAGGGTGCTGAGAGGGGAGAAAACCACTCTATCTGCCTTCTTCACACAGCGCATCCATTTTATAAATCCTTATAACAGTTAGAAAACCTGGTTGTATTTTAGCAAGCCAACAGGTGATTAAAAACAGATTCAAGAACTATCAGGAGCCTTGCGAAGGTGTATTTTGAACAGGCAGATGATATTACCAAGCACCTTTGCAAGATGAATTCCTATCCTGGGAGCGGTGGGTTTTCAAGGGCATTTGCATAATCTCGTTTGTTTACTGCCTCCAAGGCATATTTTCATAATCAAATAAGCACTTCCGTGATCAACTTGGTGGTTTGGAATGTTTATTGTGTGTGACCACTGTAACATCTAGGCGAATGCATTTCAACATTCGCACACCCACTCCCAATTCCTACTGGAATCAGTAATCAAGATTAAATGCGGTGGCATTCCTTTAACCAAGCAATCAGACTAGGTTCTTGTTAAGGTAAGGTACCAAGTTAGTTTTGAGAGAGGACCCCACCCAGCCAAAAATAATCACTCAAGATTCCATCAATTCATTCCCACTTCATTCTGATGCACATAAGCACCCACAGGTCCTTATGTGCAGTTGATTGGCCTCTATTTGAAGGTTTGTCTCTTCTTGAAGTGCCTTGAAGGTGTCCATGAGAGAGTAGACTGAGCAAGTCCATAGCCCACATGGTCACAGTATCCCCGCTACAGTGAGATGAATTTTTATTTAAACGATAGAAGCAATTTCCCAATTTGCATCTGTGCCATTTTCACGCAAATCCATGCCTTGTTTTTGTCCTCTTTTGGGGTGGTGCATTTGCTTATTTACGGTGATGCCTAAGTCGCGTTCTTCACAAACAGCTTGTACATTAGGCAACATTGCATATAAACTTGAGGTACCTTAAGAGAATTTTGCACTAAAACGCTGGTGGGAACTTATATAAACGCTGGTGGGAACTTATATAAAGACAATTATGATAAATGTTGGTCGGAGATAAAGAAAGATCTAGAAATATGGTCAAATCTGAAACTCTCATTAATGGGTCGTATTGCCGTGATAAAGATGAATGTATTGCCAAGAATGTTGTTTTTATTTCAGACATTGCAGATTATAGACAAAACTGACTGTTTCAAGAAGTGGCAAAAAGACATATCTAGATTTGTCTGGCAGGGCAAAAAGCCAAGGATAAAATTTAAAATATTAACTGATGCAAAGGAAAGAGGAGGCTTTGCCCTGCCAGACTTGAAACTTTATTATGAAGCAGCAGCTTTTTGCTGGCTTAAAGAATGGCTACTTCTTGAAAATACAGACATTTTGGATTTAGAAGGATTTAATAACGCTTTTGGATGGCATGCATATCTATGGTATGACAAGGTTAAAGTGCATAGAATGTTTAAAATTCACATTGTTAGAAATGCATTGTTCAAAGTTTGGATGAGGTATAAAGATTTGCTTGAAAACAAGACTCCAAGGTGGTTGTCTCCAATGGAAGCAAAAGCACTAAAAAAACTCAATATGGAGGCCAACTGGCCAAAATATTGGGAGATTTTAGAACAAGACGGAGATAAATTGAAATTACAGAGTTTTGATAAATTAAAAAGTAAAGTCCGAGATTGGCTTCATTACCATCAAATAATGGAGGCATTTAAAATGGATAGAAAAATTGGCTTCCAGGTGGAAAAATCAAAATTGGAAACAGAACTGCTAGAACCCAAAACTAAGATTTTGTCAAGAATGTATAACTTGCTGTTGAAATGGAATACACAGGATGAGGAAGTGAAATCAGTGATGGTTAAGTGGGCCCAAGACCTAGGTCATAATATAATGTTCGCTGACTGGGAACGATTATGGACCACTGGTATGAAATTTACGGCATCTAATGCTTTAAGAGAGAATATCATGAAAATGATATACAGGTGGTACATGACACCAGTCAAGCTTGCAAAAATCTATCACTTACCTGATAATAAATGCTGGAAATGTAAAGAGGTTGAAGGTACATTCTTCCACCTTTGGTGGACGTGCCCAAAGATAAAGGCATTCTGGGAGGTGATTTATAATGAGCTGAAAAAAGTGTTTAAATACACATTCCCGAAGAAACCAGAAGCCTTTCTCCTGGGTATGGTTAGCCAACAGGTGCATAAGAAGGATAGGACATTTTTTATGTATGCTACAGCAGAAGCAAGGATACTTATCGCACAGTATTGGAAGACACAACAGTTACCCACACTGGAAGAATGGCAGATGAAAGTTATCGACTATATGGAATTGGCAGAAATGACCGGCAGAATCAGAGACCAGGGAGAAGAGACGGTGAAGGAGGACTGGAGAAAATTTAAAGACTATTTACAGAAATATTATAAAACAATGAATGTTTGATGACATCGGATTGAGGGTGAATGGTTATTAGCGAAAAAGTGAATAGAGAAAGATTTAATATCTTAACAGATTTAAGGAAATGTAACTATCTATCAGACTTCAAGAGTATCAGAAAATTAAAATATGATAGAGGGAAAGAATTTGCAGACAGAATATTTGATTTGGAATACAGAGAAGGAAGGTCTGGGGAAGTCGGAGAAATAAGTTAATGTAAAGAATACAAGGAGACAAAAATTGTTTTTAACATGTTTATTTTCTTTGTTGTATATTGTTGCTTTGTGTGTTTGTGTGTTGTAGTGTGTATTTTTCTGTTTTTTTAGTTTTTGTTGTGAGGTTGTGTGTTTATTGTTGATTTATGTCCTTTGTAAAACCTAATAAAAAATTATATATATAAAAAAAATAAAACGCTGGTGAATTTTCACAAAGGCCTTTTTTATTTTTAAATCATAAACTGATGTAGGAATGGAGAGCTCAATTGAAGAGTGGAAAAATGAAAAACTGAGAGAAACTGAGGCTGAAAGATTCTCCCATCCTTACTTTCAGTTTCATCTAGGAGGCCTCTTACATTTTAGGGCAAAAAGTATCTTGTTTCAGATGCTGAAATTCTGGGTTCATCATATATTTCCAGAATGCCATGACTTGCACCTTCTTAAGCTTACAGAAAGTCAGGGGCTGCTCTCTCAGGCCATATACTTAAAGCTCACTTAGACCACTCTAACAGCCATAGCTTCCCCCAAAGACTCTTGGGAACTGCAATTTGTTAAGGGCGGTGGCCTCACAGACCTGCAGTTCCCAGCACCGTTGGCAAGCTATAGTTCCCAGGATTCCCCAGGACTGTTTAAGTGGTGTAAGACTGTTTCTAATGTATGATCTAAGTTGTAAGACAAAGCAAAATAAAGCCCGCCCACCCCAAACTGGCTTTTGTTCTCCAACGGCAGGTGGGGTAGTCACTTCTGCATCACCAGAAAGAAGGACAAAAGGGAACGCAGATTTGCATGAAATGTGCATCTGCTGAGTTTGTATGTATAGATGCAAATTTAGAAATAATTACTATCATTTCAATAGAAATGCATCTCACCAGTACAGTGGCACCTCGGCTTAAGAACTTAATTCGTTCCAGAGGTCCGTTCTTAACCTGAAACGGTTCTTTACCTGAGGCACGCTTTCGTTAATGGGGCCTCCTGCTGCCGCTGCGCCGCTGGCACGCAATTTCCGTTCTTATCCTGGGGCAAAGTTTTTAACCACTTCCTGGTTAGCGGAGTTTGTAACTCAAAGTATCTGTAACCCGAAGCATCTGTAACCTGAGGTACCACTGTACTGGGGAAATCTGTGGCCAGGTGGTTTCTGTAGGGTTGCCATATTCCAAAGCACAAAACCCGGACACACACACACAGCACCCCACATTTCCGTCACATGCCCCCTTCCTGCCTCTGACCCCTTCTCACCCTCTCCTTCCCTCCTCTCTCTTACCTTTGCTGTCTCTGGTTTCCTTCTCATGAGACACTGCCTCTCCGGACGATGGGAGGCCAAGTGGCCCAGACAGGGGCATGCAAGACCTGGCAGCCACCGGAAACAGCACAAGGCCAAGCCCAGCTCTAGCGTGCCCCCCACCCACCCAAAAAAACGAAATCCAAACATTTAATGTAAAATGCAAAAATCTGACCACTGGGACATGCTGGCTCCCAAAAGAGGACATGTCTAGGAAAACCCAGACTTATGGCTGTTAGGATTATGATGTTTCCGCTCCACCTTAAAACAGATGTGTGGATTGTCACATGTCTGTTTACTTCCAGCACAGCCTGCTGGGAATTTCTGTTGTGTATAGCTTTCGCTTATGCTGATGCACTGCTTGGACACGAAGGGGAGCAGACATGTTTTTCCTTTGTCCTGATGCTGAATAAAATGCTTGTAAATACGCTTTACATATGCCTCTGTCCACCACTTTTGTTGTGTGATATTCACTCTGCTGCTTAAGGCATACTCAAGTTTCTGAAGGCTTCTGAAGCTGTGTGCTGCTGTTTTGATGCTGTTCCAAGGAAGACCGGAGTTCGCCCGGCTGCTGGCCGGTGGGCTGGAGCCAGCTGGGGGCCTGCCTGATGCCCCTGTTCCCTTGGACACATCCCAACAACGGCAACCCTAGCTTCTGTGCCAGCTTGTTCTGGTGCTAACTGCGGATGGGTAGGTAACTTCAAGGCTCCTCCTCTGCTTTCTTAGGAGTCTTTGTCTTTAAACTGGATCTGGACCAGACAGCCCTCCAAGCAGAAGCCTCTGTCAAATAGAAGACTGCAGACCCTCCAAGTGTCCCTATTTTCCAGGGACAGTCCCAGATTTACAGAAGCAATCTCGGCTTCTGATTTTATAGCAGAATGTCCCGCTTTTCCTTAGGACGTCCCTTATTTCGAAGGAGAAATGTTGGAGGGTATGGGGCTGTCCTCTTTAAAGTCCATGAAATCCATAAATAGGTATAAATCCTAGGGATTCATCTTCCACTTTCTGATGTACTTGTAAAGACAATCAAGTTCCGCCACTCTCCAGAAAAGTGTCCTTATGTTTTGTTTCTCTTGCCTGTCATAAATTGTGTGTTAACTTTTCAATGAGGGCTTTTTAAAGGATGAATATCTATAGCTATCTCTCTATCTCTCCATCTCTCTATCTAGATGGGGATGGGGTGTGCTTCTGTAAATTGTGGGTTTCCCCAATCTCTGCTGTGGTCTCTGTGGATGCTGCTGTTTTGGTTCCACAAGCACTGACACTCAATTCTGAACACTGGAAATAGAAGGAATGCCTATCCCGATTCCCCATTCTGCTATTCAGCTGCTTCCACCCTCTGCATCTAGCTGGCCCCAGCAGAGACCTATCCCACTGCAATGACACTCTTGTTCCATAATGCCTCATTGGGAACCTCCGTTTCTGATAGAAATGCTGTCTTGCTGCTAGAAAACAGCAGGCTTGGTGGAGACACTTCCCCAGCTGAAGATGATGCCAAGAAATGGGTTGCTTTGTCAGCAGTGCCTTTTTCTCTTCCATTGTTAAAACCAGGCTAGCCTTCAGCCCCCACCCACTGGTGCCTTCCTGACTTTGATAATATAGCAGTTCTGGTGAATTTTATGCTGCTGTATGTTTGTTCTTTCGATGCCATCATAATTCCCCTTTACAATAAATCACGCCTGATGCACTTCCTTGTACTAAGGTTGCTACAATTCGCTTCCTTCTTTTGGGAAGGAACTCTGGCTCAAACACACTCTTGAACTTTGCCATTTCCCTACCGTTGTTTTCTCTTTGCTGACCTTTTTTTCGCTGGCAGCTCCACGAGCTTTCTGGAGTCATAATAGCACTGTTTTGAAAAAGGCAGACTGTGGTATATTCCACCACCAGCATCGCAGCTCAATGATGGCTTCCTTTTGAGTCACTAGGGATGGGGGTGAAATTCGATTCTGTTTGCATTTCTCTCTCAGATCCACGCTTTCCAAAACAATGTGAGAACCGGAACGCGGCTATCCTTTGAAATCCACACTTATCTGAATCTTGCTATGCAGTTCTCCAACCAAACAATGTTTACAAAAACAAATGTATTGGGGTGGGAGGTGCAAGTACATTCTCCAGATGGTTTGTAACAAGTTGGACTTTGAAGCTTCTTGATTGTTCCGATAGGTACCACTAGGAGCCATCTTCTACAATGGGACTGACCAGCATGATGCTCCCCAGGTATTGTTGGAGGACAATTCCCATCAGCGCCATCCAGCATGGCCAACAGACAGGGATGATGGGAAATGAAGTTCACAAAATCAGGAGGGTGCCACATGGGTTAGCCCAGTTCTATATAACAACAACAACAATTTATTATTTATACCCCGCCCATCTGGCTGGGTTTCCCCAGCCACCCTGGGGTTGCTCCCACCAGAATATTAAAACCAAGATAAAACATCAAACATTAAAAGCTTCCCTAAACAGGGCTGCCTTCAGACGTCTTCTAAAAGTCAGATACTTGTTTATTTCCTTGACATCTGATGGGAGGACATTCTACAGGGCGGGTGCCACCACAGAGAAGGCCCTCTGCCTGGTTCCCTGTAACTTTGCTTCTCGCAGTGAGGGAACCACCAGAAGGCCCTCGGCGCTGGACCTCAGTGTCCGGGCAGAACGGTGGTGGTGGAGGGGCTACTTCAGGTATAAGTTAAGACAACAGTTGTACAGGGCCAACCCTACCATTAGCTACCTGGACAACGTTCCAACTTTCTGACACTGTAGAAGATGACATGTCCATTGCCTTAGCTGTTGTTCCAGTGTTTCTTATATTTGCCAGGGTGAGACTTGTTATTCCCTCATATTTGTGAAAGAAGTAAAGGTATTACAGAAAGCTGGTGCTTGGTAAGGGCATGAGCCAAAGGCATGCAATTGGAACATAAGATGGAGAGGACATTAGCAGGGCATCAATCCATGCATGGTGTGAATGGAGATGGAGGAGAGGAGGGACCAATTGCCTCTAGAATGATAGTGACAGAATAACTTCCTTATGGAGGCATAGAAGGCCACAAGTTTCTTGGGAGTTTAATGAATGTTTCCTTGTCTGTGTGTGCGCTGCTTCTTAGCTTTTGGTGGCTAGCATAGTTTTTGACCCTTCCAACCAACACACATGACATCACATACAAGAGGCACACATTTGACATCACGCACATCTCAACACGCATCACAAGGCCCTGCGAGGCCCACCACCACCGCAGCAAGGCCTGGTGAGGCTCGGTGAGGCCCACCCCCATGAGGCCCAGCCCCTCAAGATTGGAGGGACTCAGCCCCATCCCAAGAGACTTCGGGGGGGGGGGGGCTGAAGCCCTATAGAATTACCGCCTATGCTTGAGCCTGTTTTTGTTATTTTATGAGTGATGCTGACACTGCTTGTATTTTATTGATATTGAAACTACTGTGGTAACTCGGGTTAAGTACTTAATTTGTTCCGGAGGTCCGTTCTTAACCTGAAACTGTTCTTAACCTGAAGCACCACTATAGCTAATGGGTCCTCCTGCTGCTGCCGCGCCACTGGAGCCTGATTTCTGTTCTTATCCTGAAGCAAAGTTCTTACCCTGAAGCACTATTTTTGGGTTAGTGGAGTCCATAACCTGAAGCGTATGTAACCTGAAGCGTATGTAACCCAAGGTACCACTGTATATTCTACCGCTTGAAACGATGTGATTTGCTAACTTGTATTTATTAATTCCTTTGTATTTGTTGCAGTTATATCTCACCTTCTTCTCCTTGCAGCTCAAGGTGTCTCACATAGTTCTCCTGCTCCTCATTTAATCCCCACAAAAACCCTGTGAGGAAGGTTAGGCTGAGAGGCAGTGACTGGCCCAAGGTCACCCAGTGAGCATGCTGGTCGAGTGGGGAATCAAACCCTGGTCTCCCAGGTCCTAGTCCAACCCTCTTAAGTACTGCACCACCACTGTAAGTGTGAGCCACTTTGAGCTCACTTCTGACAAACAGCTGTATATCAGCTAATTACCATATTTTTCGCTCTATAGGACGCACTTTTTCCCCTTCAAAAATGAAGGGGAAATGTGTGTGCGTCCTATGGAGCGAAGACGCCATAGCCCCGCGACCCTCTCCCAGCTGGAGAAGTGACGTGCAACTATGGCAGCAGCCTCTCCGCTGCGCCTTTCCACTGTTCCCTGACTTGCTCTTTGGGGCTGGTGGTGGGCTTCCCCCCTGCCAGCCCCAAAGAGCAGGTTGAAAGGAACCTGAAGCCTGGAGAGCGAGAGGGGTTGGTGTGCACGGACCCCTCTCACTCTCCAGGCTTCCAAGGTAGCCGCCTGAACACACCTTAAACGGCACCTTGTTTTACAGCGGGAAAACAAGAGGGGGAAAATTCTCCCTCTCTCTGTGCAGTGCCTCCTGCCGCTTTGCTGAAGGGGTGCTGGGCAGAGAGGGGGAGAATTTTTTTTTATTGTTCTCCCCCCTCTAAAACAAGGTGCATCCTATTGTCCGGTGCGTCCTATGGTGCGAAAAATACGGTAAATAAGCAAGCAAGCAAGCAATGCCAGAGTGAAGCAACTGCCTCAGGTGGCAGATGCTGGAGGACACAAACATCAGCTGCCCAACTGGTCCTTCTGAGCCCCCTCCATTATCAGCTGGTGGAGCTCTGCACGCAACTCTGGAAGCTGGCCTGCTCTCCCAAAGCTTCAGGTGGAATAAAATTCAGCTGCCAGTCCAGTCCTTGGAGGTTTCGAAGCAGAGGTTGGATGGCCATCTGTCTAGGATGCTTTAGCTGAGATTCCTGCATTGTAGGGGGTTAGACTAGAGGATCCTTGGGTACCTTTCAACTTTACAGTTCTATGATTGTATGTACATGGCAACTTCTTGCCCTGAATCTCAAGCAGGACAGAATAGTGGTTCAACACCCAGAAGGTTTCCAGGGACATGTGCCAGTAACACATCATGTCCAGTCTGCCGCAAGGTGAATATGAACACCCCAAGAATTCATTAGCAATAAACATTTGCACATGCTGTGCTATTGTGTTCCCTTTGTGGCTCAAAAAACAGTGTTGCCGTCTGGATACGGTATGCTGGGACATTGGATTGGCAGGTAGAGGGGTACCTGGAGCTTCATTAGCAGAGTTTACAGAGAATGGCTTTTTAATAATAATAAAAAGAATCTGACGACTCAGCTGCAGGCTGTAAGATCTCACCTGCAGCAGCCCTGAGGCAAAGCAGTTCCTTGTAAGTCACTGGCAGGGATTACCTTGCAGTAGCAGCAGGACAAAATAGAGTAATTGGCTCCCTTCTGCCTTTAATCAGGAGCCTATGGCTAGTGGATATCTCTACACCACTGATGGGCCCAGTAAGAGGATTGATGGGGTTATAAACTAGAAAGGAAGGAAGGAACCTATTGCATGCATCCACAAAGTTCTCCACCCAAGCATGAGAGCAACAGGCTAATTTAAGGGGCACAAGACACGCTGTGTGACATTCACAGCTCTGTCTTTCCACACCTCAGTGTCATTGTCTGCCCCCAGCATCCACCGCCTGAGGCAGCCACCTCACAATGCCTAACAATAGCGCTGGTCCTGCATGAATTTGTGACTGTTTACCTTTTTTCTGCTATAGCTTAGACTTTATTGAGTTTTGTGGATATGATTAGGAACATAGGCCGGGTTGGGCAGAAAGTTGATGAGTGTCTTCTGGTAGATCTCTGGATTTTTCAGGTATATCATCAAGAATTTGTGATTGCTAATTACTTAACAGTTTCAACGATAAAATGATTCCCCTCACCCCAAACACACACACAATGTTGAAAAGATGTGGTGGTGATAGTCAACTCAATGTGGGTTTTAGTGTGGGAAGGCTGTGAAATCAGTTTGGTTCTGGTACACAAAACAAATTCCTGGGCTTAGAAATTTTTCATTCTAATACGACTCATTCCCAATTGTAGGTTTTTATTCCTGTAAGACGCTCTGTGAACCCACATGGGGTTGAAAAGCCGGGTAGAAATATCACAAATAAACATACAAATAATTTAAAACAGTAGGGCCAATTTAAAGCAAAAATTCTCAGGAATAGCAGATTACCCTGCAATTCTCCATTGGTAGACCAGAAGAAAGCTTGGAGGCTGAAGAGGAAATCAAATAAGCTACACTTCTTCCCCGCCCACTCAATGGATTTAAGAAGACCAATACCTTTTTTAAAATCTCTGTCAAAAAGAGCTAAATCAGGGCAAAGCATCTGCTTGACAAAAGTTCACCTCTCAGCAGTGTGAGCTGTCCTTTCAACCCAATGATTCTTGGCTCGACTCACTTAATACCTGCTTCATGCACCAGTCACCTCTTGAAAGAATTTAACTCAGAATTTATTCAGTCCAGCCACTGAGGTCCAGCTCCGAGGGACTTCTGACAGTTCCCTCACTGCGAGAAGCGAAATTACAGGGAACCAGGCAGAGGGCCTTCTCGGCAGTGGTGCCCGCCCTGTGGAATGCCTTCCCATCAGATGTCAAGGAGATAAAGAACTATACAACTTTTGCAAGACAACTGAAGGCAGCCCTGTATTGGGAAGTTTTCAATGTTTGACATTTTATTAAGTTTTTATGTGTGTTGGAAGCTGCTCAGAGTGGCTGCGGCAACCCAGCCAGATGGGCAGGGTGTTGTTGTTGTTGTTGTTGTTGTTGTTGTTACAGACATCTCCTGCTGACTGGAACTGGCCCTCCCCATTTAGACGGTGAAGAATGACAAAGCACCTTGTCTTCTACCTTTTGTTATCATTCTTTGAAACAACAAAGGCACGGGCAGGTTACCGCAACTAACTGTGAGGTGAGGGCGGACTAGATGGGATTAAAGGACCGTATCCGATTCCATAGCGGTGCGGGAGGATCCGAGAACCAAACTGCAAAAGATACTGTTGTGGTGTTTATATAATTGGCCTTGCTTATCGATGCTTTTCTGGGCGAAGACTTGCTAGGTGTTAATAATTAACCAGGATCTCGGGATGGCTAAAATAGCTGCGCCGCACGGTAGGAACACCACCTCAGTATTCAGCTTGTGCCTTTCTCGCTATTCACCTCGGTTACTGTGGCAACAGTACATCTGCTTCCACAATATCCTCCATTAATCATTTACATGCAAGGAGGAAAGGAACTTGGAGGAACCAGCCATTCCACACCAAGTTATTTTTACTTGCCCACCCCCCAACGAGCAGCATGAATGCACACCTTCCTTTGGAAAGTTCCCTTTGCAAGACAGCGGTCACAGACTCTCCCATTTGAGGCAGACTCAAGGTGCTCCAGTCCTGGCCTCGTGGTTCCAAAGTCAGCCTGGGAATCCAGGGTTGGGGCATAGAATATGTGCATTGGGAACCACTGGGTTTGTGTGCCGCTGTTGCCCCTAGTGGCAGGTCATCAGAGTTACAAGTCAGAGAGACCCCTGATGAGGGACAGGGGAGAAATTACATTCAATTTGCATTTGAAAGGTAAAGGTACCCAATTCGCATTTGCCATGCCTTCAAAATTCACGCTTCTCTGAATTTTGCAATGTGGTTCTCCAGCAGGTGCAAAAATACATACAATATGTTAAAGTCTGCATATGAATGCATATGTTTGTGAAAATAACATACAAGAATGCATTATATAGTGGGAAATTGCTTTGCCAAAATCTGTATATTAGACAATGCTGCATAGAAAAAACACATAGGAGGAATTAATTGGTGTTTTTTAATGAGGAACTTTTAATTAGAAAGCACAAACTGATGTAGAAATGTGTGAAACTGAACTTAGGACTGGAAAAATGAGAAACTCAGAGAAACCAAAATCGACAGACTCGCTCATCCCTACCCCTGGGCAATAAAGTGTTCATAGGAACACAGGAAGCTGTCTTATACTGAGTCAGACCATTGGCCAATGTAGTATTGTCTACACTCTCCAGTATTTTAGGCAGGGACATTCTCAGCCCACCCAGGAGCTTCTAGGACTCAAACCTGGGACCTTCTGCAGGCAAGCAGGTGTTCTCCCACTAAGCTATAGCTCTTCCCCAAGACCAAAGGGCAAACGAGAAGGCAGGATTGAGGAAAGGTCACTTCCAGACCACATGTTTACTCAGCACTCATCCTGATTTGTTTGCACAAAGTTTGCAATAAAAAATTGCTGCTGCCACAATCACTGCTACTAATAAACTCTGCGTGCTATATGTACCACAGTGTGCACTATCTTTTCAGATACTTGTTTTAAAAGTAGGCGAACCCATCCTTTAGTATGATGCCCTCCAAGCCACAACTTATCTGGTGCCAGTGTGGTGTAGTGGTTAAGAGCGGTAGTCACGTAATCTGGGTAACCGGGTTCGCGTCTCCGCTCCTCCACATGCAGCTGCTGGGTGACCTTGGGCCAGTCACAGTCTCTCAGCCCCACTCACCTCACAGAGTGTTTGTTGTGGGGGAGGAAGGGAAAGGAGAATGTTAGCCGCTTTGAGACTCCTTAAAGGGAGTGAAAGGCGGGATATCAAATCCAAACTCTTCTTCTTCTTCTTCTTATCGAAAGCCCTGCCCTCCAAACACACGTGTGCTTGGATAGAGCTGTGGCGGCTTTTAAACAATAATAAACGGCAGCTCCGAGTTGCATGATCAGCCCCTGCGCCTTCTCGCTCTGCAAACCTTCCAGCCAGTGGCTTTCAAGGATTCCCATTTATGGCAAAATTATAAAATAATTAAATGTAGTTTCCCTTCCCTGCAGCTTCATTCAACCTTTATATCAAACAGAGTCTGATGAAATACATATGTGTTCTCCTGGTTGACTTTTTTCTTTTTTTCATGAAATACTCCTTTTGAAAGCATTCCCATCTCTTTAATTTTTTTTAATGATGATGCACAAAGGCTAACAAGAAAGCTTTTGTATGAAAATATAATGCATAATGAATGTGAACTCATATCTTCGTGAAAGATTGTCAACTTAGATATGGTTTTCCATATGACCTGTTTCTCCACTAAACCCCCCTCCCCCACCCTTGATTATTGTATTTTCCTGGCTCCGGTTTCATAAACAGTGCCACCTCTTTCTTTTGCTTGCTTAAAATGAGATTTGCTTAATCTGTGACATTTCCTTTACAGACTTTATTCGCAAGCACCAGACAATCTGGCTTTTGTCAGTTTCAGATTAACCAAGCGATTGTTTTAATTATTGGAGGCATCGGCACTTCAGGAAAAAGACCTGATTCAGATTGTTCTTGTTTTACTTGAGAGAGACACAAGAGAGGGGCGAAATAAAACAAAAACCCTATCAGGACACAATCAGAAAGTTGGTGCAATCAGAGATTAATTTGCATCTTTTCATTGTTCCATTGTTCTGTTGCTGGTGAACTTTGACATCCCATTCCGCTACCACCCTCCTTCCCTGAAAAGGTACAGTTTTCGCCCAACGCATGCCTTCCACATACAATATGACAGCCAAAAGCTTAGGGAGGTTCCCTCCATACTATGACCCTTCAATGCTACTCAGACACTGCTATGCTACAGTCAGCTGAAGGCAACATTCCAACAAGGAAGAGTCATAGCTCAGTGGTAGCACATCTGCCTTGCATGCACAAGGTCCCAGGTTCAATCCCCAACATCTCCAGGTAGGGCTGGGAGAGAACCCAACCTGTAATCCTGTGGAGACAATACTGAGCTAGATGGACCAATAAAGCAGCTTCATAACTGCTGAGGGGTTTTTCCTATGTTCTTATCCTGAACAGTGCGAACCATGAGCCAGAAAGCCCCAGTTAATTCCCAGGTAAGCAATGAATCAGCTCTCCCACAGGGCTTTGGGATGTTTCCATGAGATCTCATGGTGCTGTCCAAGTTCCTGCATGATCTCATGATCGCTGAGAAAGGTGGAGAGCTTAAAAGCTCTTTCCATGCCAGGAAAACCCTGGCAGTTCCCTCACTGCAGGAAGTGAGGTTACAGGGAACCAGGCAGAGGGCCTTCTCGGTAGTGGCACCCGCCCTGTGGAACACCCTCCCATCAGATGTCAAGGAAATAAACAACCATCTGACTTTTAGAAGACATCAGAAGGCAGCCCTGTTTAGGGAAGTTTTCAATGTTTGTTTGTTTTTTGTTGTTGTTTTTTAAAAAAATATTCCGTTGGAAGCCACCCAGAGTGGCTGCGGAGGCCTGGCCAGATGGGCGGGGTATAAGTATTTTTATTTTTATTTTTATTAAGCTTTTAAGCTCTCCGCCTTCTTTGCTTTTAATTTGTGTGTTTTCAACCAGCCAGCCTTCAACTGCATGAAGTTCAAATCGCACATGTTAAGCATGCCTAAGTTGTAATCATACTGTGGGAAATTCCATCAGATGCACTTAAGCTTATTTATTTTGTGGAATGTAAGCGCTACCAACTCTAGGTCCTCCTCTACATTGACTTAAGCCACCCAGTGTTCCCTAAGCCTCAGGGTTGTAGCCACCTACGTTCTACTCAGAGTAAACCCAGATGCACTAAGGTTCACTGGCTATTCAAGTGAAGACATTGATCCAACACTGGCATGCCCCCACAATACCGTTATAAGGAAATGGGGCAGGCACAACTTAGTGTGGCAAGCGGTTCTGTTCCTTCGCAAGCAATCTGGCACTTCTCCTGGAGGGTGGAAGCTGCCCCATCTGTCCACATCTCCATTGGTGTCTCTAGGATCCAGGTGATGGGATGTCACTGCCTCTTGAGACGAGGACAGGACACCCCTCTCTGGAGATGTAGGGCTGCAGTGTCTGTCAACTCTGAAGATGGAGTAGGTGGTGTGATGGGCACAATGGAAGAAGAAGAAGAGTAGAAAAGTTTGGATTTGATATCCCACTTTATCACTACCCTAAGGAGTCTCAAAGCGGCTAACATTCTCCTTCCCCTTCCACCCCCACAACAAACACTCTGTGAGGTGAGTGGGACTGAGAGACTTCAAAGAAGTGTGACTAGCCCAAGGTCACCCAGCAGCTGCATGTGGAGGAGCGGGGAAGCAAACCCAGTTCACCAGATTACGAGTCTACCACTCTTAACCACTACACCACACTGGCTCTCCAGTTTGACTGTTAAAGCACATGGCTGTCCCCAAGAAATCCTGGAAACTAGTTTGTTAAGGGTGCAGGGAACTGTAGTTTTGTAAACTACAGAATTTCCAGGATTCTTTCGGGGAAGCCATGTGGTTTGAATGTGTGGTGTGCATGCAACCATCATCACCACCTGCAAAAAGCAGCAAAGTTGAGGCTGAGAGACTTCAGAGAAGTGTGACTAGCCCAAGGTCACCCAGCAGCTGCATGTGGAGGAGCGGGGAAGCGAACCCGGTTCACCAGATTACGAGACTACTGCTTTTAACCACTACACCACACTGGCTCTCTTCCACACTGGAAGCATCAGAGATGGCCTTTGACAACCATGGAGAGGAAGTTGGGGCTCACAGCTCTCGCCTTAGTGACCAGAGAGGTGAGAGAGCAGGTGGAAAGAAACCCCCTCACACACGCACACACACACTTGGACTGTCCCCAGAACCCGCAACATTAGGCGCCCCTGAATCATGCAGCAACCTCCCATGACCGTCACATGCACAAAACAGCCAAGTTCACACCGGATTCCTGCTTGGCATACCAACGTCAGTGAAGGTTGCCACCCCCCACCTCAGGAACCTTCATGGCAAGGATATCTTGAGAGGCATCCGAACCTATAGAGCACAGACAGGCAGACAGACAGACAGACAGACAGATGGACGGGCGGATGGACGAAGAAACCACTTCCCAAAATATATACGTAGAAGATAATTTTCAAAAGATTGAAATGCATCGCCGGGGGCTCTCTCAGTTCATTCTTTTCTCCCTAGAATGCCTGCCAGTTGAGAGAGAGGCGCTTGGTGTCATGGCTTCCAGCAGCTGCTGCTTAGTAAACGCAGAACAAGAGAAAACTCTGGCTGCAAAGAAGGGAACATCTCCCAGGGGTCATGATCTGGCTGCAGCTTTTTCAAACACAAGGACAGTTGCTCTGTTGGAGGCTTTCACTTTGTATCATTTGCAGCCCTTATCTGTTCTCTCATTGTTACCAGGCAGGAATTCAGCTGAATGCAAAAGCCACCGCTTGCAGGGGCTGTGAAAGGGTCTTCCCAGGAAGAAAAGATTGCCCTTTCCTCAGCCTCCCTTTATTGAATAGCGCACAGCCTGGAGTCTGGAGCTGCTCAGGAATTTAAAAAAAACCAAAGGTTAGTGATTAAAATCAGTGTAGTTTTGATAGGTTTGGTCCACCATCTTGATTCAATATTATTATTATTATTATTATTATTATTATTATTATTATACTTACATCCCACCTTTTCCCCAGACTGGAAACCCCAAATGGTACATCCAATTCAATTGTATCCAAACATAGATGAAAACCTGCTCCTCGATCTCAGGAACTACAGTGGTACCTTGGGTTACATACGCTTCAGGTTACAGACTCCACTAACCTAGAAATAGTGCTTCAGGTTAAGAACTTTGCTTCAGGATGAGAGCAGAAATCGTGCTCCGGCGGCACGGCAGCAGCGGGAGGCCCCATTAGCTAAAGTGGTGCCTCAGGTTAAGAACAGTTTCAGGTTAAGTACGGACCTCCCGAACGAATGAAGTACTTAACCCGAGGTACCACTGTATTGTGCACAAGTTGTTTCCGAATGTCTAGCAAACAGACAAACAACTTTCCAAAATATTTAATAGATCTTCACAGCTCCCCCAGACAGATCTGACTCCTGTTGTTAAGTTTTTCTAAACCAGACATCACACACACACACACACACACTGGATTTTGTGAATTTCTATGCTTAAATCGGCTGGCAATGCAAATGTGAAACCTACATTCTCTACAATGTGTACCCACTCGTTCAGAATTGTTCTCTTCCTGTTCTCAGTTGCACTTCACGCTTTTCCCTGAAGTGTTTGCGTTTTACAATTGAGAAACCAAAATCCAACGGAGGAAGAACACATATGGAGGGAGGGAAGCTTAACAGCGAGAGAAAATTATATGGAGAGATCGGGCTATGAAAGGAAGCCAAACACAGGAGGAGAAAATGCAACGTGGTGTCAATTCCACGTTAACAATGTTGATGCATGGCTCAAGTCATGTGAGAGAAAACGCCTGTGTGTTTTTGAGTATCATGCACAAAAATGGTCTAAGAAGCAGGTGTATTACAAGTTCAAAAGCTAACCTTTTTGTAGGAGATGGGTTTTCCAAGGAACCCAAAACATTCTTCCATTTCCCCACTATTTAAACACATATTTACCATACCCTCCCTGGTTTCTGTTTCACAGCCATCTACACCTCCTGCAAACTTCTTGCTGGGAGTGTGATTAGGGATCCTACTGCAAAAGTGGTGATGTCGTCGTGACACATCATTGCTTGAATTATAGGAAGGCCACAGAAGGTCCACACGCCCCCCCCCCATGCTTTTCTTCCTAGTTATTATTTTGAGAAGGCTACTGTTATGTACTGAAGTTCTCACCCTGGGCCAGCAGGGGGATACTGTAGATAGTTCAGGTCCACATATGCAAATAAGGGATCGAAAGTGATGTTCAGTGATTGGATAGTTACAGAAAGTTGTTACAGTTACGTTGTACTGGAGCTCTATATAAGCAGGCTGGCTGAACCCTTCAGTTCAGTCCTGTTCTGGCCTGTGAATAAACAAGAGCTGTTTGGAGAATCGCTGTGTCGTCTGATATGTTCACCCACAACTTAACAGCTACAGTGGCCATAATTTGGCTAGAACTTTTAGAAGAATCAGGGGTGGGGATTGTACATTTTGATCTGAGGCTCTCCTTCCTTCCTACATAAAAGGTAAAGGTACCCCTGCCCGTACGGGCCAGTCTTGACAGACTCTAGGGTTGTGCGCCCATCTCACTCAAAGAGGCCAAGGGCCAGCGCTGTCCGAAGACACTTCCGGGTCACGTGGCCAGCATGACATCGCTGCTCTGGCAAGCCAGAACCTCACACGGAAACGCCGTTTACCTTCCCGCTAGTAAGCGGTCCCTATTTATCTACTTGCACCCGAGAGTGCTTTCGAACTGCTAGGTTGGCAGGCGCTGGGACCGAACAGCGGGAGCGCACCCCGCTGCGGGGAATCGAACCGCCGACCTTTTGATCGGCAAGCCCTAGGCACTGAGGCTTTAACCCACAGCGCCACCCGCGTCCCTTCCTTCCTACATACAGACCATAATTTGAGCATTGACATGATTGTATGACATGATCATGCTCTTGTTCGCCAGAGTCATGCTGGCCACATGACCCGAAAGCTGTCTGTGGACAAATGCCAGCTCCCTCGGCCTATAGAGCGAGATGAGCGCCGCAACTCCAGAGTCGTCCACAACTGGACCTAATGGTCAGGGGTACCCTTTACCTTTACCTTTACCTTTACCTTTATGATCGTATTACATAGCCTATTCAGAGTGCTGGCATGAAATACTGCTCTCGCTCAGGGTGGGCAAACCTTTTCACATATGCTTACAGATCCTCAGTCCCCATGGAAGAAAGGGGAAGGGTTAAAGAACACTTATCCGTCTCATGATTTGAGCTTCCACATACTGTGTGTATGTCCTCTAGATGATTAGCTGCTTTGTTTTCTCTCCTATGAACAGAATTAGAGTGGAGTTAACTCTTCATTGGCTGAAATGGAGCATCTCAGCCTGAAGCAAGACCTGCTGAGATCCCTGCTTGCAGTCCTTAGAGCAAATGAATGGAACATGATTTCTATTCACACACACATACAAACTCTCTCTTGTCTGCATTGTTTTAGCAAGAACAAGACACGCAATTAATTGGGCTTTGTCCTCGCCACATACTTCAAAAGCAAATTAAAGTGGTGGTGCGGCACTCATTCAAATAGTGCTAAAGCTGAGATTCGCCTTGGTCCCTAGGAAAAGCTACTCTCTCCCTTCTATTTTTGATCTGCAAAGAACTTTGCACAAGCGGCATTTCCAGATGCTGTACATAGGAAGCCTTTTGTGGCCACAGCTTTGCCTATGCAGCCATCCTTGTAGGTTTTAGCACTCTGCAATTAAAAATGGGGAGGGGGGAGAGGGGGGAAATAGCTTGAATGAAAGGAAGTTGATGGCATGCAAATATATGCAACAAATTGCTTCCACACAGATAGACGAACTCTCATTCTGGAATGCTCAATCCGGCATCCCTATTCTGTGTTAAAGCTGCTAATGGGATGAGTGCCATCGTAGCTATCTGAAAGCACATCTTTGCAGCTTAAATTGTCACCAGCACCTCTAGTTACACAAACATGATCTGTATAAGTGCTGGTTTCGGCCTCTCTCCATATAAACTTGACTCCATTGACTACTGCAACACGCTCTACATGCGGCTACCTTTGAAGGTGGCCCGGAAACTGCAATTAATCCAGAATGCAGCAGCTAGATTGGTGACTGGGAGTGGCCACCGAGACCATATAACACTGGTACTGAGAGATCTGCATTGGCTCCCAGTACGAGCCAGTATGGTGTAGTGGTTAAGAGCGATAGACTCATAATCTGGGGAACTGGGTTCACGTCTCCGCTCCTCCACATGCAGCTGCTGGGTGACCTAGGGCCAGTCACACTTCTCTGAAGTCTCTCAGCCTCGCTCACCTCGCTCACCTCACAGAGTGTTTGTTGTGGGGGAGGAAGGGAAAGAAGAATGTTAGCCGCTTTGAGACTCCTTCAGGTAGTGATAAAGTGGGATATCAAATCCAAACTCCTCCTCCTCCTCCTCCTCTTCTTCTTCTTCTTCTTCGCACAACAAAAAGTGTTGGTGCTGACCTTTAAAGCCCTAAACGGCCTCGGCCCAGTATACCTGAAAGAGCATTTCCACCCCCATCTTTCAGCCCGGACACTGAGGTCCAGCTCTGAGGGTCTTCTGGTGGTTCCTTCCCTGTGAGAAGCAAAGTTACAGGGAACAAGGCAGAGGGCCGTCTCAGCGGTGGCGCCCTCCCTGTGGAACGCCCTCCCATCCGATGTCAAGGAAATAAACAACTATCTGACTTTTAGAAGACATCTGAAGGCAGTCCTGTTTAGGGAAATTTTTAATATTTGATGAATTACTGTACTTTAATGTTTTGCTAGAAGCCGCCCAGAGTGGCTGGGGTAACCCAGCCAGATGGATGGGGTATAAATTTATTATTATTATTATTACTTACCCAAACCCTGAGATCACCCTCTGAGGCTCTTCTTCATGTGTCTCCTCCACAAGAGGTCTGGAGGGTGGCAACACGAGAAGGGGCCTTTTCTGCAGTGGCTCCCCATTTGTGGAATGCTGTCCCCTGAGAGGTTTGGATGATGCCTTCATTATACACCTATAGGCACCAGGCAAAAAGGTTCCTCTTTAACCAGGCCTTTGGCTGACTGGCATCCAATGCCCCTTTAAAATGTGTTGGAGAGGGCAGGGTTATTGAATTGTTTTGTTTTTCTTTTTATTGTGCATTTAGTGTTATTTATTGTGATTTTATGTTGTAACCGCCCCAAGACCTGTGGGTATAGGGCAGTATACAAATTTAATAAATAATAATAATAATAATAATAATAATAATAATAATAATAATTAATAATATAATGCCTGCCCCAAAAAAGTGAGTGACTTGTCATTTGAAGAGGAAGATGACCTATTTAAAAAGTAGGCTTAACATGGTGTACTTCTTAGGATACGATACTCTTTATTGTCATTGTCCCATACAGAACAACAAAATTGAAAATTCTTCTTCCAATAGCCATTAGTGAAGAAGACCTAGTGTGTGATAAGGGATCATTCCACCTCATTTCTAGCCACTCTTCAAAGAAAGAAGCAAATATCCAGCGAATACAGGAAGGTTAGGAATCAAAATCCAGAAGCTATCTCATAATGGAAGGTTTTGGTCAAAGAGCAATGCAACATTGCGCGATTATTTCTCTAAAGAAAAGTGAATGTATATGAAAGCATATACCGTATTTTTCGCTCTATAACACGCACCAGACTATAACACGCACGTAGTTTTTAGAGGAGGAAAACAAGAAAAAAAAATATTCTAAACGAAATAGTGGATATATGATTTTTGTGGTTCATGCTGTGGCCACAGACATGTGATCTGACAGTGAGTTTGGGGTAGCCCAGTGCAAAAATCCTGAGGATCCATGTGGATCCATGCTTTGTAACCACGGAGGAGGGAAGGAAGGGGAGCCATGGATCCTCTGCTCACGACTGCAGCAGATCCCCCCTGCCACCCGCAGGCATTCGCTCCATAACACGCACAGACATTTCCCCTTACTTTCTAGGAGGAAAAAAGTGAGTGTTATGGTGCAAAAAATACGGTATTTAAAGTTCCCTGCCACATTTTACAAATGGGTAAAAGGGGGCCCTAGTTTTAGAGGCGCTATAACCATGTGCCCCACTGAACTAAATGGGAATTTCTTTTAAGAAAATGTGCATAGGTCCAGGGAACTGTTTTGAAGCAGCTGGAGCCTCCAGACAAGGCCCAAGGGCAGCTCCACATAGAGTGCATTGCATTAATCAAGTATTGCGGTTATCAATGTGTGAATCACCATGGTCAGACTGTCCCTGGACTCAGCTACATTAGTCCAAAAGTAGTGTTTTGAATGCACACCAGATGGCGCTGGAGAGCAAAAAAAAAATTCTGTGTGATTTTCCATAGTGTTTTTCCCCCTTTTGTTATAACAATTTGATTTCTGACTTATTTGTAGCGTTTGTTTTCCTGTGTGTAGATCCACCCTCTGTCTAAACACAGCTGCAGTTAGCACACCAGCCTTAGCCAATTAAACAGCACTCATAGCCACAGCAACAAAGATGGATCCAGGAGCAACCCCAAACTTCAGAGAGAGGGAGAATGCAACCCCATCCAGAACAGAAATTTTTGATGCCAGGTGAAAATCCCTTTTTCTTTGCCCAGGCTTTTGAACCATGAAGTTTTCAATTTTAAGATCTGCTGAATAGTTTTCGTGGCACCCTCAATTACTCTGTGCTCTTTTCCTCTCTGTGGCTTCTGACATTATTTAACGCTGGGGTTTTATTGTTTTTGATTCTGCAGTCATCTTGGCTGCACTGAGAACCCTCTTCTTGGGTGACACACAGAGAGGCTGTTAATAAATTATAATGCGTAAATGTGAGTCTAGTTGGCTCCTGTGAGAAACAGGATACTGGACTGACTCCAGCATCCTGTTTGTTCTGACCCAGCAAGGTGGTTCTTATATTCTTAAGTCACATGTAATTTGACCTCAGCAGACACACCCGTGACTTACGGAACCAGCCACCACTGGCCAAAAAAACCACTCCTGCTTGCTATAATAAGAAATCCCTGCAAAATAAAACTGTAAAAAAGGGGGAAATCTTTGTAATCTCTATGACTTGTGGAGGACCAAGACACTATTATGACTGCAGGACTTAATGTAAACAGTTGCAGCCATTTAACCATACATGTGATAGAAACAGGTTTCAAGTTACCAGAAAGGGGTTTCCGACGAAACATTCAGAAAAACAGTGAGAGCTGTTTGACAGTGAAACAGTCTCCCTCAGGAGATTGTGAACTCTCCTTCCTTGGAGGTTTTAAAGCAGAAGTTGGATGGCTATTGGTCATGGATGCTTTAGCCGAGGTTCCTGTAGTGCAGAAATGGTTCTGAAATATACTCGGAGTCGAGAGTGGATTTCATGCTCTTTATTCAGCTCATATGGGACGCGGGTGGCGCTGTGGGTTAAAGCCTCAGTGCCTAGGGCTTGCCGATCGAAAGGTCGGCGGTTCGAATCCCCGCGGCGGGGTGCGCTCCCGTTGTTCGGTCCCAGCGCCTGCCAACCTAGCAGTTCGAAAGCACCTCCGGGTGCAAGTAGATAAATAGGGACCGCTTACTAGCGGGAAGGTAAACGGCGTTTCCGTGTGCGGCTCTGGCTCGCCAGAGCAGCGATGTCACGCTGGCCACGTGACCCGGAAGTGTCTTCGGACAGCGCTGGCCCCCGGCCTCTTTGAGTGAGATGGGCGCACAACCCTAGAGTCTGTCAAGACTGGCCCGTACGGGCAGGGGTACCTTTACCTTTACCTTTATTCAGCTCATAGTAGTGAGGAGGAATGGAAGTTCCCCCGAAATGTCTGCTTTATATACATTATTTACACAATGGGCCGCACGTGATTGGCTAATTCCGGGATTCTCCTGTAGCCAATCAGGTTGCGGATTCACTTCCACCTGGAGTTGGATTGGGTGGCTCCTGCGGACCAATCAGACTGCTGCATTCTGGATTCTATTGTTCTAGGACCAATCAGACTGCTGCATTCTGAATCCTATTGTTCTAGGACCAATCAGACTGCTGCATTCTGAATCCTATTATTCGAGGACCAATCAGACTGCTGCAATTTGGATCCTATTCGACTCGGTACATAACAGATTCTATGATTTTATAATTCTATGTCTGGTGTGGAAGCATCATAGCTCAGTAGTAGGGCATCTGCCTGGCACATAACCGCCAAATCACATGAGTTACAAAAATGAAATAGCTCATTTATTATTGTGAACCGCCCTGGGATCCTCAGATGAAGGGTTATAAACAAATTTAATGAATAATAATAATGCAGGAAGTTCCTGGTTCAATCCCCAGCATCCCCTGGTAGGGCTGGGAATTCCCTTGCCTGAAACTTTGGAGAGTTGCGGCCAGTCAGAGTAGAAAATGCTGAGCTAGAGAGATGGACCCATTTTCTGACTAGTTATAAGTCTTCCTATCTTCCAGTGATTCATCAAATGACCTCTGCATTGAGGTTGACTCCTAATACAGAAATCTGACTTTCCCAAGTCGTGGTGAGAAAAAAGCCACAAGTGTTGCTCCCGGAGACGTCTCCCTTTCCAGAAAATTCTCTTCAGCTCTGCCAGAGTAGGGCCCTCCCAGGGCATCCTGTACTGCTGGATATGCAAGTTAATAATATACTGCAAAGGCAGGAAGAATCACACCCACTGTGATGCAGTGCTTAGAGTGTCGGATGAGGACCTTGAAGACCAAGGTTTCAGATCCCCGCTCAGCCATGAAGCACACTTGGGAACCTAGCGACAGTCACTGTTTTCCTGCCTAGCACAGGGGTGTTGTAAAGATAACATGGAGAGAGGGAGACCCTTGAGATTCATGGAGGAACAGAAGGGTATGAATGTCACTGGCTGCCTACACATAACACATTTAAGAAGAAGAAGAGTTTGGATTTGATATCCCGCTTTATCACTACCCGAAGGAGTCTCAAAGCAGCTAACATTCTCCTTTCCCTTCCTCCCTCACAACAAACACTCTGTGAGGTGAGTGAGGCTGAGAGACTTCGGAGAAGAGTGACTAGCCCAAGGTCACCCAGCAGCTGAATGTGGAGGAGCGGGGAAGCGAACCCAGTTCACCAGATTACGAGTCCACCGCTCTTAACCCCTACACCACGCTGGCTCTCCAGTGTGACTGTTAAAGCACATGGCTGTCCCCAAGAAATCCTGGAAACTAGTTTGTTAAGGGTGCAGGGAATTGTAAACTGCAGAATTGCCAGGATTCTTTCGGGGAAGCCACGTGGTTTGAATGTGTGGTGTGCATGCAACCATCATCACCACCTGCAAAAAGCAGCAAAGCTGAGTATTTGTTGTGTCCCAAAGCCAGGAAAGGATACACTACCCCAACGATGTCACATCACACACACACACCCCGCCTTACTTTGCAGAGATGCTCAAAGTCACAGGTACCATTGTCCATTTGTGCACCTTGTCCCTTCCAGAAAAGGCAGGCTCTGGATTTTCGAGGTCCAACAGGCTTTTCTCGTTGTGGCAAAGCGAACCTTTCAAAACAACTAATTTCAAAATAGTGGCGTGATTGGGTGGATGATGTGTCTGTAAGCTCATACACACTTTCGCTTCACACATATCGTGTTCGTATTTTGTTCTGATTAATTCCCCCAGGTCTGAGAGCTTTTCTCAGTGTTCCGCAGCTGTGCCTTGTGAAAATCTGATCTTACCTGCTGAATCAGATCTTATCAGATGTGTGGAAGATCCAAAGAGAGATTTTGCTTATCTGAGGTTCAGTTCAGCAGGTAAGATCTGAATTTTGCAAGGCACAGCAGCGGAACAACAAGTAAGGATCTTGGACCAGAGGGAATTAATCCGTACACAATATGATCAAGATATGTGTCAAGCAGACGCATGGATGAGCCTACAGACACATTGTTCACCCAATTACTCCAGTATTTTGAAATCAGTTGTTAAAATCAGTGTAGTTTTGAAAGGTTCAGTTTGCTTTCTTGATTCAAAGTGGTGTCTAATTGTGTCCAAACAGACAAAAACCTGTTCCTTGAGCTCAAGAACCATCATGCAAAATTTGGTTACAATATTTGGTTACAATTTGGTGTCCAAATTCATAGCGAAGAAAATATACAGCAGATTATACAATTCATTTTAATAATTAATCAAAGTCCCTTATGAAATTGTTAACTCTGCAATATTGCAAGATGAATAACATTAATCTCCCCATCGCTGCTTATTTCCCAATCGTCAACAAAGAAGACTACAAATTTGGGGTTCTTACTGCCTCATTTGTTAAGACTTGTGCCAGTTCTTTGCGATGATCAGACTTTGCTGCTGTTCGTAGGTTAGAGAGATCATTGGCTGATTTATCATTATCGTTTTACACACAAGAATGAAATGCTTCCAACCACATTGTTTTAGGGTCAAAAGTTAAATCGCACCTACTTATTCTCTGAATATCTCTTCCGACCTGTTTCCAGGACACTTAAATATTTGGGCACAACCACTGTGATATGCCTAAAAATTGCTGGTTGTAAGCCACTTTTCCAACACATTATGCATGTTATAGGTTTTTTCTTTAAAAATCTTTAAGCTGTCAGATACCATGATGCTTGTAGGGTTTGCAGGTGTCAATGGACTCAACATCGCAGAGCGAAAGAGGGGTGCCCCGACCGACGAAACAATCCATCTAGGATTGCCCCGATCTGACATATTATGAAAACAAGCGGTTTCCAGTGTATTGGCTTTTCCCTGGCATTCACAAAGTGCATGAGTTTGTGTGTTTCCTTCTGCCTCATTAGTGATGTCAGTGCAGGCAACCAAAGGAGTTTCGTTTCCCATTCATTAGCCTTGCTTTGTAAACTGGTATATAATTTCTGCTGCCAGGATGAGTAGTCATGCCTGCTCTTGCTCTCCTTCCAGGGAAGGGTGAGACGACTGAGAGGGGCAAGGCAGCAGAAGACTCCCTGCCAACACTCAGCTGGTGAAGGTGGGGTGGAGGTAGGTATTTTTTTATTCTTGCCCATCTTCAGCAAAAGCTGAACAGCAGGCTCCTGGGCGTAATGCGATTTAGCTGACAGGGATAAGTTATGCCTCCTGCCCTCCAGGAAAAGGGAAGCAGAGGTGGAGCACAACGCAGCTAAACATGTTTGTGCACACACAGGATTTGGTAATACAAGAATCTATGCAAACTTTGTGGGGGAATGGCTATGTTGTGTCTCCACTGTTGCAGGAAGCAAGCATTTGAATAGCCATTGCTAGGAATCACAGCCATAGCGCACAGGTCAGGAGTTTCCCACAGGTTTCTTGTTGGCCACCGTGAGAACAGGATGCTAGACTAGATGGGCCACTGTCCTGATCCGGTAGGACTCTTTTTCAGTTCCTGAAAGAGGATTTGACCCAGACAGGGCCAGTCCTGGACATTTTGCTGCCTGAGGCAAAAGGGCAAGATGGCACCTCCTCCATTTCCACCTGTGCAGAATATTCCTAGACTGGCAGTTAGGGATCAGGAGAAATTTGAGTCGGTTTTGCATTTAAAGGCAAACCGATCTGATTTGCACTTTCCAGAACAATACACAAACAGAAAGACGGGCATCCTTTGACATTCGCCCTTGTCCAAATGTTCTGCAGCCAAGCCAAGTGACGCGCACAAAAATGCATATACTGGGGTGATGTGTGCATGTTAGTGGAAATAGTATGCATTAGGGAAAACAGCTTTGCATAAATGCGTAGATTGGGCAATAATTGCGTTTGCAAGTGTGCATACGAGGAGGAATTTGCCCTAAAATGCTGGTGAATTTTCATGAGGACATTAAAGAAAAATAATAATTCTGAAACTGATGTGGTAATGTGGAAGACTGAACTTAAAACTGGAGAAAGGAAATACTAAAAGAAACCGAAATGGACACCTATCCCTACAGCACAGCTGAATCTTAGGGCTTATCCATGCTCTTTAGCACTCAGTCAAAGGAAATGGTAATTTGGGAGCAAATGGCAATTTGAGTTTTCTCCAAATTGATGTTTGCTCCGATTTAGCACTAAAGGATTGGGACAAGTGGAAAATCACTCAGACTCATGGTTCCAAGCCACAGGGCAAGTGGAAGTGTAGATGAGCCCTTGCTCACAGAATGGTGGTCTAGATGGGCCATTGGCTTGATCCAGCAGAGCTCTTTATATGTTCTGATGGAATATGCAATGCACTTGACTCAGGAAGCCAAGGCATTTGGCCTTCAGGCCTCCTGGAGCTCAGGTCCTTCACTTGTATAACAAAAGACAGAGAGGGTTCTAATACCCTCCAATGACCTTGTTAGTAGCTGGCAGGCAGCCAATCCCTGCTGAGATAGGGCCAGTGTTGTGATTCGCTAATTGGAGCTTTAAGCCAACCTATCACAGGCGGTGTATGCGTTTTGCCTGGGCCGGCTTTAGGTGTATAGATACTGGGCCATGTGCCCCTGTTTGTCATTCTTGTTCTTCTTGTTCCTGATTTTCCAATAAATCCCTTTTGAACTGAATTTCGGTCTTGGGTCATGCCTGAACCCACCTACACTTCAGTGGGAATCAGTCCCTTTCATTCTCCGAGGCTTAATCTCCAAGAGTGCTGATTCTTGCTCGAAACATTTCTCATTAGCTGCTCATTCAGGGAGCCCGGCTATTTCTGCCAGCTCAGCAGAACACATCGCACATTTTTGGCTCGGCAGCAAAAAGTCAGCCAGCTTTATTCCCTCGTATGTATCATCATGCCCTTTAGTTTCGCAATGACTAGGGGGGCTTGGTTTTACCAGGGAGGAGGGGGTTAAGAATTTTTGTTGCTTCCTGGAAGGGAGTATGTGGAGGGGGTATTAATTCCTGCAAATTCTCTGCAAGTGGAATAAAATGTGGCAGTAAAAGAACCTGTGGAAATAAATATTATTTGATGAGAAGTTGGACCTGCAAAAAAATAATACAGTGGTACCTCGGGTTACAGACGCTTCAGGTTACAGACTCCGCTAACCCAGAAATAGTACCTTGGGTTAAGAACTTTGCTTCAGGATGAGAACAGAAATTGTGCTCCGGCGGCATGGCGGCAGCAGGAGGCCCCATTAGCTAAAGTGGTGCTTCAGGTTAAGAACAGTTTCAGGTTAAGAACGGACCTCCAGAACGAATTAAGTACTTAACCCGAGGTACCACTGTAATGTTGCAGCATTAGAGTGCTTTAGGTCTGGTTTCCAGTTACTCCAATTTCATTCCAGGAGCAGGTTCGAATTCATACTCTGCCATGAAGCTCATGAGGTGACTTTGGGCCAGTCACCATCTCCCAGCCTAACCTACTTCACAGGTTTGTTGTGAAGAGGAAGTCTGTCAATTTATGTTTCTTTCCGTTTCTCATTTTTCCAGCCTACAGTTCCCCACATTTCCACATCAATTTCTGATTATAAAAAAAATAAAATCCCCATGAAAATTCACCACCATTTTAGTCACAAAAGTTTTTATATGCAATTGTCCCAAATATGCACTACTTTGCAAACCAATTTTTCCAAAATCATTTTAAATGTTATTTTTCATCACTGCTATAAGCATTTTTATGCACACTTGAGTCTAATACGTGCATTTTTGTCCAAATGGCTAGAGAAGTGCCCTGGAGAGTTTGTAGACAAATGAATTTCAAAGAGTGGTTAAATTGTGTTTTGCATATTGCTTTGGGAAAGTGTGGATGAAGTAGGTTCACCTTTAAATGTGAACTGAATCAAATTTCTCTCTCTCCCCCCCTCCCGCCCCATCCCTACTTGTGAAGATAAAATGTGGGAAGGGGAAGAAGCATGTTTGCCACCTTGAGCCCCTGAGAGACAAAGTGGGATATAAATGAAAATTAATTACTACATCTTAATTCATCCAGACACATTCTCTATATTGGTGCAATTTTGAGTCATGGACCTGTGCCTCTGCTCAGTCTTCACCGGAATCTTTTGGGGGCTTTTCCTCCTGTAGAAAGAAATCTGTAAATTTCCCCTACTGCGCTGATACTTCCCACACTTCCCACTTGCCCATGGATGGTGCTGTTTGGGCTACATAAACAAAAACACTCAGAGAACGGAGTGTGCTATTAGTATTTTTTATTTAATCTAATAAAGCAATCAAAAGCTATATATATTTGAACCAACATGTGCTTTGTGGAGCAAATGTCTTGTCCTAATGGAATAGAACAACAATGGACTGATTGAATAATAACATGTGATCATTATCAATATGGTTAGGCAGTGGCGTAGCGTGGGTTGTCAGCACCCGGGGCAAGGCAAGTAATTTGCACCCCCTAACCTGTGGATTTGCACCCCCTAACCCTCCCCCCCCCGGATGTTGCGCCCGGTGCGGCCGGCCCCCCTGCACCCCCCACGCTACGCCACTGTGGTTAGGCAGGTTAAATTGACAGGTGAAAATCTCTGCCCCAGACAGATTAGGGGAGCAAAGTTAAGGGCAATACCAGATGGCTCAAACCATATACCCCCTTCAAAGAGCCTCAGCCTCATTAATATGCCTAAGGAATGCTAAGTGCATTCACAAGGACGAGTAAAAATACAAGCATGCTTCCCCAAATTATGAAACCTACACAATAGTGGAACTTGGACTACACACCTGGAATACTATGTCCAGTTCTGGGCACCACAATTTAAGAAGGATGTTCAGAAGCTGAAACGTGTGCAGAGGAGGGCGACCAAGAAGATCAAGGGTCTGGAAATCGAGCCTTAGGAGGAACAGGTTAGGGAGTTGGGTATGTCAAGTCTGGATAAGAAGAGATATGATAACCATCTTCAAATATCTAAAGGGCTGTCCCATGGAAGATGGAGCAAGTTTATTTTCTCTTGCTCTGTAGGACCAGAACCAATGGCTTCAAGTTACAAGAAAGGAGACTCTGACTAAAACATCAGGAAGAACTTCTGGTGGTAAGAGCTGTCTGACAGTGGAAAAGTCTTCCTCGGGAAGTGGTGGACTTTCCTTCATTGGTGGAGGTTCTTAAGCAGAGGTTGGATGATCATCTGTCATGGATGCTTTAGTTGAGATTCCTGCATGGCAGGGGGTTGGACTAGATGACCCTTGGAGTCCCTTCCAACTCTACAATTCTATGATTATAATATTATCTGCTGGAGGGAGCTGGAGGGGGGGGTCAGGTGAGCAGATGGGGCAGTGGGGCTGCACCAGCTGCAGTTCTGTGAGTCACCACACGAGGCAGCTGCACACCTATCACCACATCTCCTGACAGTGAAGTGAGGCTGTGTGGTCCACCTGGTGCCAAGATCATGCTATGATCTGGTATCCAGTGGGCAGAGTTGTGCATATTTAGCTTCTACTAGACCATGAAGGGAACTGGAGCTCAAGGCGGATGGGTTCCATTTTCCTGCAGGTTGGGCTTGGCCTGGAAATGAGTATCCAAAACAGTTCAATAATAATTCTTTTAATCAAAGAATTGTGTTACTGTTCACAACAACAGCTTCAGTTTCAGGCCTTGCCCATACGGCTGAATTTAAACCACAAATTAATGTCAGCATGTGTTTTAACAATTGCACACCACTGGGATTATGTGTAATTAGATCCTCTTAGTACAGTTTTTGGTGGGAATGGATTGCCATGAACAAAACAAATGCTTGATTTATGACTGGTTTTTCCATCAACGGCAGGAGAACCTGCAGAAACTGCTGGCAGATCAGCTTCCCTTTAGAGGATGGGCAGCAAACACCTTCCTGTTAAGAACTAGTCAGAGGCAGATGGCACTGTGCAGGCATAGCTAACATGGTGCCTTCTAGATGGTGTTGGACTACATTTCCCATAATCCCTAAGCATGGGCCATGCTGGCTGGGGCTGATGGGAGCCCAACAGCATCTTGAGGGCACTGTGCTGGCTATCCCTGCCCTAGCCTGATCTACAGTACTATATTAGGCAGTTTGACTCAGACGGAAGTCTGAGTTCAATGGGGCTTTCACCACCACCCTCCTGACAACAGTGTCACTGCCACTTATCGGGGCTATAAGCATTTAGGATTTGTTTATAAGCCTTACCTCTTGAGGCTTCAAGTTAGATTTCAGGCCTAAATAGTACCATATTTAAGAAGGATATTGACAAGATGCACCATGTGCAGAGGAGGGCAACCAAGGTGATAAAGGGGCTGGAATCTATGAGGAACAGTTGAGGGGACTGAGTATGTTTAGCTTGGAGAAGACTCTGAGGTGATCAGGCGGCCATCGTCATATATTTGAAGGACTGCTACATGGAAGATGTAGCAAGCTTGTTTTCTGCTGCTCCAGATGGTAGGACCCGATCCGATGAATTCAAATTGCCAGAAAGTAAAATCTGACTAAATATTTGTTGTTGTTTAGTCGTTTAGTCATATCCGACTCTTCGTGACCCCATGGACCAGAGCACGCCAGGGACTCCTGTCTTCCACTGCCTCCCGCAGTTTGGTCAAACTCATGCTGGTAGCTTCAAGAACACTGTCCAACCATCTCGTCCTCTGTCGTCCCCTTCTCCTTGTGCCCTCCATCTTTCCCAACGTCAGGGTCTTTTCCAGGGAGTTTTCTCATGAGGTGGCCAAAATATTGGAGCCTCAGCTTCAGGATCTGTCCTTCCAGTGAGCATTCAGGGCTGATTTCCTTAAGAATGGATTGGTTTGGGAAGAGGTTTCTGAGCTATTTGACAGTGGATCTTCATCAGGGATCTCCTTCACCAGAGGTTTGTAAACAGAGGTTGGGGGTGTCCATCTGTCGGGGATTCTTTAGGTGTGATTCCTGCATTGAAGGAGTTTGAACAAGATGGCTGTTAGTGTCCCTTCCATCTCTACAATTCTGTTCCCTTACTTTTAGGGAACGGTGTTTTTCCTTTTCAGCTGACAGGAACCACCATCCCAGCAATGTATATAACGCTTTATTTCAGCAACGTGCTCCAGGTTGCTGTCCGGGGAGAAGGATGGCATCAATTATGATATTTTTTCCTAAGCCACCCAACCCCTGTGTCACAATGAAAGAACAAAGTGTCCCAGCATATCAGAGCAGAAGGAAACAAACTCTCACCATGTTCCACAGGTGTATTTGGGAGGTTGGCATCGCCTTCTGGTGCCTTGGACAATTGCCCACCTTTTTTCAACAGAACGCTAGCTAACCATTCATTGTGATCGTGAAAGCAGCCTTGAAAAGACAGACACCCCTGTCTGGGGCAGTAACTCCAGCATCTATTTAGTTCATGCTCTTATGATTAGAGCTATTACAGGTCTGATGAGCAGGTTTTCACGACACAGTGTTACTTGTTATTATATGTGACAGGATGCCATGCACCTCTCTGCCACCCTCCAGAAAGTTGTGGGTGTTCAGCAAATCCAGAGATCTGCTGATAGCTAGGAAAGACTTATGAATAGTCATCCAAAGTGAACGAGCAGGGATGAAGAATCTGTGGCTCTCCAGAACCTGATTCCCACCAGCTGGCCATTTTTTGCACCCTAGTGGAAGTACTGGGATCACAGCAAGGCAATGTTTCTGCACCAGGGTCATGGGTTCGAGTACCTCATTGGGCAAAAGACTCCTGCATTGCAGAGGGTTGGACCAGATGACCCTCAAGGTCCCGTCCAACTCTACATTTATATGATTCTTTGATTCTGGGGATGGGCAATTTCCATTTCTTTCCATTTCTCATGTTTCCAGTCTTCAGTTCTCCATAGTTCCACAGCAGTGTGCTTTTTATTTTTATTATTGTTTTAAAAATCTCATGAAAATCCTTCAGCATTTGGTTGTGTTTGTATGCATTTTTACCAAAAATACATTTTGCAAAGCAGTCTTCCTAAATTGCATGTTTGTATGTTATTTTCACTGATATATGCATTTTATGCAAGTTTTATCCCTGTTTGTGTGTTTTAGCTACTTGGCCAGAGAATGGCGTTTCAAAATTCAGAGAACGGAAATTTCAAAGGAATGCCGTGTTCCAGTTCTTGTTTTGCAAAGTGCAAGTTAGAAAGCTTTACCTTTATACGTGATCTAAAACAAAAAAAATCTTCCCCATCTCTGCTCCATATTCCAAACCAGCAAGGTGACCCAGAAAGAGACCATGGTCAATGGTTTCCCACGAACAGTGTTCCAAGTGACAGATTCCCAAATTAAACATTTTCTGAGTGCTATATCTTTCAATAGGGCTGGGAAAGGCCCTGTATGAAGTCCCGGAGAGCTGCAATTAGCATCTACTAGGCTAGATGTGACAGGGATACGGGTGGCGCTGTGGGTTAAACCACTGAGCCTAGGTCTTGCCGATCAGAAGGTTGGCAGTTCGAATCCCCATGACGGGGTGAGCTCCCATTGCTCGGTTCCTGCTCCTGCCAACCTAGCAGTTTGAAAACACGACAAAGTCCAAGTAGATACATAGGTACCACTCCAGCGGGAAGGTAAACGGCGTTTCCATGCGCTGCTCTGGTTCGCCAGAAGCGGCTTAGTCATGCTGGCCACATGACCCGGAAGCTGTACGTCGGCTCCCTCAGCCAATAAAGCGAGATGAGCGCCGCAACCTCAGAGTCAGCCAAGACTGGACCTAATGGTCAGGGGTCCCTTAACCTTTAGGCTAGATGCACCAATGGTTTGACTCAAAAGAAGTCATCTTCAAAAGGCGTATGTGTGAATAAACCTTTTTAAAACGGACAGCAGAAGCCCACAGTGCAGCCCCGATGTGTTTGCGAGTGCAGAAGGGGTTTAATATTGCAAACAGGTCATTCAGTATCACAAATACCTCTTTGTCAACAGTGTTTTGGGGGTTTTTTATTAAAAGAACTAATCAGATTTTCTGCAGAAAAGACAGATCCAAATTAAATTGGGGGGGGGGGGGACTTGCTAGCATTTGGACGCTGCACAGAACTTGCATGCATGAGGAGCACCAATCCCTTTGAGTGCATAACCTCTATCCCTTTGCAACACATAAGCTATATCTTCGCAGGGCGCAGATCCCATAACTATGTGTGTTCATACGCAGGTGTCATTCAGGAGTTCTGGTGCATGCGCAGAGATCAGGAGCGGGCCCAGTGGGTTCAATCCTGTTCCCCCTTCTCCCTCCCCCGGCCACTCTCTGTACATTCATTGTACACTCCATGTTGTCCTTTAGAAATCTTCCTGGGCAGGATGCAAAATAAGAGAGGGAGGGAGGATAATGCTGGCATTAAATGAAAAGGGCAAAGTCAAAGTGCACGTTCTTAATAAAAGCTGACAGCAGAATGGCCTCCTCCTTCCCCAGCTGCTTGGGAAGCTGCAACAGCACCCCAGGCTCCCTGGGATTCACAGAATTCTGCCTGCCTGCTGCGCGGAATGCTGCTCTGTTTGTTATTAGGTAACACGAAAGGGACATCGGTGTTAAGCACTGCCCCCAAGCCAAACACAACCTTTCCCGAGTGAAAGCGAGAGAACAGGAGGGCAGGGATTTATTGAGCTGCTGCTCTTGAGAGAGCAAGTTCTCACTATTTGCAGGTTGGGCATGCTTGTGCTGACACAGATTTCTCCATGCAGTCACGGCACCATTCCCTAGGGATGGGCGAATCCATCCGTTTCCATTTCTCTCTTTTTCTCATTTTCTTTTCAGTCTTAAATCTGGTTCTCTGCATTTCCACATCAGCTTGCAATTTTGTTTGTTTGAAGTCCTCACGAAAATTCATCAGCCTTGCGTGTGAATTTTTCCCTAATATAAATATGTTTGCATGCAATTTCCCCTAATGTACACCTTTTTGCAAAACATTGTCCTGGAATGCAATGCTATTTTTATTAGCATATGCATTTTTATGCCACTAGTATATGCATTTTTGCAAACATTACTTGACGGAAGAACTGTATTGCAAAATTCAGAGAAATGCACATTTCAAAAGATGGCTATGTTCTGGTCTGTGTAATGATTTGGAAAGTGTGAGCTGGATAGACCTGCCTTCAAATGAGAACAGAATTGAGTTTCTCCTCCATCTCTACCATTTCCTAATCTGATGTCATCCAGATGTTTTGGATTACAGATTACCTATAGGAGGGATCTGATCGCATGCAGGGAAATTATGTTGGCATAATTAAAGTGGATTAAAGTGCTCTGGGACTCTGGTGCAACAGACTTTTTAAAAGCGCTTTTTGCAGTTAGGAAAGTGATGGAAAAATGCACTCAAATCTGTGGATAATTACAAATTGATTGGAAGATGTGTAACCTACATGCAAGCAAATTGGAACAAATGCCAAACAAAGGCTGGACATTGTATAACCTCACTGCCAGCTCTGTGCAAGCAAATCAGGATGACTGCTCCATAAACAGGTTGTCTGCAGGAGTACTGCAACTCTCATCAACCACAACCAGCATGCCATAGAGTTGCAGTCAGAAACATCTGGAAAACATTAGGTTGCAGAAAGGTGTGTTGTATTCAATGATCTTGGGAGACCAATGCTTCCATACAATCATGTTGTGCAAGTTCAACAACCTGCAAAACCAGACTTTTTTCCAGAAAGGGAAGTAACAGGGGAAAGTGGGGGATAATAACTGCTTGATGGGAAAACAAATCGGAATCCATGTTCAACAAATCGCCGGCACAGTGGTGTAGCGTGGGTTGTCAGCACCCGGGGCAAGGCAAGTAATTTGCGCCCCCTAACCCGGGGCAAGGCAAGTAATTTGCGCCCCCCCCCCACTGCACTGTCCCTCCCCCAGATAGTCCCTCGCTCTCTCTCCGCACCGCACCGCATGCCTGGCACCCTCCCCTCCACAGTGGGCGGCGACCTGGCGGCTCGGATCGGATTCGCACAGCCAGCACTGCAGTGAGAGTGAGCAAACCAGGTAGGGGCAGAGAGCTGCGAGTGCGAGCGCACGCCCCCCAGATGTTGCGCCCGGTGCGGGCGGCCCCCCCTGCACCCCCCACGCTACCCCACTGCACCGGCATCACCGAACCTCCCTGCAAACTTTGTGCAAATTGATCAGGATGGATGCTCAATTGACAGGTCACCTGGAAGCGACCTCTGATTCATATCCCAACAATATGTGTCTTATGTGTAAATGAGTGGCAGAAAATACATGCCAGGTCATTCTAAGCAAGATGCCATGCCCAGACCCAGGGAGAGGGAGGGGAGAGGAGGAGTCAGGTCATGCTGAAACTTGTAAACAAAACAAAAATCTTTCTACCTTTTAGCGCTTGGGTTCTCTTTCCTGTAACTATTTATCTTATGTAGAATTCAGCTACTCTCCAACAACATCTCCTGCTTGCTCTCACTGTGGTGGTTTAGTTTTGTTTTCAAAGGCTGCTACTTATTTAGTTTCAGGCTGTTGTTTGATCAGTTCTGAAGGTGCTTCCTCCAGACAGGTGTTTACTGCAGGAACTATGCTCCTCGTGCATGCACAGTTTTTTTGTAGCATCTGCTAGGGATGGGCACACCTGTCAATTCTGGTTTCTCAGTCTTCCGCTCTAAAGTTCAGTTCTCTGGGTTTCATGCATCAGCATGCAATTTTTTCCAAAAAAAAGAAGTCCACCTGAAAACTCATTTTTTGCGAGCATTTTCCTCTAACACAGTGCGCTTGAAATGTTATCACTAATAAGTGCATTTCTGTGCACACTTTTCTCTAATATAAGCCTTTGTATATGTTATGTGTTTGCAGTACTGCATTATGAAATTCAGGAAAGGCTTGCTACGTTTCAGTTTGCATATTGTTTCATAATCCAATGCCAACACCCCCCTTTCAATCTAGATTTGTCATTTCGGGGGGAAATTCAATACCTTTTTAAAGCTGTTGCCAATTACCTGTTTGAGCTATATGAATGACCCGTTTGCAACATTCATCCCCCTTCTGGAAGAATCTACAGGAGGGGTGCAGTTTGGTGTGATTCTGTTGCCCTTTTTAAAATCCCTGCACCCCAACTGCTCCCATAAGTACCCCACTATGATGCCGAAAGTTTGTTTATGGCTCCCTGGTCACCATTCCCGTGTAAAGTAAAGGTAAAGGTACCCCTGCCTGTACGGGCCAGTCGTGTCCGACTCTGAGGTTGCGCACCCATCTCGCTTAAGAGCCCGGGGGCCAGCGCTGTCCGAAGACACTTCCGGGTCACATGGCCAGCGTGACAAGCTGCATCTGGCGAGCCAGTGCAGCACACGGAAACGCCGTTTACCTTGCCGCTAGTAAGCGGTCCCTATTTATCTACTTGCACTTTGATGTGCTTTCGAACTGCTAGGTTGGCAGGCGCTGGGACCGAGCAACGGGAGCTCACCCCGCCGTGGGGATTCGAACCGCCGACCTGACGATCGGCAAGTCCTAGGCACTGAGGTTTTACCCACAGCGCCACCCGCGTCCCTGCCATTCCCATGAGATGTTTTTAAATCATGGTATTTATTTCTAAGATTGCCTGTTTTGATACAAATCATCATATGCAAAGTTTAGGCGAATCTGCATCCTCTTTTGCCCCATTTTTGGCAATGCACAAGGGCGAACCCTATCACCATTTTAGGATTAGCATGGCAAGCCAGTCTTGTCAGGGAACCTGACTCAAGCAGAAAGTCAGTAAAGCAAATCGTGCCCACATTTCCTTGGTAGGAATTATCATTTTCTCCGAATTGAAACCCCTTTCCTTTACCCACTCACCCGCAAAAAAAAAATCCATTTCAGCAGCAATGACACTCTCTCTCTCTCTCCCTCCCTCTCCCCCAACCCCATGGGCTTTCTTTAGTCCCTACAACGAAAGCTGTAACTAGCATGTGGCAGTTTGGTGAAGCTCCAGGATGTTGTTTCAGCCGACCGACTGCACCGCCATTTCCTGTTTAGATGCACTAATTCTATTTGCACAGTTGCGAGGAAGCTGTTTCAGTGTGGCTGTCAACTATGCGAGGAAGATCTGAAGAGAGGCAGCTCAGCTTCCACATCTGAATTCTATACAATGGAAAAACAGCAGTTAAAACCTCTTCTCTTTGGCAAGCCACAGGGGTATCCATGGCATAGGGGTGCTCCACGTCGAACACCGCAACCCCAGCAGTGTATGTTTGAGTTTGCAAACTTTCTTTGGAACCTAAACATCCAACTGGGCTTCTGTGGCTTCTGATTGGCTGCAGGAGCTTCTTGGCCGCACCTTGGTTTCCAAACGTTTTGGAAGTCGAACGGACTTCCGGAACGGATTCCATTCGACTTCCGAGGTACGACTGTAACTCCTTGGACAAACCATTATCCTACACCTTTAGATGATGCCCCACTGATCTTCTGAGGACATTTAAGGGGACGAATCTAGTGTAAAGAGTTTTTGTGGGTTTTAGTATTCTCTGGCCACTTCATGTTAGTGGCACAGAAAGGATAGGTTACCACCACCGACAGCTAAGTAAAATTTGGAAGGTAGGCGAGAAGCATCATCTTACACGTTTCGTCCAATCAAGATAGGGTAGGCTTTTTAAAGAGGCAAATGGCTTCTTTAATTTAATTTGTGAAAAACAATTGCAATGTAAATATTGAGGAGTGCAATTCCCCCCATGTGATTTATCAAAATAGTTAACACTTGTTAACATTGATAATGATAGACTTGTATATCTTTTTCTAAAAAAAAGATCATATACTATTACTTGGAGCTGCTAGGCATGCTAACATCACTCGTCAACCCTGCCTACCTGCCAAACCCCCACTTCACCCCCTTGCCAACCCCCTTCCATTTACACCCCATCCCCTTCAAACTCCCTGTCCCCTCACAGTTCCTTCAACCTCCCCATCTGCACCTCCCCACACCTTTTCCAAGTTCCATCTCATGCCCCAAACTCCCCTCTCCCTCCCTTACAGTTTGTCCCAATCCCAGGATCCCAATTGCTGCCTCCACCCTCAGGGGAGAGAGAAGGGGGATATTGGGATAGGGGCAAACTGTGAGGGGATGGAAGAGCTCAGGGCAAACTGTGAGAGGGGAGTTGGGCCCAGCTGTGGGTGATGGGGAATGAAGAGGAAGACCATTTTCTTCCTCCTTGGTCTCTGATGTCAGTGTCAAGTGCAAGTGTACAGTGGCAGCACTGTAAGACAGTTGCTTGTCTGTCCTGACTGTTCCTCTGTGGCTCATCTAGGTCACCTGCCATCCAAGTGTCTCTCTCTCCTGCCTGCCTGCATATCCCTACCTGCTGTTCTATCTTCATGCTGCAGTTGGCTTGGCCACCTATTGGCAGCCAGGAGAACTGCAGCATGATGACTTACAAAAAATATTATATAGTAAGATATGTATGTGTATCCATGTATTTGTGTATATGTCTAAATTTAAATTATTGAATTATTTCAAGAAAGAAAAACCCTAACTGACTGACTTCCCTCTCCAGAGTCTGCAGAACTGTGAAGGACTAAAGTTTAGTTAATAACTATTGGTGTTTTTTAGTAAGTCAGTCAAGGATTTCATGCTATTAACAATAGTAATTCTTTTTTAAAAAAATATATTCATGCTAAGTGCACCATCGTTTAATTTCACTGTGTTCTTCAGGTGTTAAATATAAGCAATTTTTCTGGAAGGCTTACAGGACACACCAATCAGGAAGCAAGTCAAAAACTTTATTGTCTCTTTCCAAGAAAAACGGAACAGGAAACAACTGACCTAAAACTAGGTCCACTGCCACCTGGTGACGAAACTGTATAATGACACTATCCACCCAACTGGCTGCCTTTCTCCAGGTCTTTGGGCATCTTTGCTGACTAGTCTGAGGGCTTGTGTTGGAATCCCTGCTGTGCAGTGGTGGAGATGGAGATTTGTACTTGTATACACAGACTATCCCAGTATATAGCCCACCAGGTGAAGTAAGGGTTTGGCTCAGACCCCAAACCACCGTTTTAAACTTGGCTTTGGTTGATGGATGGCAGAGTTCTAGTAAACTCATCATAATACATCCCACAAGACTGGAGTTTGCCCATGCTTGCTTTATAAATTACATCTTGGATCAGTCATCCTCAGAAGGCAAACTTCAGCAGTGTGTGGTAATAGTGAGAGGGGATGTTCAGGCAGCGGCCGCTGGTCTGAGCATTGAGATGTTACAAGCATCTCCAAATTTTTGAGACTGTTAGAGGATAAAAGGTAAAGGTAAAGGGGACCCCTGACCATTAGGTCCAGTCGTGGCTGACTCTGGGGTTGTGGCGCTCATCTCGCTTTATTGGCTGAAGGAGCCGGCGTACAGCTTCCAGGTCATGTGGCCAGCATGACTAAGCCGCTTCTGGCGAACCAGAGCAGCGCACGGAAACGCTGTTTACCTTCCCGCCAGAGCGGTACCTATTTATCTACTTGCACTTTGAAGTGCTTTCGAACTGCTAGGTTGGCAGGAGCAGGGACTGAGCAACGGGAGCTCACCCCGTCGCGGGGATTCGAACCGCCAACCTTCTGATCGGCAAGTCCTAGGCTCTGTGGTTTAACCCGCAGCGCAAAAGCTTGGGTTGCCAACTTCTTTTTGGCTCTGCTCCTGTGCTTTTAGCAACTGCACAGTCACAGAAGTTTGGCCGATCCACGCCTTGCTCCTTACTTTATCTCCATGCCAAGAGAAGCTTCTAACTTGCTAACCTATCTGCATGTCAGGCTGCAGTTAAAAGGCAAGGGAGCTGGGCCAGTGAGAACCATTGGCAACCCAAAGGAGGACTCGAATGCTGGGTGCCAAGCAAGCCTTGCAATCTGCTGTGTTAGGTGCTAGCTGGGCCTCAGTCCCATCCTGCTTATTAATCTGCATGTGCTTCCTTTGTGTTTAGCCTGTCTCTGCAGCTAAAAATAACACAACCAGCGGTCATAAACAGCAGCTGGTTATGAATGAAAGAGAATTATAGAGGAGATGGAAATTAGTAGAGGGTGGGGAGGAGGTTCCAACGAGAGTGGGAGAGATGCTAGCAGAGAGAAACTAGTGGCAATGTTGCAACACACTCTTCCCTATTTCTTTATTTCTTTATTTTCACATTCAGTTCTTTCAAGACAAATCACGAAGTATTATTGAACCTGAAGACCTTCACTTTTAAGGTTGCCAGCTTTTATATGGCAGGGCTCTACAACTGCAAGGCAGGTAGAAATTCAACATGTAAAGCCCGGAGAGGTAGTGGAGTAGAAAACTTTAAACTAGGCATTTTTTCTACTAATATTATTACATTCCTTTATGCCTGTCATTAGCTGTAATCAACAGAGAGGACCTACCAGAAAAAAGGGACAAGAGTAACTTCAACAGGATGAAAAAAACTGATGGAGGGGGTGTTAAAAATGAAAAACAGATTTTTGATTTTACATTAGGTTTTAAAAAGAAATCGTATTTATCATATCTCACTCTAACAAATTATTTGGAAGGTCGAAAAGGGAACTGGTTAAAAAAACAATAAGGCTGCAAAGTTTAACTGATGAATCAGATTAATCAACTTAAAACCTTTTGATCAATCAACTTCAAGCATTTGATGGATTACAAAGGTGCTTCTGATAAACCAGGCAGCAGATGTCTAAAAGAAAAATGTTCCTTAAAAAAAAAAAGCGCACTTGCAAAAACGGAGTTGGCAGGCATTAAGAAGAACATTTCATCTAAAATAATGTTTGCTGTGAAGCACCTAACATCAAAAACCAAAGTACATTTTTCCTTCAGAATTAACATTCATTTGCAAAATTATTCATGATGAATTGATTAAAACTCATACAACTAATCAGCAAAGATTTCTTTAACCAGGTGATGGTCCTTGATTTAAAATGCCATTTATTTAAACAACCATATGAAAGTAAACACTCCTAATCCTTTAAAAACTAAATCCATCATTCTCTGCCAAATACAGTAAGTTATTTTGGGTTTTTTTTTAAAAAAGAAGTGGTTCCTTTGTCTTGCTGATGGTCACATTCCCTTGCAGGTCATCCCATTGAGGGGAGCATGCCAGCAATAGTCAGCAGCAAAAGTGGATGAGGCTAAAATCAAAACCGGGTGGAGATTAAGGTATTGCAGCATGGCAGAACTTTCCCCTGCTGAGTGCACCATGTGGTAGTTGTGTCTGCTGCCCCTGTGGTTTTCTCTCGTACAAACATTACATGGCACGGAAAACAAAGTGATCCTCAGAGGGGTGGTCAGAACATCAGGAGTGGGACAGCATCAAATTAACAGAGCAGCGCATGGAAATGCTGTTTACCTTCCCGCCGGAGCGGTACCTATTTATCTACTTGCACTTGACGTGCTTTTGAACTGCTAGGTGGGCAGAAGCTGGGAAGCTCACAACAGGAGCTCACCCCATCGCGGGGATTCGAACTGCCAGCCTTCCGACTGGCAAGCCCTAGGCTCTGTGGTTTAGACCACAGCCCCACCTGCGTCCCTTAGGTTCAACTGTATGTCTGTATAAATCTGGGGTCCCCAATGTGATGTCCGTAATGCCCTACTCACCCGCAAAGGTCCTTCGCCCATCCAAATTCTTATTTTTATTTTTTTTAATAATTGAGAGAGTTCAGGGTTTTGTTTTGTTTTTTCTACCTGCTCTTTTTTGTGGGGTTGCCTGCTTTTTTCCCTGTGTTTTATTAGTGGGGATATAGATGTTCTGCTTGTTGTTTCTCTGTGGTAGAATTCTGAGCATTGCTGGGGGGGGGGGGAGATTCTGTGAAATGGTTGTTTGGTGGTGTCCCTGACTATTTCTTGGTTGCTTAGATTTCCTAATGTGTCCCAGGGCAAAAAAAGGTTGGGAACCCCTAATAAAGGTCATTTAATTGGAATCTGGAATGAAAAGTTTGCAGTGTGTTTTCACTTCCCAAAAGGCCTGAAAGGAGCCAGCCATGCCCTCCTCTAGCGAGCCATTCCGCTCACATATACACACCATGCTTTGTTTTGTTTTTCCCAGACACTCCCGGCAATTGCGCAAACTCGGTCTACATAAAGTAGCGTTCTTGTGTGACCAGTGACGAGAGTAAGGCAAAAGAGCAGAGAGGCGCCTCATCTGGTTGCTGGTAAGCAGATGGAGAGTGGTGATGAGGGGGGCCACTCAGAGAAGGCCCTGCAAAATCTGAAGCGGGGACTACTTACCTCCCCTTCCAAGAAAAAAGATATGTGTGTGGAATTAGGCGGGTGAAAGAGGCCAGCTATGAGAATTTCCTGCCCTAAAAAGAAAAGCAACAATGAGTGACGTTGGGAGCAACCTTTTCTTCTGAAGGCTATGCGATATCATCTTGGGAATGGTGCTGCGAGTCTAGTTCTGCTTTCTCCATGCAACGGAAAATGTGAGAGAGAATGTCTGCAAAGCAGAAGTGCGACGGGGCTTTCTGTTCATTCCTAGAATTCAGTTTTAGCACGAACAGAGGAAGAGGTGGCTGTTGCCACAGAGACACAGACACCAAGCAGTTGACGGTCCCCAGGTAAATTGCAGTGGAGGGAGGCCCTAAGCCAGACCTTCCTTCCCCGTTGTGGGACCCGAGCAAACACCACAATCAGAGTATGGCGCCGAAGCTGTGTGTGAGTCCACCAAGTCTTTCATATGACTGAATATGGAAAGATCTGAAGCAGGTCTGACCCTACCGTTAGGCAGAGGGAGACAGCTGCCTCAGGCGGCAGATGGGGCAGGTGATGGCGAACAGAGCTGTGTGTGCCACACCATCTGCTTTGTGCCTCCCTAAGCTAGCCTTCAGGTGCGATTGAGGATCCACCCGTCCAGTTGGCTTTTGCGGAAAGAGCAGGAGCAGCCGGAAGGAAGGGCAACGTCACGCATCTGGTCTCCTGTCTGTGACACCACTGCTGCTTCCCAGCTTGGAATCAGGGTCAAAGCAGTGGAGAAGTAGCCATTCTATGGGCATACTAGCAGAAGCCCAGATTGACTCTGCTGGTGACCCACACTATGCCTACGGACCTCCTGCCTTGACTTTCCCTCCCAGTAAGCAGCAACAACGCCACAGCCAGGCGGTCAGGTGCATATTGCTGTCCCTCCCATCCAGATAATCCTGGAATGAAGAAGAAGAAGAAGAGGAAGAAGAGTTTGGATTTGATATCCTGCTTTATCACTACCCGAAGGAGTCTCAAAGCGGCTAACATTCTCCTTTCCCTTCCTCCCCCCCAACAAACACTCTGTGAGGTGAGTGGGGCTGAGAGACTTCAGAGAAGTGTGACTAGCCATAGTCACCCAGCAGCTGCATGTGGAGGAGCGGGGAAGCGAACCCAGTTCACCAGATTATGAGTCTACCGCTCTTAACCACTACACCACGCTGGCACATTGGAGGGAGAAGCCAGCTCGTCCTTCACTTTCTGATTGTTGTGTTGGGTTTCAGGGTGGAAACAGTCCCTAATTGGGCCTCCATGATAAGAAAAACATAATCAGTTACGTATCTTTTGCAGACCAAAAGCAGCAACAGCAAACACGTTTTTGCCAGAATTCGCCAACAATTCTCCCAAGTCACATGACAGGCCCTCTGGCTTCTTGGAGCTAACATTTCGGAAGAAGGTTGAGATGCTGTGCCCCTAATTCCCCTCGTAATGCTTTGGCCAAGTCAAAACTCTCACTCTGTTTAAACTATTGGAGCAAGATGTGAAAAAGCTCTGTGTGCTTACTGCATTCTTACTATGCTAAGAATAGCAGGAACATAGGCTGGGCTGAGAATAGAAGCTTGAACGGCTATGGTAGTGCTCTGAAGCATGAACACTACACTGTACTGCACATGTGGCCTTGAAACCTCTCACACTGGTTGGCTGAGCCACAGAATGTTCATGAACATTCCAAGTTGTCAGCGAACACACATGTCAGAATGTCTGCAGGCTGGATTCTCTGATATAAGGAAAGTTGTTCTGTTTGGCTGGAATTAAAACTTCATACAGGCCCAAACTTTCGAATTTAGAGTGAACCTGCAATGTGACAACACTTTGTTGTTGTTGTTGTTTAGTTGTTTAGTCGTGTCCGACTCTTTGTGACCCCATGGACCAGAGCACACCAGGCACTCCTGTCTTCCACTGCCTCCCGCAGTTTGGTCAAACGCATGCTGGTAGCTTCGAGAACACTATCCAACCATCTCGTCCTCTGTCGTCCCCTTCTCCTTGTGCCCTCAATCTTTCCCAACATCAGGGTCTTTTCCAGGGAGTCTTCTCTTCTCATGAGGTGGCCAAAGTATTGGAGCCTCAGCTTCAGGATCTGTCCTTCCAGTGAGCACTCAGGGCTGATTTACTTCAGAATGGAGAGGTTTGATTTTCTTGCAGTCCATGGGACTCTCAAGAGTCTCCTCCAGCACCATAATTCAAAAACATCAGTCCTTTGGCGATCCGCCTTCTTTATGGTCCAGCTCTCACTTCCATACATCACTACTGGGAAAACCATAGCTTTAACTATACTGAACATTATAGAGTTAACTATAACCTCGTGGTATAATGGGCTGAGCTCCAACTCTACCCTTGAACTTTCCCTTCTCATTTTCTTTCAGTTTCTGTTCAGTGTACTTTCCAGCAATAAACCAGTGTACTTATTGCCCTGCAATAAAAATAAGTTTGTTGTATATGAGTAACGTGGCCCTAGACAACAGCATGTACACATTGGTACCTTGCTTTTGGCCTGCACATTTATTTATACTATAAGCCATGGGCAAGGAACCTGTAGCCCACCAGACGCTGAGGGACTCCCAACTCCCATCATCTCTGACCATTGGCCATTATGGCTGAGACTGTTGGGAGTTGGAGTCTGTCAATATCTAGAGCACCACAGTTCCCCAGCCCTACGAACAGCAGATGGAGCCTGTCAATCTGGGAAGTAGCCCATCCAGGAGAAGGAAAACTCTGATCCTAAACCTCTGCTGCCTTGTGTGACATCTTCGGGAAAAGAAAAGGCTAAGGAGGACAGCCTACACAAATCCAGAGTGGAGTCCTGAAGATGGTTGGATGGCACCTTGCATGCCTGCTTCTGGCAAATCTTGCAGTCCAGCTGGTGTCAAACATATTGCTCTGCTTTCCTTTGGGCCACATCAGCGAGGCTGAGAGGGGGTCTTGTTATCTGGGCAGCCCAGGACCTCCTTACACACTGCCCTGGCTTGTGCCCCAGGGAGGTCACTGCAGTGCTGCTAACACAGCAGTTTGACTTCACCCCCGGAGGCACACTCCATTGTCTCTCAAGACAGACAGATGCCAACAACTAATAACAAACTCATTCTGAGTTCAATTTTGAGTGCCAATCCTTACATAAACAAAGTGCCGTGTAGCATTTCAGAATTCAGCGTGTGGGTATTTATACATACAGTCATACCTCGGGATAAATACGCTTCAGGTTGAGCATGTTCAGGTTGCGCTCCGCGGCAACCCGGAAGTAACGCGCTGCGTTACTTCCGGGTTTTGCCACTCGCGCATGCACAGACGGTCAAATTGACATCATGCTCATGTGTGGAAGCGACGAAACGCAACTCACACACGTGCAGATGCGCTGTCACGTCTTACATTATGTTCAGGATGTGAACGGGGCTCTGGAACAGATCCCATTCGCATCCCGAGGTACCACTGTATATAAAGTTGTTAGACCTCATAGTAGCAATGAAAAAAACTTACTAACACAATTTCTCTTATGACTTGCCCAGATATGTTTTTATTTGGAGGAGTGGGTGGGAAGTATATTCCTTTTTAGAGTTCGATGATTTCTATGGCGGGCTGATTGCCCCCTCCTTTTCTGAGGGGAAGAAGAAGAAGAAGAAGAAGAAGAAGAAGAAGAAGAAGAAGAAGAAGAAGAAGAAAAGGAGGAGGAGGAGTTTGGACTTGATATCCCACTTTATTATTACCTAAGGAGTCTCAAAGCGGCTAACAATCTCCTTTCCCCTCCTCCCTCACAACAAACACTCTGTGAGGTGAGTGGGGCTGAGAGACTTCAGAGCAGTGTGACTAGCTCAAGGTCACCCAGCAGCTGCCTGTGGAGGAGCGGGAAAGCAAACTCGGTTCACCAGATTACGAGTCCACCGCTCCTAACCACTACACCATGCTGACTCTTGCAGATAGTACAAATGTATTGTGAAAAACACGTACAGTTGCTGGGCAGTGCTCTCATACTGTTCTTTACGGAGGTATAGATTTTTTCGCCACAGAAGCAGCATACAAAATGCATGTGCCGCTATCACCCTTGGCTTCTCCCAGCAGCCCCTTCTCCCATTCTGTGCCTCCTGCTTAGATAGCAGCTCGCAAAAGTGAAACACCAGCTCCTCCCATTGGGAAGCCTTCCTTGGTTTAGCTCATAAATTACCCTGTACCGAAACATTTGAGTCATGACAGGCAGCACTTCAACACAAAAGGTGCAATTTTGTTATATTTACTGCATTTTAAATGAACCAAGCTTTTTTTCTTCTTTTGTGTGCTTTTCCAAGCAGCTTTGAACATCTCTGTTCAGAGAGGGGAATGTGGGTAATAAATTTTGTTGAAAATAAAACAAGTCAAACCTGCAAAAGAAAGCGTTGCTCAGGGTTCCAATCAGCCATGACCTTTTCTGGGATATTCTGTTGTCCTGCTCAAGGTTCCATCCAGCTTTACCCTTTTCCAGGATATTCCATTCCATTCCCCCACCCTCAACAGTCATTCAGCATGCTCAGTCCTCACTGGGCTGGTGACCAAGGCAAAACAGAGTGGCAATATTACTTTCCTTGATCTGGACACTATACTAATAATGTAAGGAAAATCAGATCCTGTCATGTGTCGCAATAAATCTATGTTATGTTTTGTTTTAAAATTTTCATTTTATGGTTTAATATTGTTTTTACTTTGGGTTACATATTGGGAGAGGCACCATAATAATAACCATCATGAACCTTCTGCTCATTTCTTTCACACAGAGAATCTTCCAGAACCCTCATGAATTAATTAGAATAGGAAATATCTCTACACATCAGATCAAGACTTTCTATACTAAGAAATGCAAACTGACAACCTCTTATTCGCCTTTTCTCTAAACTCAGATGTCCCCAGCACTGAAATATTTCTTCACAGGTGACTTGCCCCATCCCCTTGATCATTTTGGTTGTTGTTTGCCCCGGCCGACTCAAGACCTTTTGTAGCCTGAGGCAAAAGACAAAATGAACCTCTCTCCCCTTGTGTGTACAAAAGCCAACCAGCCTTGCAGCTGAATCTCACTTTGACACTGACAACGGGCAACGTCTTCCACTACCCTTGAGGGCTAACTTGGGGAGTGCTAAGTTAGGCAGCTAACTTAGCACTCCCCAAGTGTGACTGAGTCACAAGTCCCCTTGTGACTGAGGCGGGGTAATGTGTTGATTTTGGTTTCACTCAGTGAGCAGATCAGTGTACTTCCTTCCCAGGGATATCCAATGGCCAGCCTGGGTGGACCACATAGTCCCAGTGCATGAAGAAGACTGCCAGCTGCAGTTCAGTGGTTCACCACACAGGGCAGCCACACACCGCTTGTGTATGCTTTGCACAGGAAGCTGCTGACTCAGACCATTGATCCACCTAGCTCAGCACTGTCAACACTGACAGGCAGCTGCTCTCTGGATTTTCAGAGAGGAGATATTCCCAGCCCTACCTGGAGATGCCAGGGATTGAACCCGGGGCCTTCTGCATGCAAAGCAGATTCTCTGATACAGAGTCACAACCCCAAGTGCAAGGGTATCTCATCCTCAAAGGTTTGGTAAAGGTAAAGGTACCCCCTGACCATTAGGTCCAGTCGCGGACAACTCCGGGGTTGCGGCGCTCATCTCGCTCTATAGGCCGAGGGAGCCACCATTTGTCCTCAGACAGCTTCCGTGTCATGTGGCCAGCATGACTAAACCGCTTCTGGCGAACCAGAGCAGCGCACGGAAACGCCGTTTACCTTCCCGCCAGAGCAGTACCTATTCATCTACTTGCACTTTGACATGCTTTCAAACTGCTAGGTTGGCAGGAGCTGGGACTGAACAATGGGAGCTCACCCCATCACGGGGATTCGAACCGCTGACCTTCCGATCGGCAAGCCCTAGGCTCTGTGGTTTGGAGAGGTACACAAATTCTTACTTTGAATGCTGTTGACTTTGGAAGGACACGTGTAACATTCAGAAGTCCCATTAGGGTCACTGATGCATTTTGAGTCACTTGTGATCTAAGGATGGCCTCATATATCATTTTTGGTGGGCCTCTGTTTTCCTCCCATCGCTACTGACCTCTTAGGACTAAAAACTGAAAGTGGAGGTAGTGAGACAGGAGCCTTTGAGCGCTGAAACACATCCCCACCACACATTAAAGTCCTCCACCCACCAGCGTCCCAATGGGGATTTCTCCCGAACAGCAGCTGAGGAAAAGGAGTGCTGATGTAATAATCACGTCAGCTAATGGTGGTTGTGGGGAGTGGGAGGGGGGTTGGTTCAAACTCTGCAGTCGCTAGGGCTAGGCTAACTTTGCATTACATTTTCTTGAAAACGGTATCAGTTCTTGTTTACCTCCGGAGAATGCAACTGAATGCAATTATGAAGCCGATACTGAAATCAGAGAGTCGGGAGAAATCCCCATTGGAGGAACAGCAAATTGTAATAAGCATTCCAATTAGACAAGGAAATATGCCCTAGCAAATCCAAAGCTGCCTCTTTCCTCTTGTCAGCTCTCGAATTTCCTCATCGCACCGAAGGATCAGTCCAAAGCCCATGAGTCATCCATCGTGACATCCTGAAAGCAAGCGAGCTTCTTCCATTCGAAAATTCTGAGGAAAAGTTCTCTTTTTGAAGAAAAGGAGGGTGCGGATTTCCCAGCTGACAGACACGAAAAAACAAACCATTCCGTCAAAACAGCATGGGTGTGTGTGAGAAAAAACAATTGATGGTTGACTGCAAGAGAATTTCACGATGAACTGGCTGCAAAATTTCTTCCCTGTGCTTGGAAATCCACTAATTCAATCTACCACACGACAGTGCCACAAAAATACTTTTGTGGAAAGTTTCAGGGGTTTAAGGAGGAGTGCTATATATTTACTTCTGGGGTGGGGGTGGGGAGTGTCTTGTTTAAGAAAATTAAAGAAAACGACACCTATATTTTAAAGCCAATGCTAGTGTGGTTCAAAATAAATGACTAGAGGCAGATTTCTTTTCAGCCAAAATACTGGATTTGTTTAAAATAGGGCTGCATCATCTTTGAAGAAGCATGATTGTTGGTTTGCTCTCACACACAAGTCAACAGTTAATTCTAGTTGAAATGCTTCAGAGAATTCATCCAGAATGAGCATTCATTCTGATTTTGAGGTTAGATGACGTATCAAAGCATGTGTTGTCCCACAGCTTCCAGTGCAATTTCTTGCCACTTTCCTTACTGCAAAAAAATCAATCTTTTGGGGGTGAAGCAGGTTTATTCCACAAGACGTCCCAATAGGCTATAATGGCACAACCTGGATTTGCCTGTCTGTGGTTGAATCCTACCTGAAGATAGTCTGGAAACGCCGAACACCTCTTCTGAGATCATTTCTGTTGCGAAACACAGATGCGTCATCTAAAAACAAAGAATGGTTTTTGGATTTTTTCAGAATTCTTTCTGCTCACACACAAGTTTATGCTAACATCATTGATTCGTTAACAAAAGCACACATGGTTAACTGATTTACGTCACATTGACACCATACATGAGGGAATGTGCCTATTGGGCTGAAAAATTCCCTCTATTCCTGCGCTACAACTATGTAGCCATCAGTGTTTCCCCCAGGAACTGAAATTAGTGGGGAGGGTTGTTCAAATTGGGAGGGGGGAAACAAAAACTATTTCAAAATCCTGGAGATTTCCTTAGGAGTACTTCAGGCCATTGCTATTTGCAGGTCTGAAACAATCACATACAGGTAAATTCAGGGTGTGCAATTATACTGTATTGGGAGCTCTTGCACAAGAAGCCCACTTCTGCAAAAAAAAAAAACACCAGCTTTTTGCAATAAGTGGCATGAAAGTGCACTGGCAAGTATGGGATAACACTTGCATGATGCAACATCATCCAACCTCCCTGCAGACAAACCAGAACGAATGCTAGTTCAATAGCCAATATCATCTGATCTCCCCGCAAGAAATCAGGATGAATGCTCAGTAAACAGGTCACCTGGGAGCACCCTAGGATTTAAGTTCCCATTAAAGTTAGCTACTTGTACACCCTTCTTATGTTTACTTGCATGCAGGGGCAGATCTACTATGAAACTAAGGAAGCTTAAGCTGCAGGGCTCCTAATCCCAGAGGAGCCCTAGAAGTCATGTGTGTATTCCCTAATTCTCATCCTTCACTCATAACTTGAAAACTATAAGGCATAGGATTTTTTTATTCAGACGAGTGACTTTGACATGTGAGATAACTCAGTACAGTGGTACCTTGGGTTACATACGCTTCAGGTTACATACGCTTCAGGTTACACACCCCGCTAACCTAGAAATAGTGCTTCAGATTAAGAACTTTGCTTCAGGATAAGAACAGAAATGGGGGTCCGGCGGCACGGTGGCAGCAGGAGGCCCCATTAGCTAAAGTGGTGCTTCAGGTTAAGAACAGTTTCAGGTTAACTACGGACCTCCAGAACGAATTAAGTACTTAACCCGAGGTACCACTGTACAGCAAATTTAATCAAAATCTGAGATGTGGTAGTTGATTTTTTTAAAAAAAATGTGGTGACTTGTTGTGGAACAACCCTATTGAATACCTCATTGCTGGTTGTGAAGGGGCCTCCATCACAGGTCAAGCTTCGGGGGCCCCAAAAGCTAGGTCTGCCACTGCTTGCACAACTCTGTCAGGGAACTTCTCGAATCTGATGTGGTTGTTTTATTTGTTTGTTTAAAATATTTGAACTCGTCAGTCACCCCAACAAACCCAGCAGGTACCCCATTGAAGAGGGTTGAGAGGGAGGAAGCTACCATAGCTGGTTTGCCACTCCTCTGGTGATGTGCTTGCAGATAGCTGTCACCACCGGAAATGGCACCAATGGCATTTTCCTTGTGGGTGTCCAGCACGTCGACATGCGAGCATTGCTGGTTAGTCACACAAGCATTCCAGTCACCGGAGAAAGCCAACACCTGGAAGCATCCCTTAGAAGATTTCTTTCGACAGCAGCCACCAAATCCCTTGCCATGCTTACGTAATCCTGGTTGAGAAAAGAAGAAATGTGACGGGTGTGGAGCACGGTGTATTATGCAATGGATACAACCCTCCCTTGCTTTCAGAAAAATATCTGCTGCACGTGGAACTTGTTGGTTAGGTTCTGATGACAAATCAAGGTGGCCAGACTGATACAACTGCCTAGTACAGTGGTACCTCAGGTTACATACGCTTCAGATTACATACGCTTCAGGTTAAAGACTCTGCTAACCCAGAAATATTACCTTGGGTTAAGAACTTTGCTTCAGGATGAGAACAGAAATCGTGTTCCGGTGGCACGGCAGCAGCAGGAGGCCCCATTAGCTAAAGTGGTGCTTCAGGTTAAGAACAGTTTCAGGTTAAGAACGGACCTCCGGAACAAATTAAGTACTTAACCCAAGGTACCACTGTATAATGGAAAGTCCCAAAATAGTCTTTCTTCCTACCAGGTACAAAGTACTGGTGGCAACTTCAGGGTCCCTGTCCTTCCTTCTTAGGGTTAGAGCTAGATTATAATGGTGCAACTGGAGCAACTGCACTAGGTAGGAACCCTACTAGCAGGGGCCTAGACTAGTGAGTTTTAATTTTATAGGGAGAGTGGAGGAAGGAGATAGGGGTCTCTAGCCATCCTGTGCAGAAAGTTATGAAGCAAAATGTGGAGGCAACCTTCTAAGTGTAACACAGGCCATCCTTGCTGCTCATGTCTTTCAGTGGTTTTAGCTAATGAGTGAAGTCAGAGCTGTGATTGATGAGTAAGGTGCTTGGGCTCCAGACATTAGGAATCCCTGGGATCATAAACAGCTTCTGTTTTCTCCTTCCCCTTGAATGCCTTCCTGCTTCTCACTGATTTTCTAGCCCTTGGAATTTCTATAGTTTCCTCTTCCTATCTTTCTAGCATCTTTCCTGTAGTGGGCTTATCAGAGATCGGGTACTCCCTACAAGCTATTTTCTGCCACTACACAACAAGGACAAAGAGATGTTAGAGATTCCACCCACTCCACCCAAAATGGCAAGTGAAAAACTTGTAGAGGCAGCTTAGGCACGTCTCCCTTGTTGCAGGAGCTGAAGTTCAGGCAGTCATTAAGATTTCACTGTATAACTGACAGTATACACGTCTACTCAGACAAAAGGGTTTGCAATGAAGGGGGCTTGCTCCCAGATAAGTGGGTACAGGAATGCAAAGTCAAATAATAAATTTAACACAATTAAATCATGTTAGCTATCAGAGTAGTTTGTTTTTGTTTAACAAGGTTGGGAAAAAAGAAAAAAAGTGTGTGCTTTGCTGAGAGTTATGAAACCCCACAGACTCCCCAGTATTTTTGAAAATATATCAGTCTTTAATATACCAAAATATTTATTTTCTGGTCCTTTCTGGAGGAGAAGGGGAGCAATTCTAAGAACTGCACCAGAGTCCTTAACCATATTGATTTGACTTCGCTTATGCTTTGTTATATCTAGGCTGGAATAGGGCCAGGCGGCCACTCAAACAGAGAACTGTCCCCTGCAAAAGAGGACACCTTGTCACGCTGGGACAGATGGCTCCTGGGTCACAAGGTTTCTGTTATGTTTTTCTGTTCGTAGATCTGTTTTGAGTGCATGCCAGTACAGTCTTAAGTTCCTTTGCACTACCTAGAAATGTTTCTGTGAAAATCCCAGCTGTGTGAGTCAATTTGCGTCTCTCTCTCTCTCTTTCTGGTACATCTTAAACTGCAAAACAACACTCAAACCAGGAAGAGAGCTATTTATATCTCCCCTGGTGAGATATAGTCCATCAGAAACCCAGATACCGGTTTCCTGGAAATTTCGCCCCATGAAACAAGAAGCCAACAGCAGTCTTATCAACATCATTGACACAAACAACCTCAAAGATCAAGGCCCTGCCAGGCCTGCAAATCGACTCCTGCAGCTAAACTTGACCCGGGATGTAGCTGGAAGGCACATGAAACAGTGGAGCTCAGTGGCAGAGCAGCAGTTTTACATACGGCCACCATATGCCCGGACTTCCATAGTTATTGCTGGGATTTCAAAGGCAGAATTGATGTCCAGGGGAAATTTCCAAAAGGTGACACTTTGTCCTGGATCTTAGGCAAGTCAATTGGAAAACTGTGGGGGGGGGGGTTGGAGTTTCAGCGTGTCCGGGCTTTTGCCTCTGGAAATATGGCAACCCTAGTTTTACATGCATAAGGTCCCAGGTGAAATCCACAGCATCTCCATTTCTTTCAACCATTAACAACCATCAGAGCTGCAACAGCAATGCAAAACACCTACCCAAATATTTGTTTTGAACATGAAGGGAGGTATCCAAAATATCCCTTGGAGTTTCCTCACCAGAGGAGTGCAGGTGTTGCAGATGGTGTCATTTATAGCTTATCCTTCCTCATTCCTTGGGAGGTTTTTAAGCAGAGGTTGGATGGCTATCTGCCATGGATGCTGTAGCTGAGATTGCAGGTTCCAGCTCTATGATTCCATGATCCCTATAAAAGGCACCTGGGAGGTTTGTGTGAAGTGGAAAAGGCCTGGTTCCAAACTCTACAAGGAGTCTTGCAGCACTTGATGCAAGCCCTCCAACTGTCCCTATTTTCCACAGGCATCCCTAATTTAGAGAAGCTGTCCCGGTTTCTGCTTTGAACCCAGAATGTCCCATTTTTCCTTGTTGTTCTTGTTTAGTCGTTTAGTCATGTCCGACTCTTCGTGACCCCATGGACCAGACCACGCCAGGCTCTCCTGTCTTCCACTGCCTCCAGCAGTTTGGTCAAACTCATGTTGGTAGCTTCGAGAACACTGTCCAACCATCTCATCCTCTGTCGTCCCCTTCTCCTTGTGCCCTCCATCTTTCCCAACATCAGGGTCTTTTCCAGGGAGTCTTCTCTTCTCATGAGGTGGCCAAAGTATTGGAGCCTCAGCTTCAGGATCTGTCCTTCCATTTTTCCTTAGGATGTCCCTATTTTCATTGAAGAAATGCTGGAGGCTATGGATCCAATGCCCAAGCCGTCCGAAGGCAATTCCGTACAAGGGAGGTGTGGTGTTTTTTTAATGTTTAATGTTTTATTATGTTTTTACATATGATGGAAGCTGCTCAGAGTGCTGGGGCAACCCAATAAGATGTGGGGGGTATAAAGAGTAAAATTATCATTATGGAATGGGACGTCCCTATTTTCATTGGAGAAATGTCGGAGGGTATGTTGAATGACATGGGCTCTCGTACATGAAAGCTTGTGCGGTATTGAATTCGTTAAGTCTTTTAAGGTGCCACCTTGCTAGTTCTGCTGCAAAATAGACCAATTCAGCGACCCCTCTGGGAGTGTGTGGTATCAGATACACTGAAGTGCCCAGCCTTGCAAACAAAGGAAGCCAAGTTTCCTAGCCTGCAGCTATTTTCTGCTCCTACTAAGAACCCTATTATCTATCAGATTAGCAGCATTCTTGCCCCCAGAAATCAGGCATTCTTGGAGGGCCTACTGACTCTTAGCATAGGCAACTGAATACTTAAAAAGAGAGGGAGGAGTAGATTAGTCACTTTGTGACCAAACAACAACAACAAAAAAGCCTTCTTGACTTTCCTGGGTGAGAAGGGTTAATTGGTCTCTAGTTGCAGCCATATAGCCGGGCTGCAGTGGGGTAGCCTGTTCTCAGTAATGTTGAAATTAAAACAGGGCTGTATTTCATGAGCATAAGTTCTCCCGCTTTCAAAGACAAAATGCGGTTGTGTGCAGATACCCAAAGATGCAACTCTATGCATTTACTATTATTATTATTATTATGATTGATTGATTGATTTTGATTAATAGCATCTCTATGCCACCCAATGGCAGTGTCCTCTGGGTGGCTTCCAAAATGGCAAAGCATTAAAATTAAATAAAAATTGGAGTGCAAGAAAAACCAGCAAACAAATTCAAGCATTAGAATTCAGCGTTAAAAAAAAAACGTTGATGGAAATGACACATTCTACTCATGTAAAAACACACTGATTCCCGGACCGTCCGTGGGCCGGATTGAGAAGGTGATTGGGCCGCATGCGGCCCACGGGCCTTAGGTTGCCTACCCCTGGTCTATGCAATTCCCCAGTGCAGCTCATTTAGAAACTGAACATGTGCAGAGTAAGAAAGAAAGAAAAGCCAGCCCTCCTTCCCTCAGCCAGGAGCCCAGTATTGACACAAAAGAACAAGAGAAGGAACAGCCATTGATGCGCACACACACACACACACACACACACACACACCCCGTCAACTCTACCCCTCTCCATAACAGGCCCTTCTAGGAATGTCTGGAGTTCCCCCCACAAAAAAAGAAAATCATCAAAGAGCGGCAAGCAGCCATCTGCTCAAAGGGCAGCCACCCTCCTCCTTCCTCCCCTCCCAGACAAAGGAATGAAGGACAAAAAGAAGCACACACAGCCTGCTAGGGACTGCGCCAGACAAAGGGAGCACTTTGCAGCTATTGTTTCTCAACCTCCCTCCTCTCCCGCCTCCTCCAAGTCATCCAGGGCAGGGCAGACAACCCCAGATGCAGGCAGAGATGTTGCTTAGCCTTTGCGCGAGGCGGAGTGAGGCATCTACCCCTCAGCAGGCAGATTCCAGGGTAGCGAGTGGCTGATATGTATTTCAGAGTTCCTTAGGATACCTCTGTCCATCTTTACAGCCCTACTCTGCAAGTGAGCAGAATTTGCCCCACCCACTTTTCCTTCTGGCCCCGCCTACCACTTGCATGTGGGCCCCAGAAGGATGCCTAGGAAGGAATGTGACCCTGGGGCTGAAAAGGGGGTAGAGAGAAAGCCTCTGCTATCCCTGACCATTAGCCACAGGTTCCCCACTTGCGCTTTAGTGACTACAACGCAATGTTGTGCTCTCGTTGTTGCACCGCAATATAAGGAGCCTCACAATCAAATCTCCTTCAAGTCCGAACAAGGACAGAAAGGACATGGTATTCATATGGTGCCAGAATCATGGTTTCCAGAAATTCTTCTTGCTCTTCCTTGGTGCTAACCCTCAGCCGCTGCCCACTAGGCCACAGCTCCCAGAGATGGCCAAATGACACACTAGGTCATGGGTAGGCAACCTAAGGCCTGGGGGCCAGATAGGGCCCTATCGCCTTCTCAATCCGGCCCACGGACGGTCCGGGAATCAGCATGTTTTTACATGTGTAGAATGTGTGCTTTTATTTAAAATGCACCTCTGAGTTATTTGTGGGGCATAGGAATTCATTCTTCGTTTTTCAAAATATAGTCCGGCCCACCACAAGGTCTGAGGGACAGTGAACCGGCCCCCTGCAGAAAAAGTTTTCTGACCCCTGCATTAGGTTATTCAGACAATGCTGGCCCTACTGTTAGGCACAGGGAAGAAATCACCTCAGTCAGCTGGTCTGGAGTGTCATGAAAGGACAGCAGCAAATTGTTAGTGATTTAATTTATTGTTGTTGTTTTAGTGCCAGGGACAGTGAGAGGTGCTGCCCACAATTGCACTGAGTGTCTCCAGATCACTGAACAATTGTGGGGACTATCTGCTTCTCCCCCACCCGCCCCCTTGTTTCCAGATACATGGTTGGGAGAAAGCTTGAGGAATGGGGGTGTCCATCGCACTCACCAGAGGGCAGCAGGACACTTGCCATACTGAGCATGGCGAGTCATATTAACTCCATTGGCGCTATATATTTAAAGCAGTATCATACCATTTTCAACAACCATGGCCTCCCCCCAGAGAATCCTGGGAAGTGTAGTTTGTCAAGGGTGCTGTGAGAAGATACTTTCTCCCCTCGTGGAGCTGCAGTTCCCAGAGTTTCCTAAGAAGAAGACCTGTTTGCTAAACCACTCAAGGAATTGTAACTCTGGGGAGGCAATAGGGGTCTCTTAATAACTCTCAGCCCCCTTAACAAACTACATCTCCCAGGATTCTTTGGGGGGAGCCATGACTGTTTAAAGTGGTATGATACTGGTTTAAATGTATAGTGCAGACGGAGCCCTGTGTGTGGGGTGTCCCCTTTGTTTTTGTTTCTTATGCATAACACTAATTTTGTTGGCGGACATTTATCTTTTTAAAAAAATAATCTACTGTGGCACTTTCTTCTTCTCTACGTCTGTTGTCAAAACAAGCATTCTGCGAGGCACCTGTTTGACCCAGAATTAAGGAAACAAAATAAAACAAAACTGAATATACCTACAAACAATTTTTAAAAACAGCTTAAAAATATTTGCACTGTTAAACCTGTTCCACGATAAGGAGATATATTTTGGTAACTGTAATCAGTTAAGTGTTGTTATCAGTAGCTACATGTTTCTGTGCAGGCAAACAGTCCTGGATCGTGACCTCAAGCCCAGCTGGCTTTGCTTTCTGACTAGGGCAGCTTGTTTGCTCACTTTCCAAACAGAATCAACTTTGTTATTCCTGTTTGCTGCGCCTCTAAATAAGTTACGGTCTCCCACTCTTACTAATCCTTTTTTGCTACTTTCCCTGCTCCACTAAGAACAAAAGGACTACACATACACAAACACACACACACACCTTTCTTTTAATCATGCAGATGCAAAGAAATGGAAAAAAGAACCAGCTTCCTTTCTCAGTGCCAACCTAGCTCCTCCTAAAAGCAAACGCAAGTATTTGGGTGCCAACAATACGAAGCTATAGTACTGAAAACCATACCCCTGAAATTTGCAGGTGTACCCAAAAAAATTACAAATGCAACCTACTGTGGCAAAAAAGCCCAGTCGGATGAGGACTGAGAATGCCCAGTAACCATAGTCAGAGAGAAAGAGACAATAGAAAAACAGGGTGGGGTTGAATGAAAACAAAGGTATTTGTGACATTTTTAGCAAAGTCCCTTAAATACACAAAGTCCAGAGAGAAAAGTTGACAACACTCTACTGAACAAAACTGAAGGAAAACGGTATAGTCCGAGGAGGAATGAACAGCAACATATTGTCTTTCTTGTCAATCCTTGTTCTCATCATATTACAACCAAACATACAGGAGAAAAACTCCCTCAGAACTACGCAGCTTATCAAGGCATCTGCTACCTCAGCAAACAGCAGGTCACTCTGCCTGGTTGCTAAGCAGCACCTCCACCCACCCCCCTTTTGTCTAGCTGACGTTAACGAAATTAACCCTTCAGTTGCAAACTGAATGATCCCTGCTGTTGCACTTCCCGCACATTGTTGTACCTGCACAGATAGATAAGAGATAGATTAAAAATCCACTTTTTCAGACGTTCCCAGTGCATCTCACGTCAGTCAAAAAATGAGACATAGGCCCTCAGGCCCTATGACTTACTATGTCAAAAGACAAGAGACAACATAGGAGGGGGGGAGAGTAGACGGGGAAGATCTAGTCTGACAATGCTGATCTTCTCTTGTTGCTGGTCTTACTTAGACAAAGGAACTGACAGAGCAGCCCTTGTTCCTCTGACCAGTAGATATGTTGTCCCACTGCTGAAAGAATGGCACTGGCTTCCAATTAGCTACCAGGCTAAATTCAAGGTGCTGGTTCTGGCGTGGAAACTCTTAAACAGCTTGGGACCAGAATATCTAAAAAAAAAATTGTCTTACCTGTTATATACCCAATTGATGACAGGTGAGAGCCTCATGCAGACACTATCAGCTGAACTGCCCTGAGATCTTTTGATGAAGCGCAATACATAAATCTAAATAATAATAGTAATAGTTATAATAATAATAATTCCATTCTGCACATTGGTGGAATTGGGCCTCTAGTGTTGTGGTACTACTCTTTGGAATTCCCTCCACTTGAATATTATTATTAATAATAATAATTTTATTATTTATACTCCACTCTCTCTGTTGTCTTTTTGACACTTACTGAAGACCTTCCTCTTTCAACAAGCCTAGAGATCTTCCCCAGTCTGCATCCATACTGGAATTGTTTTAAAAGGTTTTTTTTTTTTTTTTTTGTCTTTTTTGTTTTTGTTTTCTGGGCTCCTTTTGGGAGGAAGGGTGGGATATAAATTTAATTAATTAATAATTGACACCACCCACAAGCTGCCATTTTGCTTCACTGACAAAATTTTGCATCTTGCTCCGGTTGGTGGACCTCGGAATGCATGTAACAAAAAGGAAGGAGGTGATTCTTCTGTAAGCCCTGCAACCTATCAACTCCAGCTGTAAAGTAAAGGTAAAGGGACCCTTGACCATTAGGTCCAGTCGTGACCAACTCTGGGGTTGTGGCACTCATCTCGCTTTATTGGCCGAGGGAGCTGGCATACAGCTTCCAGGTCATGTGGCCAGCATGACTAAGCCGCTTCTGGCGAACCAGAGCAGCGCACGGAAACGCCGTTCACCTTCCCGCCGGAGCAGTACCTATTTATCTACTTGCACTTTGACGTGCTTTCGAACTGCTAGGTGGGCAGGAGCTGGGACCAAGCTCATCCCGTCGCGGGGATTCGAACCGCCAACCTTCTGATCGGCAAGCCCTAGGCTCTGTGGTTTAACCCACAGCGCCACTGTGTCCCTGTACAGGCAGGCTAATAGCTCTGGGGAAAATAAACCTGCCAGTACTGTTCATAAGAGAAGTGGGCAGAAAGCCCGCAAATGGGAGCCACACCGGATTTTGCCAAGCAAAACTCAGAAGTCACAAACGTATCAGAGCTTGCAAATGTACCCTCCTGTCCCTTTTTCTGCCTGCTTTCTACAAACACTGAAGTGATTGAGTTTTATTGGCACCGGCGTTGATGGAAAGTGAATTTCAAAGCGGCATGAATGAGTAGCCATGGAAACGGAATTTTAAGCGCACACGCGCAGGTATTTGTAATAGAAGCGCTCACCTGCCCGTCCAATCATCCAACAGCGACAACGGGCATGTCACAGCTAGCCAATCACGGCCCGGGAACCCAACTTGAATGACAAGCAGCCCATAAACACATAGTATAGTAAACAGCACTCTATACAAGTGGAGGAAAGAACAGCCCCCTCAAAAAAAAAACCACGTTAATGTGAAATTGGCATCTGTTGTTGAAGGCTCTCAAACAGCAAAAGAAACATGTCAGATTCATTGTGAATGATTACATTATTCATTGGGAATTATTCACTCGGTTCTAAGGTAGAATTTTAAACCAGGGATTTCAGACTATTCTCGTTGCCCAAACACATATTTCTTTTTGGGGGGTGGGGAGGGAAGGCAGGAAAAGGGATGGGGAGGTCTACCAAGAAGAGGGGAGATTGTGCCTCTTTAATCCTCTGCATCATATCCACACCAGCAAAATGCCAGTTCTTAGGACAGTCGGAATGTGTGTGTTGGACAAAGGATTTTTTGTGCGCAGTCACCCAATGGGGATCCTGTTGATTATTATTACTTACGTTTTTGGACAAGGTGGTGACTTCCACCTTGCCCAAAAGGGGAAATGTATCACACAAAAATGAGGGGAAATGAGGACACGGATTGGCCGAAAATCCGCAAACCTTGGATATAATGACTAAAATCTAAACAAAAATGCAGTGCATCACACCTGAATGGGGAAGATGTGCTAACTTCAAGGCCCCCTTCTTCTCCCTTCCTATGATGATCATTAAACCAGATAGCCCTTCAAATGAAGGACCAGCCTCCGTAATGTAGGGCACATGGCCAATTTGCCCACTTCTCCAAGCAATGAGACGTTCCAAGAGCTCTAGGCTTATCCCAGGGGTTTTTTTGCCCTCTGACAGCCCTCTTCATATAGTGGACTGGCTTCTGTAATATAGGACATATTGACATCTTATTATTATTAGCATTATCCTTAGCATAATTGGAAGGCAGTCAACTGCTTAACCCTGTCTGGCTGGGATCAGGAATTGTGGCAAGGAGCAATTGCAAGGGGAATTGACATCCAAGATTCGCCCAGTCAAGGGAGTGGCAGGCAATTGAGATTCCCACACTATATGGCATGACTTCATAACCTGCACAAATGAAAAGGAGGACTAACGACACCTTTCTGACCCCTCTCTTCGGCTGTGGAAGAAAGGCTAAATTATGAATAGCTGTGGTCATCAATCTTGAAGAGTAGTTGCCTATCTGTGCACCGCAGACCTGAACGGTACAGAGGTGATGCTCAGCATAGGAAGAGAAACAAATAATGAATACAGAAACTATTGCTAGGCATTACCCTGTAAACCTCTAAGCACTGACTGGTACATCTCTGTTGTTTCAGTGCTGGCTTTTTGGTAGCGTCCATTACTTAATAATGAAAATGATTAATAACAGCAGCAACATACAACAATTTGTACAGCGCAAGAGCTATTACAGCAGCAACAGCTACTGGTTATCACTAGGGATGGAATAGAAATTGGATCCAGACTTCATTTGAAGCTGAATCTATCAAATTCGCAATTTCCAGAACCGAAGCACTGTGAGAACCATTCACAGCTATCCTTCAGAATTCACACTTATCCCAATTTTGCTGGGCAGTACAGCGACCAATGTATATATTAGGGAGGGAATGAGCATAAAAATTAATAAATTGATGGAAGTAAGACATACAAAGTGATAGGATGACACACTAGAAAGTGGGGGATAACACTTCCTTGATGCAACATTGTCTAATATCCCTGCAAACAAATCAGGATGAATTCTCAATAAACGGGTAATCTGGAAGTGACCCAGAAGCTGCTGAGTGGACGAGGAAACTCAGGGCTCCTTCACGTACTTTTTTATGATTCCTTATCTTTGAATCAGACTTGGACAGTACTCAAATAGGACTCTCCTCAGACAGCTCTTTGAAACAGAGAGCTGTTCTCTGTAAAGTAGGGTACGTGGCCTTCCTACTGCATTTAGGATTGTGGCCTCTGTTTTGAAAGGCTAACGTGGAAATTCTGCTAGACAAAATTTCATCATGAGGCACGTCAGCGAGGTGACTGATGGGTTCAGTGTGTGGGGTTTTTTTTACTGGGTTGGGGGGACAAGGAATAGAGAGAGAAATTAATCATGTTGATGATGAATAGGAAACACCAGGCTAAAAACAAAGCTTCGGTTTGAGCAACGCGGAGTTGTGCAATTGTTTTGGGGTTGAATTCCTTATCTAGCTGCATGCATCACCCTTCTGCGCAAGCATGCACGGCCGCCCACCACTCAGCAAGGTTGTGCAAACTTCTGAGCTGCTCTTTCCAAAGCTTTCACAACTGAAGGCAAAGGCCCCGCATGCATGTTGCACATCTTAATCAGGCGATCAGGGAATTAACCAGAGAATCCTATGGATCCTTATTGGTTACACGCCCCTAGTCTCTTTGCTTCCATTAGGCTGGTGCAGAGGGTACCTTCTGCTCCTGCATTTTTTATTTGCTGAGCCAGCATCAAATTATTATTATTATTATTATTAAAATCAAATACACTGTCCTTCATTCGAAGATCCCAGGGCAGTTCACAACAGAAAAATACAAAATGAGAATATAAAATGCATAATGAAATAAGTAGGTTGCGGCTGCAACACTCGGGAAAGGGCTGTGGCTCAGTGGTAGAGTATTTGCGTGCACAAGGTCAACCCAAGTTTAATTCCCAGTTTCTCCAGGTAGGACTGGGAGAAAGCCATCTGAAACCCTGGCAAGCCACTGCCAATCACTGTATACAGTACTGAGCAAGATAGAACAGTAGTCTGAGTTCGCGACAGGCAGCTGCCTAAGTTCGCAAGTGTTAAGTTGTGGGTGAACATATCAGATGACACAGCGATTCTTCAAACAGCTCTTGTTTATTCAGAGGCCAGAACAGAACTGAACTGAAGGGCTCAGTCAGCCTGCTTATATAGAGCTCCAGTACAACGTTACTGTAGCAACTTTCCAAAGCTATCCAATCACTGAACGTCACTTTCGATCCTTCATTTGCATAACTATCTACAGTATCCCCCTGCTGGCCCAGGATGAGAACTTCAGTACATAACTGCAAGCCCCAGTGAAGTGAATGGGACCTGCATTAATGGGCATTACTGTGCCATTAATAAATCCCAGGCTAGAATTCCTATGAGTGTGGGTTTGGAAGGAACAACCGAGGAATCTCAGTGGTTTCAAGAAGGATCAGTATTTGGGGATGGGCTGTGAAGGCTTCCTCCCCTCATGTGCATTCCAGGGCCCTCCCCAAAAGTTCAGCTTTTGTTTAAAAAAGAAGAGAAAAAATAATCTTTGGCAACCATGGAGAAATAAGGGCAAGCATGCAGGAAGCATTCTACCCAATTGCTCATCAAGAAATGATTTAATCATACAATTGCAATAGGCTCAATATATACACACACAATTTGGCCTGGCAAGATATAAAGGATCTCTCCTTGTGTATCACTAGAGGCAGTCAAGAGAATATTTTAGGGAAGAACACCAGCTGAAGGGAGCCATAGCTTCATTCATCTGGGTTGATTTACTTTCACATGGCATGGAGAAAGTATATCCTTTAAATTATATAGTGCAATTATATAGGTTTCGTCCCTAGGTGGCATTGACCTTAATTGCATCTGGGTGGAGTCTAGCATTTCCTGTGTCTGTTGTGTTCTTGTAGGAGAAGGTCAATAAAGTTCTTGTCTTATTTCCTGAGTGTTCTAAGCCTTTTAGGACACATAAAACACTTTTGGAAGGCGAGATTATTCGTGGAGCTAATAACTTTTGTCCAAACACACTCTATAGGAATGGGTCATCAGTCAGAACAGACTACAAATTTACCTAGGCGAGTCAGTGTGGTGTAATGGTTAAATGTTGGACTATGACCTGGGAGACCAGGGTTCGAATCCCCACGCAGCCATGAAGCTCACTGGGTGACCTTTGGCCAGTCATTATCTCTCAGCCTAACCTATATCATGGGACTGTTGTGAGGATAAAATAGGGAGGGGAGAATCATATACACCACTGTGAGCTCCTTGGAGGGGAAAGTGGAATATGAATGTAATAAATCAACAAATTATGGGTTTGTCATGCACCGCACTCAAGCATGCACACCACTTATCAAGTAACATGTAAGACCATTTTTTTAGGGGGGGGGGTGCATGAGGGCTAATTGGCCTGGAACCCAAGCTCAACAGGAACCTCAGATTTAGACACTTGTTCATTTTTTGACATAAGTTTCACACCTTGTTTTCATATGCGTCGGATCAAAGTGCGACACACTCTCTCAGCTTAAAGCTGTAAATCTAAGCAAACAAGAGATGTGATTTGGTAAAATACATACCTTCACCCTCGATAATTAGTGAATTTGCACAGAAAAAGGCTAGAAAATCATTTGTTAAATACAAAAATATTCAAATTATATATTCCTCTTTCTTTTTCGGTGCTTTATTTTGTTTTTGTGGGTTTGTTTTTTATGTGTTTTAAGTGTAACTCTTTTTCTTTTCGGTGCCTTATTTTATTTTGGGGCATTGTTGTTGCTCTTACTATTACTACTGTTATTCCTGAGGTCAGAAGCATCCCAGACCCTGAGATTTCAGAGCCCTGGTATTGTCACACCGGCAGACCCTGGAGATTGAGGTTAATTGGTAGAGGGTAGTGGAAAATATAGCATACAGTCTATGCTATATTTTGCAGCCAGCTCTTGCTGAGCTGAAACTTGCAAGCTACATGCACAGATGATGATGATGATGATGATGATGATGATGATGATGGACAATTGACACTCTCACCCACCTGGAGATTCAAGCCCTCTGCCTGCCAACTGTAGAGGACCAGGCAAACCTGGAAACTTCAGATCAAACCTGGAGATCTGGCAACCCAGATTATTATGGGTAGGGTCCTCAAAAGCTCTGAGAAGGACATGCAAATGCAAAAGAAGCTGCTTTATACTGAATCTGGCCATTAGTCCATCTAGCTCATGTTTATCTACACTGGCTAACAGTGCCTGTCAACACAGGGAGCTTTCCCCACAAGGATCCTTGGAGATCCCAGGGACTGAATTTAGGACCTTCCGCATGCAAATGTGTGCTCTCCCCACTCTGGCTACATGGAATGTAAATGAGTTCCCAGGAACAAAACAGCAGGAAATGCCTCAGGCTGGCAGGGAAGGGAACTAGCGAAGCCGCACAAAGAGGAACTACGAGTCCAGCTTTTCCAACCTAGCCCATGTTTGCTCCAGATTCCTACTGGTTTCAGTGGGATGGACTTCCAAGTAAACAGTGTGCAGGATGAAGCAGATAGTGTGTAGCATCCCGAACTCGTGATGTGGCAACGTGACCCACAGCCAACTCTAGGGAAGCAAAGACTGGAGCTGTTTATATCGGAAGTGCCAGGCGATCTTGGGCAGAGGCCTGCGCGTTTCTCGTTGTTGTTGTTGCTCCTTCTGCTGCTGTTATTTAAAGCATTGATACCGCACCTTTCCTCGGCTGAGGCAACTGTCAACACTAAAGGAAGGCTATTTTAACCATAATAAAAATAACAGTGAAACTATACTGAAACTGAAGACATTTTTTTTGAAAACAACAACAAATACAGACCAGCATTAAAAATAATTTAACCAGACAGCTTCCAGAAGGTTAGAGCAATTTAAATTCAGAGCAAACAGCTCATGAGATGGTCACATGCCTTACTTTGCAGAGCTTTTTCAGTCATTGCCCATCTATTATTATTATTATTATTATTATTATTATTATTATTATTATCCTACCTCATTCCCAGCCCCTGAACAGCAGACTGTGCAGAGACAAATATTGGCATCCACAGGGCTGGGGGGGACAAAGGGACATTTCCCCTCACCCATGAGCCATAACCCCGATTCCTAGGTTTCATTTTAAATGAGAAAGCCAGTTTCTCGCATTTGCAGGACATGAGATATGAGCCAAAAGGTGCATTTCTTTTGTAAGAAGCCAGACTGCTCCCACCATTTTTATAGTATTTACTTTACCTCCCCCCTCAGTGGAAAGATCCTCCAGACATTCATGGGTACACAAGTTTTCCTCACTATGCTGTATTGTATTTTTATCTAAATCATAAGTTTCGCCAAATCTGCATTGGTACGCATAAATGAGCACATGCAAATGTTATTCAAATCTGCATCGTCAAACCCCCCCCCCCATTTTTTTGCTGATGCATTTTCTCTCTTTGTTGACAATGTTGCATAGCTATAATAGGGTCGCCCCATTTCAAAAGTCAAAACTAGGACATCCCGAAAGGTGTGGTGTCAGGGGGGAAAGTTGCATATATATGGAGCTGCAAATCTGGAATCTTCTGTTATTTGTTCTCATTTTATTCCTACCCTTACTCCAATGAGTTCTTCTCTCTCCCCTCAACCAGGGCCAAGGCCTTTTCGGCTTTGGCCCCAACCTGGTGGAACGCTCTATTGCAGGAGACCAGGGCCCTGTGGGACTTGACATCCTTCCGCAGGGCCTGCAAGACGGACTTGTTCCGCCTGGCCTTTGGTCCAGGCCCAGTTTGACCCCCCTCTATGGGACGCGGGTGGCGCTGTGGGTTAAACTACAGAGCTTAGGCCTTGCCGATCAGAAGGTTGGCAGTTCGAATCCCTGTGACAGGGTGAGCTGCCATTGCTCTGTCCCTGCTCCTGCCAATCTAGCAGTTTGAAAGCATGTCAAAGTGCAAGTAGATAAATAGATACCGCTCTGGCGGGAAGGTAAACGGCGTTTCCGTGCACTGCTCTGGTTCGCCAGAAGCGGCTTAGTCATGCTGGCCACATGACCTGGAAGCTGTATGCCAGCTCCCTCAGCCAATAAAGCGAGATGAGCGCCACAACCCCAGAGTCGATCACGACTGGACCTAATGGTCAGGGGTCCCTTTACCTTTATGGGACCCTGTAAGTTACCTCTTTGGCCCTTTTATCAGCTCATGTGGGACCAACATGGATAGATGGCCCTGATGAATACTTGAGGTTCCTGACCCCTATGGTTGTAATTCATGGGCAGTCATTTAATTTTATCCTGATTCTAATTTTTAAGCTGTATTTTAACCAATTGTTTGATTGTGTATTTGATATTTGATGTTAGCCGCCCTGAGCGGCTACTTACTTAGCTACTTGCACTGTCCTCAAAACAATCCTGTGAGGTAGGTTAGGCAGAGGAGGAGGAGGAGGGAGAGAGAGAGAGAGAGAAGTCCGAAGACAGCCAGTTAGTTTCAAGGTTGAATGTGGATGCAAACAGTGGCTCCTCATTCCTTGGCCACCAAAGTGCTTTCATTGCTTCTATTCCTGATGTTCAAGTGTGAGTGTCAGTGCTTGTGTAGCCAAAAGGGCAACAACCGTACACAGGAAGAAAGTATCAGCATGTTCTGGGAAACCCCAACACTTGCAGAAGTAAAAAAAAAAATATTTAGGGGGAAACCCCTAAGACAGTTTAGAAGGAGATTTTAAAACAGTGAAGCTGATTTGCTCTAGAATCAAATAAAATCATATTAATATTTAAATTCAAGGGGGAGGGCCACCAAAACATTCCAGTGAGCTTGCTCAGCAGTCAGAAAAACAGGGTGAGGGGATGGAAATGAGTGGCAAGGAGAACGTTTGGGTAAAGATTGGTAGGTTTTTAAATTCCTCCTGAAAGCCAACAAAGAGGGGGACATGCACACTTCACCCAGGAGGGTATTCCACAAATGGGGGGCTACTACCAAGAAATACCTGTCATGGTTCAGTACCAGCCCGACAAACCCTCGTGGCAGCTCAAGCAACAGGGTCTACTGATTGCCAGTTCTGGAATTGTTGATAAATGGTTGGCCTTGCCTCTGAACCCTGTTGGGTTGCAGAAGGCCCAGCTGAGGTCCACTCAGAGCAAACAGATTGAAATCAATGGACCCAAGTTAGTCCTTTCAATGGATCTACTCTGTGTTTGACTAAACATGGGGTACAACTCCCCTGGGTGTCGATCATTGTCAAATGTCGTGCCTCCCCATCCACCACCACTACATGTAAGTGGAGTAAAGGTAAAGGGACCCCTGACTGTTAGGCCCAGTCACGAACAACTCTGGGGTTGCAGCGCTCATCTTACTTTACTGGCCGAGGGAGCTGGGGTACAGCTTCCGGGTCATGTGGCCAGCATGACTAAGCCGCTTCTGGCGAAACCAGAACAGCGCACAGAAATGCCGTTTACCTTCCCACTGCTGTGGTACCTATTTATCTACTTGCACTTGGACGTGCTTTTGAACTGCTAGGTTGGCAGGAACAGGGACTGAGCAATGGGAGCTCACCCCATCGCGGGGATTCGAACCGCCAACCTTCTGATCGGCAAGTCCTAGGCTCTGTGGTTTAGACCACAGCGCCACCCACGTCCCTGTAAGTAGAGTATGCTTGCTCAATTTCTTCCTTTCCTGCCCATGTCTACTCCATCTGTTGTTTGAATTGCCCATTTCAGATGGTGACCTCCTCAAGTGATTCCTGCATTGCGGGGCTGGACTAGATGGCCCTGGGTGTCCCTACAGTTCTAGGGTTCTGTGGGTTCTCTGTGCACGGATAGTGCTGCACGAACCACCATCCTCTTGGGAGCAAACCCTGGAATTCACAGATTAGGACATCAAACCTCTGTGCCAAGAGCAAGTCCAGGCATCAGGGCCGCCGGCTGGCTGTCGTTTTTTTTGTTTCTGAATGCGGAGAAGCCAGGAAGTCAGAGCCCGCTGCTGTCAGAGCAGGCACCTGCTACTCTGTCCCTGATTAATGAGTGCAAAGGAAGGCCCTCCTTACCCCCTGCCCAGCCGGCCCTCTCTCACACATGCACACACACACTCCATGCGCAGGGCACATTATCGGTTTTAAGCACATTTTTATGCAAACGACGCTGGCATTCTTTTCAAGAGGCACAAAGCAAGCCCAGACTAAGAGCCTGAATAGGGACAACACATGGATCCTGCCTCAGCTGCTCAGGCAGACAGACAGAAGTGTGGCTCCAAACAAAGAGATATGGTAATTGTGAACCGAAGAGATTTGGGAGAGGCAGAAAGCAGGGCTGAAGGAAGGGGCTGGCTGTTGTTGTTTTTCAACAACAGAGGCAAATCAGATTCCCTGTCCTCAAAGGCTGCCCATGATATCCAGCCCCCCGCCCCTCGAGGCTGAGCATCAGAATCAATGGAAGAGCCATATGAAATAATCCCTTACAGAGGGGATGGCGTAATTAGGCTATAATGAAAGGTTGTAATGTTTGGGGATTTTTAAGTTTAGGGGAGGAGGGTGAGAATTGGAGACATGACAGGAGTGTCTAAAACTATACTTTCAGAGAGTCAATGTGGTGTAGTGGTTGGTTAAGAGCGGTAGTCACGTAATCTGGGGAACCGGGTTCGCGTCTTCGCTCCTCCACATACAGCTGCTGGGTGACCTTGGGCCAGTCACACTTCTCTGAAGTCTCTCAGCCTCACTCACCTCACAGAGTGTTTGTTGTGGGGGAGGAAGGGAAAGGAGAATGTTAGCCGCTTTGAGACTCCTTAAAAAGGGAGTGAAAGGCGGGATATCAAATCCAAACTCTTCTTCTTCTTCTTCTTCACATCTCTGAAGGGCTCTCGTGTGAAAGACGGAGGCTTCCTGATTACTGCCTCTTTCTCTCTTGGAATTGGATTCCCCAGTTGGATTGCTGCCTGCCACACAGCCGTTTGAAAAACACAGCCGTGGTGCACAGCCTCCTGGGACGTGCTTGCAAGGGCCATCCCAAAGGATCTAAGCCATGAGCATGGACAAGAAGAACAACATTATTTGTTTAACTTCTACCATTATTGTTCTTTTTTAAGCAGGCAGAAAGAGCAAAGTCCGGAGTCAGTATGTTTTTGTGGCTCTGCTCAGATTCCAATACACCTTTGCTCTGGAATCAGCCCATGAAGAGGCGTTTCCTACGGTATGTGCCAATGGATGGAGCTTCTAAATCTGCCTCCTGCATTAGGGTCAGTTCAGCCGCAGAGCGGTTAGGTTGGGATAAGCAATTCCAGAAGGGTAGCCCTCCTATCTGGAGAGCCGTCTGATTTTATTTTATTTTACAACTCTGTGTAGTGGCCCTATAAATATTCCCATTGTACATATATGAAATTGGCACGAACAGCTAGTGCAGAAGGTCCTGGCTTTCTGGCAGGGGTAGTCACTGCTGCTTTTTAGGAGGGGTGAGGTGTCAGGGAAGTCGGTGCCATGTGCAAAATAGACTGAAAGTGGCTCAATAGTGATTTCCTTGCCCCTTGGAACTGCTAGAACCCTGCACCAGGTCATTCTTACTCATTACCTTCCTAGAATTCCCAGCCCCCTTAATGAATTACAGCTCCCATGAGCCTCTGGGGGAAGTCATGTGCTTTAAATGTACGGTGCATATGCAGCCTAAGAATGCACAAGCTGAGATTCCTGTGTTGCAGGGGGTTGGACTAGATGACCCTCGGGAACCCTTCCACCTCTACAATTCTGTGATTCTATAATTCTGTGGTGACCATAGCTTTGACTCTGGCAACCATCTGCGGCAAGACGAAGTGAGATATAGGCAGGGTAGGAGCTACCATCTGAACTCAGAATGAGCCCCTATGGAAGAACATCTGGCGAGAGTTTATGCGTCTGAAAATGTTGGTAACTCAGATTAAAGGAATCAAGTGCCACTCAGACTAGTCCCAAGTCAAGACTGGGTTGTAGTAGCCACAGTAAAAGCAGGATGTGTGTGTGTGTGTGTGTGTAGATAGTGTGCTTCATTCTCATAAGTATTCTGGTAAGCCCCACAAGCCATGAACAAACCTAGAGTCAGCAGATTTAGAATCAATTTTGGCAGTGCTTTTTTCTTTAAAAAAATGTTTAGAGGTACTCTCATTTTCCTGCTCATATTGAAATACTGCCCCTCAATGAGGCCAAACTTAGGTTCACAAAATGTTTAGGGGGTATGCATACCCCTGCATCTCCCCAGAAAAAAGCATTGAATATTGGATTAATTGTTCAGAAGAGAGTAGCTGCTGGATAGATTGTTGAAGGAGCTAAGAGGTGGGATAGCCAAGTTGAAATTCTTGCTCGACTGTCAACCTGATGGAAGTTGCAGAATCATAGAGAGTTAGGGCTGGGAAGAACCCTGCAGGCCATCTTCTTCGCCAGAGCATAATTAACTTAACGGGATTTCCTGCTGCAAAATGCAGCGATGGCCACTGGCTTTAGACGGCTTTAAAATACAAATTCATGGGAGGATAAGGCTATCCATGATGGGTACGCACGATGCCCAAACAGATGTTCCATGTTCAGTGACTGAAAGCCTCTGAATATCAGTTGCTGAGGTTTATTATTATCATCATCATCATCATCATCATCATCCTGCCTTTCTCCCAGACAAGGACTCAAGGTGGCTTACAAATAAAAATACAAAAAACCCCAGATAAAACAGAAATGGCTATAAACATAGAAAAGATCATAATTAAAAGTACCGTATTTTTCGCTCTATAAGACGCACCAGACCACAAGACGCATCTAGTTTTTGGAGGAGGAAAACAAGAAAAAAAATATTCTGAATCTCAGAAGCCAGAACAGCAAGAGGGATCGCTGCACAGTGAAATCATCAATCCCTCTTGCTGTTCTGGCTTCTGGGATAGCTGTGCAGCCTGCATTCGCTCCATAAGACGCACACACATTTCCCCTTACTTTTTAGGAGGGAAAAAGTGAGTCTTATAGAGCAAAAAATACGGTAATTAAATCCTAATAGATCGATTTTTAAAAGCGCAGGGGAGGGAGGCAAACAGACCCAGAAACAGACATTATCGTACGGATACACTTAATGGCTAAACCATCGTTTTTCATACCTGTGCAGCAATAGCTATAATTTCTATCGAAATGACATAGCATTCATTTACCGTTTATAACTAAGCTGTCAAACAGCACTAGTGGCAGGCAAGTTGACTCTTCGGTTCAGTAAGTGCTAAATTGTGCAACCTCCCCTGTTTCACTGTACACAAACAGTTTTCATAGATGCTAAGTAAGAAATCATAAGGTGTTTTCATTTAAAGGCATTTCCTAGGCAAACAGACCTATTCCAAGATACACGTTTTGGTTAGATTGTTGGATTGCTTTAGTTGCATCCTTGCCTACGTACCAGGATATATGCAAATTTAAGAGTTTGTTATTTCTGTTGTCATTGGCCTTTCTGTTAAAATGATATGCGTTTCCCCACCTCCAGAATATTATGGTGTCTCTGAGACGTGGTTTATGGCCTCTTAGGGCTCACCCTTTACTTTTCAGAGTATCCCTGATGTGAGGAAAACCAAGATTTGGGTGGGGGAAGACAGTGATTTGGAGAACAACATATGGACAACAGAGAATGAATGGAGATACAGGAGAACTATATTAAACGACAATATGGATGAGCCCTTAATCCGGCCTTGGTTGGTGGCAACGATGGTGAGGAGGCAGACTCACTGAGGGAAGCAGAGCTGTGGAGGGTTTTTGGCCCGCCAGAAAGATTAGCAGCGTCTGAAGAAGATGGTTGGCCACTGTGGAAACAGGACGCTGGATTTATGTCCTGAGTTGGCAGGTTGCTTCTTATGTACCCCTTATCCCCCATATTACAGATAGATGGACTGAGGCTGAAAGCTTGCAGCTTGCCAAAGGTCACCTTTGGCAGAGGCAAGATTCAGTGACTTCCTGGATTGTGGTTCACTCAGGTACTTAGCTATATTAGTTCTCTGTACAGAACTTGGTTCTCTTCTTCCCTGTGAACCATCCCTGATCGATTTCAGCTCGTTGCCCTATTTGTAGCCAAGTCCTGTCTGGAGGCAGCAAAAGGCCTTGTTTCTTGTTCAAGGCAGCTTTCATTAAAGGAGAGATCGTGGCCCGATTCTGCAGCAGCCCAGCTACTTCTTAATAATTTGTGGCACATCCACAGCCTGGAGGAAAGGTTAAGAACATACCTTCCAACATTTCTCCAATGAAAATAGGGACGTCCCACCCATCTTACAGGGTTGCCCCAGCCACTCTGGGCAGCTTCCAAAATATATGAAAACATAATAAAATATTAGGGACGTGGGTGGCGCTGTGGGTAAAAGCCTCAGCGCCTAGGGCTTGCCGATCGAAAGGTCGGCGGTTCGAATCCCCGCGGCGGGGTGCGCTCCCGTCGTTCGGTCCCAGCGCCTGCCAACCTAGCAGTTCGAAAGCACCCCCGGGTGCAAGTAGATAACTAGGGACCGCTTACCAGCGGGAAGGTAAACGGCGTTTCCGTGTGCGGCTCTGGCTCGCCAGAGCAGCGATGTCACGCTGGCCATGTGACCCGGAAGTGTCTCCGGACAGCGCTGGCCCCCGGCCTCTTGAGTGAGATGGGCGCACTACCCTAGAGTCTGTCAAGACTGGCCCGTACGGGCAGGGGTACCTTTACCTTTACCTAATAAAATATTAAACATTTAAAAAACTTCCCTGTACAGGATTGCCTTCAGACAGATCGAGGGGGAGGGTTAGATAACTCCATATCCTTCAACATTTCTCCAAAGAAAATAGGGACATCCTACCATACCCTCCAATATTTCTCCAATGAAAATAGGGGTGTGGTGTCCAGGATGAAATGAGAAACCGGGACAGCATCTCTAAATCAGGGATGTCCCTGGGAAATAGGGACACTTGGAGGGTCTGTAAGAATAGATAGCTATCTCTTTTCTAATTCACAAACACCTTCTTTCTTGGTCACCTGGAGGATGCTTTCAGTCACCACAGGTGACCAGGTAAGGGGTTGGTTTTGCTCTCATTAGGTAGCAGGTCAAAACAACAACAACCACCAACTGCTTGCTAACAGTCTTCTAGAAAAAGAAAAGGAACGAAACAGAAAAGAAATCTGACTTCCAGCCAGGCAGTAAAATGCCATCTGTCTCCCTGCTGGGGGTCCCATGTCTCACAGACAGACCTCTCTTTAACATTAGAGATGGAGCAAGCACATGGCAAGCAGACAGTTCAGCGATTGAATTCTGTCTGCTCCTCTGCAGCCCTTTCAAGAGGAACATGGGGGAGGAGAAAACAGGGGGGGGGAGAGTTCTTATTACAAAACATTTTTCCCAGCCCAGAGGATTTTTTAAACAATAAGTTTTTGCTTGAAACATGTCACGATCAGAAAAAAAGTTAGCAAAACAGTTAAGACGGTCCCGAAAACAAACAAGCAAAGAGGACTTTGTAGACAAATAGTATATCTTCAGTATATCTTCTGTGTCAACTTTTAAACACTCGCTGAAAGCTTTTCTGTTCCGGCCAGGACTTCGCAGACAATTATGAATATATCTTTCCACTGACATCTGCTTTTACCTTTTTTTTAATATGGTCTTTATTATATGTTTTAGGTATATAAACCGCTTTGATTTTTTTCTTTTTCTTTTTGTGACATATGAATATTTTTTTATAAATAAATAATAAAACAATAATAACAATAGCAAAGAAAATAAGGCATAAAGGACCACCACTGACTCATGGCAACTTCTTGATAACCACAGATGCTATCTTTTACAGCTTACAGTTACGACACAAAAAATAATTGGAAAAATTGTACATTGTTATATATATATACATGCTAATGTTTGATGATATTCGATGTATGCCTATGAAAAGAAAGGATTAAAAAATAGGATTTTTTAAAATAAAAAAATGTTTCAGATAGAGATGTAGTTCATATCTGAAGCGTCCCCCTCTGCTACCCACCCCCCTCCCTCTTGTGCCGAGTTACAACCCCAGGGCTCTAGCAGACGGGAGATGCTAAAGTGCTGAGGCCAACAATACTGGACTTTGTACAGGAGGCTGATTGTGCAATAATGTGACTTTTCATTAGCGGGGAATCCCCGCCAACCCACCTGTTTCCTCCTTAGCTTTTATTTCTCTATTTACGTCTTTGCTTGCAGAATCTCTCCGGGCCGCCCGACGACATGGTTAGTCTCTTGAGTGGCTCACAACTTCAAGTAATAAAAATACGATACCGTTTTGTTTCAAACAAACAAACAAAACCGAATTGCACGACAAAAATAAATGTCAGCATGGGAGACGGTAGAGCGGAAATCACCGGGGAGAAAAAATAAAGCCAATTTTACCACATTACTAAAAGTACACGGGGTATTTTCTTGTTTTGCTGCTATTTAGTAACCGAGTTCTGAGTTGGATAATTTTGTTGTGGGTTTTACATTGTATTTTACTGCACTTTTTGTATACCACCCTGAGAACTGCAACTGAAATATTACTGCTATATTATCGTCATTACAATCAGCGAGTCTGTCTAGGAAGGGCCTCTCATAGCCATGGTGCCACTTCTAACTGATCTCCACCCATCTCATTTTGATTGGCAGGGGTGCCCAGAGCAGGGCCTCTGAAGAGGGTCTCAGGGTACGTATATGTGAAAGAAGGTGATCTTTCCAGTATCCTGACACCAAATTATTAAGGGCATTAAGGCTCAAAGCCAGCACCTTGAACTGAAAAGCCATCCTAGAAATCAGGGGGGCAATTGCCAACAAGGTTCCCATTGTCTCCTTTTACTCCCACTCCTTAAAAGGCTTCTTGAAAGGGATGTCTTTGTTGGTTAGCCATCTGTCTCTCAAGAGACATTGGAGCGAGCTTCTGGAGGGCAAAGTCAAACTGCTGGAGAATCACAGCGCCCGCTGTGGCTGCAGAGACCGGTAACTCATAACTGCTGCCTCTTGCATTGCTTTTCCTGCGTTAGTAGCAACAAAGTGACCGCTATGGGGTGCAAGCCTAGGCAGTGCGTCTGGAGGTCCCAGGCTGCCCAGATGACAAGACCCGCCCCTTGGCCTCACTGATGTGGTCCAAAGGAAAGCAGAGCAATACACCAGCTTGGCTGTAGGAGTTGTTGGAAGGAGGTATACAAGACACCACCCAACCATCTTGAGGACTTCACTCAAGATTTGTGCAGCCTTTTCTTTTCCAAGGCAGGAGATGGAAAGGGGTATCTCAGAGGTCGTTTTCACAACTAGTACTTAAATATGGGGGGGGAGGGCATTTCACAGGCCTATATTTTGAATGTAAACCTCCAGTCTTTGGGCCCATATCCTATTTTATGCAGGACAGTCCTCTATCTGAAGGGCTGCCCAGTCAAGTCAGGCTGAAGAACCCTAAGAAGGGAGAATCCTCTTGTCACAGTCTTCCTCACTGTGGTGAGATGCCCTGGGGTTGGATAATACCGTAATTCTCTCTAAATGCATACCTATCTGTATAAATAAGCATATACAAAAATTTATTCAAATCAGTGTCCTCTTTCGGGGGGGGGAGATGTGTATGTGGGTGCCCAGACCAGCACGAAAGAGTCCTGGTGTATAAACAACTTGATTTAGGCACAAACAACTATAAGCATCAGTTTCATAAACACCCTTCCCTGGTGCTGTGTACACACTAGAAGATCTCTATTGCCTTGTTCCACATTTTGCTTCTTATTTCCTTGTTTCTTTTCCCAGGGAGCAGTGGGCTTTGTGAACTTTATTCTGTTTACAGAATGTAGCAGGCTTTCCCGTCCTATGAGAACTTGGTCGGTAATAACTTGGTTTAGCCTTGCTGCACTTCCAGACTGCCACTACACTGGGGTGTGATGCAATCGCATACCGGCAAATTCAGGTTGCACAATTATAGTTGACCGGAAGATCTGGGGCAACAAACTTGGTTCTTCCCAAAAGGTTGGACTGGGGAAATGCCCTGGAAAGTTCTGGATGAAACGAGCTTTGACATCGTCTAACCTCCCCAGCTTACACCAAAGACTAGAATTGGAGAGACCTGGGTTCAAATCTCTACTGGGTGACCTTGCATCAGTCACCACCTCTCAGAACAAGAAATCTCACAGGGTTGGTGTATATTTCCTGAGTAACCTTTTCAAATCAGCTGCATTAAGTGAAGAGATGGGGGTCTCCTTTTCAGAAAATAGACATGAACCTCTGTCAACGTGCTGCAATTTGTAAGAATTGCATTATGTGGAGAAACATGGAGAAATGGCTTGAAAACGGGTCCAGTTACTGAACAAAATGTATAATCACGCTAAGTGGTTTCATATCATGAAATGGAAAATATGCGCACATAATGGGAAATTTAGCCTAAAGAATAGGGCATACATCTCCTCCTCATACACAATAATCTAAGAAGAGTCTTGCTGGATAGAACAATACCTAGTCCCCCAACCCATCTCCCACTGCCATATTGCATTGTATTGTATTGTATTGTATTGCATTGTATTGTATTGTATTGTATTGTATTGTATTGTATTGTAAGTCTATGCTGCTTTTCATCCACATAAATCACAAAGCGGTTTACATACAATAAATAACAAGAACATAACAGAACATCACAAATATAGCATCATATCGAATAATTAACAAATAAACAGTAAAAAAAAAATTATGATCTATACAACACTTAACAAAACAACTAAGAAAAATCTAAACTGCACAATAACAACAAAAGTCATATAAGATTCACCAAGTAGGTATGGTTACTTGAGATGCATTTGAAAACCCTTCTATTAATTAGAGATGGAGAATCCTTTTTATCAGTAGGAATTATAATGCTGCTTAGTGGTTCAAATCCCAGAGGGTAGATGCGCTGTATTATCCACATATCTTCATCCCTGCACATGCCCCAGTTGAGGGAAGAAGGAAGTGGTGAATGTGATACTGGTATACGGTCACCCACAACACTGTTGGACAGGTATGGATACACACGCACAAACACACTGCTGGGACTACCTACAACTGTTTCTATCCATTTTCAAGTGGACACACTGCAGAGTAATGCAAAAATCAATTTGCAATGAGCTTTTGTTTTCAGGATGAAACCCATTTCCCAATAAGTGTTTTTCAGGGGCAAAAAAGAGGCAACAGATTGTGTGCAGAACATGTAGAAAAAACAAGTGTGTGGTCTCCATTGATTCTGGAACAGAGGTGTAGCATGGAGGGCTGCCAGGAAAAGCACCCAGGAGCATTGGAGGGGGGGCAGTGCTGCTCACGCCACACTGCGAGCCCTGCACCACTTTGCAAGGCTAGGATGATCCCAGCCTTGCAAAGTGGCTTGGGCTGGTGTCACTCTATCAATGGCAAGGGCTGAGCTGGCATGGGAGGCTCCATTCATCCTCTGCGTCCCGTCCCCCAGAGCTTGCACACACCCTGGGCACTGGCAAACCATGCTACGCCACTATTCTGGAATACAATGTTGCGGGTACGCAGCCTGAGTCCTATAGCACAGAGCAAAGATCTTGCAGTGGGCCCGACTGTTGGACAAAATCTGAGGTACCCAGGAGACAGGGGTGTCCAAGAAAAAAAATGTACGTTTCTCTCTTACCCCTCTGGTGTCCCTGAGTACATCCGTTTCCTTTCTCTTGTATAAAAGTCAGTGAACAGCTGCCATTCAGCCCATGGGGAAAATTAAAGCACAACACTTTGGGGAGGGGCATAGGGTTGGATTTAGCAAGAGGACACCTGCCTATACTTAACTCCCCCCCCCCCCTGAAATCAAAAGGATTTAAAAGTGCCAGATTGCCTCCCACCCCCTCCCTGCTTTAATCAGTCTGATCATGTTATATTAAAAAGTTGGCTTTGCAACCTTTTGCTTAATATCTCCCTTTCTCCAGAGGCTTTTCTTCTTCTTCCAGAAATATGATTAGCTTATAGCAGGTAAGGCAAAACTGTAATTAACAAAGAAGGCATTGGGACCTTGTTTGAAGGAATGGGATGACTAAATACACCTGCAAAATTCAGCCACTACAGTTTGCAGGAGGAATAGCCTGTTGTCTGGCATAGGGCCTTGAACCTGAGTCTTGCCAAGGCACCACATAATCCCTGGCACTGCCCTCTGGATGGCCTCCCTGCTGAACTCAATGTGCCATTGTTGATTATAACTACAGCTAGGCCTGCTAATAATCTCAGGACTGTGCTGCTGAGTAGTGAGTTAATATCGCCAGGGGTCACTTACACGCCAGCATCAGGCCATTTTGCTTAAAATACCTACAAGACACACCTGTTTATTATAACTGGCATCAAAGCTCAAGTCTTGCAGTACGAAACCATCAAAAGGAGAGTTGGGATAAAAAGATCGGGAAATAAACAACATACTGCCCAGGGGCGCCAACTATAAGGGACCCTGGGTGCCTGAGCACCCACAAAATTTTTGTTGTGGGTGCTTAGCACCCACATCGCAGGAGCCCCGATGCAACTTCCAGTGCCTCATAAAGCACTGGAAGTCACGTCTGAGGCCTCACAAGGCCTTGGAGATGCTGTCTGAGGCCTTTCGAGACCTTGGAACCTGACTTCTGTTGGCACCGGAAGTCAGGTTCCAAGGCCAGAGGGGCGCGTGTGACATCATGATGACATGTGGCAACGTGACGTCATGACGTCACATGCATTGGGCACCCATAAACTGGTACCACTCCTGATACCACCAAATGGTTGGTTTGTTTTTTATGAAGGCCTCAGCTAACATCTTATAGCATCTTTAGTCATACTATCTCCTTGAATTCTGTAGAGAGCTGAGTCGTGCCTTTCCAGAAGATGGAGTAGGTGCTAACACAATGACATCTGAACCTCCATCCTATTTGCTGGCACAGAAACCATATATATCTGGAGGAGCAGATTGGGTGGTGTCTACCCACAGAATAAGGCCAAGGAACATGGAGAGAGACCGAGTATCATTAGACTTTGACATGCCATGGACCAGCTGAATGAAGCTCACATACACTCAAACATCTGCGTGATCCAAATCAGGACACTTGTTTGTTTTTGTGTTTGTTTGTTTTATCCCACGCTCTCTTGGTGGCCAACTAACTCACCCCACAGTGCTGGACCAAAAAGTGGGGCATTCTGGGATCTTTTCAGAAGCCAAGTGGCTTCTGTAATTCTGGAATGTCCTGCTTAAATCGGGACGGTTGACTGGGAAGAAGTTTGGGAAGCCGTGCATTAGGGAAGCTGTTACTATCACTATGTTCATGCAATCTTACTTCCCACCCTGCTATGCAGATTGCTGTAAATTTCCAAAATCCCCAAAACAAAGAGTATCCATAATTACAACAACTTAGATTTATATGCAACACATTTCACCATGGTGAGAAAGATTGTGAGCAGGTTTCCTGGGTGGTTGCTCAATCTGCTGTTCAAGTACCAGCTGCAGTATATGGGCAGCTTCAAGGCCCCTGCTGCTCTTCCTTTCCTAGGGTTCTTTATCTTTAAAGCAGACCCTTGGACTGGACAGCTCTTCGGCTGGGGGAGTGCCCTAAAGTCAGGCAGGTGGCCTGTGCAATAGTAGTCAGCTTCCAATACGTTTCACCAGGGTAATGATTAGCCCGTGCAAAACTTGTTGTTCAAGGACTCGTCGTCAAAACAACCTTCCCTGCATTGCTTACACAGGTGCGGTTTGCACCTCAAGGACCTTTCTGGAAACCAACCTACTGTTTGTGTGATCTCATGGTCCGGGCCAGCCTAAGACATTTTGCTGCCTGAGGCAATGAGGCAAATGGCACCTCCCCTCACCCATACTCTAGTCAACTCTGGGATTCTTTGGGGGGAGTCATGTGCTTTAAATATGTGTTGTATGTGCTTTAAATGTATGTTGCGGGTCTGCCTTGTGTCACTCTGCCTAATGTTAGGGCCAGCTCTGCACCTTATGGGTGTAGATTTGCCACCAGTAGCATTTGTTTCTCTTGCTACGTCAATGGTGAGCTAGCCTTGCTGTGTTCCAGTTCATTCTTTCAGACAAAATCTGTGCATGTTTTTGAAATAGAGATGGGTAGCCTTCAAAGCACTGTCCTAAAATAATAAAAGGTCTACAAAATTGAACATCTTGCTGGTATTCACCACTTGACAGCCTAATTTGGCTCGCAGGCAGGAGGTTTCCCCACCTCTGCTCTAGACCAAGAAGCTGGATTCCACATGTAACACAATTCATGGTGTGTTGTGTTGTGTTTTATTGTGGAGGGAAAAGGACAAACCTCTCACAGCACCTTCACACTGCAGGCAGTTTGAAATGAGATTTAACCCTGTTGCATAATCTGCAGGGAAGGAAATGCCCAGCTGAGTTTTAACACCTTATGGAAGAGCTTTGTAATGCATTCACCCAGGATGACACAAGCATGTTTTGTGTGTTTTGCACTGAGCTGCTCAAATGCTTTTCAGATTAAAGGCTTTGTTGCAGCCAGGTTGGTCCCAGCAGGCAAGAAGCACCGAGTAAGTGAAAAGGGGAGCCTCTTTTTTTTCCCCATTTTCCTTTTTATACTCTTGCACGAAATTAAAAGACGCCTGCTTCTTGGGAGAAAAGGAATGACAAACCTAGACAGCATCTTAAAAAGCAGAGACATCACCTTGCTGACAAAGGTCCATATAGTTAAAGCTATGGTTTTCCCAGTAGTGATGTATGGAAGTGAGAGCTGGACCATAAAGAAGGACCATTCGCCGAAGAATTGATGCTTTTGAATTATGGTGCTGGAGGAGACTCTTGAGGGTCCCATGGACTGCAAGAAGATCAAACCTATCCATTCTGAAGGAAATCAGCCCTGAGTGTTCACTGGAAGGACAGATCCTGAAGCTGAGGCTCTAATACTTTGGCCACCTCATGAGAAGAGAAGACTCCCTGGAAAAGACCCTGATGGAGGGCACAAGGAGAAGGGGACAACAGAGGACGAGATGGCTGGACAGTGTTCTCGAAGCTACGAACATGAGTTTGACCAAGCTGCGGGAGGCAGTGGAAGACAGGAGTGCCTGGCGTGCTCTGGTCCATGGGGTCACAAAGAAAATGACTAAACAACAAAAAGCATGCAGTGTGTGTCGGCTGTCACACAGAGTTCTTCTTCAAACTAGATAAAAACCTAAGGGAGAGGAAGTAGAGTTCCCTAAGTTTAAAAGCTTTGCATATACTGCAGATTGAATACCATTTGGCCAAAATGAAAGAAACACTGGTTCACTTGTTCTGAACCTAGGGGTGGGGGGAAATCACATGTGATAACAGCAGAACTGTGTTCAGATCTCCTGATATGTTTTGGATATTAAAATAGGAACCGGAGGCTCTGACACTGATGGGCACAATGGTGCCAAGAGATGATAAACTTAACCTTTCCCATGCCTTTCCAGGTCAAAACCACCCCTTGAAAACTGTTGGTTTCATGGTTGGAAAAACTATCAACACAAGCCCCCACCCCCACCCCTGAAATTGATAATAGCAGCTTCAAATGATTGTTTAAATCCAGAAAACCCACCCATCTCCTGGTCCAGTCAAAATTCACAGGCAGTTTGAAGTTAAAAAGCAAAAACCGTAGTGAGAGCTGTACGTGTATCTTCCAATCATCTGAGCAAGATGGCGGTGCACCAGTCGTAAGGCAGCTTCCTTCGTTCATCCAAATTCATCGTCACATTTTCCCCAAAAATATTTGTCTTCTGTTTTAAATCTTTATTACCAGTGAGTGCCAAATGCCTTCACTTCCCAAACTGGTATGTCTGGGGTTTATTTTTACCTTCCATGTCACCAGCAGTCTAATCTCACCTTCTTAGGATAACAACTCACGGGTCTGGGAACTGAGAAAATACTGCTTTTTTTAACTTCTCGAGAGCAGCACTCCTGACAACACACAGAGCATTCCAGTTCAACTGGAAGTCAGAATATTATGGGATGGCACCAACTTCTGCTGATTCAAAGAGATCTTAAACCAAACTAACCTATGAGAAGACCATATCACTGCATCTAGTCTCTACTCTTTGTTGTGTGTGTGTGTGTGTGTGTTTGTTTGTTTGTTTGTTTGTTACTAGTATTCATCTACCTCTCTTCATATCACCAGGCAGGTTTACATAAATAATGAAATAATTAAAAATTATTATTATTATTATTATTAAAATGATAGAGCTAAAAGCCACGATGCTGTAAAAGCAGCATAAAACCGCATCTTGAAAGCTCATGAAAATTAAAAGTCTTTGCTGAAAGGACCATAAAGTAGGCACCAATCAACTATATTTGGGGTAGGGAGAGTGTTATAAAATTGAGATATAATATGTAAAAAATAATTAATTAATTAATGGGGTGTCACAATGAAGAAAGCCTCACCGTGGTTCCAATCTGGTCACAGACAGACACAGCTACTTTTTAAAATTTTGAGAATCACTCAATGCCAAACATATTTAACATAACATGGGATTTAGCTTGAACTCTGCGCCTTCCACGAAGGTTGCAAACAGCTTCTATTTTTTCAACCACTTGGTCATTTTGATTTTGCATGATGATTTCACCTAAGGCAGCCGCGGACACATCACAGAAGAAGAAGAAGAAGAAGAAGAAGAAGAAGAAGAAGAAGAAGAAGAAGAAGAAGAAGAAGAAATGCACCAGTAAAGAGGACACAGATTTACATCAAATTCACATGTGGTGATTTGCAGGTATAGATGCACATTGAGAAATAATTACTGTACAATAAGAAAGAAATATGACCTATCCAACTATGGCAGGGGTGACTGTGAACAAGTGACCTGTTGTGTCTGCTCTGCCTCCTGTCCAGGTGTAGCTAACTGTTGATGGGCAACTCGGCAGCCACCATCCTCCTGCCCTCCCTAATTATCGCACTTTAACTTTAAAAAGAAATTTGGACCAGACAGCCCTTCAGATCAAGGACTCTTTCAAACAGGGCACTGTCCCCTGACAGCCCTACAAAGTAGGACACATGACTACCCTAGTTTCATTATTTTGACTTGTTACCTGCCTCTCGGGACAGGCCACAATATTTAGAAAAACAAGCAAATATTAAAAACCATTTTAAAACAAATTACAATCTCAAGAACAGGGTGGGTCCTAAAATATGTACGCCCCCCCCCCCGCCCCCGTATCAAAAGCCAGGATCAAAAGCTGTGTCTTCAACATATGATGGTGCCAGATGCTCCTATGCAGAGAGGGAATTCTACGACTTAGGGGCTGCCACAAAGAAGGCCCAGCTGTGAGTTTTTGAGGGCAGTAAGGCAATAAGGTCCCTTCTGCTGATCTCAACACTGGAGAGGGGGCTATATTGAAGGAGGCAGTGGTGATGATGAGAAGGCTCTACAGTTCATTAAATGGGCTGCAACTGTTCTTTCCAGGACAATCATATCACTGCTCTGGCAAGCTGCAAGGAGGGGAATGATAAGGTCTTTTTGGTGAAGATTAGCTTGATCCTTGGGAAATAAATCTGAAAGGATTGAATGGCTCCATTAATAAGGTCAATTGCCCCACCCCCACCCCCAAAACGTTATGCACTGTGGTAAACATGTTGTCAAATCCTGATCACTTAATGAGCTATTGTTACGCTGCTCAGCATGCACTAAGGTGGAGGCAGAGTATATTTTAAGTTGCCAAGGGTAGCCAAAAACCCTGGGGCTAATCTTCCATAGCAGTAGCTTGCAAACTTCCTTTTTTCGCAGACCCCTTTCGGAGTTCTCTGCAGATCATTTAATAAACTTAATTTTTGTTCTGCAAATCAAAGCACATACATGTCTCATATTTTAATATGCTTCCCACCCAGCGTAATCAAGACGCCCTGTATTGTGAAAATCACAGCCTTTGGACCAGCTGCTGAGAAGGGCCTCTTTGACTGGTACTTTTAAAAGGGAAAAATAGCAGCCTGCACCAAACTGCATGAGGCCCCATACCAGAGCTTGGTTGTTTTGTTGATAAAAAACAGCCCTGGTCAAAACAGCCTTGATATCCATCTTTTGAAGACTCAGATGGAAGGCCAAAAACAAATATGCTCAACTGTTCTGCAACCTTTCCACAGACTACTTGCATACAGCTAGAGCATCACAACATCACAAATGACAATCACAAGAATAGGGTGGGTCTTAAAAATATATGTCTCGAGTGTCAAAGGTCAGGGTAAAAAGTTGTGTCTTCAGCATATGTAGAAAACTGAACAAGGAGGGTGCTAGACACCTGCCCAGACTTTATGCACCACCAGAGGCCACAGACTGAGAAAGTTTGTGGTAGGATTGACAAAATGTGTACCAAAGAAAGCTGAATTCTATGTCCTATATAAATAATGCCAATCAAATACCGTATTTTTCTGTCTATAAGATGCCCCCATGTATAAGACAACCTCTATTTTTGAGCCCAAAATTAAGAAATAAATATTTTAAACATTCCATGTATAAGATGCCCCCCAATTTTAAACTTAAAAAGGGGGGGGGGACATAGTCTTATACACAGAAAAATATGGTAAATCTTCATGCCTGCCCTTATTTTCTATAATTTATTCATTTTTGTTGCTTTTTGCTGGGCACAGAGCTATGCAGGCCACAAAACCAAGCCCATTAAACATTGCCCTTATCCTCTCAGAACTAGAAACAGAGGATTGCTCTCTGACTGAAATTCCAATAGAGGATTTCCGTCTGTAGAGCAGGGCACATGAGTCGCATCTGTGCCATACATTAAAAGCACTCTTATTCCACTTTCAGCAGTCATAGCTTCCCCCAAAGAATTCTGGGAGCTGTCATTTGTTAAGGGTGCTGAGAGTTGTTAGGAGAACTCTTATTCCCCTTACGGAGCTGCAGTTTCCATAGTTCCCGGGAAGGAGGGACTGACTCCGAAAATCGTAGCTTGGTGTGGGGAATAGAGGCCTCCTGACAACTCTCAGCACCCATAACAAACTGCAGTTCCCTGGCTTGTTGGGAGGGAAGCTGTGACTGTTAACGTGGAACGAGAGTGCTTTAAAAGTAGGGTGTGGATGTGGCCGTGGTCACCTGACCAGCATGTGACAAGCCAGCTGTGCGGCATCTGGGGGGTTCCTCCTACCCTTTCTGGTGCTTGAACCTGTGGCTGCTACTCCAAAGTCCTGCCCTGACAGCACCAACTGGCTTCCCTCTTGTTTTCTTCCCTACATCGATGCCCGTCTGTAACTGGTAATTGTATCTTACAGGTCAAATAAGGATGATGGCAGTTCAGTAACAGAAGTCTCCTCCCTTTCCCAAGCACAAGGAACTGTGCAACGTGAACTGTTTTCATGCTCTTTCAAATGCCAATTGTGCTCAAATTGCGCAATGCATCCATGTCTCATGCTATCAAGATGTGCTCCATCAGGATGCATTCTTTGCTATCTCGCCTTGTAAACTTATTCCCTCCCTCCCCCTGTACTTCAAGCCAGCATGTTTATATTATAATCTGCCACCTCTTGGGTATGCTTTCTGTACCCAAGAGCAGTGGCATAGCATGGGGGGTGCAGGGGGGCTGGCCGCACCGGGTGCAACATCGGGGGGCGCACTCGCACTCGCAGCTCTCTGCCCCTACCTGGCTCACTCACTCGCTCTCACTGCAGTGCTGGCTGTGCGAATCCGATCCGAGCCGCCGGGTCGCCGCCCACTGTGGAGGGGAGGGTGCCAGGCGTGCAGTGCGGTGCGGAGAGAGAGCGAGGGACTATCTGGGGGAGGGACAGTGCAGCGGGGGGGGCGCAAATTACTTGCCTTGCCCCGGGTTAGGGGGCGCAAATTACTTGCCTTGCCCCAGGTGCTGACAACCCACGCTACGCCACCGCCCAAGAGGCTGTTGCCTACAAAACTGCTAGTAATGGACCATAATTGGATGGTTTCCCCTTATTTTAATTTTTTAAAAAAAACTTCTCCCTGCATGTAAAGAAATTGGCCTGGCAGGGAGAAAATTTCTAGCCCAGACCTCTTCCTTCTCTGCTCGATTCCCCTCTTGCACAGAAGGAGGGATTGATTGTTAAAGTAAAAGGTAAAGGGGCCCCTGACCATTAGGTCCAGTCGTGGCCGACTCTGAGGTTGCTCATCTCGCTTTACTGGCCGAGGGAGCCGGAGTACAGCTTCCGGGTCATGTGGCCAGCATGACTAAGCCGCTTCTGGCGAACCAGAGCAGCACACGGAAACGCCGTTTACCTTCCCACCGGAGCGGTACCTATTTATCTACTTGCACTTTGACGTGCTTTCGAACTGCTAGGTGGGCAGGAGCAGGGACCGAGCAACGGGAGCTCACCCCGTCTCAGGGATTCGAACCGTCGACCTTCTGATCGGCAAGTCCTAGGCTCTGTGGTTTAACCCACAGCGCCACCCGCATCCCGGGCTTGATTGTTAAACCGCTCTGCAAATTGTAGCTCTGGGAAGGGAAAGGGGGCTTCAGCACCCTGAACAAACTACCACTCGCAGGATTCTTTGGGGGCATTTGACTGTTGAAAGGGGCATCATAATGCTTTCAATGTGTGGTGTGAGCGTAGCCTCCTGGCTGGCCAGTGTAAGCAGAGTCAGGACTCAGCCTCCTCTCAGGGTTTTCAATGACTGACGAGGTCTGCTCCACAGAGGATGTGTTTCTTCGCAGCCTGTTGCTCAGTCACCTCTAAATGCAAATGGTGGAGGTGCCACTCAGTGACCTCTCCCTGGTGCCATGGCACCAAGACCTTTAAGGAAAGAGACGCAGCTCAGTCATAGAGACTCCAGGTTCAATATTCAGCACCTGCAGCTAAGGGCGAGAAACCTATCAGAAATCTCGGACAGCCACTGCCAGTTCAGTGTGTATTAGACAATACATGAGCTAGACAATGTCAGCGGGTGCAAGGCACTGTCCTATAGTTTTGTCACCATCCCTCTCTACACCTGATGTTCAGGTTCTGAGTGCAGTTGCTTATGTAGCCGAAACAGCATCACCGCAAGAGAAGCAGGTATCTGCAGGCTGGGGGGAAACCTAAAGTTTGTAAAAAGCATTGGGGTGGGGTGGAAATGTGGGGTGGGCTCCTTCAAACCAAAGCTGTCAACTTTTCCCTTTTTTTAAGGGAAATTCTCTTATTCCAAATAGGATTCCTCGCAAGAAAAGGGAAAAGTTGACAGCTATGCTTCAAACAGCCCAGAGAGGAGTGAGCATGCTCAGAAGGCAAGGAATGGCAGACCCTCCAAGTGTCCCTATTTTCCCTGATTTAGAGAAGCCATCCCAGTTTCTGATTTGATCCCAGAATGTCTCGCTTTTCCTTAGGATACCCCTATTTTAATTGGAGAAATGTTGGAGGGCGTGGAGTTATCCGACCCCCCAAGCTGTGTGAAGGCAATCCTGGGGGGCAATCCTCCCAGGCAATCCTCCTATACAGTGGTACCTCGGGTTAAGTACTTAATTCGTTCCGGAGGTCTGTTCTTAACCTGAAACTGTTCTTAACCTGAAGCACCACTTTAGCTAGTGGGGCCTCCTCCCTGCTGCCGCACTGCCGGAGCACGATTTCTGTTCTCATCCTGAAGCAAAGTTCTTAACCCGAGGTAATATTTCTTTGGTTAGCAGAGTCTGTAACCTGAAGCGTATGTAACCCGGGGTACCACTGTATAGGGAAGTTTCTTTTTTAAAAAGTTTAATGTTTTATTATGTTTTTATATATGTTGGAAGCTGCCCAGATGTGTAGGGTATAAATAGTAAAATGATCGTTATGGAAAGGAACGTGCCTATTTTCATCGGAGAAATGTTGGAGGGGGTGGAATGCTGAATGCTGGGCTTTTTTGAGGGCAATACAGTAGAGCGGAATGGCTGGAATCCTGAACAGGGGTCACTCCATACTGCAACATTTTGTTATAGCCCCTCCACCTTGTTTCTTAGATTTCTTCTGCAGCAGCGTTCAAAACCCTCACCGTTCCCTTGCAACGGGAGCGGCTCGGATCATCAGGGGCATCATCTCGCTCGGCCATGTGCTGTAAGCTGCACCCCAGACAAAGAGATCTTGTTCCCTCTCCTTTCTCCCTTTTCTTTCTCCCTCTTTCCTTTCTTTTGCCTTCATCTGAATGACAAAGGCTTCCAATTACAGTCCTCCCGGGGAATCAAACGGCAAGGCCTGCCGCTCACTTAGGCGGCTGGCAGATTAAGACAGATAAAAAGAGGGGGTGAGGAGAGAGAGGGGGGGAAAGGGTGGGGGCACCAGGGGGAGATTGTGCAAGAGTCCCCTTGGCTCTGTGCTGGGGTAAATTCATGCCCAGGACCAGCCCAGGCTAGTGATGGGGGCCAGGCAACATAAAGAACCACCAGCAACATTTAAAAATGAAATCCAGGCGAAAACCCTCAGCTGTCTCCCCTGGGTGTCTTCACAGCCGCCACCCCTGCCCAATTCACCCCCATTGCCGCTGCCACCTCCATTGTATCACTGAAGGGTCATAAATAATTCAGCCTTGCTCAAATATTTATGGAAATCAATTTCGTCCCCGGTCTTTCATTCCTCCTCTCTGAAACAACACCATGTCTCCCGCCCTCCTTCTGCATCTTGAGCCCATCAGAGACACCTAACACCCTTCCCTGCCAACCCGCCTTGGAACAGAACAGATGAGCATTTGTCCCACTTGGCCTGCAAGCTTAGCCCAGCATCCTCAGAGATAACAGGGCCTTCGCAATAACAGGGCCTCTTGTCTCCTGGCAGACGTTTGTTCGGACATCTGCGGGCGCCAGTTATCACCCTCTTCCCACAGATAAGAGATATCGATACAGATATCGCTGGGGACGCATGCCCCCTCGCCGCAACACACCTTTCGGCTGTTTTGCGACTCGCCCCGTGTTTTTCTCCCCAGTTTATACTGCACTTTGCCTTCCCCCGTGCGAAGCTTAAAAGTGGACAGCTACATTTAGCTTGACCCAAAAGTGTTGTTGTTGTTTTTCTCACAGCCTAAAGTTCTCAGAGTAAAGACATTGAAAGTAATGGTTAGCCCATTAATTTCAATGGATGGGTTTGGCTGATGTTGTCGCATGCCATCCCTGATCAATAAAACAAGCCGAGCATAGATCACAACAAAAGCCCTCAAGATGCCTTAGTCTATTATTATTATTATTATTATTATTATTATTATTATTATTATTTGCCACCCATCTGACTGGGTTGCCCCAGCCACTCTGGGGAGCTCCCAATAAAAGATTAAAAATGCCATAAAACACCAAACATTATAAACTTCCCTATATGTGACTACATATTTTATTGCTATTGCAATTCATGTAACATCTGTTATTTCCTCACTTGTGCACATGTCCCATTGACTTGGTCTGTGGTTTTAGATACATGCATGGACTTAGGACAGAAAAGCTCTCCCCCCCCCCCCCCACACACACTCTTCCTCCCTGTGGAGAGTGTAACTTGCACAACAACCGCCCTTTCATCCAATGGGAAATAAATCTTTCCCTCTATCAAGACCTCACTGTTTACAGTGTAGCCTTGCTCATGTTGACACAGATGTTAAGCCCTGCTGATGCTAATAGGACTTGCTTCTTAATGAGTTGTGTGTAGGACTGCAGCTCTTTACCATCACATGATATTAACGGGGATCACATAGGAGGATCACATGCTGTGGAACACGCACACACACGCCTTAATGAAATATCCTTTGTTGTCAAATATCGGCCTGGGTGTTGCATTGCTAATTTGTATAGGCTGTTGCACTCCCTCAACAGAACTAAATTGACTCAGTTCAACAACCTTAATTCAACTGGACTCTGAGTCCGAGGCTGTGTATGCACCATATATCCTCCCAAGCAATCCTGGGAACCAGAACCGGCCCACCCATGAAGTATGGTGAGATGGCTGCCTCAGGCGGCAGGATCCACAGGTGCAACAGATCTGGCCTCCAAGGTGTCAGGAAAGGTGCTAGCAGCAATTGTGACACACTCCTTGGGAGTCTGGCTGTGCCACCTCCTTGGCAGCTCCCCCCATGGCGAACAGGTGCTGCTGCTGGTCTCCTTCTGCCATTGTTCCCCATGTAGATCTTTATCCCCACCCCACCCTGTTCCAGATGTAGATCTTCACTCACTCCTTCTTCCCTGGTGGGAGGGAGGGGGTGACATTTTGTTTGCCTCAAGCACCAAAATGTCTTGGGACAGCCCTGGGAACTGTAGATTGTAACAAGTACTAGGAACTGTGTTAAGGATAAATTACAGTTCCCAGTATTCTTTGGGGGAACCCGTGTGTTTAAATGTATAGTGTGGACACAACCTGATTTTACTAGAACCCTGTTTCATGCATGTCATTTTCTTCTTAATTTGAAAAAGGGAAAGGCAATTGCTTTGCATGCAGAAGGTCCCAGGTCCCACCAGTCAGTATTTGTACCGTATTTTTCACTCTATAAGACGCACCGGACCACAAGGCGCACCTAGTTTTTGGAGGAGGAAAACAAGAAAAAAAATATTCTGAATCTCAGAAGCCAGAACAGCAAGAGGGATCGCTGCGCAGTGAAAGCAGCAATCCCTCTTGCTGTTCTGGCTTCTGTGATAGCTGCGCAGCCTGCATTCACTCCATAAGACGCACACACATTTCCCCTTACTTTTTAGGAGGGAAAAAGTGAGCAAAAAATACGGTATTTGGATTATTAATTAAATTTCTATACCACCCTTCAGCCGAGGATCACAAGGCAGTTTGTTTTCATATTGTAAAACAAATGTAAAACATGTATGTAATATGAAAAAATTATATGACATAACATAGTAACAAACAAAAACAATTCCCCCTACCCCCAGTTTAAAAGGCCATAGATTGTTTAATTAGCCAAAGGCCTGGGAGAAAAGGAATATTTTTGCCTGGTGCCTGGTGTAACGAAGGTGCCAGGCAAGCCTCCCCGGGGAGAGCATTCCACAAATAGGGAGCCATTGCAGAAAAGGCCCTGTTCTCGTGTTGCTGCCCTCCAGACCTCTTGTAGAGGAGACACACTAAGCAGCGCTCAGATATTGATTGCAGGGTCCGGGGCAATTCATTTGGGGGAAAGGTGGTCCTTGGGGTATTGCTGTCCTGGGCTGTTTTAAGACTTTATAGATTAAAACCAGCACTTTAAATTGGGCCTGGAAACTAATTAGTAGCCAGTGCAGTTGGGCCAGGATTGGTGTTATGTGCTCACACTCTTTGGCCCCAGCGAGCAACGGTCTTCACAAGAAGTCGTGTTGCAGTAATGGACAGAAGGGCACCACCAGGAGTAGAAGCTGCAGCTTAATTTGACAATGCGTTGACAATCCTGAGGTAAATGGACCAATGGTCTCACTCAGTTTAATACCACCTCCTATGTTCCTGCCTTCTAGAAGGGTTGTTTTGGGCACTGAGGGAATGATCTGCTCACCCTCCGCACCCATGCTCAATTATGATATAAAATCTCACCCCAGCTGATTGGTCTTCATCTTCTTTACCCAGCCTGCCTTTCTTGACTCTTCATAAATTATTCAGCTTCCCTAAATATGCATAGGGGTCTCATTAACAACTAAGTTTGCTTATTTAAAACAACAGCATAATCAGACCTATGCTGTGTCTTTGTACTGAGAACCATGAAATATTCATGTGCTGGGAATCTGCATACACACTTATTGATTCTTTAAAGAACGTGTGTTTCACAGCTTGGGGGACGCATCTGGGTGTGTGTGTGTATGTTCTAGGCCTTCAAGATGTTGCTTGTAAGCCTGGATTTTGTTTTTAGACATCCAAGATTTTGCTCAGTAATCCCTGTAGGAAGGAAAGTCTGAATGCATTGTACAGAGATGTGGGCATATATGAGTATGGAAAGAGAATATTTAGTAAAATAGAACCCGCAGTTTCCACTGGCCCTGATTTGTAACACAAACCAAAAAAGGTGTATTGCAGTGTCTTAAAGACCAATGGATCTGCAGAAGAATTATGTGTAGTTATAGGTAAAAAAAAAGGTAGAAGAAGAAGAGGAGGAGGAGGAGGAGTTTGGACTTGATATCCCGCCTTTCACTTCCCTTAAGGAGTCTCAAAGCAATGGACCCCTGGATGGTTACGTCCAGTCAAAGGCAACTATGGGGTTGTGGCGCTCATCTTGCTTTCAGGCCAAGGAAGCCAGCGTTTGTCCACAGACAGCTTTCCGGGTTGTGTGGCCAGCAGGACTAAACCGCTTCTGGAGCAACGGAACACCGTGACGGAAGCCAGAGCACACAGAAATGTCATTTACCTTCCCGCCACAGCGGTACCTATTTATCTACTTGCACTGGTATGCTTTCAAACTGCTAGGTCGACAGAAGCTAGAACAAAGCAATGGGTGCTCACCCCGTTGCACAGATCTGAACTGCCGACCTTCTGACTGGCAAGCCCAAGAGGCTCAGTGGTTCTATACCGTGGGGTATAGTGGTTAGTTAGAATGTCAAGACTAGGACCTGGGAGACCAGGGTTCAAAATACCACTCGGCCATGAAACTCATTGGGTCACCTTGGGCCAGTCACCAACTCTCAGCCTACAGAAGAGATACAAATTTAATAATAATTAGGCCCCAGGCCTAATTTCATGTGATTGGAAAAGAGGGGAAACCAGACGGAAGGGGTGGCTGAAAAGGAGAGAGAGAGAGAAAGAAAGAGAGAAGAAAAGGGGGTGGCAGAAAGAGCGAAGAGGGGTTGGCCCCACCCACCTTCGGTTCTGTCTCCACCCACTTTTGACTTAGGCCCTGCCCACCGCCAATATGTGGGACCCCATAAGATTAGCTTCAATGGAATACCGCCCTCAACTGAAAAACAGTTTTCCCATCCCTGAAGTGTTTGTAGTGTACATAGTACATTCAGCTGTGTGCCTCCTTGCCTGAGAATGAAGAGAAATGAAGCGAGGAAGCTATTGTTCTAAAGGTTTTCCATAACCTCCTGTGTTCTAAGTGCCTGGCAGCTACTCTAAAGCAATGCCTATTTCAGCTCAAGGAGGCAGCCACAAAGCACTTCACTCCTTTCCCCCCATCTTGGTGCTGCCAGCAAGGCGCTCTGTGCTTTGGATAAATGAATACATTCATTTCGGCGCCTTTCTTGCAAGCCCTTTGGGAGGCCTTGGAAAGGATAGGCAAATATTGTTTTAAACTTTGCATAAGTAGAAGTGGATTTCCTAGCCGGGCAAACATCAAGTGACCCGGCTTCATGTTAATATATATTCGTTGGGACTTGCTGGAGTGTTTCCTTTCCTAGCTTTTAAGGGGGCTCGCTTGTCATGCTTTCATCTAGTCCTTTGCTCCATCGCTAAAGAGACGACATAGAGTAAAATTAGTTGCACTTCAAGGTAAGGAGACCGCTTACACATTGTCAAAAAGGAGGACAGTGATCTGCATGGAAGTTGCATACAGGATGCCAATCTGTATGCATATATATAAATTTAGAAATAATTACTCTACTGTGATTTAAAGTTAAAGCTATGGTTTTCCCAGTACAGTGGTACTCAGGTTAAGTACTTAATTCATTACGGAGGTCCGTTCTTAACCTGAAACTGTTCTTAACCTGAAGCACCACTTTAGCTAATGGGGCCTCCCGCTGCTGCCGTGCCACCAGAGCATGATTTCTGTTCTTATCCTGAAGCAAAGTTCTTAACCTGAAGCACTAATTCTGGGTTAGTGGAGTCTGTTACCTGAAGCGTATGTAACCTGAAGCATATGTAACCCGAGGTACCACTGTAGTGATATATGGAAGTGAGAGCTGGACCATAAAGAAGGCTGATAGCCAAAGAATTGATGCATTTGAATTATGGTGCTGGAGGAGACTCTTGAGAGTCCCATGGACTGCAAGAAGATCAAACCTCTCCATTCTGAAGGAAATCAGCCCTGAGTGCTCACTGGAAGGACAGATCCTGAAGCTGAGGCTCCAATACTTTGGCCACCTCATGAGAAGAGAAGACTCCCTGTAAAAGACCCTGATTTTGGGAAATATGGAGGGCACAAGGAGAAGGGGACGAGAGAGAACGAGATGGCTGGACAGTGTTCTCAAAGCTACCAGCATGAGTTTGAGCAAACTGTGGGAGGCAGTGGAAGACAGGAGTGCCTGGCGTGCTCTGGTCCATGGGGTCATGAAGAATTGGACTAACCCTAACCCTAACCCTAACCCTAAACAACAACATACTAGGGGAAATTGTGACCCATATACCTGCTGAATCTGCTGTCCTTGTGCTCACTGCTGACAGGCACGTTCAAGGCCCCCACTTTGCCTTCTTGGGGTTTTTAAAGTTTCAGCTGGCCTTAAATAAAGGACGCCTTCAAACAGAGGACTGTCCTATGTAACGGACACACAGCCTCCCTGCTGTAATCTGCTATGAATGGTTGTTCTTAACCCTGAGAGTCTTCATTATTATCAAGAGTCCTGTCCTCAATAGTTCATTGGCTCCCTCTGTGTATAGGCAGCATGTGGCGTCATTGGCCAAATACGTGATTGATTGGCTTGGTGGTCTTTTCAGGGATGCTGTGGACATGTATGCCACTTTTATATTTTCTGTTTGGGGTTTTGCTTCTCCCCTTTCCAGGTTAATCACACATTGGATACAACCGCCATTCCACCTGCTTATCTCCCCCACCCATGCCCAACCGATGTAATTATATTATATTTTTTATTTATTAACATTCATATTTATTATTATCAGTAAAAACCATTTAAAACAGTTATTAAAAAAATCAAAAAATAACACCATTGCTAAGCTAAAATATATTTAAACACATGTAAACATTCTACATATCTGGAGAGGCTTGTCTAAACAGAAACGTTTTTAGCGGGCTCCGAAAAGTACACAGTGAAGACACCGGCCTGAAGGGAATTCCAAAATGTGGGTGCTGCCAGGGCTGGATTTAGGTTTGATGAGGCACTAAGCTACTGAAGGTAATGGGGCCCTTTATATGTCCAGCTGTCCTTTGTTAACAACAAATTGTCGCTGTTTTTTGTGTTGAATATATGCTATATGGTAAAATAATAATAATAATAATAATAATAATAATAATAATAATAATAATAATTAAAAAAAATTTATTTATATCCCGCCCTCCCCAGCCGAAGCCGGGCTCAGGGTGGCTAACAACAATAAAACAGCACAACAGTACAACACAACACTCTAAAATCATTCATTATAAAATTAATTCAAATCAAACCAATGGTAACCATTGGGCCAGAGCTCCGCGAAGATTGCCGAAGGAGGGAGTCAGGCTGTGCCCTGTCCAAAGGCCTGGTGGAACAGCTCTGTCTTGCAGGCCCTGCGGAAAGATGTCAGGTCCCGCAGGGCCCTAGTCTCTTGTGACAGAGCGTTCCACCAGATTGGAGCCACAGCCGAAAAAGCCCTGGCTCTAGTTTATGGACCTAAATTTATCGACCTAATAGGTATCTAAAGCCATTTGCCAGTGTTGCTGTATGTCGGTTTTATTTTATTTGTGTGTTTTTTATCTTATATTTTGGAAATGTACATCCAGTTTTGTTTTGTTTTTCAAAAAAAATTGGGCCCCCAAGAGAGTGGGGCCCTAAGTTGTAGCTTGTTTAGCTTATACGTAAATCCAGTACTGGGTGCTGCCACATTTGATTTCTTACAAATGTGGCGTATCGGATTCAGTTTAGAGGAGCTTAGGCCAACCTAATACACACCAGACGATTTGGACTGCAAGTGACCATGCAATTGCCATCTGAGGCTCTTGTCCGTGTGGGCCTTCCATGGAAGTTCTGGAAAGCGGCAACGCAAGAACAGAGTTTTCCAATGGTGGCTCTGCTCTTGTGGAATGCTCCCCCCAGGGAAGCAAACTAGGCACCATCTTTATCTATTTTAAAATGTGAAGCAAAAACTTCCCTTTCCCCTTCCGCTTTTGGCGCTCAATTTGGAGGGTTTCGGGTATTTGTAGCCTCTTTCCTGGTGGCATGATCTGTAAAAAGCTGCCTTTTAACTGTATAGCTGTTTTTTAAATTGTTGCTTTGATTGGTTGCTTTATACTTGGTTTTAGTGTTTCACTGTTTTTGTAAGTGGCTTTTGGTCACTTTCGTGAAGAAAGAAACATACCAGTACAGTATTTTTTGCTCTATAAGACTCACTTTTTCCCTCCTTAAAAGTAAGAGGAAATGTGTGTGCGTCCGATGGAGCGAATGCAGGCTGCGCAGCTATCCCAGAAGCCAGAACAGCAAGAGGGATTGCTGCTTTCACTGCACAGCGATCCCTCTTGCTGGCTTCTGAGATTCAGAATATATTTTTTCTTGTTTTCCTCCTCCAAAAACTTAGTGCGTCTTGTGGTCTGGTGAGTCTTATAGAGCGAAAAAAACGGTAATTATGATAATAATGTTGGCAGTGGCTGATGGGAGTTGTAGTCCAAAACACCGGGTGGGCACCAGGTTGGGGAAAGCTAGTGTGTAAGATTTTCTGCTCATCTTATTTTTATCTTCTCCCATCCTAAAGGCCAAAAACAAAGACCAGTGCAATGCAAACAAACAAACGAAAAACCCCACACCAAATAAATCCTAACGACAATATTAGAAGAACATTGAATACAGGAAAGAGTGAAAGAGCTGGAACAATAGATCACCCAATCTACTGAGGACAAGGCAAGAAGCTTTAATCTAATTTTAGTTTCATAATAACGGGAGGCTGATTCAGGCAGGGCTAGTCAAAGACATTTTGGTGCCTGAGAATGAATAAGATGAATTGGAGCGGTGAAAGGGGAAGCTGCAGCTTCCTGGAGGTGATTCACTGCTTTGGAGAAGTTCATCTGTCCGTAGATCGTGCTGCTTCCAGTCATATCACAGCTTCCAGAATGAACTGCAATTAGCTCTCAGCTGTGAGTCAAATCAGCCTCCACGAAACGTCATGAAAGGGAGCAGACAGTTCAATGAAGCTTATGGGCTTAATGGATTTCTATCCTGCCTTTCCTCCTAAGAGCTCAAGGTTCTCCCCTTCGTTTTATCCTCACCACAACCTTGTGAGGTAGATCAGAGACAGTGACTGGCCCAAGGTCACTCTCTGAGTTTCAAAGCCGAGTGGAGATTTGAACACTGGCCTCCCAAATCCTAGTCCAACATTCTAACTGCTATAGCACACCAGCAGGAACCTCGGGCTTATCGTGATTTTGGGATGAACCTGGTCTGGGCTTCACCAGGATTTCTGAGGTGTGGCCAAACCTGACATCACTGACTTCCTTTTTTTTTTTTTTTTTTTTGAAAAGGGCAAGACCACTTTTGGGTGGGCAGCAATGCAGTCAATCTTATGTGGATTCCATTATCTGTGACCCAATCAACAACCGGGTGAAACCACGCAGTCCTGCTACTGGGAAGAGAACAGGGGTCTCCAAGCCAATGTCGGCACCCTTAACAAACAACATTCCTCGGGATTCTTTGGGAGAAGCCATGACTTTTTAAAGTGGCATGATATTTCTTTAAATACATGGTGCAGACGGGGCATTAATAAAATAAAATAAAATAAAACATTCCGCAGTCTGCAGGAAGGGTCCAGATTCTCCAAGTGTCCCTAATTTCCAGAGACAGCCCTGGATTTACAGAAGCCGCCCCGGAGTCTGATTTAATCCTGGAATGTCCCGCTTTTCCTTGGTACTTCCTTATTTTCATCAGAGAAATGTTGGGAGGGCAGGGAGTGAGGCAACCCCCGAGCCAAGGAGATAAGTAACTGTACAACTTTTGGAAGACATCTGAAGGCAGCCCTGTATAGGGAAGTTTTCAATGTTTTACAGTGGTACCTCGCAAGACGAATGCCTCGGAAGACGGAAAAACTCGCAAGACGAAAGAGTTTTTCGTTTTCTGAGTTGCTTCGCAAGACGGATTTCCCTATGGGCTTGCTTCGCAAGACAAAACGTCTTGCGCCTTTTTTTAAAAAACCGCCAATGCATTCCTATGGGAAACCGTCAATACACAGTGGTGCTTCGCAAGACGAAAAAACTCGTAGAACGAAAAAACTCGCAGAACGAATTAATTTCGTCTTGTCAGGCACCACTGTATTATGTTTTTATATATGTTGGAAGCCACCCAGAGTGGCTCGGGCAACCCAGTCAGATGGATAGGGTATAAATATTATTATTATTATTATTATTATTATTATTATTATTATTATTATTGAATAGGAAGTCCCTATTTTCATCGGAGAAATGTTGGAGGGTATGGGGGTCTCTCTTCTATACAATACGTACATAAGATAAAACCTGCCACTAAACACACAGAATAATTGACCAAGCCCCACGCTGATCTTTTTCAGATGACTCAGTACAGCAGTGGGACAGGAATTGACAAACAGACTCTTTTGAGTCATCCACACTTAGACACACCAGCTTACTTTTGTCCAGGCTGGTCATGTGTTACTGATTTCCAAAGGCTACAATAAACCACCTTTGAATCTGGCTATCTGCTCTGCTGAACGAACTCTCTGTTTGCGCAGCAGAGAGGAAAGCTATCCGGTATCAACAAAACTTTGCATGCAATTCCACACACCCACCCCACCCTACCTTCCTAGCTCATACAGTCATACCTCGGGTTGCGAACACTGCGGGTTGCGCGTTTTGGGGTTATGGACCACACCGAACTGGAACAGGTTACTTCCAGGTTTTGGCGCTTGCGCATGCGCAGAAACACAAAATTACATCACGCGCATGTGCAGAGAAAAGTGTTGCAGAATTCATTTTGCAGCTGACAAATGTTGTAAACAAAATCTTCCCTTTTTCCCTTATGGGCTATCCAAGAGGCCGTATAGAGTCCTTACATGGGTTCCCTATTGGTAGGAGAAAATAACAGAGGCAACCAGAGAATATTGAGAAGCAAAGCAGCTAGTAAGCCTTATCTTTATTAAAGCGGTTGCAACAGGGTGCTCCCCTCAGACGCAGGAAGATGGAGGAGGACCCAGAACAAAGGTGTGCCTGCCCTTATATAGACATTTTAAATTCCCTGTCCTGGAGCTCAAGACCACCCCTCCATACATCATACATACATCACAGAAGGGGTGTAACCACCCCCACCACCCCCCAAACATCATACCTACATCACAGAAAAGGTGGTCTACAACAGAAATTTGAATGTTGTTGTTTTTCCTGTCTGCCAGGTTTTCTGATAATGCCTTATCTGATTGCCTCTCCTGGTAGTCTGCCCATTCCTTTGAAATGGTGATTACTAAATTCCTGTAACAAGGAAGGTTTTTTTCACCTCCTCCCTCCTTGCAGAGAAACATTTGGTCAGCTTGGGAGTCAAAATGGTTTCAGGACTGTCTTCCTGTGCTGCTTCAGACATGTGGTTTATATATTTCTGTACTTGTTTGCTTGGTACATTTATGAACATTTATTATATACCTAAGACCTTAGAGCTCCACTTCTGTTCCAGCAATGCTCCTGTGCTTTAAGACAGGCAAAGGTTCACAACTGTGGCATTCCCGCCTGTGCTGTTCTTAACTGTATACTCTGCCCACCTCAAACCACCCTCACATTTTATTAATAGGGATGTCCCTTTCCATAATGATAAGTTTACTATTTATACCCCACGCATCTTACTGGGTTGCCCCAGCCACTCTGGGCAGCTTCCAACATATATAAATACATAATAAAACATTAAACATTAAAAAAAACCCTCCCCTATACAGTGGTACCTCCGGTTACGAACTTAATCCGTTCCAGAGGTCCATTTGTAAGCCAAAACTGCTAGTAACATGAGGTTCCACTGTACAGGATTGCCTTCACTCAGGTTGGTGGTCAGATAACTCCCTACCATCCAACATCTCTCCAATGAAAATAGGGACATCCTAAGGAAAAGTGGAACATTCTGGGATCAAATCAGAAACCGGGGTGGCTTCTCTAAATCAGGGACGTCCCTGGAGATTAGGGACACTTGGAGGGTCTGGTAGAGGCAGGGCCAGCCTACGCATGAGGCAGGCTGAGGCAGCTGTTTCCAGTGGTGAAATCCAAGGGGTGCTCCTGCAAGTGGCCCACAAAGAAGCAGCGGTGGCAGGTTCAGGCGAGAGAGAGTCCCGAAATTACACAGAGGCCTTGCATGACCTTCCCAAGACGCTGGTCAGCACCTGCCCATTTCGCCTCAGGCAGTGAAATAGGACAGGCCACCCCTGTCTATACTGCTAGAGCCCAAAGTACCAGAGAGTTCTTAACAAGAATCCCTTCCCCTGATCCACACCGAGGCAACTGGCCTGACAAGCTGCCATCAGGTGACGATACAGAGTCTCAGAGAAGTTTCCTTTGAATGAAATCGGAAGTGGATACTTTCTGGAACAGCCATCAAACTCATCCCACTCGTGACGAAAACACGTGTGGTCAAAACACTTTCTGACACTCACGTTTATCATGAGAGAGAATGTGTGCAATCGCTGAACGTGGGCCTTCCCTTCCCGTTTTTCTTCAAGGTGATTTGTGGAGAGACAGGATTGGGAAGAATATTTCTCACAGGATGGGCGCGTTTGACTGTAATTGCAGGGTCCGTATGACTTTCTGTCAGGGATCCAAACCGCCGCCTTTGCTCAACGCCATCCCAGTAATGATGCCTGCCTGTCTCCTCGAGGCCTGAAATATTTGTGGCATGACAGAGCCGAATTCAACCTTTGGACCCAAACAAGAAGGTGAGGATCGGCAGCTTTCTTGGGAAAGCTGTTCAGACAGGCCCTTTTACACCATGGTCTTCTTCAAATACCCAGAGGTGCCGTTAGGTAATGTTTGACTCTAGATTTAAGGATAGGAGGGAGGAGTGATGGGCAAGGCACAGGGTTAGACAATGAAGTGTGTTACTTCACCTGAAGAGGTGCTAAACCAGCCCTGTTTTATTAGGGGGGCTTCCTGCTCATTCTGCTGAGTGGACCCCCCAGGTGCCTGCCCCAAAGTCTTGCCCTGAGGCCACCTCCTCTGGTCACTCTGTTGTCCTAGGCATGGAGAATCTTCAATGGTCGCCCCTCCACTATTTTAATCTATGATTACCTTTTTAAATGTTGCAATCATAACCCATTTCACAACTTGGATACATGATTGGCATGTGCAGTTTGTTTATGTCAGAGAAGATGATACATTTGAGGACATGGATCTGATAGCAATCACACACACAGGCAGGTTCTTGTGGAATGGGCACTGTTTATATTGTTGTCTAGAGATGGATAAACCAGTTTATTTCCACAATAATTTCACCCACAATCCTGTTCCATTTCTGCATGAATTATTTTTTTTATGCATATCTTATCTCAAAATACATATTGAAATGAGTGTTCTTTTCCTTTGATGCATTCAAACCGCCAGGAACTGTGCCACAACTTTGAGAGAAGTGATCCTCCTTCAGGCAGAGATACAAGGAATGTGAAAACTACAGGATAAGTGAGTTCTTCTCCACACTGTAAAATGCGGGAGTGGGTGGCTCTAAACCACTGAGCCTCTTGGGCTTGCCAATCGGAAGATCGGCGGTTCGAATCCACCTGACAGGGTGAGCTCCCATTGCTCTGTCCCAGCTCCTGCCAACCTAGCAGTTTGAAAGCATACCAATGCAAATAGATAAATAGGTACTGCAGTGGCGGGAAGGTAAATGGCGTTTCTGTGTGCTTTGGCATTCATCACAATGTCCCGTTGCACCAGAAGCAGTTTAGTCATGCTGGCCACATGACCCAGAAAGCTGTCTGTGGACAAACGCCAGCTCCCTCGGCCTGAAGTGAGATGAGTGCCACAACCCCATAGTCACCTTTGACTGGACTTAACCATCGAGGGGTCCTTTACATTTAAAAGACATTTATACCCTTTAAGTGTCATTATTTCCTGAGAAATGCAGTTTAACTCTCACAGAGCTACAGTTCCTAGCATCCTTAGCAAGCCACAGTTCCCAAGGTATTTTGGTGGGAAGCCACATCTGTTCAAGCGGAACTTGTTGTTGTTGTTGTTGTTGTTGTTGTTGTTGTTGTTGTTTAGTCGTTTAGTCGTGTCCGACTCTTTGTGACCCCATGGACCAGAGCACGCCAGGCACTCCTGTCTTCCACTGCCTCCCACAGTTTGGTCAAACTCATGTTAGTAGCTTCGATAACACTGTCTAACCATCTTGTCCTCTGTCGTCCCCTTCTCCTTGTGCCCTCAATCTTTCCCAGGGTCTTTTCCAGGGAGTCTTCTCTTCTCATCAGGTGGCCAAAGTACTGGAGCCTCAGCTTCAGGATCTGTCCTTCCAGTGAGCGCTCAGGGCTGACTTCCTTAAGAATGGATAGATTTGATCTTCTTGCAGTCCATGGGACTCTCAAGAGTCCCCTCCAACACCATAATTCAAAAGCATCAATTCTTCGGTGATCAGCCTTCTTTATGGTCCAGCTCTCACTTCCATACATCACTACTGGGAAAACCATAGCTTTAACTATACGGATGTTGTTTTAAATCTATGGTGTGCATGTAACCTAAATTTCAATCCTCACACTGGCTCCAAAGGTGTGGAGTGGGACATTTCACATCGGAATTTGCAAAGACGCCATTCCTGAGGCATCCCTAAAAAAATTCCCACGAATTGGAGGGGAAACCCCACCAACAGTAACAGAATGTTGGCTGTGCACCTCAGGTCAGTATGCATCACACACCATGCCCCACAAATGCTAAATGCGACCTTCATTCTCAGAGGCAGAACTTCATTGTAGGCCAGTTGTTGGGGAACAGGAGCAAGAGCAGTCTGTTGCCTTTGTGCCCCACTTATGGGCTTCCTAGAGGCATCTGATTTGCTGCTGTGGGAAAGAAGATCCTGGATTACATGGATCTTTGATCTGATCCAGCTGAGCTCTTCTTACCTTCTTATGCCTCAGCCACCACTTTTCTCACAAAAAGCCTCAGTGTAGTGAACTGAATTCACACTCAATTTTTAATCATATCAGGGACAGTTCTTACTTTCCAATGTAGCACTTTTAGGTACCTGAAACAGTACTATTGTGTGTGTTTCATTTGCAACTAATTCAACCTCTTCCATCCCAGTTAGCCATGCATCTGCTGTTGATGGGATGCTCAGAAGGCCAATTAGTAATGTACCTCAATTATTTGCTCAAATCTCTCCCTACATTATATGTGCAAAGATTGAAAAATTGTACTTCTTTGCTTTGGTCACATTGGCGGATGTTAGGTACTAACCTTGGATCCTAGAACAATAGGCAAGTAGGATCCTAGAATGCAACAACTGATTGGCTTGCAGGAAAAGACCAATCAGGCTCCAGGAGGGAAGCAGAATCAGCCAATCAGACAGGACCCATTGTGTAAATAATGTATATAAAAGCCTGAGGTTTGGGGGGCGATTCAATCACTGTTTTACAAGCTGCAATAAAGAGCATGAAATCACTACAGTATATTTCAGCGGAGTTTCTCTGTTGTTGGGGCAGGGTTCACCTGTTCAGTAGCTACTTTAAAATGCAAAGAAATTGTGGAAGGTTCAATCACAGATCTCCCACATCCCATCTGTTTGTGGTCTGCTATGCTAAGGCAAGGCATCCCCAAACTTGGCCCTCCAGATGTTTTGGGACTACAACTCCCATCATCCCTAGCTAACAAGACCAGTGGTCAGGGATGATGGGAGTTGTAGTCCCAAAACATCTGGAGGGCCGAGTTTGGGGGTGCCTGTGCAAGATCTCACTCGGATTGCGAGGTTATAATCTGGAAACTGATTCCGTAGGTTTCTGGAAAGGTAACAGTCTATAATTGACACCAAGCTTCCCTTACCTGGTGCCCTCCTGATGTTGTCAGACTACAACTCCCAGCAGCCCTAACCATTAGGCAAGTTGGGTGGAGCTGATGGAGTTTCAACATAAAACATCTGGAGGACACCACTTGAGGGAAGGCTGATTTGGGGTCCCTCCAGACTGCTGTTTTATTGCATGTGTGCGCTGCAAAAAGTTCTGTCCTGACACAATGCTAGTACATTAGTGGCAGATTTATTCTGCTTTAGTTTGCTCTGTGACGCTCCCCCAATGCTACCGCATAATTGCTGTCTGGAGGGGATATAGAACAATGAAAGCGGGACAAAAATAAACCAGAACGTTTGCGGTATTAAAAGTTACAGGATTTCAGCAAGGAGTTACAGGTTACGCACTGATTGAAAGTATTGTGACCAGCCCAAAACTTTTGCAGCACCAACAGTATTGAAAGCAGGACCACCCCAATAGCATCATCAGCATAAATCATCATGAATGCACAAAGAAAAGGATGTCAGGGGGGGAAACAAGTGGGCTGCAGTACATTAGACAACAGGTAGGCAACTTCTATGATTAATTGCCCCTCTGTGGCTGCTTCATCTCCAGCTGCAACACAGAATTTAAAATGTAGAGCAAATCTTTCTACTGCAACCTGGCATCTGAGCACCACAGGCCATGTATTGTATGTAGTTCAACAACATTTGGAGAGCCAATGGTTCCGCACACCTGGTCTAAAGGCATTTTGTTAAAGCTCACCTGGAATGGATCTGATCAGGAATGGAATGAATAGCTATGTGGAAATCACACATATGCTGCCTTGGGTTCCACAATGGAAGAAAAGGTTGGATATATAAATGCAACAATTGCTTGAAAAAGTTATGCTTTTGAAACCTCCTTAATTCTGAAACCTTAATCTGATGTTCCTAGTGATGGAATGTTTCATCTGCTATTAGGGGCTTCTTTATCCTACCCTTCCTCCAAGGAGCTCATGGCAGGGCATATGCTCTCCTCCCTTTTATGTTCACAACAACCTTGTGAGGGAGGTTGGGCCAAGAGATGGTGATTGATCCATGGCATCCCAGTAAGCTTCGTGGCTGAGCCAGGGATCTTTACCCTGCAGTGTTTATTATAGCCATGTTAGGCCTTGCAAAATGAGAGCTGGTGGTGGAGCAAAGGTACGGTATGTCAAGATTGAAAGTATGACTTAAATAGTGAAAAGAAGAAGAGGCAACGGTGTCACCTTCACTGTCTTGCGTTGCTTAATCTCTAACTTGTTTCTAGCGTGAGTTAAGCACATCTTCCTGGTAGGGCAGAGGCGTTTTGAAGGAAAGGAGGGGAATTTGAACAGGAAACCCGGTCAATGGAATCCTGATTCATTCTTGCAACTTGCCAATAGTTCAGCTGAAGAACATGCCCAGAGGTCACCGTCTCCTTATCAGCCCTTCAACAAAAAAACAGGCTACAGTCATACTTCATGTTACGTCCGCTTCATGTTACATTCTTTCAGGTTACGTCCCATGGTGACCCAGAAGTACCGGAAAGGGTTACTTCTGGGTTTCACCGCTCGCGCATGCACAGAAGCGCAAAATGATGTCATGCACAGAAGCGCAAAATCGCAACCTGCGCATGCACAGGCGCGCCGCTGCAGGTTGCGCTCTTTTCATGTTGCAAACAGGCCTCCGGAATGGATCCTGTTTGCAACCAGAGGTACCACTGTATTTTGGTGTCCTCACTAACAACTAGGCACGGCAAACCAGGCTAGGGCCCATACCACTGGATCCTAGTTACAAGAAAGGAGATTTTGACTAAACCTCAGGAAGAACTTTCTGACAGTGAGAGCTGTTCAAGAGTCGAATAGTCTCTCTTGGGCGGTTGTGGACTCTCCTATGGAGAGTTTTTAAGCAGAGGTTGGATGGCCATCAGTCATGGATGCTTTAGCCGAGATTCCTGCATTGCAAGGGCTTGGACTAGATGTCCCTTCCAACTCTACAATTCTATAGTTCCACGTATCAAAGCAGCGTACAGCCATTTCAAACAATCAGATTTCATCGACAGAGTAAGAGTAAATAACCAAAAGTTCAGTCTGCTAGGTCAGCTCCATCTCTGGAGAAAATACCCGGCAGCATAAAATATGTCACGAACAGAGAGCTATGGTGGTCAAGCTCTCTAAGTACCACTAGTAAATTGTTGGGAGACTGTTGCAGTGTTCACTGGTGTAAGCATTCACTGTGCTTCAGAGAAACCAGTATAGGTAGAAGTGGAATTACGTATGTTTGCCTTCACATACAAAAACAACAGCAGGGTTTGCATTGCTTTAATAACAAATAATAGGTTAATTGTAGCATAAGCTTTCCTTGACTGCAGCCCAGTTCACTAGATAGATGCATGAAGTTTTAATCCTCAATTGGCAAGATATATTATAGGGGTTTGGGGGTTAGTATGTGATCTAGTGGCAATGAAATGCAAGTACAGTAGTACAGTCAATAACAGCTCTGTGTATGTTAAGATAATCCAACTATTATTCACAACAGCAGTGATTGATTATTGATGTATTTATTTCTTTTAATTCTGCATTGAGGCCTCAGTCCTGAGAAGCCCCACCAAACACAATGGGACTTAGTTCTGTGTAGACATGTCTAGGGTTGTGCTGCAAAACCATTTGTAAACCACCCTTCCTCCACAAAGGTACCAGGGCGGTGAACAAAAACTGAAACGAAAACAATCAAAGCACAATACAATTAGCAATAAAAACAACAACATTATCATAGTGAAGAACAAAAGGAGACAGGTCAAACCAGCAGAACAGTCTAAATACTAATCAACTTTAAAATGCCTTGGTGGATAAATGGCTTTTGACCTGGCAGGCAGCCATAACACAGTCACCTCAGTTTTACTATAGTCATTAACACTTGTTTTGGAACAGGAGACTGTTGTTGTCATTTGAGCCCAACCTAGCTGAACCAAACTTCTTAATTTGTTTTCATATACAAATTTCTGGATGTATGCATGTCTCAGGGAGATGCATGGAGAGTGGCAAAGTGCCCGAGGGCATGCTTGTCCTGGTTCCCACTAGACCAGGCATGTCCAACAGGTAGATTGCGATCTACTGGTAGATCGCGGGATGTTCCTGGTAGATCCTGGTAGATCTCTGGACCCTTAGTGATCCCCTTACAATCAATCAATCAATCCAACTTTGGCTCAACAACTTTGGGTAGATCACTGCCAGTCTTTTTATGACAGTGGGTGGATCACTGCCAGTTTTTTTATACTGTGAGTAGATCGCAGTCTATTGGGAGTTGGATGTCCCTGCACTAGACGGAGAACTTGGGTTGCAGTTTCTTCCCAAATATTTAATGCTCAGATCAGTGCAATAAATAGGCAAAATTCAGTTCAAAGGCACAGCAGGTGCTACGTATGGCTACGCGAGCAAAGACGTTGATATAACAACAACAACAACCCTACAAACCCATTATAAAAATGGGAAAGGAGCTGGCGCAGCTTAAGATGGCAAGTGGTTCTCATCCTGAGCCTGGGAAACCAACCTAGCACTTCTCTGAGAAGGCTGGACCAGCCTTGTCTGTTCATGCCTGCATTGGCATCTGCATGACCAGAGCGATGGAGGAAGGCAGGGTAACAACACACACCCTGGAGGGGCAGGTCTGGACATGGTTTCTGACACCTCTAGAGGTGGCAGCCCACTGGATCTTTCCTCAGAGTTATCTATGTGGGGCTACCTTTGAAGGTGATAGGAAACTACAACCTTGGCCTGAAGGAGCGTCTCCACCCCGATCATTCTGCCCAGACACTGAGGTCCAGCTCCAAGGGCCTTCTGGCTGTTCCCTCACTGCGAGAAGTGCGGTTACAGGGAACCAGGCAGAGGGCCTTTTTGGCAGTGGCACCCGCCCTGTGGAACACCCTCCCATCAGAAGTCAAGGAAATAAACAACTGTCTGACTTTTAGAAGACATCTGAAGGCATCTGAAGTTTTTAATGTTTGATGTTTTACCGTGTTTTTAATATTCTGTTGGGAGCCGCCCAGAGTGGTTGGGGAAACTCAGCCAGATGGGCGGGCTATAAATAATAAAATTGTTGTTGTTGTTGTCTGTCAAGCACTCCTCTGTCCGATCCTGGCCAGCTCCCCACACCTCAGGACCCATGACAACACATTGCAGAAACTCCCAGATTCAAACCACACATCTCTAGTTAAATTATTTCTGGCAGTACCACAGGGATAGAGCCATGCCTGAAACTTTGGAGAGCACCAGGCAGTCAGAGCAGACAATAGTGACCCAGGTGGAGAAATTGTCTGTGTCCCTATGTCCAACTCCAGCAGCAGGATTGCTGATTTACTTTCTACAGATCTGTATCGCAAGGCACAGGAGATGCCACCAGTGGTCTGACTCAGAACGAAGGCAGCTTTATAACAAATTGCTGTGTGTGTACACATCCCAATGGCAGCTTCCTGTGATCTCAGCTGGGCACTGCATCACACAACCAAGTGCTCATTACAAGAAAGCGACCTTTTGCCTTGATATACCAGCGAACACGCCATAGGAAAGTCAGTGTGGAGTTTGCAGACTTTAGCATGGACTGGCAAGCTTTGGGATCAGAATCTCTGGCACGTATCCACAAAAACGTTAGAGCTATCAGGGTGTGCCCAGAATAGTAAAGTTATTGGGGAATACATTGTTTTGAAATCTCAGTGCAGAAGACAAGGCAGCCTTTCAAACACTTAACATTCTCAGCTATGTCGGGGCCCTGGGTGATTGCATTTCCTAGTGATTTGCAAAATAACAGAGGGCTGTGTCTGCCGAAGGCAACAGGAATGCGCTCGGATGCTCAGCTAAGATCTCCAGCTGTGTGTTTTTCGAAGCACATTCCTTCCACCAAGATCACCTTCCCATTACAGCCTCCCAATGTGGAACCCTCTTCAGATGATGGCACCCTCTGTGAAAAACAGTACATCACACCATCTTAACCAGTGCCCATAAATCTATTTGCCTATTTAACCATCCATCCAGTCACCATTGGCATAGGATACATGACAGAGTTCCATGGGTAAGTCAGATAGGTCCCTGCCACAAGGATCATACAAATCTTAAGATCATCACATTTTAGAGTTGGGGCCTTGGCGGTCTTCTAATCTGACTCCCAGTAAAATGCGGGGAGCTTCCAACTATAGCAAGGATGGGGGACCTCTGGATGTTGTTGGACTACAATTCCCATCAGCTGCAGGCCAAACGGTGAATGGCATGGGATGATGTAGTTCAGCAGCATCTGGAAGGCCAAAGATTCCTCAGCCCTGTCCTAACGTTTAGCCAAAAACTGCTCCCCTGCAGCTGATTTCTTATTGACCAGTTTCTTACATTTATACACCACCTTTTCCTCTAAGGCGCTCCGGGTGATGTGAATGGCTCTCCTGCTCCTCATTATCCTCAGCTTAGGCTGAGAGGCAATCAGCTGCCCAAGATCACCCTGTGAGACCCTTCAGGGCTGCTATATGTCTGGAATTTCCTGAAAATGTCCTTGATTTGTCAGTCGAATTTGGGCGTATGTTTTCTGACCACATTTTCACTTTATGAAATTTTCTGACCACATTTTATGAAATATGGCAACCCTAGCTTCTTGGCCAAGTGGGCATTTGAAGGTCTCCCAAGTCCTAATCTCACACCTTAACCACTACACCACACTAGCTTTCAGTTTCCACCCGCAACAAAAAGGGAATGGGAGTGGGAGGGAGTAAAAGAAGGAGGGAGAGGTGGCGAGGGAGAACGAATGTGAGGGAAATATATGTCAGGGATGGCCAACAGGTAGATCGCGATCTACTGGTAGATCGTGGCGTGCCTGTGATAGATCACGGTAGATTGCGGGACCCCTTCCACCACCCCAAAAAACCAACTTTGAGCTCCCCAAAAAAGTTCAACAACTTTGACTTCTCCGAAAAAGCTCAACAAATTTGACTTTCCTCCCAAAGCTCAACAACTTTGATTTCCCCCCAAAAAAACTCAACTTTCAAAAAAAAAAAAATCCGAACAACTTGAGTCAATCTAGTGGGTAGATCACTGCCAGCTTTTTTATAGCGGGGGTAGATTGCAGTCTCTTGGAAGTTGCACAAGCCTGATCTATGTCTTTAAAGCTTGATCACATTTGGAAAAGTGGGTTATAAGAATGTTTCAGTAAATAATAAAGTTTACGTTGAAGGTTTTGAACTCCACCCTTATTGGTTTTTAATGTTTTGTGTTCTGTTACAGGTTAAAACCAGCCTTCCCTAACCCAGAATCCTCTAGATGTTCTGGACCATTGTCCCTGGTCATTGGGCATGCTGGCTGAGACTGATGGATGTTATAGTCCAAAGTATCTGGGCAGCACCAGCTTGGAGAAGTCTGGTTTAAATAGATTTTTGTGTTTTCTTTTTCTTTCCTGTTTTGTAAACTACCTTGGAGTTCCTTGTTAGGGCAGAAAGGAGGTAGGAAATTGGTTCTTACAAAGGGCAATGGACACAAGCAGTGTTATGGCTCAGTCCTACACGTGCATGTAGCGAAACTACTCTTGCCTAGCTCTCCTCCCCAGAATGTCTTCTGTCCTGTTAGTCCAGTATAAAGCCTGGGATGGGCTGGCCTGCAATTAAACTGGAATACTTCTAGCAAGGATGGAGGAATGTGTCTACTCAAAGCTTGCATCTACCCGTGCAGCAGAGTGATGTGGAAATGAGAAGGCAGAATGGATTGTGCCAATTCAGATTGCAGATGGAGGATTGTTTTCTTGTATTTTAAATGCTTGCCTGTGGGAAAACTCACTGCAAGGAGAAAAAATGCACAAGGTGAAAGCTGGGACTGTTTGTTCTGATGTGCTTGCTTAGTGTGCTTTTTTACCTGTAGGGTTTTTTGTTTTTTTGTTTTTTGTTTTTTAATGGGAGCATATTGAAAAAATATGGGAGCATCCACACCATAGATTTAAAGCACTCTTCAACAACTAACAGTATGACTTCTCACAAAGAATCCTGGGAACCTTAGTTTGTCATGTGTGCTGACCTCACAGACCTCACTTCCCAGCACCCTTTGCAAAGTATATTTCCATGTATACTGTTTCCAAGTAGTGTAACAATGCTTTAAATGTACATTGTGGTGTAGCTGCGACCTGTATCACCCACCTGTAGTCTGAAGTGACACAGTCCACATGTGTAGGCTAGGACAAAGATACCTCAAAGAAGAGATTATGCAAGATCTGGTGTTCTGCACCTGGTTAGAACAGGTGTGAAGACCCTTTGGCCCTTGAGAAATTGCTGGACTACAACTCCCATCAGCCCCAGCCAGCATGGCCAATGGCTAGGGGTAGGGGAGTTGTAGTTCGTTCAGCAAATGTCTGGCAGTCCAAAGGTTTCCCTTACCTGGGTTGGAGTGCCAGACCGTTCAAATACTCATTCAGCTTTGAAGGTCTCTTTGGAAAACTTTGGGCCCGTCTGCCTAACCTCAGGATAGTTTGAGGATAAAATCTGGGGAGGGAGGGAGGGAAAACCATGCACCCACCTTGAGATTTTTTGGAGGAAAGGGAGGAGGATAATAATAATAATAATTTATTATAATAATAATTATTTATTATTATTATTATTATTATTATTATTATTATTATTATTATTTATTATTATTATTATTTATTATTATTTATACCCACTCTGGGCAGCTTCCAACAGAATATTAAAATACAATAACCTATTAAACATTAAAAGCTTCCCTAAACAGGGCTGCCTTCAGATGTCTTCTAAAAGTCTGGTAGTTGTTTTTCTCTTTGGCATCTGGTGGGAGGGCGTTCCACAAGGCAGGTGCCACTACAGAGAAGGCCCTCTGCCTGGTTCCCTGTAACTTGGCTTCTTGCAGTGAGGGAACTGCCAGAAGACCCTTGGCACTGGACCTCAGTGTCCAGGCAGAATGATGGGGGTGGAGACGCTCCTTCAGGTATACTGGGCCGAGGCCGTTTAGGGCTTTAAAGGTCAGCACCAACACTTTGAATTGTGTTCGGAAACATACTGGGAGCCAGTGTAGGTCTTTCAAGACCGGTGTTATATGGTCTCGGCGGCCACTCCCAGTCACCAGTCTAGCTGCCGCATTCTGGATTAGTTGTAGTTTCCGGGTCACCTTCAAAGGTAGCCCCACGTAGAGCGCATTGCAGTAGTCCAAGCAAGAGATAACTAGAGCATGCACCACTCTGGCGAGACAGTCCACAGGCAGGTAGGGTCTCAGCCTGCGTACCAGATGGAGCTGATAAACAGCTGCCCTGGACAGAGAATTGACCTGTGGCTCCATGGACAGCTGTGAGCCCAGAATGACTCCCAGGCTGCGCACCTTGTCCTTCAGGGGCACAGTTACCCCATTCAGGACCAGGGAGTCCTCCACACCAGCCCACCTTCTGTCCCCAAAAAACAGTACTTCAGTCTTGTCAGGATTCAATCTCAATCTGTTAGCCGCCATCCATCCTCCAACCGCCTCCAGACATTCATATTTATTTCATTTGCAAGTCGACTGTGACAGAGCCACTTCTTAAAACTTCTTAAAACACAAGATTTATGAGCACGAGCATGAAGCCGGCAGCGGCATGCCTGGTGCTTTAGTTCATGCAGACTGGCATGCGGATTCTTTCCACTTCCATGCCACTTCCTGGCTGACTGGTTGACTTTATTTATGACTTGAAGAAGTACCGCAGCTCATCGTTAAAGCTATGGCATTTGATCCCACAGGAGGCAGTGATGGCCACCAACTTGGGTGGCCTTAGAAGGGGATGAGGCAAATTCATGGAAGTCAAGGCCATCAATGGCCAGGTGGCTAAGGTAGTCACAGGAGCAGGGACACGGAAAGCTCCCTTTGGCCCATCTGTCTCAATATTGTCTACGCTGACCAGCAGTGGTTCTGCTGTGGTGCCTGTCAAAGCAGCAGCAAGAACATTGCTGTGTCCCAAGCTGTGAATATTCCTCATGCCTGCAAGTATAGCAATGGACTGCTCTACGAAGGAATCAAAATGAGTTGGCAAAGCCCTGAAGTGGTAGAATGGACTGTGCCACTTCAGACTGCAGGTTTGGAATCACAGTAATAATCATAATCATAATTTATTATTTCATAGAATCATAGAATCATAGAGTTGGAAGAGACCACAAGGGCCATCGAGTCCAACCCCCTGCCAAGCAGGAAACACTATCAGAGCACTCCTGACATATGTCAAACAGCTCTTACTGTCAGGAAGTTCTTCCTAATGTTTAGGTGGAATCTTCTTTCTTGTAGTTTGGATCCATTGCTCCGTGTCCGCTTCTCTGGAGCAGCAGAAAACAACCTTTCTCCCTCCTCTATGTGACATCCTTTTATATATTTGAACATGGCTATCATATCACCCCTTAACCTCCTCTTCTCCAGGCTAAACATGCCCAGCTCCCTTAGCCGTTCCTCATAAGGCATCGTTTCCAGGCCTTTGACCATTTTGGTTGCCCTCCTCTGGACACGTTCCAGTTTGTCAGTGTCCTTCTTGAACTGTGGTGCCCAGAACTGGACACAGTACTCCAGGTGAGGTCTGACCAGAGCAGAATACAGTGGCACTATTACTTCCCTTGATCTAGATGCTATACTCCTATTGATGCAGCCCAGAATTGCATTGGCTTTTTTAGTTGCCACGTCACAATACTTTACATTTCTCCCTGTTAAAGTTCATCTTGTTTGTTTTGGCCCAGTTCTCTAATCTGTCAAGGTCGTTTTGAAGTATGATCCTGTCCTCTGGGGTGTTAGCCACCCCTCCCAGTTTGGTGTCATCTGCAAATTTGATCAGGATGCCCTTGAGTCCATCATCCAAGTCGTTGATAAAGATGTTGAATAAGACCGGGCCCAAGACAGAACCCTCTTATAAAAAATTTTTTTTTAATCCTTGCAGGTAGAAAATCAGCACAACAGGCATAAGGCTGCTGTTTTTTTCCTTCCTGATGTGCTAGCTTTAAAAAAAAATAATTCCAGGGAATTTTTTTCAATTAAAGAAAAAGATGGGACATTAAAAAACATTATCACCCAAGTCCAAAAGAGTATAGTTCATTCTACCACCTCAAGATCTTGCCAGCTCCCTCTGATGCAGATGTACAAAAAGAAATGAGAATGGAAGGGATTCAGAAAGGCCGTTTGCATTGCATTAATGGCTTCACCTAATGTCTCCATCAACCCCATTGACTTTCCTTTGCATGATCTTTCATATCTGCCTTGCACAACTGGCAACAGGAACATCATTGCTCAGATCGATAGCGCTGGGTGAGAGCGCTGGTAAGCAAAGTTCGACTTAACCATTTCCACCTCTTCCTTCTACTGTAAAAACTCGTGCATATATTTTTTTGTAGGGTGGGGAAGTTTACAACTACTTTTGTTATGTTGTAGTTATGTATCTTTCTCATATTGCAAGCCGCCTTGAGCACGCTTTGAAGCAGTGGCGTAGCGTGGGGGGTGCAGGGGGGGCCGGCCGCACCGGGCGCAACATCTGGGGGGGGCGCGCTCGCACTCGCAGCTCTCTGCCCCTACCTGGCTCACTCACTCTCTCTCACTGCAGTGCTGGCTGTGCGAATCCGATCCGAGCCGCCGGGTCGCCGCCCACTGTGGAGGGGAGGGTGCCAGGCGTGCGGTGCGGTGCGGAGAGAGAGCGAGGGACTATCTGGGGGAGGGACAGTGCAGCGGGGGGGGCGCAAATTACTTGCCTTGCCCCGGGTTAGGGGGCGCAAATTACTTGCCTTGCCCCGGGTGCTGACAACCCACGCTACGCCACTGCTTTGAAGCATAGAAAGGTGGCACGCAAGTACAATTCTGCATGTGCAGAGAGTTCTGCCTCCATTATTGGAGACAGTATGCCATCTAGTATACTGGGAACTAGGAATCACAAGTTCTTACCAAGGGAAGTGGTGGGAACAAAGCACAACTCTTTGGGCTTCAGCCAAGTTGTTACTCACGCTGAACTGTTTCAACATGTGTATATGGGTTGTGTTGTTTTTTTAAAAAAAAGATAATTTAGCAGGGAATTTGTTGAGTCAGCAGCTGCTGCTCCCTGTACATGACTTTGCTGTGTGCTTCCCTTCCTCCCAACTGATACGGCAGGATTTAGAGCTGTCAGGACTTGACATAGCAAAGGGTTGGTCTACAGCTTTTTTTGGATCATTCTCATTGATAGAAACAGTGCTAGACCTGCTTTGGTTGGGGAGTGGAGGAAATGTTTCTCAAGCCAAGGCTCTAATCAACAGAGGCCATGGCCCCTCCAGAGGTATTCCAACCACCTATTATTGTCACTCAAAAGAAACTGAACCATTTCTGCTAGGGTGTACCTACAGTGGTACCTCGGGTTAAGTACTTAATTCGTTCCAGAGGTCCGTTCTTAACCTGAAACTGTTCTTAACCTGAAACACCACTTTAGCTAATGGGGCCTCCTGCTGCCAGAGCACGATTTCTGTTCTCATCCTGAAGCAAAGTACTTAACCTGAGGTACTATTTCTGGGTTAGTGGAGTCTGTAACCTGAAGCGTATGTAACCTGAAGCGTATGTAACCCGATGTACCACTGTACTTGCTTGTGTGAACAAAGGTTTCAGAAAGCAATCTCTTGGGTCTCTGTAAGGGGCGGGCTAACAGATAATGAGTGATGACTTCTACCTGAGGTTGACCACAAATACAAAGTCTCTTGTTGCTGCAGCCGTCCGATACTGCAGTGGGCATCGCTTGGAAACGCAGCTCAGTAAAGGCATTTCTTAAAGCAGCTGGTGAGAGTTTGGTCAGATAACGAGCTCTAAAATGCTCTGTTCTCAAATGTGGATACCAAGGGGGGGATTTGTTGTTTCTAATCAGTTGCAAGTCCCTTCTGAATTCTACCCAGAAGAGTCCATCCCTTCGTTGACACTTATTCAAGGTCAAAGCAGAGCTCAGTTCTGGAAAATAATAATAGTCTACACCATCTTGACAAGCTGCTTTCCAGAGTTGGGTATCATCCAATTCCATAAAGCACAGAACAGGAAAAGGCTCAGTAGGCATAGTAGCATATTTTTTAAAAAACCAACATTTTAACTGAGCACAGTCCACTCTTGCTTTAATTGTTGGCCACCTGGATTAGGTGCAATAGAACTGGAGCCAAAATAAAAACATTTTTTTCATAGTTCTTCCAATTACTAAATTGAGCAGGTGGCAGTCTGCAGTGCTGATCTTCCTTTCTGCTGTGCTGGGGAGGGAGGGAATCCCAGAGTCAGAGGAGCTTGGGGGAGACAGACTTCACCAAAGGATGAGGAAAGGAATTTGACCAGGGGCGGGAGAGTCTTTGCAGGCCAAGAACTTGCTGCTGGAAGTCTATGACCATTAGGCGTATTTACACAGGCACTTTCTTGATTCCGTGACCTAAGTCCCCTGCTTTTAAGTGCTGTATTGTTTTAATGGTACTGTTTTCTTGTGTATTTTAATTGGGGATGTTTGTTTATGTTAAAACATTTATCTACTACTTAATATTTAAAAAATCTCTCAATGGTATACAGTATGCAAGTGGTGATTTTAACTGTTTGTATTTTAATGATGAATGTAACTTGGCTTTTATACTTTGTAAACTTATAGAACACAGACCCACCAAGTGTTCCTATTTTCCAGGGACTGTCCTGGACTTACAGAAGCCATGTCACTTTCCCTCTTTTCCTTAGGATGTCTCAATTTTCTTCAGAGAAATGTTGGAGGGTATGGTAGGATGTCCATATTTTCATGGGGGAAATGTTGGAGGATATGGAGTTATCTGAACCCACCCACCCACCCCCGAGCCATCTGAAGGCAGCCCTGTATAGGGAAGCTTTTTTGATGTTTAATGTTTTGTTACGTTTTTATATATGTTTGAAGCTGCCCAGAATGGCTGGGGCAACCAGTCAGATGGGTGAGGTACGAGAACACCATTGGAGGGCATGAGAACACCATTTTGGCATTAAGAGATAGCAGCAGGAGCAACAACAATATTAATATTAATAATGATGATGAAATAAAAGAAAATACAAATAGATCTTGGCCAGGTTAAGCTCCTGAAAATACAGGAAAGAAAACCACCCTTTGTACTTGCAGATGACTATTCAAAGCTACGAAATTGGTGGTGGTGGTGGTTATATTTCCATGAATAATAAAGGTGCATATAACGTCTTTGTTTTCAATTGATGGGACGTGGGTGGTGCTATGGGTTAAACCACAGAGCCTAGGACTTGCCGGTCAGAAGGTCAGCGGTTCAAATCCCCGCGACAGGGTGAGCTCCTGTTGCTCGGTCCCTGCTCCTGTCAACCTAGCAGTTTGAAAGCACGCCAAAGCGCAAGTAGATAAATAGGTACCACTCCGGCGGGAAAGTAAATGGCATCTCCGTGCGCCGCTTTGGTTCGCCAGAAACGGCTTGGTCATGCTCGCCACATGACCTGGAAGCTGTACGCCAGCTCCCTCGGCCAGTAAAGCGAGATGAGCACCGCAACCCCAGAGTCGTCAGCGCCTGGACCTAACGGTCAGGGGTCCCTTTACCTTTACCTTTCAATTGATAGAGTCTGTTCTACATGTCAGTTACATTTGGCATCGTTGTCACAGGCATCATAGCTATGTAGCTGGTTGATCTGTTCTGAGCACATCGTTATACCATTAAAAAGAATTAGGAACCTGAGCTTGAAGTATCCCACTGGCTGCCTCCACAACTAGCCTTTTCCTCTGTTATTGACACCATTTGTTCTCACGCACCCCCAGCTGTTTCACTGAAGTGTTTTCCCAGTTGTCCTTCCCCCCCCCCCACTTGCCCCCTCCTTTCCCTCTCTTTCATGTGCAGGTTTTCACGGATGCCTTTGGCTTCTAACAAAAACCCACAGCCCAAGCCCTACATGCATAGACTAGCAAAGAGCAATTGTGTCACCCGGTAAAGAGTGATCTGCGACGTGGTTGGTGACGTACTCAGCAATGCCGTGATGCCCTGCCTGTCTGAATTACCCGCCTGTACACTGCCATGACCTGTTCTGCAAGGTGTCCTCTTATGCTGTTGCTTACTCAACACCTTAAAAAAAAAATGCTATATGCACTACTAATACACCAATCCCTAGCAGAAAGTAGATAATTTAAACTGCCTTTTTTGGTGCACTTAAGCCATGGGTAGGCAAACTAAGGCCCGGGGGCCAGATCTAGCCCAATCGCCTTCTAAATCCGGCCCGCGCATGGTCCGGGAATCAGTGTGTTTTTATATGAGTAGAATGTGTCCTTTTATTTAAAATGCATCTCTGGGTTATTTGTGGGACCTGCCTTGAGTTTTTACATGAATAGAATGTGTGCTTTTATTTGTAGGGTTATTTGTGGGGCATAGGAATTTGTTCATTCCCCCCCCAAAAAAAAATATAGTCCGGCCCCCCCAAAAGGTCTGAGGGACAGTGGAGCTGCTGAAAAAGCTTACTGACCCCTGACTTAAGTGCATGAGCAGAAAAAGGGAAATAATGCTCCAGTTTTTTTACAAACACCATACTGTAGCTTGGAACATGAGCTGCACTTGTAATGGTTCTACAGCACCCAGAAGGCACCAGGAGATTGTGGGTCTTTTGAGAAAACCCCAAAGCTGGGGAATCCATGACACGGAAGGTTAGAGTATCTCTTTTGTTGCGGGCATTCTGATGCTGTTTGTAACTGTCCACTCCAGCTTTTGATTTCTTGGCTGCTTAGCTTTTATTGTTTTACTCTGGCCATCATATTTTATTGATTCTTCTGTGTATTTCTGGGTGTTTTTTATAATCTCATTCTTAATTCTGTTTTTTTAAATATTTGATGATTATGGATGATATCCAACTATATTGAGTGGAAACTCTATTTTAATGGGTCTATTCTGATTGACGTTGGATAGCACTTTATATGTTATTCTTTTATAATGGGGATAAGGAACTTGTGACCCTCCAGGTGTTCCTGGACTACAACTCCCATCAGCCCCAGCCAGCATGGTCAGTGCTCAAGGATGATGGGAGTCGTAGTCCAGCAACATCTTGAGGACCACAGATTCCTCATCTCTGATTTATAAGAATATTTAGAAACCAATTGGTTAAAAAAAAAAAAAAGCATAGCAGGGAACAAATCATTAGGATATTATACAATACAGAACAAATGACCAACACTGGATAAAATTAATTCCCTACTTGGCAAAACAAGAAAAAATAATAACCAGGCGATGCAGAATTGTAGGTGTCTATCTATTTTGGAACAGCGTCGCACAGAAACTATGCCAAAGCCTTCGTTCATGTAGAAACTAAGCAAATATGAGAACATATTTGTTGTTAGTTGCTTTGGACATCTGTTCTGGGGGGGGGGGGAGCGAGGTGTACAATCTCCTTTAAGTAAATAAATGAACAAATAAATAAAGCAGAGTGGCAGAATTCATGTTTGGTGGGGGAGATGTTCTTGCTGCATTTGTGTGCAGAGATGTTTGTTCAAAAAAATAAATAAATAAATTGCACAGTGATTTAATGCACAGATGCGCTTGTGCCTGTGAACTACCTGCACAGGGAACAGGGGAAGAGGTTTGTGAAGGGAATGGTCTGAAGGCTCATGAAGCCAACATCTTGTTGCAGCTAAGCAGGTCTGGACAGACTGGTCAGTTCCTAGGAGCTCCACATATGCCACTATGGGTTCTACAACAGAAGGGAGGCAGGATATCAATGCAAGACAATAAATACAGTGGTACCTCAGAAATCGAACGGAATCTGTTCTAGAAAACCATTCGACTTCCAAAACATTTGGAAACCAAGGTGTTATGTACTGAGTTGAATAGGATCCAAACTGCAGCAGTATGATTGGTCCTAGAACAATAGGATCCAAATTGCAGCAGTCTGATTGGTCCTAGAACAATAGGATTCAGAATGCAGCAGTCTGATTGGTCCTAGAACAATGCAGCAGTATGATTGGTTGGCAGGAACCACCCAATCATGTCCAGATATAAGTGAATCCACAACCTGATTGGCTTACAGTAGAATTCCAGAATTAGCCAATCATGTGCAGCCCATTGTGTAAATAATGTATATAAAGCAGATACTTTGAGGGGACATTCATTCATTCCTCCTCACCACTATGAGCTGAATAAAGAGCATGAAATCACTTTGCGACTCTGAGTATATTTCACAAGGCATGGCTTCCAATTGACTGCAGGAAGCTCCTGAAGCCAATTGGAAGCCGTGAAAGTCATGATGGACATTCAGGTTCCAAAGAACGTTCTCAAACTGGAACACTCACTTTGCGGGCTTTGGGATCCAAGGTACAACAGTAAAGTCTACTGGCTGCTGTTGTAGCCCCTAATTTTACTGCAGCCACAGGATGGGCAATGTGGAATATTAACATGAGAAATGGTGCGATGGTATGATTCTGGCCTACCCACCCAGTCTATCTCTTTTTTAAAAAAACTACAGTTCACTCAACATCCATTTCCTAGAAGTGGACAGCCCACATAACACTCTGGCAAGGTTCCCAATACACAACTGGTTGTCTGGCAGGGAGACTGGGCAATTATAGCCGTAATTATCCATATGGCAGCCCCTGCTCCCAAGTTCTGTAGGAGGTTTGTCTGCCAACTACTCCTGCCTTGTGTTTTTGTAGCTTGGTGAGAGTCCGGGGTAGAGTTGTCCAGGAACAAACCACAGTTAAGGAAGGCTGCTGGGTTCATACATAACACCATGCTATACTTAAAACAAAGCAGGATTTATAAGTCAACAACAAACCATGGCTTCAGGTGATTATGGTTTATTGGTAAGTCAACAACAAACCATGGCTTCAGGTGATTATGGTTTATTGGGAGTAAGCAAACCAAAGTTAAGACACCGAGCAGGGTTCACACATAGCAGTAAGCTATTGTTCAGTAAACAATAGTCCAATAAACCATGGTTTAGTGTTACATGCAAATTCCTAACAACCGTTGTCTTCGTTTTTCTGTTGATAGACCATGACCCATTATTATTATTATTATTATTATTATTATTATTATTATTATTATATTACCACCCTTCAGCCCAAGGTCCCAGGGCAGCTTACAACATTAAAACACAATATTAAAAACAGTTTAAAATAACTTACAATCACATAAATAAAGCAGGTCCTAAATATGTACACCTCAAGTGTCAAAAGCCAGGATACAGAGGTGCGTCTTCAGCATTCAGCGGAAGTTGTATGAAGGTGCCAGACATACCTCTGTGGGGAGAGAATTTGACATCTTTGGGGCTGCCGCCACCTGAGCCTCTGGGGGGCAGGTACTAGAAAGAGGGCTTCCTCTGCCGATCTTAGCAACGAAGTGGGCATATAGATGGTATTTGGGATATTTGGGACCCAAGTTATTTAGGATTTTAAACACTAATGTAAGCACCTTGAATTGGGCCCAGAAATGAATGGCAACCAATTAAACTCTTTTTAAAGCAGTGGTTATATGAGGTCTAAAGGGAACCCTACCCCAAAATCTGGCTGCCACATTTTGGACCAATTGCAGTTTCTGAGTCATCTTCAAGGGCAACTCCACATCAAGCTTTAACATATGACGCAACTGAGTTCCAATTGCAAAATGGGAGCAAAGAACTAAGGAGGAAGAGTAGCACATGGCAGAGCTACTCAGAAAGAATAACAACTTTGCAAGGGGAAAAAATCAATAAGATTCAGAAGGTGCTGGTGTTAGTTGTTTTGTGATACAAATAGAGAAGTTGAGAAACCCATCGTGGTTTCTGTTTTCAGGATGGAGCACAGACACAGAGGGGGAAATGGAGACATCAGAAACTACGAAATCTGCCCAGAGAATCTAGCAGCCTCTCAGCAGACTCGTACATGAAGCACTGGCCAGACTAGAAGCTTAGTTATAATGGCAGACCTTGCTGTAATCCTACACTCTCTTAGCTGGGAGTAAGTCCCATTAAACTCAAATGGGGCTTCTCAGGTGAACATGTATAAAACTCTCAGGTGAACATGCCTAAGACTTCACTGAAAATGGTCAAGGCGTCTTAAAATGTAGGGTCCTTGTCCCGGCTCGCTTAAAATATAACTTTTGTCAGAGGAAAATTGGTTCCCTGAATTAAATCAGGGTTGGGGACCAGGGATAGAACTACATAATACAAAGTACAGTGGTACCTCAGGTTACATACGCTTCAGGTTACAGACTCCGCTAACCCAGAAATAGTACCTCGGGTTAAGAACTTTGCTTCAGGATGAGAGCAGAAATTGTGCTCCGGCAGCAGCGGGAGGCCCCATTAGCTAAAGTGGTGCTTCAGGTTAAGAACAGTTTCAGGTTAAGGACGGACCTCCGGAAAGAATTAAGTACTTAACCCGAGGTACCACTGTACACCAAACACACATGACTCCCCAGCCCCAGCCCAATAATCCTGGAAACTGTGGTTTGATAAGGATTTGGGGGATCATAGCTCTGTGAGGGCTTCTGATTCAGGTCTGGTTTAAAGATAAGCACGCATAAAAATGGAGAGCAGGAGCCTTGAAGTTGCCCCTTAAGTGGCAGCACCACCTGGTCAGCAGTTGGAGAGGGCATGCAAGTCGCTTCACACCAGCCTCTATTATGGTGAGATGGATTGTTTTGTATTTCTCTTTACATGATAGCCATTGTTTCCGAATCTGCATATGTGCACATACATTTCCATATGCAAATTGGTGGGATCTTTCGCCCTCTTTTAAAAGTGATTTTTTTGGCAATGCGTAACTAGTCACTCAACTAGTAGCTGGCTGGCTCAAGGTTGCCCACTGAGATTCACAGCTGAGTGGAGATTTGAACACAGATCTCCCAAGGTCCCATAGGGATGCGGGTAGCGCTGTGGGTTAAACCACAGAGCCAAGGACTTGCCGATCAGAAGGTCGGCGGTTCGAATCCCCGCGACGGGGTGAGCTCCCGTTGCTCGGTCCCTGCTCCTGCCAACCTAGCAGTTTCAAAGCACATCAAAATGCAAGTAGATAAATAGGTACCGCTCCAGCGGGAAGGTAAACGGCGTTTCCATGCGCTGCTCTGGTTCGCCAGAAGCGGCTTAGTCATGTTGGCCACATGACCCGGAAGCTGTATGCCGGCTCCCTTGGCCAATAAAGTGAGATAAGCGCCACAACCCCAGAGTTAGCCATGACTGGACCTAATGGTCAGGGGTCCCTTTACCTTTACTCCCAAGGTCCCAGTCTGGCACTGTAACCCCTACCAAAGGAACAAGCTACTCCAATGAAGCCATACCACATCTTTGCTGAAATGTCAAATCATTATGACAGAGAAGTTATGTTTTCACATGTAGAGCGCTCACTTCATTTTCCTTGCCACACAGTTCCTCGCTCGCTCCCAAAATGTGACAACTTCATGATTTATTTATTTTTGAACCGTGCTAGAGCCTAGCAGAGTTGCGAAAGTTAGCATGGCGTTAGACCAAGCTCTATATTTGGGATGGGGAAGCTGCGGCCCTTCAGATGTTGCTAAACTACAACACCCATCATCCCTCAGCCTTGACCATGCTGGCTGTGGCTGGTGAAAGTTGTAGCACAGCAACATCTGGAGGGCCACAGGTTTCCCATCCCTCCTTCGCAGTCGCCAACAACCACATGTTCCCCTTGTTCCTTCCAAAATGACCCAGCTATATCTAATGCAGCGTTGTTGCTTTTCTAGTTTTGTTGCAGCCTGCTTTTGAATTATGGTGCTGGAGGAGACTCTTGAGAGTCCCATGGGCTGCAAGAAGATCAAACCTATCCATTCTGAAGGAAATCAGCCCTGAGTGCTCACTGGAAGGACAGATCCTGAAACTGAGGCTCCAATACTTTGGCCACCTCATGAGAAGAGAAGACTCCCTGGAAAAGACCCTGATGTTGGGAAAGATTGAGGGCACAAGGAGAAGGGGACGACAGAGGACGAAATGGTTGGACAGTGTTCTCGAAGCTACCGGCATGAGTTTGACCTAACTGCGGGAGGCAGTGGAAGACAGGAGACCCTGGCGTGCTCTGGTCCATGGGGTCACGAAGAGTCGGACACGACTAAACAACTAAACAACAACAACATATCTAATGCAGCATTGTTGCTTTTCTAGTTTTGTTGCAGCCGTTTGAGGTTTCAGGCTGCGGGCCACGTGCCTCTGTGTCTCATTCTGCAGCACTTTCTAGAGCAAACAGCAGCCTAAAGAGAAGACAGCGAGGAGCTAGAAACTTGGCTGTTGGTTTCACTTAACTTCCTTGCGGGGTGTTTTCAGTTTTAAGATGAGTATGTTTCTTTTTCAGCATAACATGTAATCGGAAGCAAAAACGTGCCTTTCCTAATGACACAGGGCTCTGATGGTGCAAAACCGATACAAAGTTCAAGATTTGTATTAGGTAGAATACAATTGTGAAGGAGTCACTGGGACAGGAATCCCCCAGGTCATTTCAGCCAAAGTGAATATTCAGAAGCAATCTGGAAGCCAAGGAAGGTGGCCTAAAACCAGCATAATTTAGGCCACATCTGCACCTTATGTTTAAAGAACTCTTATACCACTTTAAGGGTTAAACCACAGAGCCTAGGACTTGGCGATCAGAAGGTCAGCGGTTCGAATCCCCGCGATGGGTGAGCTCCCATTGCTCGGTCCCTGCTCCTGCCAACCTAGCAGTTTGAAAGCACGTCAAAGTGCAAGTAGATGAATAGGTACCACTCCGGTGGAAAGGTCAACGGCGTTTCTGTGCACTGCTCTGGTTCATCAGAAGCGGCTTAGTCATGCTGGCCACATGACCCGGAAGCTGTACGCCGGCTCCCTCGGCCAATAAAGCAAGATGAGTGCCACAACTCCAGAGTCCGTCATGACTGGACCTAATGGTCAGGGGTCCCTTTACCTTTTATACCACTTTAAACAGTCATGGCTTCCCTCAAAGAATCCTGGGAGCTGTAGTTTTGTTCTGGGAGTTATTAGGAGGCCCCCAATTCCCTCACAGAGCTACAATTTACAAAGGGAAATATATAGATCACCGATGTGTGGAGTAATTGATAAAAGAATTGGCTGGATCCCTAGACCCAAAGCATGGCGCTAAACACGCAGACAGCCCCCAGCAGAGTTTAAAAGTCACAAAAGCAAGCAGCAGTATAGCGTAGGGCTGTAGCTCTTCCAGGGCAACAGGGCATCTCTTAACAACTCTCAGCACCCTTAACTACAGCTCCCAGAATTCTTTAGGGGAAGCCATGGCTGTTTAAAGGGGTACCATAACGCTTTAAAAGCATGGTATGAATGTGGCTGTGGTCCCTCCTGCCAGCCCCAGGCGACAATCTGAGGAAGGGTAATTGCTCAGTTGCGGATCATCTGCTTTGTGTGCAGAAGTTCCCAGGTTTGATCCCCGGGATCACCAGATAGTGTTGAGAAAGACCACTGTCTGAAACCGTGGAGAACCACTGCCAGTCCGCAAGGACAGTACTGAGCTAGGTGGACCAATGACCAGACTTGGCCTAAGGCATCTTCCGATGGTCCTATAATCTGGGCTTGGCATTCTTGGCCAATTTCATTTCCCAGACTGTCCCTATGGGCAGCCGCTGCATAGAGAGTGTAGCAGTGCATCGTTGCTGCAATGTTGGCTCCTATCAGGACTGCAGCCCAGCCCCCTGTCCCCTGCCCTCTTCAGTGAATGGGCACCCCCCCCCCCCATCTCAGCCAGGATTGCTTCCATGAGAGCCACCCTCTGCTTCCTTCCCCTTCTCTCTAGCTCCATCGCATCGCAGCCTCTGCTGTCGTGATGGCATGAACCACATTAAACGAGTCCTCTGGTTTCTTTGTGGTGACAAGTGCAATATCTATTAGCAGCAGTAGCTGTGGCTCGTTTTATCATATTTCCCAGCCCTGAGTCACTGTGACTGTTGAGTGGCTTAACCCTGTACGTACCAAGTCCTGGAGGTGTCTACAAGAAAGGAAAGGAGCAGGAAGGAGGAAGGCCAGGGGCAACATCATGGAGAAGCATCTGTGAGTGGGTTCCATGCCTTGCCAGTTCAAAGGAGGCTCGCAACTACTCTGAGGCACATGTAAGATGCATTTGATCAATTTCATTTGTTTCTGTGCCATAAACCAGGACTCTGTAAGATTGTCTTCCATATACACAGTTTTCACAATGAGTCCGGAAGTGACTGTGGAGGCCAATTCTGGATCCACAAGTCCTTCCACAGTGGGGACATAGGTTTCTGCAGCCCTACAAATGTTGTCAGGTTCCAATTCTCATCAGTTTCAGGCAGCATGGCCAACGGTCAAGGAAGATGGGAGTTATAATCCTGAACCTCTGGAGGTCTGCAGGTTATCCATCCCTGCTATAAATCTCAAGACAAAGTGATTGGCGCCAACTTCAATGTATTCAAAAGAAGTTTAGGCCAACTCATGGAGGATCAAGCTATCAATGGCTTCTAGCCATGATAGCCCTGTCCTTCCTCCATGGCTAAGATGCCTCAATAAAGATTGATTCCTTACTCTCAGATAAGAGCCTCTGTTCTCATGGTCTAGGCAGAAGCCAGAGCAAGTGGAATGGTGGTGGAGGCTCTCTCAAGAGGACAAGAGTCCCACTGAGAGCAACTTGCCCAAAGGACCTGCAAAACCGGCAGCTAGCTCTGTGTGCAAGGGTTTCCTTCTGCATTTTTCAACAATCCACGTGGCATTTGTTTTGTATAGCTTGTCCTTGAGGCTCTGCTTATATCCCAGGGATGAGCAACTTGGTGCTCTCCAATTCCCATCAGCCTCAGCCAGCATGGCCAATGGTCAGGGATGATAGAAACTGTAGTCTGCCACATTAGCTAGCACTGTTGTGAGGGTGTCACAGTTCCCCAGTACAGTGGTACCTCGGGTTACATACGCTTCAGGTTACATACACTTCAGGTTACACACTCCGCTAACCCAGAAACAGTGCTTCAGGTTAAGAACTTTGCTTCAGGATAAGAACAGAAATCATGCTCTGGCGGCACGGCGGCAGTGGGAGGCCCCATTAGCTAAAGTGGTGCTTCAGGTTAAGAACAGTTTCAAGTTAAGAACGGACTTCCGGAACAAATTAAGTACTTAACCCGAGGTACCACTGTACTCAAACCATAATATTTTGCTCTTGGAATACGCTCAAGGTTCCACACTTGTTGCTGTCGTGATTGCCCACGTGAAACGTGGTTCCTCTGGCGTCACAAACACCCTGTCTCATTAGCAAATCAGCCCACCTGCCGCTCACATTTTGATGATGTGAGCTCCACCTCTCCTATGAAGGAACACACTATCTTACAGAGATACTGTCTGAACAGAATTTTTTGTTCTATTTTTTAAATGCCGTCTGCTCTGTCCTCCTCAGTATAAAGAAAGGACCCTCCTCCTCCCTGATAAAATTCACACAGCCTACACCACAAACGTGCCACAAGCACCGTGATATCACTGCTGTGTGGGCAAGTGTCAGTGTCTAGATAATAAGGTTGCTGTACTGAAAGGCAAATTTCCATTTCCCACATTTCAAAAACGAATGTGGCCAGAAGTTCTGAGAATGGTGACGTTGTCATCTGTGAGGCAGAGCTAGCCTAGGTCCCAGCTTCATCTCAAAGGCTTCATTTACTTCCTTTTATTTCAAAGCGGTAGACTGGCAGAAGAAGGAGAACAATTTTGTTTTTAGGGCGACCACTAGGATGACCAGAAGCAAAAGAGGGCAGGGCTCCTACACTTTTGACTGGTATGTAAAATAAATAATTCAGCAACCATTCCCACTTCTATACAACTACTAAAGGGCAGGAGCTCTGCCCACCCCAGAGATCATGTAAGTTTCCAAAGGGAGTCTCAGGCGTCCCTATAGTATGATGCAACAATAACTAGTTCATCCTCATATTTCACATTTCATATTTTGATATGTTGATTTACACACATGTACACACACAAAGTTTAAGAGCTTAAGAATCTGCCTTGGAGCAATTCAGACCATTGGTCCATCCAGCTGTTTTAATCTCTTTTGAGTTTACTGCTAATTTAAATTGTCTTTAAATGTTTAAACTACTTGCTTTTGCCCATTTTATTGCTCATTTTAATTCATTGCAATCCGCTTAAGGTTTTATTGCAATCAAGCCTTATATAAATTTTGATAAATGGAAAAATAGCTCCATATTGTCAACACTGGCTGGCAGCAACTCTCTGGGGTTTCATGCAGAAGTTTTTGTCCCACCCAACTTGGAGATGCCTGGGATTGAATCTGGGACTTTGCTGTAAGTCAGTAACAGGACTCTTAGGTAGCACACAGCTTAATAAAAAGCATGAAAATGAAAACAAAACTACCCTTGGAAACCGCAGCCAAAAAAACCCCAACAATACTAAAATAATCCAGCAAAGCTATGAAACAAAACAAGAACCATTATCTGCCCACATCCTCAAGCCATTGCAGGGTTTCAGTAATGAGGGTCCCCCCAAATATACTGAAACCGATGCTCAAATCTTCACCTCCAAATGGAGGTGGAAAATTGGGGCAGCCATTTTGGTAAACCCCACCATAAAAGATGCTGGAAGGAAAAGTTTTCACAAAGTGACAAAACGACATTGTTTTTGGTAGCGGGTGCACTTCTCTGGGGAGCGCATTCCAAATTCAACATGCCACAGCTGCAAAAGGACTTTTTTTCCTGTTGGCCCACCAGCCAGACCTGAACTTTTAAGGCCCCATCTACATTATATATTTACATATCTGTCAACTGTCCTGGAAAAAAAGTGGCATCCTATTTATTCTTGTGAGAAGATGGCGGCCAAAATGGCCACCGCAATTTTGTGCAATTTCAGGCCGTATTCTCGCCCTGGGGGGGGGGGGAGCACTTTTTCAGGGAAGTGACCTTGCATGGCACCCCAAAACGGGCATTTTTTGGCGCCTTGTCTGAAAAAAGTACATTTGTGAAGGCTGCGATCTCACATGGGACACATGACTCACACAGGCCCCAGAAGATGGCACCCCGGTTTTGGGCTGCTTTATACTGGACTAGAGGGTATCATACTATTTTAAACAGTCATGGCTTCCCCTAAAGAATCCTGGACGTGGTCATTTTTTAAGGGAGCTGAGAAACCCCTATTTCCCTCAGAGAGCTACAATTCCCTGTGGTTTAACAATCAATCCCTCTTCTCAGGGAACACGGGAACTGCGGCTTGTTAAGGGTTGCCAGAAATTCTGTCTTGTGAAGGATAAACTACAGCGCCCATAATTCTTTTGTATATTTTGTATGTACAATATATACATGTATATATATTTTGCAGGCAGCTCTTAGAAATATTAAATAATCTATGCATTTTTAAAGAAAATGTTATATCACATTTTTTTTAAATAACTTTTTTAAATTTTAAATTTTGTAACTTAAATTTAAAATTCAAAGTAACTATCATGTGACATATCATATTGAAACCCATGAAGTTCTAAAGAGATTGGTCTTTTTAGTTTTGACGTATCTCAATTCTGGGCTGAGCTTTTAAGGTTTTTGTGTAGTCCGGCAAGGCCAAAATTGTCTGTTTTCTTTAATTCCAAACCCTCATAACTCAAAAATGGGATGAGATTTAAAAAAAAAAATAGATTTCAACTTAGTTTTGATCATTCAATAAGTGTGCAAAATGTTAAGAAAATTGGATGACATGAAGTAAAAAAAGCTGGATCACTTGATATGGAATGACCCCATTGTGCTTTAAATATATTGTGTGTACACAGCCTTCGATGCCAAACAAAGACCTTTCTTTGTTATTCCCAGAGGCTGTGTACATTTTTATCTCCAGGCTTTGACCTTGTTTTATAACTGCATCTTTTGAAACAAGCAAATAAATAAATAAAGGATTATGTATTCTATTTCATTGCACTGATCTGATTGCTTCTATATTTTCTCTGCAAAGCACTCTGGGAATCATGTTGGCTGAAGAACAATAAGGAATTGTTCACAACAACAAAATGAGTGTGAGTGTATGGCTGAGAGATTGTTATTGTTGGCATCCATCTGTCTCTGGAGACAATGGAGGAGTACGCCTTTGCAGGTGAAGTCCAGGTGTTGGACAGTCGCAACGCCAGCTGTGGCTGTAGAGATTGATGAGGGAAAGACATGTTTTGTTGCAGCGGGGCAGATGAAGGCGGTCTGGTTGCGCTGCTGCAGATGGACCACAGCGTTTCTCCTCTCTGCGCTCCTGCCAGCGGTCAGTTCTCCTCTGGCCACTGCTATGGATACACAACCTGATTGTCTGTCTCCAGGCCCTGCGGTTGACTGTGAGGGATTCCCACACGGCAGGTTTAATGTCGCCAGCCTTCACGTCACATTCGCAGACCTCTTTGTAACACAGAGCTCATATCCATCAACTGTCCTGGGGGGGAAATGGAACAATCACGGATTTTCTTGTGAGAGAACAGTGGTCCAAATGGCCGCTGCAATCTCTTGTCCCACTCTCACCCCCAAAATGCTCTTTTTTCAAGGTGGTGATATTGCGCAGTGCCCCAAAACATGCATTTTGGGGCACTGTGCCCCCAAAAAGCGTTTTTTGGGGGTCCGCGGTCTCATGCAGGTCATGTGACTCACACATGTGACTCACCCAGAAGATGGTGTTCCAGTTTGGGGCCGCTTCATATTGCAGGGTATGAGAGTTGGCCTGCCAATGGGCCTGGTCCCCAAAGCCAGTAATAACAGAACCAGAGCAGCACACTCGGTGCTGTTGGGCTCCCTCCGTTCCTGACCATTGGCCATGCTGGCTGGTGCTATGCTTAGAATGGAGCTGGAACATGTAAAAAAGAAGAAGGAAGAACAATCTGGCAAGGCTTTTTAGTTATTATCACTGAGTCACGGCTCCTTGGCGCTTCAAATGCCCTGAGGGAAGAGGGGCTGCCCCCATTGATTTCAGTGAGAAGGACAGCTGGTTGAATTAAGTGCACAGAGGAGCCCAGTGAACAGCAGCAAATTTAAGAAATAGCCTTAGAAAGTCTGTGCAGACCCTTTCTGGTTTCTAGTTAAGCAGAAGCTGGGCATATATTTTCAGATTCTGTTATTTGCGCGAGGGGAGAAGACAGCTGCCTGCTTCTGGGCAACCACATCCACGCAGATTTCCGGATCTCATGATTATACAGTAGAACGTATAAGACCAAAGAAAGTGGCTAATTTCTCCGCTTGCATACTTAGGGAAACTTCCCATAGTACTGCATGATTCGAACCCAGCACTGCAAGTTAATGTGAACTGCAATCAGTGGAACTTGAACCAGGACTCGTTCCTTTTTAAAATGAACTTTCTAAACTCTGGAATTCATATGTACATAAGCAACTTGCTAATAAACTGCGGGTGAGGCAAAAGAGGGCCCAATCCAGATACTGTACACTGGGCCCAGGAAACCCTGTTAGCACCCTATAGCTCAAAATAAGCTGGCGGCTGGAGTTTGTTTCCCTCTTTTCCCCAACCCGAAAATTCAGCCTAATCTTGCATCTATATATGTCTATTGTTGTTGTTTAGTCGTTTAGTCGTGTCCGACTCTTCATGACCCCATGGACCAGAGCACGCCAGGCACTCCTGTTTTCCGCTGCCTCCTGCAGTTTGGTCAGACTCATGTTTGTAGCTTCGAGAACACTGTCCAACCATCTCGTCCTCTGTCGTCCCTTTCTCCTTGTGCCCTCCATCTTTCCCAGCATCAGGGTCTTTTCCAGGGAGTCTTCTCTTCTCATGAGGTGGCCAAAGTATTGGAGCCTCAGCTTCAGGATCTGTCCTTCCAGTGAGCACTCAGGGCTGATTTCCTTAAGAATGGAACGGTTTGATCTTCATGGATCACTGCCTTGCCGTGGCGAAGGGGCTTGAATAACTCAGAGAAGCTATGAGCTATGCCATGCAGGGCCACCCAAGATGGACAGGTCATAGTGGAGAGTTTTGACCAAACGTGATCCACCTGGAGCAGGAACCGGCAAGCCACTCCAGTATCCCTGCCAAGAAAACTCCATGGGCAAAGACAACAGGCATATGTCTATTAGGATATACAAATTTTATGCAAATTTGCACCATCGGCCTGTGCAGGACAAGAAGGGGACAAAAGTATCTTATTCATCTGGTTCGACAAGGAAAGGCGTGGTTGGCCTTTTAAAAGCAGGAAAAACACACGTTTGGGAAGACCTGGGCTTAACACGTTATCTCCATGTGTTCTTGCGTAGGAAATGGTTAAACAAGAACGGTGGACTCTGCTCTCCTGTCCTTGTGCTCAGCGCAAGAGGTTTCCAGCAACAAGGTGTGTGCGCACGTGGCAGACGGGTGAAGCCAGGTATGCTTGCCACATGCCACAAAGCAGGGATGGAACGTGGAGGCAGCTGCTGCCCATTCAAGGCCACAATGTAAAGGTGGCAGGTGAGGGAATCACCTTGCTTAGGGCACAAGGACTTTTATCAACTCAGCGGGCTTGTTGCTGCTTTTTCCTTCAGTGACAGCAGATTTCGTACACCTCAGTCGTTTCTCGGGTGCTTAGGAATAACCAAAAAAAGAGAGAGGAACCTGTAAAACAGGTCTCTGTGACCTCTTGATGGAACAGCTCCAGCTGGCCGTGAGTCACATATACAACTAACTACCCACTCCAGGTCTAGCAGAAGAAGCAAGCGCTACCAGGCGGGCTTAAAAACCTGCCCCAAGGAGAGGAGGACGGCCAGGCTCACAAATGGCAAAGAAAGGAATTCAGCCCTGTTTGGGGTGGGGTAGTACTTGAAGAATCAGACATCTGGTTTTTTCCTCTTCTTGATTTGGCCTTGTACCTTGACGCCCATGTAGCAGCCAGGTGCTCCTGAGGTCAGGTGGGGCTACAGCAACCCATACCTTAGTGACATCTAGACTGGATTACTGCATTGCACCCTGCATGGCGGGGGGGGGGGGGGGCTGCCTTTGGAACCTTCAGCTGACCCAGAAGGCAGTAGCAAGGAATGTGATGTGTGCTGGCCTCGTGAGACAATATCATGCCTATCCTGCAGTACCTCCACCAGTTTCCAGTGCAATTCAAAGACTTGGTAATCACCTTGAAACTCCTAAGCAGCCTGGGTTGGGGGTAACCAATGTGGGAGACATTGCTGGACTCCAGCTCCCATCAGACTCTGCCAGCATGGCCAGTGGTCAGGAGTGGTCAGAGGTGTAGCCTTTATATATCTATTTTGCTGGCATCTGACTGTCTCGAGAGACAATGGATTGAAGTCAAATCACTTCAATCAAAAGTCACTTCAATCAAATCACTTCAAAGAAGATTCCACCTAAACATTAGGAAGAACTTCCTGACAGTAAGAGCTGTTCGACAGTGGAATTTGCTGCCAAGGAGTGTGGTGGAGTCTCCTTCTTTGGAGGTCTTTAAGCAGAGGCTTGACAACCATATGTCAGGAGTGCTCTGATGGTGTTTCCTGCTTGGCAGGGGGTTGGACTCGATGGCCCTTGTGGTCCATTCCAACTCTATGATTCTATGATTCACTGCATTAGCAGCACCAAAATGACCTCCCCCGGGGCGCAAGCCTGGGCAGTGCGCATGGAGGTCTTTGGCTGCTCAGACAACAAAACCCTCCTCTTGGCCGTGCTGTTGTGGTCCAAAGGAAAGCAGAGCCACACATTTGACACCAGCTTGGCTGCAGGAGTTGCCAGAAGAACTGTAAGCATCCATGGTGCCATCCAACCGTTTTAGGGAGTCCACTGCAGATTCGTGTAGGGTTTACTCCTCAGCCTTTTTTTCTACCACCTCTATGCTGAGAGGCAGAGGGTGGTTCCAAAAAAGGGCATAATTTGCAAATGGGCCATTGAGATATTTTGTTTTTACCCTTATTGGGCTTCTCCTGGACAGGGCAAATTGAGAAAAAGCATGGACTGGCATGTCTTCCCCCGCCCCCAACAACATTGTGTGGACTTCAGGGCCAGAGTAAAACTTTTGGAGATGCCTCCTTTGAAAAATCAAATGTCAAATGCTTCTAACAACAACAAGAAGAACCTCTCTTTTTTTGTCCCTACTTTGTTAGTGCCCTAAGCATGTGCTTAGTCTTATTATTGGTTAATCCAGCACTGGTGGATGCTGCAAAAATGTTTGTGCACGAGGAACACCAATCCAACCATAAACACAGATGTGGGAGCCCCTCCAGTCCGGAACACTGTGAAATGCTGATCTAGAGACTAGCCTTAAGCAGAGCACAGTGGGGAATGGGAACTCTGCCAAATCCCTCAAGCACATGCACACACGTTTGCATCCATGCAAGTGGAAGATGTGTCTGCTGGTGCTGTTTGTGTTCTGTGGAAGTTCCTGCAATGAGCTTTGATTTCCAGTGTTGCCAATTATGGAGAACAATTGCACTGCTGCTTAGTTCACAGCCAATTGTGAAAGAAGCTAAAGGCGAGGTCTTGTGAAACAGGGGAGGTTCTGCAGTGCAAACAAAAGCCGATTCACACACTGTGTTTAGGCTCTGCCCCACCCCCTTGCAGAATAGTTAGCCCTTCCCATAAGCAATGCTGAGTTGTAAATTTGTAAAGAGAGCAGGGGTGGTGGGTGACCACTGGGGCTGGTGGGGTGGAGGGCAGCGAGCCCCGCAGTAGGTGGAGTCACAGACCATAACCGGCAGAGCCAACTCTGTGTAGATTTGTCCTTATACCTGCTCCCTGCTGAGTTCTGCAAGGCCAGCGCTGCGACCAAGAAGGAGGAAGCTGACAGGCAGTGCAAGCCCTTGGGCTCCTTGTTGTAAACAGAAAAGCAGCCTGGCATACTCTGCAACATAACTCCCAAAACCAGGCCACACATCTTCCCGGCCGTGCTCCCATGTGAGTCATGTGACCTGTGCGAGATCACAGAGTGGTGGTGGTAAAGTGTAGTAGAAGCTTGTCGTGGTGGTCCTCAAAGCCACACCCACAAGTGCAGTTCAAAAATGCAGGCCCCTGTGTTGATGTATTGTATACATGCATATATCCCAAAGAGCATTACAGTTCATAGCATAATAGCCAAATTTATTGGGATCAACTGACAGTTGTAGAATAGTTGAAATATACTCAGAGTCGAGAGTGGATTTCATGCTCTTTATTCAGCTCAAAGTGGTGAGGAGGAGTGGAGGTTCCCCCAGAATGTCTGCTTTATATACATTATTTACACAATGGGCCCCACGTGATTGGCTAATTCCGGGATTCACCTGTAGGCCAATCAGGTTGTGGATTCACTTCCACCTGGAGCTGGATTGGATGGCTCCTGTGGACCAATCAAACTGCTGCATTCTGGATCCTATTGTTCTAGGACCAATCAGACTGCTGCATTATGAATCCTATTGTTCTAGGACCAATCAGACTGCTGCATTTTTGATCCTATCAACTCAGTACATAACAATAGTATAGTGGCAAGGGTCCCTCTAGCAGAATAGGATCTGTGCTGATGAGCAGAAGGCCTCCCTGGTTTCAAGCTGTTGATGTTCACAGCCCTAATCTGGAGATGGTGAAGATTGGAGTGGGAAATGGAGATCTTCTGCATGCAAACGCAGAAAGGGCTGCAGCCCTTCCCCCCATCATATTGGACTTTGACTGGGGAGCCTGGGATCCACATCCCTGACCAGCCACGAAGTTCACTGGGCCAGTTGCTGTTACGACCTGTGCCCACCTTATTATGAGATGATTATGAGGCTAAATCACACTCATAGATGCCACCTTGAGTTAAGGTGCTCCAGCAGATAATGTCATTTGCTTCTGCTGCGGCCGGGGGGCGGAGGTAGTCCTGACACTGTCCTCTTCCACATTCCCCTCCAGCCACACCAAAGCCAAACCAGATGAACCAAGGGAGCAACCCAGCCCAAGACAAGCCCAAATGACCTGTGCCCAGCATCCATGAGCTCACACTGGCTCACATGTGATATGTCTCACCCAAAGCGGACATCTCCACCCAATGAGGGGTGGCATAAATCAAGTCTATATAATAAACAATAATAATGGCCTGCTAGAACATAGGTGGTTGGCCACCCGCCTGTTCCCAAGGGGTGAATGGGAGAAGGAAAAAGAATTCTGCCCATGACACAACAGTGAATGTGTAGTAGTGAGTGTGACTAATTGTGCCAGGGTCGTAATAGAAGCAGAACTCCTTTTGAGAACAGCTGCCAAAATGCAGAACTCTAAGAGTCCATTGACGCCAGCAAAATCTCTTCTACAATGTTGTTTTGTCTAAAAATTAGGAACAGATGAAAGATAGACACATGTACATTACCTGGCATTTCAGAGACGCAAGTCCCTTTGTTCTTAAGGATATTGAGCTTTTGCTCAATAAAATCTAAAATATCATACATGGCACTGCACAGAAGATCGCATGACCCACAAGGACCCTCCAACACAATGATTCTAAGTGTTTTTCCTTAGCTTTGTTCCTGTGCTCCAGTGTGTTTGACAAAAATACAGTAACAAATCATACAGCATCTAGCACAGCACATTAAAATTGCTAGGGCAGGCAAAAAAACCCAAAACCCTTAAGTGGTCTGCCAAGCACTTTTCAAGTGGTCTGTGAGGGGGGAAAGTTTGGGAACCACTGGTGTCGATTTTTATTTATTTATAAGATTTCTCACCTGCCTTTCGCCATAAGGCCCAAGGGCAAGCTACAACATAATATATAGTTATAAAAACAAATAAAACAGTTGCAATCATTAAAACAAGTAAAACCAGATTAGAAGAATATCGATTCAGCAAAAGAGATGGATCCCAGCAAAAAGAACTTTCACTGTCGGTAGGTCAGGATAAAGAGGTGTGCCTTCAGCATATGGCAGAAATTGAATAATGGTAGCACTAGATCTGTGAGGGGGGAGTAACACAATTTAGGGGCTTCCATAAAAACAGTTCCCATTCCTCACATTATCAAAAGTGGTGGAACTATCCAGATAGACTCCTCTGCCAGTCTTAAAACCAGTCTGTAGAGATGGAGGTGGTTTTTCAGATATTGCCGCACCCACATAAATTCTGAATAAGTAAAAGGTAAAGGACCCCTGGACGGTTAAGTCCAGTCAAAGGCGACTATGTTGTTGTGGTGCTCATCTCGCTTTCAGGCCAAGGGAGCTGGTGTTTGTCCACAGACAGCTTTCCAGGTCATTTGGCCAGAATGACTAAACCACTTCTGGTGCAACAGGACACCGTGATGAGTGCCAGAGCACACGGAAACACCATTTACCTTCCCGCTGCAGTGGTACCTATTTATCTACTTGCACTGGTTGCTTTTGAACTGCTAGGTTGGCAGGAGCTGGGACAGAGCAACTCCGTTGAGGGGATTCGAACCACCGACCTTTCGATTGGCAAGTCCAAGAGGCTTAGTAGTTTAGACCACAGCGCCACCCGCATCTGAATACATGATCAGGAACACTGCAAAAAGAAGGGTCCCCAGATGAACAGAGCGAGTGCATGAAACAAGTTGGGAGGTTTCTGTTCACAGATTCAGCTGAAGCATGCAGAAGCATCCCACTCCACATACGGACTGAAGGCAGACAGTTCACCGGGTGGGGCTGCAGAGCTTTCTCTTCCAGAGTAAGGTTAACCATGTAAAGTTAATCTCGGCTTAACTTGACAAATGCTCCTTCCCACAGTGGTACTTCCTGGCAGGCCTGTAGCTGTAAATTTTGTTGTCTGGGGCCTAAAGGGGATGAGGAACCTCCTTAGCAGTAATATTTCAAACATTCCTATGCCGCCTCTTCACTGAAGCCGCTATAATAAAGACACAACAATGTACAAAAAAGAAAAAGCGCGAACAATATTCAGAATAAAACGCAGCTGCAGCGGCGAAGAAGCAGAATCGGAATGGCACAGCTGCAAAGGCCTTCTTAAATAAGTGTGTTTTAAGGAAGCGCCAAAATATAATCAAAGATGACGCCTGCCTGAGTTCACAAAGCTCAGTGCTTCGAATCTTCACCAAAAATCCAGAACGCAGAAATAGACAGAGTCATATACAGTGGTACCTCAGTTCTCAAATGCCTCCATTGTCGAATGTTTCGGTTCTCAAACGCCGAAAACCTGGAAGTAATTTTTTTCATTTTCGAACGCTCTTTGGAACTCAATTGTGCGACGCAGCTTCTGCTGACTGCAAGAAGCTCTTGCAACCAATGGGAAGCCGCACCTCGGTTTTCGAATGTTTCGGAAGCCGAACGGTCTTCCGGAACAGATTACGTTTGACAACTGAGGCACCACTGTATTTTAAAATGATTTAACTGCATCACATAAGCCAGGTGTGGAGAACCTTTGGTTTTGTCTCCAGATGTCACAGAACTAGAACTTGTATCAGCCCAACAAGCATGACCAGGGATGGTGGGAGTTGTGTGTGGATGCTACCGAGAAGCAGCCCTGGGGAGGTCAAGTTTGGTTCTTAGTGAATGGTGCTCAGTAACCTATGTCCATGCTTGCCCTGCACAATTAAAACGGTTAGAGATTGTCACTTTTCATTTTTTTAAAAACAATTACCATACTTTTCCGTCTATAAGACGCCCCCATGTATAGGCCGAGCCCTATTTTGAGGGACTCAAATTTAAGAAATTTGAGAAATTTGACTCAAATTTAAGAAATTTTAGGGGGAGATGGCACAGAGTTGTTGAGCAACCAATCAAACGTCTACCCTGTGCACTACCCATGTACAGTATTAGACGACCCCCACTTTTTAGTATGATTTTAAAAGAAAAAAACATACAGTGGTACCTCGGGTTAATTACTTAATTCGTTCCAGAGGTCCGTTCTTAACCTGAAACTGTTCTTAACCTGAAGCACCACTTTAGCTAATGGGGCCTCCTGCTGCCGCTGCACTGCCGGAGCACGATTTCTGTTCTCATCCTGAAGCAAAGTTCTTAACCTGAAGCACTATTTCTGGGTTAGCGGAGTCTATAACCTGAAGTGTATGTAACCTGAAGCGTATGTAACCCGAGGTACGACTGTAGTCTTATACATGGAAAAGTATGGTAACTGCTGAAGCCCCTGGGTGGCTACAGTTCCACGTCCTGGAGAGGATGGGCACTCTTCACAAACACACACTCACTCTCTCTCGTATTGACACAGTGCACCACATGCTCCCAGGCCAGATCCCTGGCACTTAAAACAGGCTTCAGATGCCAAGCCCTGTGAAGAGCTGGTTCTGAAGCCCTTTGCTGAGGGCAGGAGAGGTGAAACGAGCCCATCTTCTGGCTCGGCTCCTGTTGAAACAACCAACAGGAGTAGACCTCAGCTGCACCCTGTCCGTGCTCTCTTCTTCCAGCAGGTATTACAAGCCTTTCACATCCTCCTCATGGGGGAGAGGTGTTTAATTAGACCATGTAGGAACTTGCTGTGCATGTTTATGTCAAAGCAAAGACCAAGGATGATGAGCAAAGACCAGCTAATTACGAATAGCGCTGCGAGTTCTGAGCGATGTTGGGGGAAGTGGAGCAAGCCTCCAAAATGGCTGCTCTCCAATAAACGGAGCTAAATTGACTCGGGTCTCCCCTCAGCTGCCTCTTTTGCTTTTAATTAAAAGCAAACACCAAGGCAAGAGAGTGGGAAGCGTAGCAGGAAAGCCAGTCAGCAAAGCCAGCCTCCAAAGGCCAAGAGGAAAAGTAAATACAAGAGAACAATTCAGGAAGTTTGCACTTTTATTTTGCTACTTTTAAGTCTGGAACAAGCCGGCAAGGTGGGATGGGGCCACAGAGTGCTTTTCCTACGCCCTCGGCAACAACCCAAACGTAAATGTTGCATAAATGTATAGAGGGGAATTTGCACGGTGTGTGGCTGGCATCACTTTTCGTTCATTTTTACGAAATGGATTCATATTTGCTTCACATATGCCTACTGAAGTGCTTCAGTCTGCAGAACTTGCACTTTTAAAAGTGGAGCATGTTGCCTTTTACGTATTTGTAAGGAATTGATCTTTTAGTGTGGCAGCTTCTACACTGCGGAACTCCCTGCCTCTTGACATTAGGAAGGTACCTTCACTGTATCCTTTTTCAACACCTGCTAAAAACTTTCTTGTTTAGGCAAACCTACCCAGACATGTAAAACTGACATGTGTTTTAATCTGTAATTTTAGCTTATAATGCACTTTTGACAATTTTCTTTATATTCTGTTTAAAAACAAAAAAACCATTGTTTTTAATTTCGACTTCTATTTATAATCTCAGAGCGGTTTAACAGTCATTCCCTCCTCCCAGGAAACTCTGGAAATTTTAGCTCTCTGATGGAAATAGGGGTCTTCTAACAACTGTTAGCACTCCCAAGAATCCTTGGGGGAAGCCACAACTGTTTAAAGTAGTATGGTACTGCTTTAAATGTATTGTAAACTGCTTCGGTTTTGTTTGTTTTTTACAGCGAAGTGGGGTCTAAATTTTATTAAATAAATGAAATGAAATAACATTAAAATATATAATGCAAGTGGGGGCCTCAAGTGACGCCAAGCAATTGTACATTTTCCTACCATTTTCTTGCTCACAAAAAAGCTCCATTTGGAAGTGGGTTTGTTGTGCAAAGAATGCCAAAGTGACTTCTACTGCGTACTTTGAATTTGACGGTCAAGACAGTCTAGAAGCTGCCTTACGTTTATGTGTTAATATGTTGGTCTTTCAGGGTTCTTTGTTTTGTTTGTTGGTTTTTTGTTGCAACAGACTAACACCACAACCCCTCTCAGAATAGGTAACCTTAGGTCAGTCATTATATATCATCTACCTCACCGGATTTTTGTGGAGATAAAACTGGTGGTGGGATATGAACAACACCACCCTGAGCTATTTTGAAAGAAGGGTGGGATTAAAATGTAAGCAATGAATAAAAGTAAAGATATCTCGATTCTTTCTTAACCATTCATTCATCCACTGATTAGATTTCAACATTCCTCAGCTGGGAGGGTAGAAAGATTCTCCAGCCTTTCCCAACCATCAGTAATAATCATCCAATCTCCCTGAAACAAAAATACAAGGCACTTGGCAACTTTGCCAGAACTATTAATAAATCTAAATCTCTGGCCAAGTGTGCCTCAGGTAACCTACATTGATGGTGGGGGGGGGACCCATTCACAGAAATCTGATAGAAAACTCATAACATTATTTTAGGAACAGCTTCTAGCAAAGGCCATTTGCTGAGAAGCAAGAAGCTGCCCTCCCCACCAACTTTCTCACATGTGACTTCTTGGGGCAAGTCGCATCATTTCATTGTGACTCAGTGCAGACAAGGTGACTTTGGTTCAGCTGCCAGGGCAAGCCAAGGACATCCTACCCGCCCATGAAAGTGTGGAGCTTGTTCCTGTCATGATTATATGGCTCTCTCAGAACTGCCTAGATAGATCGTTTGTTTGTGCTATGACTAGGGCTATGTGTGCTCCGTGATTCGGCTCGAGAAGGCCCACACCTCAGCAAGGGAGCCCACGGCCAACCTCCAGACAGGGAAATGGAGCATGCTCCTTCATCTCCTCATGCTAGTCACTGCTTGCGTGCTCAAAGAAGACAGGCGAGCAGGCAGCGGCAGCAATAAAGAGGAGGAGGCCTCTTGGTTCACAAACTTTTTACTGGCTAGGTGCTCCTTAGGCCTGCAAGTTTTTCACCGCTTCCACACAACACTGTTAGCATCAAAATGTGGTCTCTGTGGCTACGAGTGCCTTTTACCAACTTGGCCTGGTATGTCAGCTATGGGCATATCAGTGCAGTGGTACCTCAGGATGTGAACAGGATCCGTTCCGGAGCCCCATTCGCATCCTGAATAGAACGTAAGACAAAACAGCACATGTGCGCGGGTCACGTTTTGCCACTTCCGCGCATGCGCATGACGTCATTTTCAGCGTCTGCGCATGCGCGAGCGGTGAAACCCGGAAGTAACACGCTCCGTTACTTCTGTGTTGCCGCGGAGCGCAACCCGAAAGCGCTCAACCTGAAGCACATTCAACCCAAGGTATGATTGTATAATATTACTTGCCCACCATAGTCCAGCTACTGGTCACCTCAGGATTGGATTATTATGTGAGGCTGCCCTTGGGCCTAGTCTGGAAGCTCTAGCATGTGCAGAAAGTAGCAGCTAGACTGCTGCTGGGTACGAACAGTTGATAGCATATGACACCTCTGCTCAGGGCCGTAGGGTACAGGTGATGGGGGAGGAGCAACATCAGCTAAAAATATGTCAATAAATATAAATATTGCCTCATAGGAAATGGTTTTAAATAGAGGGTGAACTGAATGGGTGGAGTGGGGGTGGAGGAGAGGCTGAAAGAAGAGCTAATTTGTCTGTGGCTAGGGGACGCAATCTGGACAGTTCTGCCAGGGGTGCAAGATCACCTAGCCTCGGCTCTGCCTCTGCTAGAGCATCTGAACTGGCCAGGTTCACAGCTCTTGTTTTTGTTCACAATTCCCTGAATCACTTGGGTCCAGGATACCTTCCAGCTCAGTCCGAGATCATCTGGAGGAACTGACACCAGTTACAGAGGCCCAGCTGGCCTCAACTACAAGCCAGGCATCTAATGTCATGACAGTCCCATGTTATGGAATACTCTTCCAGATGCAACAGGACTCCCTCACTTTTGACTTTTAAGCATCTCTTGCAAGAGGAATGTGTCTTATTAAGACCCCATCTACACTACACATTTAAAATGGTACCATACCACTTGGCTTTCCCCCAAAGAATCCTGGGCACTGTATCTTGAGAGTTATTGGGAGAACCCTATCCTTCTCATAGAGCTACAGTTCCCAGAGTTCCCTGGAAAGAAAGACTGGCTGTTAAACCGCTCTAAGAATTGTAGCTCCTTGAGGGGAATAGGGTTCTCCCAACAACTCTCAGCACCCTTAACAAACAGCAGTTCCCAGAATTCTTTGAGAGATGCTATAGTATAGTTCATGGGGAGGCAAACTAAGGCCCAGGGGCCAGATCTGGCCCAATCGCCTTCTAAATCCGGCCCACAAACGGTCCGGGAATCACTGTGTTTTTACATGAGTAGAATGCGTGCTTTTATTTAAAATGCATCTCTGGGTTATTCGTGGAGCATAGGAATTCGTTCATTATTATTATTATTATTCAAAATATAGTCTGGCCCTCCACAAGGTCTGAGGGACAGTGGACCGGCCTCCTGCTGAAAAAGTTTGCTGACTCCTGCTATAGTTGTTTAAAGTAGTATGGTACTGTTTTAAATACATAGTGCAGACGGGGCCAAAGACACAGCTTTGCAGGGCCGATTCAAAGTGCAGAAGTAAGCTCAGCTGCGCAATCTCTATCACTTCCATGGTCAGGGCCGTGCATGGATTTGCATCCATGGGTGTGTGCGCACATGTACTCCCTCCGCAGGTATACACAACAGAGCTGCACACGCTGGATTTGGCAAGTGCACGCTGACAGTTCCAAAGTTACAAACAATCATTACATAATTAAACAATTAATTGACTTAGTCATTGCCTGTTTGAAAAGCCAAAACCCCTCCTTCTGAGCACAGCCCCTGAGCACCCAACCCAACCTCCTGCTGGGGCAGGCCCTGTGTAAACAGAAGGAATCCTCCCAAATGTGTTGAAGGTCAGCGGTCTCTAGCTCCTGAGAGTTGTGCAGGATCTCATCCAAGTGGAAAGACATCCCCACTGCCCTTTTCTAGTGGCTGATTATGGGCTGCTACTATGGAGTCCGTTCCCCCAAACTGTCTCTTGACTTAGGCCTACAGTCAAAAGCACTAGGATGACGGAGCCTACAGTTCAAAGCATACTTACCAGGGAGTAAGCCCCAATAAACGCAGCGTTGTCTTACCTATGAGTAAACACGCAAAAATATACTGCAGGGCAATCATTAAGTCAATGCACAAAACAGTAAAAACCCAAGTATAAATCACCTGACATGTTTACATTCTAAGCGGAATGGTTTTTTAAAAGTTAATTGTTAATTAACTATGGGGAAATGGCAGCTGCCTGCTTGGAAGCATACTTTGGATGACACCTAGTCCAAACTCCTGCTCAGTACTGGATCCCCAGTCTTTATTTTGTTACTTATTGCATTCGGGGGGAAAGATCTGAAAACTCACCTGTTCTCACTAGCTTTTTCCTAAAAGCATTTCTTTATTTGGATTCTGCTGCAATTGAGCTTGGTCACATTCTCAAGGGACTTTTGGCCAGGCATCCCTGGGGCATCTGTCTGTCTTATTAGATTCTACTTTCTTATCATTTTATTTGTGAATATAGTATACATCGGTGATTTTTATTGGAAGCCTATACTCCTAAACATAGCCTACAAATGTTTTAAATAAATATATGGTAACACAGCTGTGTTCATCAGTTGCTTCAAAATTGCGTGGTGTTTTGGTATTTTTTACCAAAGTTGTTGAGCTTTTCTTGCAGTTTTTGAGCTTTTTTTAAGGAAATTCACCAAAGTCTAGCATGTTGTAGCACATAAAATTGGATCCAGACCAAGAACAGAGCAGAGCAGGGATGAGGAACCCCATGCCCACCCTCCCCCCACCTGATATTAGGTGTAGGGGCAGGCAGAGATGTGAATTGCACATCCAATCAACAAGAAAACAGGAATAAACTCTGTGTCCATCAGCATTTGGCTGAAGAGTTCAATCCTGTCTGGTTCAGCAGTGCCTTTGTTTCCTGTGGGGAAGTCACTGGTGCAACCAGACCCTGCAAAATGCAGGATTGAACCTGCCACCCATCAGCTGATGGGCAGGGAGTTCGATCCTGCCAATGAATTCTTCAGGGGAACTTTCTGGTGCAGCAAAACCCTACAGAAAACAGTAGACCTGGCGAAATCATCTGATAGTGAGTTAATCATGGTAATTTCCCATGGATTTCAGTGGTGGGGGGGGGGGGGTTCTAAGTGTGACTTACTACACCTTGATTTCTGAGCAACAGTTATAGGCCATTTTGACTGTACCATAAAGCCTTATTTGTCCCCATAAATATTGCCACCTTCTTAACAATTGGCACCCAGCAGCTAATGATAAATACAGAATCAATACTTTATCCCATCTATCTTCATTTGGCCCACCCCGTATCCCCAGCAATGCTAGCGAAGGGGTAGGTATCAGCTCTTGTTTTGTTATTAAATCAGTTTCTACGAAGACATGGCTGAATGGACCCATGTGTGATGTTCACAAGTAAGAAGGGTGCATGAGTGTGGCTTTTCCCCTTGTACTCATTCAGGGAAAAGATCCTGTGTTAAACAGTACTAGGGATGTAGAGAAGAAAGAGAGTTTGCCTTGGCGGTGAAGAAGAGAGGCTGAAGCAAGAACCTGCTGATTTTGGAGCTGGGGGGGGGGGAGCAAACCACATGGCCCAGAAACTAATCTATAAATATATATCCCCTGGGGGTGGAATGTGACCTCATACTCTACTCATGCAACCACGTTCCCTGTGGGTGAAACATGGGGAAAGTAGCATTGTAACTGGTCCACAGGGAGTGTTGAAATATATCACACACTGTAAACACAAGGAAATGAGGGGTAAATAAGAGGGTAGAAGAACGATCGAGGGCTGAGGCCATGAAGGGATGCCTTGTAAAAAGAAAACCCTGGCCATGAGAGCAGCAACGCTGTTTTAGAAAAATGGCAAGGGCTGAAATATTGTGAGGTCAGGGCAGGGGCTGTAGCTGCCCATCCCCGCTGCCTGTAGGAAAATATTGGGCCACTTTTGTGGAATGTTCACCTTTTGGAATAGTAAATCTCTTGCACTTTGGGGTACCAAGATTAAAAAGGGGGGGGGGTGGATGCATTTTATTCAGTCACAATAAGGAAATATTTGGGCTGGACAGCATGTTTTATTGCATTACAATTTATGTTCCCTAAAATTCAGTTGTAGTGTTATATGTGCAACAGAAGAAACGATAAAAATATTCTTAGAAACCATGTAGCATCTAACACACCACAGAACAATTGCGACAACAGGCAAGAAAACCATTCAGTGGTCCTCCAAGACTGTCAGCAATTTTCAGGTGGTCCACGATGGGGAATGGAGTGGATGGGGCTTTCCAGGGTTTCAGGCAGGTGAATTCCTGACCCAACCTGGAGATACCAGGATTGAAACTGAGACTTTCCGTTTGCAAGGCAGCTGCTCTGCCACTAAGCTACCGTATGTTCCTTCCCCCATGTGTGCCTGCTACACACAGAAGGCTGATGAAGGAGATTTGTTCCCTGTTTTTCCAGAAGGCAAAGTACTGATGGGAAGAAATTCCAGGGAAGCGGGTTTCTGCTAAACATTAGGCAAAACATCCTAACACTAAGAGCTATTTGACAATGGAACAGAAACTGCCTGATTAATGAATTGATTATTACATTTATATTCCACGTACATTCCCCCCCCCCCCCATTTTATGCTCATAACAACCCTGGGAGGTAGGTTAGGCTGAGAGTAAGCAACTGGCCCAAGATCTGGCAGTTCCCTCACTGCGAGAAGCCAAGTTACAGGGAACCAGGCAGAGGGCCTTCTCGGTAGTGGCACCCTCCCACCAGATGTCAAAGAGAACAACAACCACCAGACTTTTAGAAGACATCTGAAGGCAGCCCTGTTTAGGGAAGCTTTTAATGTTTGATGTATTACAGTATTTTAATTTTTTTTGGAAGCTGCCCAGAGTGGCTAGGGAAGCCCAGCCAGATGGGCGGTGTATAAATAATAAATTATTATTATTATTATTATTATTATTATTATTATTATTATTAGCTACATGGCTGAGTGGCATATTGTGATCAGACCCCCATCTGGAACTCAGCTCCTCTGAGTTAGTTAGTGAAAGAAAGAATCTTCCAGCCCTGTGCTTCAACTTATTTATCTACACATGAATGAGCAATCAGGTGTGATTACATATTATTAGTAGGATATGTTGAACGATACTGACAGACCCAAGTTGATCTAGGGCGCTTCTAGGCTAAGTGGGGACTTGAACCCATGTCTCCGTGCTCTAAGTCCAACATTCAAGGTATTTCAATACACTGGCTAAAGCAGGGATGGGGGATCTGTGGCAACGAAGGTGTTGCTGGACTACAACTCCCATCATCCTGGACTGTTGACCATGCTGGCTGGGGCTAATGGCAGATGGAGTTGAAGAATATCTGGAGAGCTGCAGAATTCCCATCCCTGGGCTGAAGGCTTCCAGATATGAGAAGCATTGCGTCCAAAAGGGCCCTCATTCACTGAAATCATCAGACAACAGCATCCTGAACTATGAATCATTCCTAACCTTCTGTTTACGTTGCACTGCTGTTTGTTTTCCAGTGAGTGAATCCACAATGACTCCAGAATCTATTCCCTGTGTGGTAGCAGCCATTAAGACTCCAGCAATCTCTGCATCCACAGGGGAAGTTGGGATTATTTTTCCCAACCTTCATCACTTCTGCACATTGCCTCATCACAACACAGCCCGTGTCTCATTTCTAATTGCATTGCGCAAATCCCCTTTCCTTTGCCAGCCACCCTGGTGCCAAAATCCGAGATGAAGTCAAACTTGTTCTGCCCCACAAATAAATCCACAATGCAAAGAAGAGGTAGAAATAAAATGAAACCTTTTGTATTTTGGATATAAACCACACACTTTTGGCTGAGTTGGATAAGACCCCTCATTGCTCACAAGGTTATTTGTATGCAACATGAACAGGGATCAAATCAGGACTTCTCATTTTCACCAGCCCCTATGAAATTCTCCCATGATCCCCTATCAAATTTGCTTTAACCATTTTTGTTTTGAAGGGCGGGTCCAATACCTCTGTTCTGTCAACACCAAGCAGACATCAGCAGCGGGCTGTGCCACAGCGCTGGAGCTATGGTAGCTGCTCAAGGATGCTGTGCTGTGTGGCACCAGGCCTGAAAACAGGAGGAGGAAGAGCCCAACTGCTAGAACAAAGTTCCTGAGCCAAACAGAGCAGAATTGAAGTCAATATTTGGTGTGTGCTTTCCCAAGCCACTTAACTCCAAGGAAGTAGCAGCAGGTCCACATCACATGCTATTTTTGTATACCTGAGAAAGAGGAACAGAAGATTCTCATCTGCTCCATTTCGCTGCTACCCAAAAGCAGAGGCCTCACGTCTAAAAGTGGAAGTCTTTCGCACAAGGATGGGAAAGGCATACTTCTCAGTGCTTCCCAAACATACAACCATACCATCATCATTGCATTTATTTGTATGCAGCCTTTCCTCAAGAACTGTGTTTATTTATAACCAGCCTTTTTCTCACACCAGGACTCAAGGCAGCTTACAGAAATAAAAACGACATGGATAACATACAGAAAGCTAAAAACCATATACAGGATCATAGAATCTTAGAATTGTAGAGCTGGGAGAGGGACACTGAGGGTCACCTAGTCCAACAATGCAGTGATTTCAGCTAAAGCATCCATGACTGATGGCTACCCAACCGCTGCTTAAAACCCCCCAATAAAGGGGAGTCCCCACCTTCGGAGCGAGTCCAGCCCACTATCAAACAGCTCTTACAGTCAGAAAGTTATTTCTTGTGTTTAGTCAGAATCTCCTTTCTTGTAAGGTAATAGTAATTAAACTATATAAAAATTATAAAACCAAATCTATTAAAATACAGACAGTAAAAACAGCAAAGCACTATTCAAAGCACTTTCCTTAAAAAAAAGTTCCCAAAAGCTTTTCAGAATAAAACAGTCTTCACCTGCCAGCAGAAGGACAGCAAGGAAGAGCCAGTCTAGCCTCTCTAGGAAGCGAGTTCCAAAGTCTGGGAGCAGTTTAAAGAGCCTTACAACAATGCAGTGGTTCAGTTACACTATATTTCTCAATAGAAATATTTTGTAAAGCACAATTTCATAACAGTAGTAGTAGCAAAATAGTAGTAGCAGCAAAAAAGCAACAAAGAACACAGTGTGGAAAACAACATTTCAATATTGTAAATGTACCCTTCAATATTGTCAATGTAAACATTGCACTTCTGGCAGTAGCAGCAGCAAAAATAACAATTTTGAACAGTTTTACCCTGGTCCTAGATATTCTAGTAATGCAATTCATAGGATTAGCTTTGTCTTAGCAATATGAAAAGGTCAAATGAATACAAACTCCAACCAAACAAATGTACAGTAATAACATAAGAATCCTTGGTTTTAGCCTAGTTTTTGAAAGGTGAATTTTGTCCTGGATTTTGCCCCAAAGGGAAACCTCCTCCAGATACTCCAATCCTAGGGAAGAGAGAAAAATCCTATTCTTCGAGATCTAGCAACTTGATACTGCAACCAATCTGAAATTAGGCTGTTTTTGTGGGCCAAAGTCTCATTTGTTGCTTCAGTAAGTAGTCGATTAAGTGTGTCAGGTACATATGCCCTAAGCAAAGAGACACAAAACTGGAGGCGGGCTTTGGAAAGTGAAGCCAAAAGGTCAAGCAATGGAACAGATAAGGAGTAGGTGTGTCTTTCCACTATGTCCAATCGAACGAATGCATAAGCCAACCAGTAGGGGCGTGACCCACTTCTAACAAGCAGGCCATGGTGATAGGCATAACAAGAGCAATACAGTATAAGGAAGAAATAGTAGAAGTTATATGGCAATTGGAAAGGGGGGAGGCAAGCTGGAACAATTCAATTAGAGTTTGAATGTAGGCAAAATATGCAATGGCTCTTTACACCTTCAGAAATGCTGAGTCAATCAGCATCTAAGGTGGGAAACCATTGTCTGTATTCAGGCCCAAACGAAAGGAATTGAATTTCTTGAGAAGTTCTCACGCAGCAGCTTCTCACTGCAGCCTCCCTTTGAAGTTCCTTTGTTATGCTTTCAGGTGTTAACAGAGTTGACGAGTAGGAATGAAAAGCAAAGTGGGGTGCGCAGGAAAAAAAACCAAAAAACCCCAAACAGCAATTCAGGGGACGAGTCACTCAGATGCCCTTATAAACAAAAAAAGTTCCCTCGCTTTTCTTGGAAAACGCTTGGGAAATTAGCAGGAGGAAGGCATCGCGCGCGCGACCAGCGGGAACGCGCCGTATTGCGCCACCCGCTCCTCCCCGTCCAGCGCCCTGTGGTTAATTGAGCCATTCGCGAGGGCCACCTCTTTCCAACCGCGTGGCAGCAGATTAACATCCCCTCTGTATTTGCATAACAAAAGGCAGGTCAGGGCGAGGAATGCGCTCCCCACCGGGGCCCGGGAGTTAATAATAAACAATGCGCCTCGCAATATCTTGGCCGGTAGCCGGGAGCCATCCTCTGCGCCCCCTCACCCGCTCACGCTTCGCCAATCGCCAGGGGAGAGCAAAGGCTGCAAGGATCCTCTCCTCGCCCCCCCCCCCCCGCTTTCCACTCTCTCCCTCTGTCCTCGTGTTTTTTTGCACGCATTCACACGTTACGTGCGCGCACGCCATCGTGTGCAAGATGAACGCCGGCAAGGAGGGTTGTTAGGCGAGCCGGTTTGGAGAGGGAAGGAGGAGAGATGGACAGATGGAAGAAAGCAAGCAAGCAGGCAGGCAGGCAGCGCTTCCCCCCACCCGTCCTTTCCTCTTCCTGCCTTTGCATATGCTGCAAACTCCCGCCATTGTGTTGCAATCCCTCCTTCTTCGGAGATGAAACAAAAACAGGTAGGCGGGACCCTGCGATTCTTCACCTCGGCCCCCTCTTCGCCGCTTTGGAAAAAGCATCCAGGCTGGGGAGGGGGGAGAAGAGCCATTTGGGAGCGCTGGACCAATCAGGCGTAGGGGCGGGGACTTTAGCTCCGCCCCCCCTCCGGCTTCTCCCTCTCTGTGTGTGTATGTATATATATTAAAAAACGCTGAAGTTTAACCTACTTGCAAATACACACAGCGGCGCCTGCGAGGGTTCGGCTGGGAGCCGGAGAAAGAGGAGGCGGAGGAGCAGCAGCAGCAGCAGCCGCCGCCGCCGGAGGGACCCGCCGCTTGGAATTGATGCGGCCGGGCTGGGGGTGCCTTTGCAAGCGCGGCGGGCAGGCTGGCCAGCTCGCTCGTGGGAATAGCAGCCGCGTGTAAGGAAGGAAAGAAAGAGGAGCCGCCGCTTTCCTCCTTCTGCCGAGGTGACTTTTCCAGCCGGGCCATTTGCGAGTTTGCAGCCTTCCCTTCGGATCGCCGCCTTTGGGGTATGTAGCCGAGGAGGGAGCCGAACAAACCACGGCGGGGAAAGGAGGGTGACATTGGGCGTCGAGAGGCTCCGCAGAAACGGCCGCGATCTGAAAACTATTATTATTATTTATTTTTGCATTGCCTGCCGTTCGTCCGGGTGACCAGGAAAACGGGTTTTTTTCCTTCTCCTTTCCAGCCTCAGCACCACCCCGAGCCCTCATTTGCGCGGAGCGCTCCTTCGGCGGCATTGTCTTTTGCTCGGGAGCAGGCAGGGAAGGGTTAAACTTCTGTGTTCAAAGTGCTGATCTTTGTGCTGGCGGAATGTGCCGGGGCGGGAGCTGCCTGGAGCCGGCAAAGGGGAGGAGGAGGAGGAGGGAGAGAAAAAGAGAGGGAAGCGGGGAGGGGGGTTGGCCATGGGAAGCGGGTTAGGGAACGGGCGCGCTGCTCCTTGCATTCTGCGAGGCGCATTACCAGCGCCGGGTTCTGCGATCCGACGGCGTGGGGGAGGTTGCAACAGACTTCTTATTTCCATGCACAAGGTCGCCTTCGTTTATCCGGATGTAAAACCCATTGCATAAATGCTCTGTTCGCTGCCAGCGGCCTGCTTTCGTATTTGCAAGCTGCTTAAGGTGTCCCGGGGTTGGGCAGGAATGACAAATCGGTGACTTAGGGAGGGTGGCGAGGTAACCAACCTCGATTTCATTGCCTACTGAGCTTGCAGCGTCCTTAAGCGGATCTTCATCCTCCCGGGCGGTAGGGGGCAGCATTGTCGTCCCCCTGTCGCTCCTCTAGGGGGCGCCGTGGAGCCTCGGCTTGGGTTAAGAGGGCCACCAGCTTAGATCTGTTTTTAAAAGGGGGTTGGATGAGTGCAAGTCTGTTAAGATAGGGCAATGCATCCTGATATCAGATCCTGTTGGCTGAGTATATGTCAGCTGGGAAGTAAAGGGGGGGGCCATCGGTGGAGGTACTTGTTTCTACATACTTGGAGAACAGAATTTTAAAACCTCAGCCTAAGAGTTGTGGATTGAAAGGGGAAGGGGTGTATGCTGTGAGCTTAAGCACCCATTATTGCACTTTCAAGAACCATGATACATACAAAAGGATTTAGGTTGACAGCCCAAACTTTGTCCCTGAAGCACTAGATAGCCTTGCGGGGGAAAAGCCATGGGAAGAAGACTTCCCCCCCCCTCCCCGCACACACACTTTTTTCCCTTTTCCTCCCCCTGGGAGGCCTAGGCAGAACTACATAACCTTTGCTCCAGGGTGACACTGGTGCCCATGTCGGGACTATTTGTTGGGTGGCGACCGTACGCTGCAACATCATGTTGCAGTTCCCCACTCCGGCCCATATGGAACCTCCACGTTCAGAGGCAACTATCTCGGAATTGCCAGTTCCTTGGGAGCAGCAGCAACAAGCAGAGGGTTGTGTTAAACAGGCTGTGTTTAACAGCCTTTTGGAGGCATTTGGTTGGCTGTTGTGACAAGTGGGCTGTTGCATTTGTCCTGGCCCAGGAAGGGCTTTGTGGTCTCTTGTGTCCTTGGATGTGTGTCCCCTTCTCAGCTGGCCATGGCTGTTGGACAGTTCTGCCTTAGTGGACACTATAGCTGCCTCCCATTATAAACTTTTCCTCCACCCCCAAAGCCTCTCTACCACATGACCTGTTAGGGAAGGGGGAGTCCCTGCCATCTGCCACTGTAGATAAGAGAGAGGTTGTAATTCTATATGTGGATGCACGCACACACAAAGCACGGTTTCCTTCAGTGCATTGGCTCTAGGCCGTTGCCCTAGCCATGATGGGCACAACCTGGGTCCAGCCGGATGTTGCCACACTTAATGCTCCCATCGCCCTAGACATTGGGCCATACTGACTGAGGCTGATTAGAATTGGGGGGCAAGAATACAGGGAGGGCCACACATTTTCCACCCTGGCTTTAGAACAGTGTTTCCCAAACTTGAGTCTCCATCTGATTTTGGACTACAACTCCCATCATCCCGAGCTAGTAAGACCAGTGATCATGGATGATGGGAATTGTAGTTCGGGGGGAAACGGCTAGCGACCCAAGTTTAGGAAACACTGTTTTAGAGAAACAATGAGCAGCTAGCTGTTAACTCGCAAACCAGGTTTGCCTCTCCGCTGAGTTCTTGGCCTAGCCTACCTTGCAAGGTGGTTGAGAGGATGAATGGTGCAGAAGCCGTGTGTGTGTCACTATGAAACACCTTGTCGAAAAGATGTATACAAAATATAACTTCTGGAGCAGGGGAAGGGGGCACTTGGGAGCCCCATACCCTCTAGAATGGGGCAGCCCAACTTTTCACACCAAGTGGCTGCAAGAGTAAGGTGCGAGGCTCTGGCAGGGTCCCTCCTTCCCAAATGTGGGAAAGTGCTAAGGAGGCTTTGGAAAGGAGGCGGGAATACTGTGGGACTCTGTCAGAGCCTCCCACCGCCTTCCCAAAGCCCACTTCCTTGCTTACCAGCTTTGGGAAGGAGGCACGAAGGCTGGGGGCTGCCAAAAAAGGCCTTGACCACCCCGCTGTAGACTCATGTGTTGCTATCCCAGGAGCAGGCTAGCATATGTCATGGCAGCAGTGTTAGAAACTCGGGTATATAAGCTAGGTGCCAAATGGCCCCATAAACCATAGTTACAGTCGCCAAAACAGAATGTCTAGCTGCCATTTTTGAGGAGGCGGCTCTAAAGCCTTAATTTTCAAATGATGGGGCTGACTGCGATTGATTCTCAGTTGAACATCTGGCTAGTTCAGAGGACAACCTTGAGCTAGGTTAATAAGTTGGAGAACTTGAAGAAGAAAAGTCACTTGATCCAGGGACAGTCCACATATATATCGGCCTATTCTGACCTCTTTTTCTTAACGGTGACTGCTGCTGCTGCTCAGGCTGCACAGAAAAAGTGTTTGGGGTTCCTGAAATTCATTCCAGCTGGGCAGGTTTAAAAGATAACAGCTGAGAAAATCCTACAGGATGTGGTGTTAGCGTGTGATCCAATGATCCCTGGGCACACACCTTTCCAGGTGGCAGAGATATCAGGCTCTGCCCTGGCTCCAAGCATCTTGGTTGCAAGCGGATGTTGGCCAGGGTGCAAAATGTGCCTTGCTAATTTCAAACTTCATGGTTTTTTGGGGGGGCGGGACCCTGTGCTGCCTTGTATGTGACCCTCCTCCTTTTGTCTTCCAGTGCCCATCTTGCGATGGCTGACCACATGATGATGTCGATGAGCCACGGGGTGAACGGGATGCAGGGCTACCGGATAGGCATGAACGGGATGCAAGGCCCTCCTCCTCAGCAGCAGCACGTGCTAAGGACGCTCCCCACCAATCACCAGATGATGCAGTACGGAGGCCCTGCCCTGGACGGAGGCATGAGGCAGAGGCCCAGCATCAATGGACAGATGGGGCACCACCAGGTCCCAGGCGCCATGATGTTCAGCAATCCGAGCCAGCAGCAGCAGCAACAACAACAACAACACCAGCAGCAGCAACAACAGCAGCAGCAGCAGCAACAGCAACAATACTTGGGACCGGTGGGCACTCAGCAGCTCATGGCTAGCATGCACTTGCAGAAACTGAACACGCAATACCAGGGCCACCCCCTCATGGGCATGAGCAACGGGCCCATTGGGGCAGGGGTGCCGCAATACAGGATGGGGCCCGGGCAACACCTGGGGATGCAGCACCTGCCCTCTCCGGCCCTGACCTTGAACGTTATGGACACGGATCCCATCGACGAAGAGGTCTTGACGTCTCTGGTCATGGAGCTCGGCTTGGACCGGGTTCAGGAGCTGCCCGAACTCTTTCTGGGACAGAACGAGTTTGACTTCATCTCGGACTTTGTCAGCAAACAGCAGACCAGCGCCATCAGCTGTTGAGGTGGCTCTGCTGTGGGCGCTTCTGTTTGTGGCTTGATCATCACCACCACACACCCCTACTTCCTGATCTCCCCCCTGCACAGATCTACAGGCTTTCCCAGGTTGCCCTTGCCCTCACCTCCTGGAAATAACAATGGACAATCATTTGGAGGCTTCCCTCCCCCCCCAACCCTCTTTTTTGCTTTGCACTGTTGTGCTCCTCTTGTGTAGGGGGAGGGGGGAGGAATCGGAAAGGTGTCTGTGTTGTTGTTTTTTGCAGACGAGACGGCGCAGAGATGGAGTCGTGTACTCGGGTTGTGCCTATGGCAGCTACAGAATTTCAAGAAAAACAAAATGGCCTTTTTTTTTCACCTGCATGGCCTTCTCTCTCCCCCCACCCTGCAAAAAACAAAAAAAACAACTACCGTCTTGAGTTTGGGCCACAAAGGGGGGCAAGTTGCTGAGAATCCACTCCGCTGTTGGCTTTGCCAAGAAAGTCTAGCAAGCCCCTCTACATTCAGTGTCTGGTTTTTATTTTTAAGCCATTTTTTTCACTGAAAGAGTGGGCAGGAGGTAAAAAAAAAGTAAATGGCTTGCTCTTCCTTGTAAGCCTCAATCTCTTTATTGCTCCTCAGTACTGTGGAATTAGCAACCAGTCTCTCTCCTTGACTTGAAGAGATCAGTGCCCTCAGGTTGTGTTTTGTTCTGTGTTCTTTTTTACTTCCATCGGGTTTTTGTTTTGTTTTTAAAGCAAAACTTCAGCGGATGACATTTTGGGGTTCGGTGCAGGGGAGAGTGGGATTAACCAATCGGTTATAAGATCCTTTGACTTCCTTTTGCGGCTACTACAAACACGGGCTTTTAAGATGCCATCGGAGCTCTTCTTTCTCTGCCTCTGAAACCAAATAAAATCCTTGTAATTGTGTATATTACTGATTCTTTTTTTAAAAAAAAAATCTTATTTATCACTTGTGTGTTTCTAGTCCGTATTTATTTGGAAGGACTCGGATTTATTTGCCTTCTGAGATTATTGGGAAGGGCTAACGATAAAGGCTGGGGAATTCATGCCCCTCCACATTTCCATGGGGTTTTTGTTCTGCTATCAGTAACTGAGAGCAAGGCTGAAAAAAAACAAAAACCAGCACCCTATCTATCTCCCTCCTGGGGCTCAAATGTAAATTCTTAGTTCTTAATTGTGTTTCTCAGAAAAGAGGAAAATAAGTTTGCGGCTGAGCAGCTTGTTTCCTTTCTCGGTCTCGTTTCCAAAGGCTTTTGGAAAGTTTGCTGCTCAGGTTGGCAGGCCTCTGGAGCTTCTACTGTCCCCTCTTGTCGCAAGCACACGGTAGCACATCATTGTTGATCGATGAAGTGAGAATGTACAGGTGATTTTTTTTTTCCAAAATAAAAGCTGAAACCTCAACACTGAACCTGTTTTGTTTGGGTCGTGCCTCTTGCTTTTTAAACCTCCCTGTTTAGAAAATGCAGCGTGGGTCCTGGAAGTGGTTGAAAGTCTCTGGGTTTCCTGTCTTTTTTTTCTAAAAAGTGACTTGGGTGAGCTTATGTCTCTCTTGGACAACCCTAAGTAGTCCCGTTTTCTCTACGAAACCACAGCACATGTGCAAAGCTAAGCGAGAGTTTCTTGCTTGTCTGGAAACAAGAGGAGGGACTGTTTGCTCAGCACCTCACTTGCATGCAGAAAATCCTAGGTTCAGTTACGGCAGATCCCATTAAAGAAGGATCTCCAAGGAGCAGGTGCTGGGAAGAACCTCTGCCTGCTGGCCTGGAGAGCTGCTGCCAGTCCGTGTACACAATGCTGGGCTCAGTGGACTAGTGCCCTGGCTTTGTATAAGGCAGCTTCCAATACATTCAATGACTTCACATGAGTTGCAGGGGGGGGGGAGGGTTGTATTAAAGATGCCTTTTGAAATTACCTTTATACCTCCCACTGTCAGCTTCAAATACATGGTCTTCTATATAGAACTGGCAGGGTAGTCTCTCTGATCTAAATAAGATGAGTCAACAACATTTTGGCGTTTGCGGCCGGACTAAATTTAGGTTTTGTTGGTGTGCCTCGAGTAAAAAGGAAACGGAGATAAACTAGCAGTTAACTGCATTTCTGCCTGGTTTGCCAATGTACACAACTAGTAACTCAATCCAGCGCCGGTTCTTTATTCCTACTGTTGTACCACCTGCCCCCCCAAAAAACCCCACCTATCGTAATTGTTGATTAAATTTAGCATTTCCGTTTCTTCCTGTGAAAATGGTTTAGTGAGGAGTTGACTTGCTTACCTCTGCAGGTTTGCTGAGTCCTGTGTGTCTGTATGCCTTGGATTACAAAGCCCTTGTTAACTGGCTGCCTTAATATTTTGTGGTGAAGAGCGTCCGGAGAAGCAGATGGGGCAGAGATGTAGAATTCAGGGCAGAGCGAAACAGGGTAGATTTTAGGTTGTTCACATTAAACAGCAAATTAAAAATTTCTCCTGACATGTCTGTACCTCTGTCTGTGCTGCCATTTTGCCATGCTTGTAAAGTCTGATCTTACTGCAACTTCTCAAAAACTGGACACCCCATGTGTCTCTTATGCAAAGTCTAGTGGTGACCTCTGATGAAGTATTTTCCTAGGAGCATAGTTTTAATTCCATTTATATCCCTCCTTCCCTCTGAGGTGCTTAAGGTAGCGCTCTGCCCCTCTCCACATTATCCTCACAAAAACTCAAGATTTTGGATTCCCCCCCTCCTGTGGGCCAGCACTATATTTTGTGTGTGTGAAATGTATTTATTTTATTCCTGAAAACCTCCAAGTGGTTGCATAAAATAACCAATGAAAGCAGATGTTAAAAAGCCTAGCATTTATTAAAATAAAAACAGCTGTGTTAAAAAGATGAAGCAACATATGAAAACGAACACAGCTTCTAATGTGTAGTTCAAAACTGCTGATTTTACGCAGCGTACCTGTGATTAAACAATACAATTTTGTGTTGCTTTAAAAGTGGATAGATCTGCAGTCAAGCAGGAGATAAAACAGTTTTCCCGGAAGTTCCAGTAAAAAAAGCTATTGGCCCCTGATATTGGCCAGTGTTATGTAGCGTTTCCGTGTGCTGCTCTGGTTCGCCAGAAGCGGCTTAGTCATGCTGGCCACATGACCCGGAAGCTGTTCGCCGGCTCCCTTGGCCAATAAAGCAAAATGAGCACCGCAACCCCAGAGTCAGCCACAACTGGACCTAACTATGAGGGGTACCTTTACCTTTATGTAGTGGTTAGAATGTCAGGCTAGGACCTGGGAGACCAGTGTTCAAATTCCGACTTCGCCTTGGAAGCTCACAGGGTGACTTTGGGTCAGTCATTGCCTCCCAGTCTAACCTACCTCACAAGGTTGTTGTGGGGATTAAATGAGGGGGGTGAAAACGATGTACACCACCTTGAGCTCCTTAGAGGAAAAGGTGGGGTAATAAAATTATTTCTATTATTATTATTATTTGTAACCAGCCCATCTCCTGGGTTGTCCCAGCCACTCTGGGCAGCTTCCAACACACATAAAAGCTTAATAAAACGTCAAATATTAAAAACTTGGTGATTCAAGGCTGCTTTCAGATGTATTCTAAAAGTTGTGTGGTTCTTTATCTCCTTGACATCTGATGGGAGGGCGTTCCACAGGGAGGGTGCCACTACCAAGAAGGCATTCTGCCTAATCGCATATAAATGCAATCAATAATTATTGTTCAGATACAGTTACCCTATTACATGCTTGCACTGGAGCTGTAAAACAACAGCTTGGTCTATGACTGAAGCAAATTTCTCCAACCTGATGCCGCCCAAAACTTCTGGAGGGCGAAGAATGGTCTGCAGGAATGTGATGTGAAGTTCTTGAAAGTAAGCAGCTCTGGGACGGCTAGGGGTTTGGATAGGAGGCAACAAAGAAATAATTCTTGGTTCCTAGATGTAAAGTATTACGTGACCCTGTGTACAGGGAACAGCAAAAAGTGTAAATGGGATGTCAAGAAGAAGTAGCAAGGGTCTGTGGTAATAAGCAGCTGGACCTCTTAATACCTACAGACAAAGAACACCTGAAAGAGGAATTGCAAAACAACCACCACAAAGGATATATTCACATTTTCAGGAAATCGACAGTTGTTGCAGAGGAGATACTGTGTGTTTTTGTTTGTGTGTGTATGAGAGAGAGAAAGAGAGGGTTACATACTCTTCAGGTTACATAAGCTTCAGGTTACAGACTCCGCTAACCCAGAAATAGTGCTTCAGATTAAGAACTTTGCTTCAGGATGAGAACAGAAATCGTGCTCTGGTGGTGTGGCGGCAGCAGGAGGCCCCATTAGCTAAAGTGGTGCTTCAGGTTAAGAACAGTTTCAGGTTAAGAACGGACCTCCAGAACGAATTAAGTACTTAACCCGAGGTACCACAGTAACTTCCAACTTTTGTCATATTTTACTTTGATATATACGACATCTTCCCTCTGTCAGATGAGACCATTTCTCTATCTAGCCCACTCCAGGATTTCAGGGAGAGAGAAAGGTGTTCCAAATGGCTTGCACAACTGATTCTTTAAACAAAAAAATAAAACCCAGTTCTGGCACCTCTCAGGTGGGCGCCATTCCAAGAGAACGAGGGAGGCATTCATGGTGAGTTCCAGAGCACCTATTTTTCTAGAAAAATAGCACTGCTTGTAACTTTAGAACTCGTGGATTTCCGATGAAGCTGAACGTGGAAACGTTCAGGGCAGATTTTACAAAGTAGTCACACAGCACATACCGTCAGTGGCGTAGCGTGGGGGGTGCAGGGGGGGCCGGCAGCACCGGGCGCAACATCTGGGGGTTAGGTTTAGGGGGCGCAAATCCACGGGTTAGGGGGCGCAAATTACTTGCCCCGGGTGCTGACAACCCACGCTACGCCACTGCATACCGTAGTTATAGACTATGGAATTGGCTTCCACGGGAGGCAGCAATGGCTGCCAATTGGGTTGCCTTTAAAAGAGGATTCGACAAATTTTGGGGGGATATGGCTATCCATGGCTTCTAGCTATGATGGCTGTGCTCTGCCTCCATGGTTGGGGTCTGTATGCTTCCAAATGCTAGGAGCTAGAAACCACAGGAAGGGAGGGTGCTTTTGCTCATGGGTCCTGCTTGGGGGGCTTCTCATAAGCACCTGGAGACCCATTGTGAGACTAGATGGGCCATCGGCCTGATTCCGCAAGGCTCTTCTGTACTCAGATGGAGCGATGATGACCTGACTTGCTAGAAGGCAGTTTCCGATGTTGTGTCTTGGCATGTTTTAAGAAGCCATAGCATCACAGAACAGATGCCAGCGCTGAATCCTGGCTTATTAACACCCCTGGCAGAGCTGTGAACAAATGTTATGACTCCCGAGCTGCCGCCTCCTTTCAATTGCATCATGGGTCGTTCTGAGCCCGGTCACCTTCTCTCAGCGGCTGACTAGCGGTCAACATACACAAACCCCCAGCCTGCTGCGCAACAACAGGAAACGCTCATGACAAAGGGCCACTTCATGCGCTTCTTGGCCTGGAACAATTGTTCATTGATGGGATTATTCTCTGCTCCTCTCACATGAAGAGACCACTTCTCCAAACAGCATTTGGCTTGCTCTAGTTATCGCCAGGTATGTGAACTGGAGCTTCTCTCCAGCTCTTAACAGCTTGCTCTCAGCTTGTTGCCATGATCTCTGTGACTGGGCGCACAGCACACATTTAAAGCACATGACTTCCCCAAAGAATCTGGGGAACTAGAGTGACTTAAGGGTGCTGGGAACTATAGCTTTGTGAAGGGGAAAGTACAGTTCTCAGGATTATTGGGGAGAAGCCTTATGCTATAACTTGTTTTAATTTTTATTATGTATTTTGTGGTTTTATATCTTGATTTCATTAAGTGAACCGCCCTGAGACTCCTGGGTATAGGGCGGTATATTATTATTATTATTATTATTATTATTATTATTATTATTATTATTAACAACAGTGCTTTTTCTGGGGGGATGCAGGGGGACGCATACCCCTAAACATTTTGTGAATCTAAGTTTGGCCTCACTGAGGGGCAGTATTTCAATATGAGTAGGAAAATGAGAGTACCCCTGAACATTTTTTTAGAAAAAAGCACTAATAATAATAATAATAATTTTAAAAGTCATGATATCAATGTATGGTATGTACGCAACTTGTATCCCACTTCTTCCACTGACATTCCTCCCAAATGTCTGCAGAGATGAAACACATCCCCTGCCCCCCAGTTTAACATAGTTTAACAGCAACAGCAGCTTAACAGTTTAACCGCAACAGCTCATCATATGCTGAGGAAATAGGTAGATTAATTCCTCCTCTTGTCTGGATCTAGGCTAGTCCTGCGACAGACTATCAGGGTCCAAGAAGAGGCTTCTACGAAGGTGTGAAACCCACGTTCTTTGCCAGTGGGGAGATTCGAGAACTGAAGCAAATCAGAACAGGGCAGGATTTCAGCAATCCGACTTGTGCGTTTGAGTGGCGGATCACAATACGGCACATGCAAAAGGTCCCAGGTTCAGTCCCTGCCTAGCATCTCCAGTTCAAAGGACCAGGCAGCAAATGATGGAGGCAGTCAGAGCAGACGATGTTGGCCAAGACTGACAGCCTGATATGGCAGGGGCGAAACTAGGCTTTATTTCATCTCGGTGAAAGACCCAGTTTGGCACACCCCATGTACATTTGTGTTCACACACAGGGTGGGAGCCTCAATGGCGCCCCTCTGGAGGCTTCACCCCGGGCAAAAAATGTGGCTACCGCTCAGGATATGACATAAGGGGAGGCAGGTATGACCCTGTGTATTTATTCTGAGAACAACAGGAGAGGGCTATATATTACTTCCTGGAAGCCTCTCGCTGGTACTTGAGTGAAACATGAAAATGAGCAACATGGACCTTTTGCCTCTTACAGGGTTCTTAAGTCATGCTATCCCAATTTCTTCCCTGATCTCCAAGAGCCAGCAAAGCCGAACATCTCCAGAGAACTCTTAATGCCAATCCACAGGGGACAGAAAAAAGAGCTTCCACCCTATTGAAAAATAAATCCAAAGGGCTGGGGTTCTATCCGCTCTGCAAGATTGCACAATTTTATATTATTTTTACACTGTGTACAGCCTGTGCACACTGCCAGCCTGTTCTTGTGCCCTGTTTTCTTTTGCTTTCTTCCTTTTGCTCCAAGGCTCATGTGTGGCACATGTGTGCACATGCATGCACACACCTAGATGCATGTGCATATTGACACACAGTGCCTGGAGTAAACAGAATAATTGGACTGCCAGGAATTAACTTGCTTGTCATACCACTAAACATTTTTTTTAAGTCTCGTGAGTTGCATAATTAGCATTAGACATTGGGTGTTGTTGTTTTAAGTCTATGCTGCCATCTTGGGGCATGCTTCCTTTTGTTTTGTTGCTAGAGCTTCGATGTGCTGCCTCAGCACACAAAGCCCTTCAAGTCCTTAAGATGCTACAAGGCTTTTTGTTAATTTTGCTGCAACAGACCATCATAGCTACACTTTTGGAAATTGGAAATTGTCATTCTACTCAGATCCATGCATAATCTTCTGACAGCAGGACAGGGATGCAGAGGAAGGAGACTGAGAGTATGGCCGTAATATTCATAATAATGATAAATTAAACTATTTATTCATATTTATATCCCGTGTTTTCTCCAAGGAGCTGAAAGTAGCACCCATAGTTTTCCCCGCCCTATTTTCACTTCACAACAACCCTGCAAGGGAGGTGTCTGGCCCAAAGTTACTAACAAGCTTCCTGGCTGAGTGGGGATTTGAACAAGCGTCTCCCACATCCTAGTCCAGCACTCTGGCAGCGTGGTGTAGTGGTCAAGAACGGTGGACTCGTAATCTGGTGAACCGGGTTCGCTTCCCCGCTCCTCCACATGCAGCTGCTGGGTGACCTTGGGCTAGTCACACTTCTCTGAAGTCTCTCAGCCTCACTCACCTCACAGAGTGTTTGTTGTGGGGGAGGAAGGGAAAAGGAGATTGTTAGCCGCTTTGAGACTTCTTAAGGGGAGTGAAGGGATGCGGGTGGTGCTATGGGTTAAACCACAGAGCCTAGTGCTTGCCGATCAGAAGGTCGGTGGTTCGAATCCCCGCAACGAGGTGAGCTCCCGTTGCTCGGTCCCTGCTCCTGCCAACCTAGCAGTTTGAAAGCACGTCAAAGTGCAAGTAGATAAATAGGTACCGCTCCGGCAGGAAGGTAAACGGCGTTTCCGTGCACTGCTCTGGTTTGCCAGAAACGGCTTAGTCATGCTGGCCACATGACCCAGAAGCTGTATGCCAGCTCCCTCGGCCAATAAAGCGAGATGAGCACCGCAACCCCAGAGTCGGTCACGACTGGACCTAATGGTCAGGGGTCCCTTTATCTTTACCTTTAAGGGGAGTGAAAGGTGGGATATCAAGTCCAAACTCCTCCTGCTCCTCCTTCTCCTCTTCTTCTTCTTCTTCTTTCCCACTCAGTAACTCTCAAAGCGGTTTACAGACAATACAGCACAGAAATAAAACAGAAAGTGCAAATCAACACGTCAATGAAAGTGCTTAACATCCGTAATAAAACAAGAACTGATTACTATACAAATTGAACAGGGGATCAGCAGGGATACAGCTGGTTCCTGAATAGGGTAGCAAGGTTCTGAATTAACAATGGAACTGGGCAATTTGTTTAGATAGTCACTAAAGGAGCTACACTGATTGTCAGCTATGTTTCAGGCAAGAGCCATCAAAGTGCATTAGGTTCACTCAAGCTGGGGTTTAACAAGCTGCAAAGTGGCAAGCCCTGAAATCATTCCTAAACTAGGAAACGCAGGGCGATAATAGGAACTGCATTGCCAAAAACAACTGTCTGTAGGTTAACCAGCCTTCATCTCCATGATTCTATATTTGATACCTTAGAATTCTTATGACACAAGCCATGGCTGCACAACCCTAGGCAGCGCTCAAATACACAACGCTGCTATTGTTATTGTTGTTTTGTATTTTTTGTATAAGCACAGGCTTCAGCAGTGGGCACAAAACTTAGCATGAGGAGAATGCTGTTTTTAATTTGTTTGCTTTTAAAAAGCAAGCTCCTAGCCCCTTCTGCTTGGAAATGCGTGACTAATATCTGGTGAGGTTTCAGAACCAGAAAGAGGACTTCCAGAGACCAGGGGATACTCCTCTTGAGCTCCTTACCCCTCCCTATGATGAACGTATTAGGCAAAGTAATAAGATATATGCACTTTGGAGTCATTTGCATTTTTAATAGGTGACCCAGATTTCAGATTTCCTTGGTCCTTTGGAACAGAATCTTGACAGCTTTAGCTAGAAAGTAGGTCTGCGGTCTTCACAGTACATTTGAGCAATGGAAGTTGTTCCATAGGGCCAAGGGGCCATTGTCCCAAAAGCCATGGCCTGCCTTCAGTCAGCCTTTACCCACCTGCCTGCCTTAGAACCAGTCCATGGGGTTTGACCTGGCTGCCACCTTCCCCCTCCGTAGACTCAGCCTTGCCTTTGTAGAACACAGCAGGGAAGAGGATGGGGTCGAAATTAGAATTTGTTGCCTCTGCCTGCAATTGGCTCTGGCTCCCCCTGCGGTTGGACTCCTTGCTTTCTGCCCTTCCAGTTCCAATGGGCACCATCTACCACTGCAGTCGAGTAATGTGCCAGAGTAAGAATGGGGCAGCAGAGTGCAAGCAGTGTTTTTCAGAGACAATTGGTTCAAGTGCCATACTAAAGCTCAGCTCCTTCCCATGCAGCTATGCTATGTTGTTGTTCAGGATGACATGAAAGGGGAGGGAAATGACTCTAGTTAAAGGTACGCACTGCTAAGCTCCATGCCCTCAGATGCTTGTCGGTCAAACCACATCTTCTGCTGCCACTGCCAAGTGAAGTGAGACAGGGGCCTCCCAAGGAGAGAGCCTTTTTGGTAGTGGCACCCTAGCTGCAGAAAAGACTCCTCAGAAAGGTTCATCTGATGACTCTGCAGTGGTTTCAATTTGAGGCAAAGACCCAGGCTTTTAAACTTTGTAGGAAACTCTGTTGTTTGTAGGAAACTTCGTTTGTTGTTCCCCTAACCCAAGTTGTAAACTGTGTATAGTACTGTCCTTGCTGCAACAAAGCTTTACACACTCTCATACAGTTGTATTTTATTGTTTATTGTTAATTTTAATTATTGTATCTTATATTGTCAATATTTTCTTTTCCCTCCTTCCCTTCCTTTTTATGGAAGCCATCCAGGGAATATTTACTGATGGGTGACTATACAAATTTAATTAACGTATAACAAAATAAACGAACATATGTCGATACAGCTGCGTGCTGAGCGGCTTACAGAATGGAAGTGGTATGGTCCCCTACTTGAATGTCCTGCAATCTCTGTAAGGGGAACAGGCAGCATTCTTGGGTGGTTGCTTTAAAAAGTGCTGGGAGCCACCATATTTATTCCCCACAATGCCCTGGGGCAGGGACAGGGACCTATTTCATTCCCTTTTCATCAGATATTAAGGTTCTTCTGGAGAAGCTTCTGAGAGCAGCATCCTGGTGGTGGGTGGGGCTGCAGGCAAAAATAGGAGGAACAATGCATGACTGTTATACAGTGGTACCTCGGGTTAAGTACTTAATTCGTTCCAGAGGTCTGTTCTTAACCTGAAACTGTTCTTAACCTGAAGCACCACTTTAGCTAATGGGGCCTCCTGCTGCTGCCACGCCGCTGGAGCAAGATGTCTGTTCTTATCCTGAAGTAAAGTTCTTAACCTGAAGCATTATTTCTGGGTTAGCGGAGTCTGTAACCTGAAGTGTATGTAACCCGAGGGACCACTGTACTATTTCTGGGTTAGCGGAGTCTGTAACCTGAAGCGTATGTAACCTGAAGTGTATGTAACCCGAGGTACCACTGTACCTTTGTTATGGTAGGCTACTTTCTCTGCCATGGGTGTAGCCAGGATTTATGTTCTGGGGGGGGGGGGGAGGACACCCACCTGCCATCATCCTCTGTTTGGACCTGTCCAGCAGATTCAGAATGAAATGTCTCAAAAACAGTTGTTTTAAATCACTTTCTTTTGACCCCAAATGCTGGAGGCTACAACAGGTCAGGAAAGGCTACATATAGGATATCTCCCCCATAAAGTACCTATACAAGAGGATAGGATAGCTGTGCATAACTGGACTACTCAAACCCCACACGCCACCTTCTTCATCCCACAAAGTTGGCTTGGTTTTGTTTTGATGCCACTACTGCAAAACGGAGGAAAATGCATTTCAAAACATAGAAATGTTGTGAATGGTTCTCCGTTGGGTTGCCTCACAGGCAAGCCAGCAAGGAAAAACCAACAGCTCTTCATTTCCTGTCTCTGTTGCAAAATCCAAGCGGAGTTGCAAGCCGTTAAATCGAGGCCAAAACAGCTTGTCGGTATCCATAAGAGCATAGGGAGAGCTTGCTGGATCAGTGTCCTGCTTTCCCAGTGGCCCAGCAGATCACTGTGGGAAACTTGTGATCAGGTTTCGTGCAGAAGAGCACTCTCCCCTCTTGCAGTTTCCTGCAAGTGATATTCAGAAGCACTGCTACCTCCAACTGTGGAGGGCAGAGCGTAGCCACTGCAGCTAGCAACCTTCAAGAGACCTCACTTCCATCTATTTTGAAGCATCCAAGATGGTGGCCATCACTGCCTCCTATGGGAGCAAGGTCCATTGTTTTAACTATGCCATACCCTCCGATGAAAATAGGGACGTCCTATTCCATAATGATAGGGACACGGGTGGCGCTGTGGGTTAAAGCCTCAGCACCTAGGACTTGCCGATCGAAAGGTCAGCGGTTCGAATCCCCGCGGCGGGGTGCGCTCCCGCTGTTCGGTCCCAGCGCCTGCCAACCTAGCAGTTCGAAAGCACCTTCGGGTGCAAGTAGATAAATAGGGACCGCTTACCAGCGGGAAGGTAAACGGCGTTCCGTGTGCTGCGCTGGCTCGCCAGATGCAGCTTGTCACGCTGGCCATGTGACCCGGAAGTGTCTTCGGACAGCGCTGGCCCCCGGCCTCTTAAGTGAGATGGGCGCACAACCCTAGAGTCTGGCAAGACTGGCCCGAACAGGCAGGGGTACCTTTACCTTTACCTATTCCATAATGATAATTTTACTATTTGTACCCCACACATCTTACTGGGTTGCCGCAGCCACTCTGGGCAGCTTATAAAAACATAATAAAGCATTAGACATTTTTATTTTTTAAAAAAACCTTCCCTATACAGGTTTGCCTTCAGATGGTTCAGGGGTTAGATAACTTCATACCCTCCAACATTTCTCCAATGAAAACTGGGACATCCTAAGGAAAAGTGGGAACAAATCCAGAAACCGCAACAGCATCTCTAAATCAGGGACGTCCCTGGAAAATAGGGACACTTGGAGGGTCTGCTATGCTCTGTGTGAAAAAGTACCATATTTTTCGCTCTATAAGACGCACCGGACCACAAGACGCACCTAGTTTTTGGAGGAGGAAAACAAGAAAAAAAATATTCTGAATCTCAGAAGCCAGAACAGCAAGAGGGATCGCTGCGCAGTGAAAGCAGCAATCCCTCTTGCTATTCTGGCTTCTGGGATAGCTGCGCAGGCTGTATTCGCTCCATAAGACGCGCACACATTTCCCCTTACTTTTTAGGAAGGAAAAGGTGAGTGTTATAGAGCGTCTTGCGGTCTGGTGCGTCTTATAGAGCGAAAAATACGGTAACTATTTACTTTGAAAAGTCAACAACTTTGGGGGTTCTATTCCTAAAAAAAGTCAAACGGTCAACAACTTTGGGGTGTCCCCCCCCTAAAAAATGGTCAACAACTCTGGGCAACCTAGGGGTGCTGGGTGGATCTTTGCACCCCAGCGCCACATATGCTTAAGACGGCCCTGTGTGCATTTTACCCTTGTACAGCAGGTTAGTTTCTTCACACACACACTCACATCTCGGTCCTCCACCCAGGCAAGGACACATTTCTAGCCAGGCAAAAGCACCAAGGAGGAGCCTGGAAGTGACCCAGGAAGGAGAGGATTAGTGTAAGCAGCTTAAATCAGTAGTGCTTTTGCACTTCACTCAAGGTGCAGCAAAAAAATTAAATTTGACCTTGGCCCTGGTCCTGGTCCTCCCCTCAAAGGGCCAGGATGGGCTTCTTCACAGAGTTGCGCTTTGGTACTCCAGCATTTTTTACTGTATGAATGCGGCAACTCAACTCTGCATTGAGTACCCTTTGTGTAGAAGGCATTGCTCTGTTTTCTGTTCCGAAAGATGAATGCAGCTTTGTGGATCTGCTGCATGGGTGGGTGGGTGTGTTTGTTTGACTTGACTGTTTGGCTTGGATGACAAAATCCAAAGGTCTTTTGTCATCTTCCCTGTGGTAGCACATTGCGCAGCCAAGATTTGCAATATAGTCAAGAATATCTCTTCGCTCAGGCCAGGGACCCATCTAGCCTTGCATTCTCATGCAGGCTAACCAGGGCATGAGCAAAACAGCACTCTTGTTCATGAGCCCCAGCTTCTTGCATCTGCCTCTGTCATACTGCCTCTGATACTAGACTACGATAGATAACCCTCATGACTTGTAGCCACTGATAGGCTCATCCTCCAGGAAATCCAAAGCATTCCTGCATTGCAGGGTTTTGGACTACAGTAGATGACTCTCAGGGACGCGGGTGGCGCTGTGGGTAAAAGCCTCAGCGCCTAGGGCTTGCCGATCGAAAGGTCAGCGGTTCGAATCCCCGCGGTGGGGTGCGCTCCCGTTGCTCGGTCCCAGCGCCTGCCAACCTAGCAGTTCGAAAGCACTCCTGGGTGCAAGTAGATAAATAGGGACTGCTTACTAGCGGGAAGGTAAACGGCGTTTCCGTGTGTGGCTCTGGCTCGCCAGAGCAGCGATGTCACGCTGGCCACATGACCCGGAAGTGTCTTCGGACAGCGCTGGGCCCCGGCCTCTTGAGTGAGATGGGCGCACAACCCTAGAGTCTGTCAAGACTGGCCCGTACGGGCAGGGGTACCTTTACCTAGATGACTCTCAGGGTCCCTTCCAACTCTATGAGTCTATGAATTTCTCTATTCTTTAAAAGCTGTTCAGCATAGGAACATAGGAAAATAGGCATCTGCTCTTATACTAAGCCAGACCATTGCCACATCTAATTTAGTACCAGGCAACTCCCCATTTCTGCAGGGGTTGCGTTCTGGGTCAAATCACACATTAGCGGAGCATGCTTAAGCCTGCCCTGCCCCATTCTGCCCCCATTCCTCCCTCTTCCAGGTCCAAAACAACCCGTGCAATTGGAATGAGTTTATACAGAATATAGTATGTTATTGATAATCATATATTTATACTGGCTCCCAGTGCGTTTCCGAGCACAATTCAAAGTGTTGGTGCTGACCTTTAAAGCCCTAAACGGCCTCGGTCCAGTACACCTGAAGGAGTGTCTCCACCCCCATCATCCTGCCCGGACACTGAGGTCCAGCGCCGAGGGCCTTCTGGCGGTTCCCTTCCTACGAGAAGCCAAGTTAGAGGGAACCAGGCAGAGGGCCTTCTCGGTAGTGGCGCCCACCCTGTGGAACGCCCTCCCACCAGATGTCAAAGAGACTACCAGACTTTTAGAAGACATCTGAAGGCAGCTCTGTTTAAGGAAGCTTTTAATGTTTGATGCATTACTGTATTTTAATATTTTGTTGGAAGCCGCCCACAGTGGCTAGGGAAGCCCAGCCAGATGGGCGGGTATAAATAAATTATTTATTTATTTATTTACTTACTTACTTACTTACTTACTTATTTTTATTTATTATGTTACAGCTTGGTCTCTCCCACAAATGCGAGATGACTGGCTGTTAATTATTTCAGATTTATTGCTAAAACAACAAAGTAAGACGGAGCTACTCATCGTCCTCCCCAGAAGATGGAGTTGCCCGGACTGAGCTCCTCCCCCTTCCCCAGCACGGAAGCCCCCACCTTCTCTTCCGGTATCTTTCATGCATCTCTGCCACTTTTGAAATCCTATAAGATTTGGCAGAGCATATTTCCTGCATTCCAACATCTTGCCCACTATCAAAGTTCTCACACATCTGTCTGTCCCTTTAGTCAGAGCTCAGATTACAGCTGCTCTCCCCATCCTCTCTGCTTTCTGCTGCTAACTGTTCTCTCCCTATGCCTACTCCTTCTTCTCCTGTCAGCATCTGAGCTTCGCTGACAATGTATTAAGACAACAATAGTACTTTAAAAGTCCTCTTTCCAAAGTTTCCCAGTTCCCATAGCATAGAAGAAAATCACACATCCGATAAGTTGAAATTGGTTCACTTACAAACTCTTCAAAGGTCTGGTTCATGTGATTTTCCATACATCAGTAAAAAAAAAGTTGTGTTGGCAGTAAAATTTAGATGTTTTACAAAGTGATCAAAGTTCCTAAATTATTGGTGGCTGGTGATAGCCATGCAGTCTGAGCAGGAGCAAACAACTCAAACCTATTGACACAGTGAGCTTCTCAGGGTAGATTGGAGGAGAACAAATGCTTGATTATCTAGTTCCTCCCAAGGTGCAGGGGGACATAGCTAAGCTTGGTAGGACAGCTTACTCTATGGTATTAACCTCTTCATGCATTACTTAGACTTAAGCCCATTAGTTATATGAAGCTAGTTATCTCACAGGGACCACAGTATGAACTGGGAACAGCTAATACAAGTGGGGAGCAGCAGTCCCACCCAGATTCATGAGTGCCAATTTCAAATAGTGGTTCCTGTGCCTTGGCATAGTAGCAATCATACATGCTTCTCTTTCGTTCTTCATCAAAGGAGACCACTAATGCTGAACTGGTGCAACTGTGAAAAGGCCAGGATAATGAATTACATCATCATCATTGTCGGACATTTCTTGTACCAGACAAGATGGATAAAGGAAGAGAAGCTGACATTTATTTATTTATTTATTTAATTTATTTATAGGTCACTCCTGGCGATAAACCTCTAGGCGATGCACAGTATGCAAAACAATTAAAACACTTCAAAGTACAGCAGACTACAGAAGATCTTGATTCACAAGATCCTTGTCACCTTGGTTTTTGCAGTCTGGCAAGGTGACTTCTTCAAGGTAGCAGTTTTCAGCACAGCCACACATCACTGTATTGCAGGCATGCCAGCTCCCATATCTTCTCAGAGCAGACAACAGAGATAAGATGCAAATCAGATGCGCATTACAAATGCGTCAAATCCACACTGGTGGCAGCTGCAGAAGTTCGCTTCATCTAAATGTGGAGGACAGGCAGAGAATATGCATCTGGTGTGTGTGTTGAGGGAAGAGCCCTATAATCTTTGAAAAAGAGTCAGGCAGTGTATTTTAATTAGAAAGAATTTACAACCTTAGCATCTCCATTCCAGAGTTTGCGATCAGTTTTGCAAAGGTGTTTGAAGAAGCCCTCAGGCACTCATCTATAAGCTCAGATGGAACACCAGACCATTTCAAGGCACAATATATTGTTGTGTATGCACTTTGCAGCCCTCCAGTGATACAGATCTTGCACCCAAGACTGTGCCAACCTTTGTAGACTTGTGGGCCAAAATAAATTGGATTTTTGAGCCGATGCTGTGGGGGCACCACACCCTCAGGTTGTGCCCAAGAGTGCTACCTTGGTCTCACCTGTTCTGCTATATTCCTGTAGTGCTAACAACTTGCTAGGCACTGTGCAGGAGACTGTGACAAAGTGCCACAACACCTTCCCAGAAGGCTTGCAGTCAACAGTGGGCGTAACAGACAGGGAAAGTGGGAGAGAGATCACAGATCTGCAACACACGGGGGAGTGAGGTGGAAGTAAAAGCTCACTGTTGTGCCACAGTCAATAGACTCTCTCCACAACCACCCTGACCTCCCCCCCCCAACCTTATTGCACATATTAGTTGCAACATCAAATGCAGCTGAAGACTAATGCCACAGACCGTTAAACAGACGGCTTCAAATATCACAATGCAATAACAGATGGTAACCACCAACCCCTGCCTCTTCCAACCAAATTGTCGGATTCCAAGGAATGAGCTTCATTTTGAGCCTGGGCAAAACAGGGTTCAACCCTAGACCCTGTTTTCAGTGCTTGGGTTTATCCTGAAAACGCAGGTATAAAGGGAGAATGCCTCTAAGTGCAGAGAACTTTCCCCTTCTCACCAAACAACTACATCCCTTCCAACATTTCACAGCTAAAGATAGAAACAAGCTTTTAACACCCATACCACCCACACCAAGGGCTACTTGCCCAAGCCTCTCCAGGGCCATTTACACATCTGCTTTCATGATGTGATCATTTACTCTGCAACAGCAGGTCCTGTGCTATTTTAAAAGTCAATAAAGTGTGCAGTCCTTTGGTTAAATATGTGTTGGAGAGGGGAGAGGTTTGTCCATGAGTAGGCAAACTAAGGCCGGGGGGGGGGGCAGATCCAGCCCAATTGCCTTCTAAATCCAGCCCACGAACAGTCCAGGAATTAGCATGTGTCCTTTTATTTAAAATCCATCTCTGGGTTCTTTGTGAGGAATAGGAATTCATTCTTTTTTTCCCCTTCAAAATATAGTCCAGCCTCCCACAAGGTCTGAGGGACAGTTGACCGGACCCCTGCTGAAAAAAATTGCTGACCCCTGGGTTTGTCCTACAGCAAGGATAGGGAACTCTGAGCATTAGTTATGCTGGCTAGAGCTGATGGGATTTGGAGTGCAAGAACATCCAGAGCGCAACAGGTCACGCAAGCCCTGTCTGACAATCTGCTCAGTTCAAAAGGTTGTCTTAGAATCGGGCAGAATGGCAAGCTGTGTGCAAGTATGTGTAAGTGTTCACCTATGTGCATTTACACGCATAGGGAGAGAGAAGATAAAGTGAAAGGGAGGGGAAAATTAAACTGAGATGCCAGGGTGACAGCCGTACCCAGGAGAATGGCATCTCTAGGAACTCACACCAACAATTTTTTACCAGCCTGCTGTCACTGGAGGTAGGCTGTCCTTCCTTCCCTGGCAGCATTTAAACAGAGACTGGATAGACATCTGTCAGTGCACTAGGTTGGAAGCTAGATTAGATGACCATCGCAAAAACAGGGGCAGTAATGTCCACAAAATAGGGACCAGCCCTAGTAAATAGGGCCAAATGGTACTTTTGTAATTGCCAGCACTCAGGGTGCGAGTCCCTTGGGAGATAGTGACTTATCGGAACTGTTCCTTGCAAAGTGCACAGATTGTGAACAATCAAATTAATCACAAATAGTGTAAATGGTTATATATGAAGAGACGGGAGATACAGGTATAACTCCTCACCCAGCCAAGAAGCTGGGTGACCTTGGGCCAGTCGCTACATCTCGGTCGCACCTACCTCACAGGATTGTCGTGAGGTTAAAAGTACAGTGGTACCTCGGTTACAGACCCTTCAGGTTACAGACTCTGCTAACCCAGAAATAGCACCTCGGGTTAAGAACTTTGCTTCAGGATGAGAACAGAAATCGTGTGGCGGCAGCAGGAGGCCCCATTAGCTAAAGTGGTACCTCAGATTAAGAACAGTTTCAGGTTAAGAACGAACCTCCAGAACAAATTAAGTTCTTAACCAGAGGTACCACTGTAGTGAATCTCCACAGCTGCCAACTTGAGCTCTGTGGAGGAAAGGAGGGATATAAATGTGATGAAAAAGCAAATGATCAAAGTAGTCACATAGTCAGAGGGTGTGGCTGCTGTGGACTCCCTGCAAGAAGAGGGCCACTGTGAGAACAGGGTGCTGGATTAGGTGAGCCACTGGCCTGATCCAGTAGTGGATCAGGCCAGTGGCTCACCTAGTCCATCACCCTGTTCTCACAGTGGCCAGCCCATTGCAGGAAACCTGCAAGCAGGACCTGAGCGAAGGTCCTCCAAATGTTGAATTTCAGCTCCAATCAGCCCCAGGCAGCCAGTGCAGCCAGCAGGCAGAGAACACAACATCCAATTGGTCCCAGCTTCCCCATCCCCATTTTTTTGAAATTCAGCATTGATACGTTTCAGTATCATTTTAAGGGGGGGGACTAGCTAAGAGGCAATCAGTCATCATCACAGCAGAGAGGAAAACACATGCACACACACAAACCCTGCACAAATGTTTGTGTTTTTGGAAACCATGCTGACTGCGAGGCAGAGATATTTGAAACTTAATTAGATATTCATTGGACTTTATTAAACTCCCAAACAAGGACATGAATGCCTTTGTTCTGTTGAATGCCTGCAGTAGATCATAATCAAGCTCCATTTTCTTCCACCCAGATCTGAAACGTCCTTCAGTGAATAGAAAGCGGGGAGAGAGAATAACTTTGCAAGCAAGCCCGCTGGCCCCTAGCATGAGCACCAGCAAGTTCTTGTATATAAATAACCAGGTTCAGGAAAAGGCACTTTCCGCTTGGCTGTCAGAAGAACACAGTGTGAATCAACAGCTTTTTGAGCTGAAAATGGGCCGCCTTATCCTTTCGGTTTGAAAGCCTTGCATCTGGTGCACTTTGACAACGACTGGACTTCATTCATACCCACCTGGCTTCACCCATTTCAGATGCCAGTCTGTCTTTACACACACACACACACACACTGCTGAAGGGGACGCCTGGTTTCTTGCAGGGAAGCCGTGCTCAAATTATGGAAGGAAAGGTAGAGGAGCCCTTACTGAATTTCACAACTTCTGACTCCCCCAATTTCGTAAGAGCATTTCTAATGCCCCACTCAGGACAAATGGCTCCCTGAACAGTTTACACCGATCAGTTAAAGCAGAAGTGGGAAACATCTGACCCGTGGGTCAAATTTGGCCCACCAGCCCTCTGCATTTGTCACACCAGGCTGTTCCCCCCCCCAAACCACGCCCTCCAGCCCCATACCTGATGTCATATATGAGATGTCAGGTAGAAATGCCAGTGCAGCTGGTCTCTGCAAAAAGCAGTGTTGAATTCCCCACCTATCAGCTGATGGATGGGGAGTTCAATCCTGCTTTTTTCACTATCTTTTTCTCCCCACCTTGCAGGCCAACTTTGACAGATGGGGAAGGCCAGCCACCTCTCAAACATCTGATGGCATGTGATTTGCAGGTGGGTTAAGGTTGGTCTCTGGGGACGTGGGTGGCACTGTGGTCTTAACCACAGAGCCTAGGGCTTGCCGATCAGAAGGTCAGCGGTTCGAATCCCTGTGATGGGGTCAGCTCCTGTTGCTTGGTCCCTGCTCCTGCCCACCTAGCAGTTCAAAAGCACATCAAAGTGCAAGTAGATAAATAGGTACTGCTCCAGTGGGAAGTAAACGGCGTTTCCGTGCTCTGCTCTGGTTCTCCAGAAGCGGCTTAGTCATGCTGGCCACATGACCCAGAAGCTGTCTGCGGACAAACGCCGGCTCCCTCGGCCTATAGAGTGAGATGAGCGTGCAACCCCAGAGTTGTCCGTGACTGGACCTAACGGTCAGGATGTACCTTTACCTTTACCTAAGTTTGGTCTCAGGGTGGAGAGGAGATGAAGCTCTGATCGCAGACGTCTTTCCCACCCCCAGCCTCTGCTCAGGGGCTGATAATCTAAAAAGATAGGACACAAAGAGAAAAAAGGATAGGAGATGGAAGCCGGGGGTGGCAAACTTGGACACTAATTCTTAAAGTTAAACAGTAGTTCTAATAATGGCCAATTGTTATAGAAACTGTTCAAAGATAGGTAGAGCTGTCCGAGAGGGTAATAATAATAAGAATAATAATAATAATAATAATAATAATAATAATAATAATAATTTTAGTCACACCATGCCTCTCTCCCTCAAAAGCCTTCTGAAGACAGCAGCTACAGGGGCCAACACAAAAACAGACCCCCTTCCACTTTAATTCAAGTACTGAAGGGAAGCAATGATTCTTAGTTCAACCCAGAGATGCTTGAGGAATTTTACCTCTGCAAATTGTGGTGCTGACTGATCTGATCTGCACCTTCTTGATGAGTGTACCTAAGGGAATGTTCTAATCCACCACCTTTCATGCTTCCCAAATGTTGTGAACCTGTTCTTGCTTCAAAAAGGTATCAACATTTGTTTAGACATTTGAGAATCTAAGCTTTACTTAGAGTGGTACAGTTGGAATTAAGGGACCTAACTTACTCATGTTCATTTATTTCAGTGGGTCTGATGTTTTGAGAAGGACTAGTATTGGACACAATCCTTGGAAAATACAACTATGGTGCAATCCTAAGTGTGACCATCCACCACTTTCAATGTTCTGCTGCCTTGCACTTACCAGAAAGGATGATGGGGTGAACTTATTTCCCTACTCCCCTGTTTGTAATTTTCTTCCATTGGTTCTGATCCCATTCTGGACTGGTTTTATAAGCTACCCTTGCAGGTAAGGCCATGAAATGCTACTCCACCCTCTCCCAAGGGAAAAAAAGTATTGGCTTGTCTGATGCATGTACACCTGTCTTAGTCATTTGCAGCCTAAAAGATGGGAAATAGCTTTCTTTGAGTAGCTGGTTATAAACCCAACACTGTGTCTGCAATTCTGTGATCACTTATGTAGGAGAAAACTCCACTGAACTCGACAGGGCTTACATCTGAGTAGAGGCACAGGGGACTGAGATGTGCAAATCAGATGCAATCTTCCCCAGAGGTTAAATACTCACACATGTTGTGCTCTCAGCAGTTCTTCAAACATTTGTTTTGGCACTAGCACTTGTCAAAGTTCATAGTCACTGAAATATACTCAGAGTCGCAAAGTGATTTCATGCTCTTTATTCAGCTCATAGTGGTGAGGAGGAAAGAAAGAATGTCCCCTCCAAGTATCTGCTTTATATACATTATTTACACAATGGGCTGCACATGATTGGCTAATTCTGGAATTCTACTGTAAGCCAATCAGGTTGTGGATTCACTTATATCTGGAGCATGATTGGGTGGTTCCTGCCAACCAATCAGACTGCTGCATTGTTCTAGGACCAATCAGACTGATGCATTCTGAATCCTATTGTTCTAGGACCAATCAGACTGCTGCGATTTGGATCCTATTCAACTCAGTACATAACACCCCTCCCCTCTAAGTTCCAGTCCTGCCCGGGAGGTCACATTCATAGTCCTCGAGGTATGCCGGCGGCCTACGTGTGCGTTGCGGCCTGTGGTGTTCCCTGGACCGGGGTTCAGGTTCTGGCTCGTGTTCCAAGGATGCTGGCTGTGATGGGCCTGTTTGGTCTGGCGCAACCGGCTCGCTCAGTCGTGGTTCTGGTTCCGGTGTCCTTTCGGCCTCGCGGGTCCTCTCTGTATTTACTGATTCTGCCTCTCCTGCTGGCCCCTCCTGCTCTATGGGCCTCACTGCCGCTCTGTTCCCTTGGGACTCCTCTGACCTTTCCTCCTCCTGGTTTTCTCCCGGGAATCGTCGCCGTATCTGGTCGCAGTGGCGGCGTCAGCATTGCCCCCCATCCATTAGCACCTCATATGACACGGGGCCAGTGACCCTGGTGACTGTGGCGGGTACCCATGCTGGGCCTGCCCCAAAATTCTTTGCGTACACTGGGTCCTGGGCCTCGAAGGTCCGGGGGTTCCTGCCTTCCCCCACCACTACCTCATCCTGAGCTCTATCGGGGTGAAGGCGGTCCAATCTGATTGCAAGGCGCCGACCCATTAGTAGTTCAGCGGGGCTCCGGCCAGTCGTTGAGCTGGGGGTGCTGTGCTGTGCTAGGAAGAATGTGGCAAGGCGGTACTCCCAATCCCCTTGCGTCATGCGGCGAAGGGTGTCCTTGGTGGTCCGCACCATGCGTTCTGCTTGGCCATTGGTGGCAGGGTGGAATGGCGCCGAACGGATGTGGCGGATGGCGTTCTGCGCTGTGAAGGTTTGGAATTCTCCTGACGTGAATGCAGTCCCGTTGTCTGAGACGAGAGTGTCAGGGAGCCCGTGGGTTGCAAACAGCCTGCGTAGTACCCGGATGGCTGCGGATGTAGAAGTGGACGATACCAGTGCGACTTCCAGCCATTTGGTGTAGGAGTCCACCACTATGAAGAATGTTTTCCCCTGAAAGGGGCCAGCGAAGTCCACATGCAGGCGTGACCATGGTGCTCGGGCGGACTCCCAGGACTGGACTGGGGCCCTTGGGGGATCTGGGCGGGATTCTTGGCAGGCCTGGCAGTGTTTGACCCAGGCCTCTATCTCTCCGTCGATCCCCGGCCACCACACATAACTCCTGGCCAGGGCCTTCATTCTTACTACCCCTGGGTGTGTCTCGTGTAGGGCTGTGAGGACCCTTTTGCGGAGGGGCTGGGGAACAACGACCCTGCTTCCCCATAACAGGCACCCCTTGTGGGCCGACAGTTCATGTTTGCGGGTTGTGTAGCCAGCGAATTCTAGCCCAGGGCTGTTGCTGGGCCATCCCCTCCACACCCAGTCCAGGACCCGGGAGATGACCCTGTCTTTCTTGGAATGGTGTGCAACTTCTTGTGCCTGAATGGGGCGGTCGGGAAGCAGCTCCAGGCTCATAACCTCTTGTGCAGGTGCTGGGTCGGGGCCTGTTTCCGGTAGTGGTAGCCTGCTGAGAGCGTCCGCATGGCCCATCGCCTTCCCAGGTCGGTGAATCAGTGCATACTGGTAGCTGGCAAGGAAAATTGACCACCTGAGGACGCGAGGAGACAGCACTTGGGGGGTCTGCTTTTCGGGGGCAAACAAGCCAAGCAACGGCTTGTGGTCAGTCACCACGGTGAAGGGCCGCCCGTACAAGAAATCATGGAATTTTTTTACTCCCTTCACAATTGCCAGCCCCTCCTTGTCTATTTGTGAGTAGTTCCGTTCGGTTGCGCTGAGTGTCTGGGAAAAGTATGCTACTGGTACCTCTCTTCCATCCGGGAGTTGGTGTCCCAGGACAGCGCCAATGCCATAGGGTGAGGCGTCGCATGCTAGCACCACCGGCAGCCTCTCGTCGAAGTGTGCCAAGACCGAGTTTGAGGCAAGCAAGTCCTTGACTGCCTGGAATGCAGCCTCCTGGCGCTGGCCCCACACCCAAGGGGCCCGCTTGTCCAGAAGTCTGTGTAGGGGCTCTGCTACCGCCGCTTTGTGGGGAAGGAAGGAATGGTAAAAGTTCAATAGTCCCAAGAAGGCCTGAAGTTCAGTCTTGTTCTTGGGCGCTGGGGCATCACAAATGGCCCGTACCTTGTCCCCAGTCGGGTGTACCCCTTCTGCGTCCACCATAAATCCCAGAAAGTCCACCTGAGGCACTCCTAGTAGACATTTTTCCCGCTTCACCTTGAGACCCGCCGTCTGGAAACGGTGCAGAACGGTGCGGAGGCGGTCCTCAAATTCCTCTGGTGTGGGCCCGGCAATCAACACATCATCGAAGAAGGGGGTGACGCCAGGAATTCCTTTAAGGAGAGAGTCCATTAGGTTCTGGAATATGCCTGGTGCCACGCTGACGCCGAATTGCAGCCGCTTTACCCTGAACGCTCCTCTGTGCGTCACAATCGTCTGTGCCTCTGCTGTGGCCTCATCTACTGGTAGCTGTTGATATGCTTGGGCCAAGTCCAGCTTGCCAAAAATTTTCGACCCAGCCAGGGTGGCAAGGACATGGCTGACCACTGGCACTGGGTATGCATGGGCCGTGAGGGCCTTGTTTATGGTACATTTGTAGTCTGCGCAGATGCGGACCGAACCATTAGGCTTGACGGGTGTGACGATTGGGGTTTCCCAGGGGGCATTAGGCACCGGCTCCAGCACTCCTTGCTCCACGAGCCGGTCCAATTCCTCGTCTATACGGGGTTTCAGGGCGAACGGGACCCGGCGGGCCTTGAGCCTGACTGGTCGTACTGCGGGGTCAAGCTGTAGAGCAATGGGGGGGCCCGTATACTGTCCCAATTTCCCATCAAAAACCCCCGGAAATTCCTTGCATATGGCGTCCACGTCCACTTGTAAGCTAGTGTTGTTCACCCCGGTGACGGCTAGCCCCAGTGGTCCAAACCATGCCAATCCCAGTAAGCTAATGTAGGGGCCCTTGACCACAAGCAAGTCCAGTTGCCGCGTCCGCCCTCGGTATTGCACCCTGAAGGTCCCCACCCCCATTGTGGGGACCTTACGTTTCTGGAAGTCCCGGAGGGTGAATGGGGCCGGCCTGAGTTTGGGACCCCCAGTAGGACACAGTTTCCTTAAGGTCCTTGCCGAGATTATGGATAGATTTGAACCCGTGTCAAGCTCCATGCGGCATGGGGCCCCCTCTATCAGTACCTCTACATAAATTTTCTCTACGTTGGGGTGGGGCAACTGGTATACCTGGAAGTCCGTGAGCTCCGTTGAGTTGCCTTGGTGCGTTGGGCCCCGGGACCTGGGGCTCTTGGATTGGTCATCGAATGCCTGGCGTCGGGTGGGCCGAGCCCGACACACCCGGGCGATGTGCCCCGATTTTCTGCACTGCCTGCACTCTGCGTTGCGGAAACGGCAGGTCCTCCTCTCGTGACTTTCTCCACAGCTTGCGCAGTTCCCTCCTTCTCGTCGAGGCAGCTGTGGTATGTGGGCTGCTTGAGTGCGCTGCTGTACTCGGTGCACCTCCTCCCAGTTGGATCCTGAGTCGTCGGTGAGGTCTTCGTGGTGGACCCTCGGTTGGGATGGCTGGCTCGGCCGTGCCTCTTGCGTCGACTTCTCAGCAGCTTCCGTTGCCAGGGCCTCCTCCAGAGCGACCTGGAACGTTAGGTTCTTATTAGCGTAGAGGCGTCGTTGCAGCTTCTCATCCCTCAGGCCACCGACGAGGCGGTCACGAAGCATGTTCTCCAGCTCTGAGAAGTTGCAGAACCGGGCGGCTTGGCGGAGAGAGGTCACAAACCCAGTTATGGTTTCCCCAGGGGCTTGCCGCTTTGCGTAGAAGGCATTTCGACGAGCCACCACTGAGGGCTGTGGCGAAAAGTGCCCCTTCAGCTGTTCCATTATTGTTTTGTATGGAACTGTAGCGACGTCTTCAGGCGCAAGGAGAGCCCGGGCGATTTCAAACGTCTCCTCTCCGCAGACGCTGAAGAATATTGCCCTCTTCTTGGCGTCTTCTTCATCGGTGACCCCTTTGGCTTCTAGGAGGAAGGTGAAACGAGAGGCGTACGCTTCCCAATCTCCAGATGCTGGGTTGAACGGCGAGAAGCTGCTGTTGGTTGCCATTCTGAGTTCCTTGTGTCCCGGAGCTGAAGCCTGGATACACGGTGCGAGGCAGCGGTGCGGCAGGTGGCGGTGCTGCGGTGCGGTGTGTGGCAGTCAGCTCAGCGGGATCCCATCCTCGTCGCCAGTGAAATATACTCAGAGTCGCAAAGTGATTTCATGCTCTTTATTCAGCTCATAGTGGTGAGGAGGAAAGAAAGAATGTCCCCTCCAAGTATCTGCTTTATATACATTATTTACACAATGGGCTGCACATGATTGGCTAATTCTGGAATTCTACTGTAAGCCAATCAGGTTGTGGATTCACTTATATCTGGAGCATGATTGGGTGGTTCCTGCCAACCAATCAGACTGCTGCATTGTTCTAGGACCAATCAGACTGATGCATTCTGAATCCTATTGTTCTAGGACCAATCAGACTGCTGCGATTTGGATCCTATTCAACTCAGTACATAACAGTCACAGATGTGTGGATCACAACAGTTGAATATAAACCAGGTATGAGGAACAAGTGGTGCCATTTATTCAGCAATAGCAACAAATCCTGGCTTACAAATGCCAGGATGTTATCGTTAGCACAGCTTCTGAATGGTCACTGATTTTTTTATTTTTTACATTTAAGCTTCAATGCAATTATCACAATCTGCATATTCTGCATTTGGTTTTCTTTCTGACCTTACTGCCACCCTACGGCTAGCTGATAATAACATTCCATGCATCTGATAAAGTGGACTCTGGTGCCCAGAAACTCATATTAAGAGCCCCTCCAGCCTGGTTTTGTTGTTTTGTTTTTACAGATGAATTCTGCAACATTTCTCTCTATTTTATTTCATAGAATTTACATACTGCTTGATCATTAAAAAAAAACCCTCAGTTGTTTACAAAAAGAAGCAACCTAAAAGCAGTTTACAAAAATATGTCATTGACTCAAAGATAGTGAATTAGTGGTAGATTTATACTATACTGGACCATCCATCCATCATTCTGCTTTATTAGTTGTTCTGCAATGCTTCCCAGAGTGGCTGAGGAAACCCAGCCAGTTGGGTGGGGTATAAAACAAAGCAGTATTCCTGCCCCCCAAAAATGTTGCAGCCATCAAAAGCACAAATTTGTATGAATGAAATAAAGAAACATATGGAGGGGGCCTAAATGTGTCTTTAAGGTATCACATGATTCTTTGCTCTTGCAGCAACACAGCTACTCCTCTGGAAATAATTTTTAAAATTTATTATATTTATGTCCCACTTTTCCTCAATGGTTGTCGTGTGTGCCCGCCCCCACCCCCCACCATTTATCCTGTATTTTAGTCTCTCAGCAGCCCTGGGAGGTAGGTTAGGCTGAGAGATAGTGACTGGCCCAAGGCCATCCTGTGAGCTTCAAAGCTGAGTGGGAATTTGAACACGGGTCTCCCAGGTCCTGGTCATTGTAACAACTAGGCTCTCAGAAAAGAGCAACAGGGGAAGGAAGGAAGGAAGGAAGGAAGGAAGGAAGGAAGGAAGGAAGAAAGAAAGAAAGAAAGAAAGAAAGAAAGAAAGAAAGAAGTCTCAGAAGTGGGTGAGTGCTACTTCTCAATATGAAGTGTCCAATTTGTTGATCGTTTATTAAAGTATGCTTAGTTTCTGGGCTTAATACAAAGTACTGGTTTTGAGCTATAAATCTTCTGCAGCTCAGGACCCCCTGTATTTTGAGGACTGCCTCTCCCACATGAACTAATCTGGACACTACATTTGTCATCTGAGGCCCTTCTTCATGTGCCCTCTCTGTGGGAAGAGTGGAAGGTGGCGCCACAAGAATGGACCTTTTTAATGACTGCCACTTCTGGAATGCTCTCCACAAGGAAGCATGCCTGGCACTATTGTTGTTTGTCGTTAGGTGCCAGAGAAAAATGTACTTATTTACCTACTCTTTGGGTTTTTAATTGGGAGGGTAGTTAGATATGTCAGTGGTCTTTGTTCTGCTCAACTAAGATAGGACTTGTTCCTTTTAAGTATATTTTCAGATGAGTATTTTAGCTTTCGTTTACTGTTGTTTTTATATCTGATTTTAATGTCTTTGCTAATTCTATTTTTAATGTGTCACTGTGAGACACCTGAGTGTCAAAATAATGCCAACAAATAAATAGAAATATGCTTCTTCTCTAACATTGCTGGTGTTACATACTAATTTTAGCGCAGCAACGTTTAAAGCAAGTAATCAGAGATTTTTTTTTAAGGCTTCAAAGGTATCCCTAATTTGGTGGCAATCTTTTTTTAAAAAACATGCCTATCATTTTTAATACTCATAAAAAATGCAGGTGGCAGGCACCCTCTTGCCACACACTGGAGATGATGACTGCTACAACACACATGTGTAGCACTTAAAAGACGAATGAAGTATTGCAGAATTTTTTTTAATTTGCAAATTTAATTAGCTGAGGGTGCAATCCTATACTCATGTTATGCCAGCTGTAGCATATCCCCTCACACAGATGTAACTAGACTACAGGGTTTCTTGATCCAATTCATAGGATGAATTCACTAAGATGTCTTTATTCAGGTGGCAGCCCTGATCTTGTTACCTTTCTAACCCAACCTGAGAGCCCAGATAAATAAGACGTGGTTAAAATACTAGTGCACAACTTAAGACAGCTTGATGTTCAACCTCATCTTTCCAAAGCCAGCCCACTCAGAGAGCTCAATAGCAATTGCAGACTTTAGTAAGCATCTAGCTAGGAGAAGCAAGTTCTACAGGTGAGACAGCTATCAAGAGGCCACATCTCTCTAGGGTTGTCACATTGTTTTATAGACAGAGACTATGTGTTTTTAACAGCTAAAGGGTAGGCTGAAATCAACAGGTGAAGCTTTTTTCAGTCCCTGCTGGGGAAAGCTTCATCTAGCAAGTTATAACTGTATAACTGTTAAAGGCCCAGAAGATACGTTGTCTATTTATATATTTAAAAAGTGTCTTCCCTATATGGACTCTGCACACAGACAAGATGGATCCTAAGCAGGAGATATTTCAGGCTGAGACTGAAGACCGCAATGGGGCATAAAGGAGGCAGTGGTCTCTGGCATCTGAGTTATTAAAAGCTTTGTAGGATAACAAGCCCCGCTTACTTTGAAGGTCTCTCTTGTGGTGGGGAGGGTAGCGGCTTTCAAGAGCAAATGTGTCACTGACACATGCCCTGAGAACCAGCTCCTGCTATTCTGAAACCTAGCCAGCAAAAGCAAATAAACAAAGAAAGGAAGCTTGCCATTTCATCATAACACTTAACAGTTCTGAGCTCCGCTTATCAAGTCGTATGTGCACCACTGAAAAGCTTTCACAGGATGCTGCTGCCCCCTGCTGCCTGTTTTCTTCCAAAATGCAATTCTCTGGCAGCAATTCCAGATCATGGGTCACCAGCATGCTCCTACAGGGAGGAGTCTTCCCTGGCACTCGCAGAATGTGCCCTTCCCCCTGCTGAAATTAGGCTTGTAAGAAGCATTCCTCTGTAGCCAATAAAACAGGTTGCGGTATGTGTGTAGTCATCACTGCAGTTTCTCTGGCTTGCAAATGTGTCCACAGGCACCGAAAGAGCAGAGACCCCTTTTCCAGAGGGTTTGTGCCAACTAGACTTCCTGCATATGATCTGAGAACAGCTCTCCCAAAACTTTCCTTCTAGGTATCCATATTTTATTTATCATAAAAGCCAAGTCAGCCAAAGAATATTTCAAAGGTTTTTCCGTACACCCCACCCCTACTTTTTAGTGTACTGACTATATTGTGTCCAAAGGTTAATACTTATCCTGTGTGACCTGTTTCTATTGTTGTCCTCTCCGTTATCAAGGCTAACAATTATTTTCCTTCTGGGATCTGACAAAGAGTTGAAGGGAATTGCCCTAAAGCCATTGTGCTTTGTTAACATGGTGATCCTCAGCAAATGCACCCATGGACCCAAACAAACACAACTGGAACCTCCCACCTTCCCAAGTTTATTTGTTTAAAAATTACCGTATTTTTCGCTCTATAAGACGCACCAGACCACAAGACGCACCTAGTTTTTGGAGGAGGAAAACAAGAAAAAATTATTCTGAATCTCAGAAGCCAGAACAGCAAGAGGGATCGCTGCGCAGTGAAAGCAGCAATCCCTCTTGCTGTTCTGGCTTCTGGGATAGCTGCGCAGCCTGCATTCGCTCCATAAGACGCACACACATTTCCCCTTACTTTTTAGGAGGGAAAAAGTGAGTCTTATAGAGCAAAAAATACGGTAAATTTAAGGCAGCTGCAGCATGCACAGGAGTGTTACCAGGTGCTCAAAGCACTCAGGCCTGCCACAAATTTGCACAAATATACAGAGTGCCTGTGGGGTCAATAAAATAAGCTGTGCACACATCATATGTTTTAAGTCCATGACAAAGAATCCTTACAACTGTAGTTGCTAAGTGAGGGATAAACTACAGTTCCCATAATTCTTTGGAGGAAGTCATGTGCTTTAAATGTATGATATGTATAGAGCTGGGGTAGGAGGCTGGAGTCTCAGCACTGCATTTTGCAGTGTGCTCAGTCACCCTGTGTTTTAAAAGGGAAGGAATGGGGCATGATAGCTAAGCCCATAGAACCTGGGCGACCACCTAACAATACGTCTATCCAGGCAGCCTTATTGATGCATAGCAAATTGCTCAAAACAGGAGTTTCTTCTGTTCGAAATTTGTTCTAGGTTGCTGCTAACCTGGGAGTCCGCCTTGTTAAACTTAACAGGAACTGAATTCTGAGTAGAAACGTATAGGTGCATCTGTCTCACTCATTATTAGGTATATAGGAAGCTGCCTTATACTGAGCCAGACCATTGGTTCATCTAGCTAAATATTGTCTACAGTGAATTGGCAGCAGATCTCTTCTAGCATTTCAGACTGGGGTCTCTCCCAGCCCTAAATGGAGACGCTGAGGATTGAACCTGAGAATTTTAAAATGTAAAGCAGGTGCTCCCCTACCCCAAGGAAATTTCAGGATAAATTTTAAAACGTTCTAAAATGTCTACTGAGGCATTTGATGGCTAAAAGATACCTTAACATTAGTAACAGTGGGGCACGTGATCACTTTCAAATGTTTGTAATGTTCTAAATGCTTTTGTTTTAAATATGTCTATACTTATTTCAAAATGTAGGGTCTTTAAATTGCATTACTTTAACATTTTGGTGCTTGTTGCCCTGGACTCCTTTGGAAGAAAGGGTAGAATAGAAATTTTAATAATAATAATAATAATAATAATAATAATAATTTATTTATATCCCGCCCTCCCCAGCCGAAGCCGGGCTCAGAGCGGCTAACAACATTAAAATGATACAACATTCTAAAATCATTTCATTATAAAATCAATTCAAATCAGATTAATGGCAACCATTGGGCTAGAGTTCTGTGAGGATTGCCAAAGGAGGGGGTCAGGCTGTGCCCTGGCCAAAGGCCTGATGGAACAGCTCTGTCTTGCAGGCCCTGCGGAAAGATGTCAAGTCCCCCAGGGCCCTAGTCTCTTGTGACAGAGCGTTCCACTAGATCGGAGCCACAGCCGAAAAAGCCCTGGATCTGGTTGAGGCAGCTTAACCTCTCTGTGGCCCGGGACCTCCAAGATGTTTTTTGTGAAGACCGTAAGGTCCTCTGTGGGGCATACCAGGAGAGGCGGTCCCGTAGTTACGAGGGTCCTAGGCTGTATAGGGCTTTAAAGGTTACAACCAGCACCTTAAACCTGATCCTGTACTCCACCGGGAGCCAGTGCAGCTGGTAAAGCACCGGGTGAATGTGATCCTGCAGCAAGGACCCCGTAAGGAGTCTCGCTGCGGCATTCTGCACCTGCTGGAGTTTCTGGGTCATTCTCAAGGGCAGCCCCACGTAGAGCGAGTTACAATAATCCAGTCTGAGTTGCACTTTTAGTCCTGGTTAAAAGGGATGTTACTATTGGCGAAGATTATCTGCAATCTGACAAGTGTGGCCCATTAATTAGAACAGCTAACAATAGCAAATAATGCTATTTTGAATCAACATATGCAGAACGTATGTGAGTTATGTTTCTGAGTGTCAAACTAGATGTTCCATGATGAGAGGAAAGAGATCTAATACTTTCTCCCATGCCGTGGCCCAGATCCAAAGCACACACACATACATCAAAGCTGCTGTTATCTGTGGAGAGAAAATATATACACGGGCACCTGTACTGCGCCTGTCCTCCTGGCTGGGAAGGATATGAATTCAATCAATCCTCTCTCCCCACTATGCTGTGGCCCCGATCTAAACTGAGCCCCTTGTATCTACTTTTAGAAGATGAAAATGGCCTCAGGAAATCCAGTCACAGCACAGCATCCCTCACTGTGAACTCACAAGGACTACAGAGGTATCCAGAGACAAGGCTCCTTCTTCCAAGTCAGACAATAATGCAGAAAATTATCAAGGCTGGAAAATTTGCACAATAAAGCAGGCTAGTCTCACAGGGGGCTTTCTGATTGTCACCTCATCAAATCCCTCAGTATGCAAAGCAGAAGGCAACAAAAAGATCCTTTTTTTTGTCAAGTCATTAGGCTTCAGGAAAAGGATAGGAAGTTGAATTTCATAAATAATATACAATGCTGAAATGAAGCCCTTTCAGAAGACTGGATGTGTCCTTCAATCAAACAACTTCAATGTCATTTTCATATCTTGCTGTGATTTCTAGTGATGTGTGCAAACCCATGCTGGCTGGCCCTCAAAAACATTCAGGCTTTTAAAGCTGGACCCAGTTTATTAATTTAAGCTGTTTATATACTGCTTAGTCACCAATGTTTATAAGCGGTGCACATAAAGATTACAAAAAAGCATAGAGTGGATAAAATCAATTAAAAGGAATCATACAAACAGTTCAAAATAAGGCTTGCACAGTTAGGATGCAATCCTACCCAACTGTTATGTACTGAGTTGAATAGGATCCAAATTGCAGCAGTCTGATTGGTCCTAGAACAATAGGATCCAGAATGCAGTAGTCTAATTGGTCCACAAGAGCCACTCAATCCAACTCCAGGTGGAAGTGAAGTCACAACCTGATTGGCCTACAGGAGAATCCCGGAATTAGCCAATCACGTGGCGCCCATTGTGTAAAGAATGTATATAAAGCAGACATTTCGGGGGAACTTCCATTCCACATTACTATGAGCTGAATAAAGAGCATGAAATCCACACTCGACTCCGAGTATATTTCAGCAACCCACCCCACACGCTGGAGAGTGACACAGCCATAGCTGCATCGTCACGGGTGGGGGGGGTAGCAGAATGACTAAGCCTAATTTGGACCAAATTGGTGTACAAATGGGTGCTGATGCCACCACATGACAGCACTGAGACCAGCTAAGAATCAAGCAGATCCTCTTGGCTAATTAAACTGAGATGTGATTGTTTGAACACAACTTCATTGTGTGTTTATAAATCAAGTCTGCCAGTGCTTGAGAATCCCAATATGATGAAAGAAAAGTACTCTATTTAATTATTTCTTTACTATGTATTAAATTTCTATACTGCCCTTCATCCAAGGATCATAGAGCAGTTAGAACTTCCTGACAGTAAGAGCTGTTTGACAGTGGAATTTGCTGCCAAGGAGTGTGGTGGAGTCTCCTTCTTTGGAGGTCTTTAAGCAGAGGTTTGACAACCATATGTCAGGAGTGCTCTGATGGTGTTTCCTGCTTGGCAGGGGGTTGGACTCGATGGCCCTTGTGGTCTCTTCCAACTCTATGATTCTATGATTCTATAACATAAAAAATACAAAAATAGGTAACATAGTAACAAACATACACCCATTTAAAAAGCCAGATTGCTTAATTGGCCAAAGGCCTAGGAGAAAAAGTGTTTTTGCTTGATGCAGAAAGTTATATAACGAAGGTGCCAGGTGAGTCCCCCTAGGGAAAGGATTCCACAAAGGGGCAGCCATTGCAGAAAAGGCCTGTTCTCACGTTGCCACCCTCCAGACCTCTCATGGAGGAGGCACAGATGAGGCTTGCAGGGTCCAGGTTGGTTCATATGCGGAGAGGTGGTCCTTGAGGTATTACGGTCCTGAGCCATTTAAGGCTTTATAGGTCAAAATCAGCACTTTAAATTGGGCCCGGCCAGTGCAGTTACTGTGGCAATCCAGATGTTGCTGGAGTACAATTCTCATTTTCCCTGACCACGCTGGCTGTGGCTGATGGGATTTGGAATCCAGCAGGTTTCCCATCTCTATACTCTCTCATATATATATATATATATATATATATATCACTTATCATAGAGGTGATCCCTAAGAAGAGATTCTAGGGCTAAGTGCTGCTATAAATTAAGCCTTGCAATACAACAGATACAACAAGTTAACAAGGAATTTGGGGGCATCTTAAAGACTCAACAGATTTATTGTGGCATAAGCTTTCATGGACCAGAGTCCACCACATCAGATGCATTCAGTTGGCAGATAAATAAATACATAAATTAATCAACAGGTGGAACCAAATGGAAACGACTTCTGCACCTTCCAATTTGCATGAGTAATGACTGCACCTCTCACATTTTATGACCTTTTTGGCTCTGCTTTACAACTCCCCATGCAAGCATATATCTGCCACTTCATGAATATTTGACACTAGCTCACAAAAACTTCTGATGCCACAGTAAAACTATTAAAGGTACTACGGACTATTGTTTCTGCAGCAACAACTGATAGTGCAATATTATACCCAAGGCAGCAATCCAATGCACACCATCCTGAATACAGTGGGATTTCCAATTACCGGTAATTAAACTTATAGTGAAATGTGCTGGATAGGCTGCTATCCTGCCCAAGCCTACTTCCGAGGGAGCCTTGCTGAAATCACTGCTAACGCGTGTCAGTACTTAGAATAAACAATCTTGTTTCTCAGTAAATTTGCAGAGGATTCCTGCGCCGATGCAATCCTTTGTACATTTACCTGGGAGCAAATTCCTCTGAGCACAGTGGAACTTGCCTCTCAAGGAGCATCCACAGAATTTGGTGGCAGAGGTGCAATCCTGTGCACGCTGATCTGGAAGCAGGGCTCACTGCATACACCGACAGTTACCCCCAGGAAAATATACTATACGGATAATCGTGCTTTTGACCGGGAGAGGAACCTTATCACAAGATGCCTGGCAAGGCGCAGCTGAAGCCAAGGGCCGCCCGCATAATCTGTGGGGGCACCAGAAAAATGATGCACGGGCGGGGCGCAGAAGGGGCAATGTGTATTTCTGCATATTAACGGGTGCGGGACGAGCTACATCCGCCCTTGGACGCGCAGTACATTCACTACAAAGGCGTCGTCCGCGGTTGCGGCCTGCCCCAAAGCAGCGACATCTCCGAGCCGCATCCCGTTGCCATGACGCCCAGCCTCCATTTTTTTTTTTCCAGGCCGCGCGCGTCTCGGTGGGCGGGGCGAGGAGGGGAACGCGACGCACGCGCAGCACCCGCCTAGGAAAGGGGAAGCCGAGGGCAGGTCGCGTCGCAGGCTGTCACTTGCGGGGCGGGTGCGCGCATTTCTTTCCCGCGCCTGCGCGGAGCAGGGGAAAAGAAGGCAGGGCCTTGTCCTTTGCGCGTGCGTCTTCGTGAAGGCGGCGGAAGCGGCGCTAGTCAGATTCGGCTGACCGTGACACAGATCCTGTGTTGTTTATCGTGTGTTTTCCCTTCTTTCGTTTTCTGTCCGGGTTTCAGGCTCGGCCATGTCGTACGGCCCGTTAGAGACGTACCGGCCCGGGGGGCTTCCGCCCCGGGACTTCAGCGCCATTATCCAGACCTGCAGCACCAATGTACAGCGCCTGGCACAATGCAGTGAGTGAAAACCGCTTCCTCCCCTTCCCCACACGACCCGCTGTGTCTTAAGTCTTGTCCCCTCAGGCCTCCTGAATTCTGTCCCCCGACCGCCTAAACAATCTCTGTTACCGCCCCTCTGTCATGGGTTCCACCTCCCAACGCCACCTTATCCTCCTTAGATTCGTCTTTTTTTTCTTTTAAGATTCCGCCTTTCCGTTTACAATACGTTCAAGGCGGCTCACAGCTCCCTAAGGCAATTGTTTTTTCCGACCTTCTGTACACTTGATTCCTTTAGCTGCAGTGGCAGGCAGTTCCAAGGACTCCCTTTTAACGAACTTTAATCCGCAGGGACTGCCCGCTCTCTACCCCGATGGTCTATTAAAGACAATATTTAAAACCGATAGAAAGCCATTATATTCCCACGCCTCCATGGCTCTCTCTCTTTTTTTAAAGGCTGACTTTTCCCCTGTAGGCCTCCCCCCTTATCTACACCCCACACCCTTCCTTTCCTTCGTGTTTCTGTCCTAAGGATTATTTTATTTATTTGGTTTGGTCTGCTTTCAAAAAATACAGTAAAATAGACCAACATAAACAAGAGGAAGCAAGATCTGTATTTATAAAAAAAAAGAAGTTAAAGCCACAGGCGGTCTTATTATTCATTTTCAGTATGAGTGGGAGAATTATTGCAAAGGGATGAGTCAATCTCTGCTCATTGCTACCTTGCCCATGCTTCACCTAATAGCTTCCTAACAATTATAAATATCACTGAGGCCACTTCACGTGTTCTTTGTTGACTAAAAGGCAATCACTTAATTGTAGTCAAGAGGCGTGACCTGCATATAGAATATAATGGCCCTGTGGTTATGTATTTCATTGTGTGTCTTAATTCTGCCAGACCATTGACATCTCTTTTGGTTTCCCTATGTGTACATGTAGCAAAATACACTTGCATGTGATCACTGCGTTAACAGTCTCTGTATATTGTTTCCAGCTGCACAAAAGTGCTTTTGAGGAAGGCAAGAACAGTCTGTGAAATTGTCTTGAGTCTAGTTAGTAAGGGCCCATCCAACCTCATCTTAATATGGAATGTGTACCATTTAATTCCCCCTCACCAGAGAGAGCTGCTGTCCCAAACTTTCTACTTCCTAAATCTGAAGTTTCCCTGTCCTTCAAAAATCCAAAAAGGACATATGCTTCCTTTTAAAAGTGCCCCTGTCAGCTTGGGGCATCTTTGGTTCTCTTTTTTTTTTTTTTTTAGTATGAAGCAACTTCTTCAGAGGTGGGGTTGCTTGAACCAGCATATAGTGGAAAACAGGGAGAATGAATGCCAAAACTCTGGGTTAAAATCACATCAGAATATAAACTGTTCAAGTATAGATTGTAAGAGGATGGGCCCTAAGAGACCTATTTGCCATGTCGTTTCTTTGACTTTTATTTATGCCTAGAGCTCACCCAGTCTTAAATCTGACAACAGTGCCTAGGAAATATACATAGTTACCTGTCTGATCCCATTCTCCTGCTCCCATTTACAAATGCTACAGAAGGGAGAAAGGACAAACTTCTTGAGCTTTGAAAGACTTTCCAATTTTTATGTATAAATTAATATCTGAAGTGGAAATGTAGAGAGGAACGCAAGGTACAGTCATACCTTGGGTTACAGCCACTTCAGGTTGCGTATTTTCGGGTTGCGGACTGCCGAAACCTGGAAGTACTGGAACGGCTTACTTCTGGGTTTCGGCAGTCGCGCATGCGCAGAAGCGCTAAATCGTGCTTTGCGCATGCACAGAAGCGCAAATCACAACCTGCGTGTGCGCAGACGCGGGTTGCAAACGCTGCGGGTTGCGAATGTGCATCCCGCACGGATCACATTCTCAACCCGAGCGTCCACTGTACTACTTTTGTGGCTGGGAAAAAATAATCTTGCAGCTCCTACTCTACTGCACTGCAGCCTTTCCACTAGTCCTAATCTCAGATGCTGTGGAGCTAAATAAGGGCTGGGGGGAGTAAACAATTTGCATAAGTAGTTAGTTTCAAGAATTAGCTACCTTTAGTAACATTTGTGTCTGCTTTGATATTGGTAGGTATATATATATATAAAACAACCTCCAGAGGTTACATTTTGCCTCTGTAGTTCATGACTGGGAGCATGAGAAGTATGCTAGAAAAAAAGACAAGTGCCCTTTCCCCAGAGGCATCCCATTTTATTTTTTTTAATATTGTAAACCACTCTGATTTTTTAATATAAATAATGGTGTATAAATATTTTAGTAAATAATTTGTTACATATGTTTCTCATCTTTCTATCAAAAAATGCCCAAAGCAACTATTACCAAGGCACACAAAAACCAAGCAATATATCACAACAAAACTATATAAGATCAGGTTAAGGTGTTCAGCGTGAGGCAGAAAAAGGTCCTCCTTTCCTTCCACTCTGCATTTTTAATCTGAAATCTTAGGCGCAGTATTGCGCCCAGAGCTAAGAAACTACTCGCGCTAATGAAATTCCCTGGCGCAAAATGTGCCTGGAACAATGGGAGTTTCGAACACTGGGTGGCTCCATTTGGGGTCAAACAGCAAGGGGGACAAAACTGAACCCTGTAGGAAACCACAGGTCAACTTCAACGGCATTGAGCAACAATTGCCTGGTGCTGTTCCCAGGAAACAGTCCTAGTACTAGGAGCAGACCCACCGTAACATGGTGTTCGTCTACTTCCCACTCACCGAATCACTCAAGGAGTTTACTGTGGTTGATGGTATCAAAAGCTGCTGAGAGTAAGAGAACCAGCGGGGTTGTCGTCGTCCTGCCCTTCTGCCACCTAGGTGTCCAGTGCACTTTAGGTGTTATACCTGGACTTGAAGCTGGACTGAAATTGGCCTAGATAATCCACATCTTCTGAGCAGACTTGTAGCTGAACTGCAGCCACACTCTGAAGCTAATTGATTAGGAAGCTGTGGCCCAGTTTGCACATAATGCTAAACTGTGGTTTGATGAACCTCTGTGAGCACAAAGTGTTTGGCTTGCATGCTTCCCATCCCATGTAGCCACAAGATGGGGAGCAGCAGGATGCGAGTATGACACTTTCTTGGGTTCATAGAGATTTGTCCACCTAACACTAACCAGGATTTAGTGTTATGCTGAAACAGTCAAATGTGCATGCTCTGCCAGACTAATATTCAAGACAACTGTTCTGTGATTCTGCACAAGTAATTCACAATTGCAAGATTTTTTATATTTTCGGGCTTTATTTAAGCATTGTTACAGACTAGCTTGATTTCATCATGTTTGCAACCTAGCACAAGCAAGCCGTGAGTGTTAGGACTATATATACTGTATTTGCTTATAACTCTCAGAAGGTGTTTATTATGTCTGATTTAATTATCTGTTCTGTGGTTTACTGACATAAGGCCAAAATAAGCATCAACCTGGGACTGAACAGTTTTGAAATGTGAATGCAGAATAGTTCTCTTCCTGTCTCTGTCTTTGAACCTGTCTCTACCTCATCTCAATTCATCTTTCAAAAAGTTGCTAATTTGTACAAGAAAAAAGGAAGGAAGTCACTGAAATATATATTAAGTTCCAAAGAAAGACTTCCTGCCCATTCCTATGGAAATTTACAAGACAGTCCCATTGAATTCAGTGGGGTATGATTTATTAATCTTATGCTCTCTAGTTATTTGGGTCTACAACCCCGATTGGCCATGTTGGCTGAACATGGTTGTTGGCTGTGCTGGTTGGGGCTGAAATGAGTTGTACCCCAAGGTATCTAGAGAGCACTAGGTCAGTGAAGGCTACAATAGGGCTCCCAAGTCTGTCGTTTTCTCCCCAACCTCCCTCCCTTTTTATTTTAGATTTAACCTTTGCACTGTCACTTACTTGTTTTATTGCTGCTTTGTACTTTGTCACTTATTGCCAACAGATGTAGTGATTTCAGAAGTAGTTTTTTAATCGATTGAAGTTTTCTTCCAGTACTCTCTACAGTCATAACAATATTTTTTTAATTAATTCATTGTTGCCCCAAAGAATGTCTCCTTCTGAAAATAGTGAAATCCCCTTTAAATTCCTTTTGAAGCTTTAGGCTAAACACACCACTGAAATGGATGCCACTAATCCTCAAGTAATTATAGTTAGGATCAGGCTATGATTTGAGCAATGTTTTTTTCCCCTGGCAATATGTCCTTAGAGGAGAACTTTTATGCACAATGATAACGCACAATCAACTTTGCTTCCACAGCTTCTCAGATAAAGAACTTGATGAGTCAGCTGGGAACTAAGCAGGACTCCAGCAAACTGCAGGAAAACCTGTACGTATGACCTGAGCAGTTCTTAAAGTGCACATTACAATGGCAAACCCAAATACTTGGATAAATTTTGAATATCTGCATGGGCAGTAGAATGTGGTTGGTTGAAGAGATGATGCCACTTCAGTCTGCAAGGGGAGGCATAGCATTTTTTAACACTCTCCTGTTTGTGTATCCCACAAAATAAAATAGCTATAGTATTTTAAGGAGAGGGGTTTTAGCCCAGACTGCTGCCTGTTGTGCTAGTACACTACTTTGGGTAAGTTCATATAGGGCAGGGATGGGGATTTCAACAGATTCTGTTGGACTTTTAGTCCCATCAGCTTCTGCCAGCATGGCTAATGTAGCAGAACATTCATGAATGTGATTCTCCACCTGCAGTGGAGAACTGCCCATTCTACATCAAGACTTCCCCATCTCATGCGGCTGCATCTGTAGGCCATTGGACACAGTAACAAACTGCTGGACAACTTGTTAATTCCAAAGAGACTAGAAATGCTTATACGGAAGGAATGTCTATTCACATCTGGGGGAAATGAAATTTAGTATTGGAAGGCACCCAACAAGAATCATGTGGCTGTCCTAAATTGCTGCATAACCGAGTGAATGAAAAATTAGATTTGTGGGTAGCATAGTTCCTGTTTATGTGCTCAAGCTTCCATTTTGAAGAGTCTAGAAATCAAAGCTGAAAAATGCATTCTTTTTTCATAGACAGCAGTTGCAGAACACAGCAAACCGGCTTGCCAAAGAGACCAATGAATACCTGAAGGAGCTGGGCTCCCTGCCACTCCCCTTATCTGCATCGGAACAGGTATCTGAGTCTTCTGTGCTGCAATAGGTTGGAAGGAAAGCTTATTTCTTGAAAATAGCGATATTAGTGATGTTTTTAATGGAATACCAACATCATTGTTTTGATGGGATATGTAGGATACTGTGAAAAGGTGAGTGAGGTCCATTTAGAGCAGGGATGGTTAACCTGTGGACCACAGCCACCAGCATAGGCAACAGTCAGGAATGATGGAGATTGTAATGCACCAACATGGGGAGCCCACAGGTTTCCCATCCCTAATTTAAAGGCTGAACTCTTTATATCTGCAATTTACTGGCACATGGTGGTTTTTCCATTGGAATGTAATTAGTATTCTGGGGAAGAGGGTTAATCCCTCATTTCCATCTGCTGTAGTGAGTGAGGAAACAACAGATGGTTGAAGGCAAGGGAATCTTTCAGTATCTGCTAGTGCATGAAATGGATGTAAACACTCAGTTTTAGGACTCTAAATGCTAGTCTAAAGCTGAATGTTATCTAGGCCAGTTCTTTTCCCTTCCCAGGCTGCTAATGTTCATATATCGAGTCATAAATGCAGACTGGTATTTGCCTACAGCAGATATGAGATGCTGTGGGTGTCTAATAACAAGCAAGATCTGCTGCTCTCCTCAACACCTGACAAGCAGATGAGGTGACTAGCTTTGGGCAAGACACAGTGCAGAGAAGTGTTTGAAATGATAATAGGAGGATTCAGCACATGGGCTAATACTAATACTAAAGTTAAGAGGCCAGCTTTTAAGACTGCCTGTGTATTTCCTGTGTACCTCTGCTTGTGTGTAACAAGGCTTTATCCACTTCTGTATTATTTTGCTTTGCAAACCACGGAGGAAGGGAGAAAGAGGTTAAATGGGGGGGAAATCACTTCTCCTTAACTATGACCTATTGATGAACTTCCCCATGTCATATCAAATGGTAGCACAGCTGAAAGTGAGGGGCTTTTATTTCAGTGTGTAATGCCAATAAACAATAAGAGAGATTATTGCCCAAGTAGCACTGCGATGATAGTCAGCTGAAACTCCTCTTTCACTTCCTTGCCCCATTCCTGCCTACAGCTTCTGTAGAACATTCTTAAGTAGTTTGCCTTTTTGCTCACTGCTGCACCAGCAAACAAAAGACAAGTTGTCTATGGAGCAGCAAAAAAAGTTAAATAAATATGTTTCCCATTAACTTCAAAGGAAGATGGAATGGAGGCTGGGCAAAGGAATCCAAGCCCTTGATGTGCTGTGCTGGAGGGGGTTTGGATGGAGCGGAGGTCTCCTTCCACCCTGCCCTGCTGGGCTTCACCAGCTTTGTCTAGGGGAGAAGCTCCAACATCAGCAAGGGAGTTCTATTGGTGAGGAGCACCTCAATGCACACATCTGCCCAAACATTAGACCAGAGCTATTGAGCTGGTATGAGCAATCAGGCTGATTAAGCATAGCCAGAGGTTAGGATTGTAGCCTTAATCCACTTTGCTCAGTTGCACTTCTGTTGTCAGATACCTATAAACTACAGTATAGACCCAGAAACATGTACTGGAAATGCTGTGGGTTGTGTGTCTCCTCCCTCAGAGTTTGTGAAGCTGTACTTTGATCTGTAGAACAAGGTGTTATTTCCACCTTGGGAATCCTGTTGGATTACTGTTACAAACAGAATCCGTAAAAGGTAGAAATAAGGCATATACATTCTCTTCGTTATTGGATGCTCCTTTTTGCTGTTCTACACAATAAGCCATGGACATAATTTGTGTTTTCTAGCGCCAGCAGAAACTTCAGAAGGAACGTTTAATGAATGACTTTTCCGCAGCCTTAAATAACTTTCAAGCAGTGCAAAGAAGAGTGTCTGAAAAAGAAAAGGAGACTGTTGCCCGGGCAAGAGCTGGTTCTCGTCTTTCTGTAAGTTTGTCAGCCAAGCCTCTCCTAAAGAAAAAGACTGTTACAGGCTCCATTCAAATGTTTCTTTTTAAGCATTTAAATGTTTTGCATTGTATCCTGTAAACATGACAGTTCTTGACCCTGGTTTTAGCTAGGGTTCATAACAGATCCTATACTCTGCCTATTCTGTGAGGTTGAGATTACTCTTTCAGCAAACACAGCACCAAAATATAGTTGAAGTGTGTTCAGAATACACCATGATTCCCACTTGGAGGCAATACATATAACAACAACAACAACAACAACACCCCTGCCACAAACAAATTTTAAAGGTCAGAGATTGTTTAATCAGCCAAGGGCATCATACCTTGGTAGGTCATCCTACCAAGAACAGACTTCTGATGCGTTGTATTGATCTGGGAAGCCTACCAGGGTAAGTGCTTTGCTGAGAGACAGTTACTTCCTGGGACTATGAGTCAAAGCCACCCCTTGAACCACAGTAATTAGGCGAATTCTCCTATCTGTATTTTTTTAATGTTGAGTAAGGTTCCTGCTCCCACTAAAACTCTTCCAAAACACTGCATTAAAATGGTTTCTCCCCTGCATTGGGGAGTTTCTCCCTCCTTCAGCACTGAGGTCAGCATTGGCCAAGTTGGGTGAGTAGATAGGAGTCTGACTAATTCCCATATTTAAGGACAGGAAGCAATACTCCTAGTCATGTGAGTAGTGACCCTGGATTGCATATGTTTCCCTTGCACACACTTGTGGCACACACAGGATTAAGAGGATTAATTATAGTGAGTGATCATGCCGTGCAACAGAAGGCTTGACTGATGAGATCACTATCCCTTCCTATTTAGTTTTGCTCTGTTCAAGTTATTGGTGTTTTTCAGAAACAAAAAACACCCAACCTCCTGTACTGGTTATTAGCCACCTTGAAAGCTTAGTTTGAAAGGCAACCTTAAAATCTTTTAGTTAAAAATAAGTTATCTTCTCTTGACTATCACAAAGCCTTTTAATCTATCGTTCTTTGTCCTGCCCATTGAAATCAGCAGGACATGAAGACAGTACTGATAGTGATCAGGCATTATAATGCTTCAGTGTTTCATCACATCCTCCAGCCTACTTAGTACAAACCTTACCTTGTTGACTGATGAGAACTAAATTGTTTTTTTCCAGGGAGATGACAGGTCCAGGGAAGAACAGCTGGTCTCATTTGACAGGTAATGTTTCCTTCTTTAAAGTTATAAATAATTTTCATCTCTTCAAATGCAATCATATCTCTTGACTTGGGGAAAAATGGGTGGGGAACGGGGGGGGGGGGAGGACAGGCATTGGTGAATTAACAATGTGTTCCAATAGAACATAAGCTTCTTACTCTTGAATCAGAACAAAAATGGCCCATTTCAGATGTCAGGCTGATGTGCTCCCTTGATATGCTCTCTGATTCCCTCACTTACTTCCCAGTTTGCATCAATGACGACCAAGACCTGAACCATGGCCTTTATCCAGACTTTGGAAATTGAGTTTGAACCATGGCTTCAATTCTGGCTTAGAAGCAAACTGGTTTGTGGGCACTTGTTTGCGGCATCTGGTTTCAGCAAGTAATTGTTAACGCAAACCAGGAAGAGAGAGAGGTAATTTGGGAGGGTTAGGAGGGAGCGTGCCAGTCTTGGACACAGCTCTGATTGTCAAACTTTGGCTGAGCTGTAACATCTCAGTCAGACCTGTTGCACTTAAGTATAAATACAGATCCTGATTTTTACCAACATAATTTTTACATTTGACTGTAGGGGGCAGAGTTGCAAGAAAACTCTGACTCTCTATGTCATAGGACATTTCAGATTATTTTCTAGGTACTTTCAGTCCCAATGAACTATTAGCATGCATATGGTCGCCAGTTTATGTGTTTTAATTCACTTTAGGATGATGTCTGCAAGCTTTTGAAACCTAGGTGGCAAAAATACATCAATGCCTATAAAAACAGCTTCAGATTTTTCTGGAGTAGTAGACTCATGATCTGAGCATACGAATTTTCATTGGAGAAACAGGATAAAACAGACAAATATTTTTGCAATAAATTGTGAAATAGGTAAGTGATTATTTGGAGAGCACTCTCCCTCCTTTAATACAAATCAGGCATTTAGGTGAAAATCCAAGTGAGTATTCAGTAATAGTTGGAATAGCAGACTGTAATGTAGCATTCTCCCTGCAGCAATGAAGAGTGGAATCAGATGCAGTCTCAAGAGGAAGACGTAGCAATAACAGAACAAGATCTTGAACTAATTAAGGAGAGAGAAACTGCCATTAGGCAATTGGAGGTGAGTAGATTAGGACTTGAACCAGATGCAAAGTTTTAAAAATTGGTTTGTTCGTATTTAAATAGGTCTAAGCGAGGAGACTTTGAGGTTCTTCTGAACCACACTGGTCCCATCTGTATTTTCTTTAATTGCATACTGGGATACACTGTAACTCAGCAATGGGGAACCTCTGACCCACCGGAATCTTGACCTGCCAGGGGGTAAAATTTGGCTCATGAGGCCATTTTTTGGGGAAGCCATGCCCACATGCCATTCATCGGATATGTGGGGTGGTGGTGTTTCATTCTGCATTAACTGTATGCTCCAGTACCCCGTTGGGAATGGGTGAATACAACCAAAGCAGAAGAGTTCCATGCTGCTTTTTGAACCTCTGAAAGCTACAGGTTTAAAGATCAATTGGGTGGGGTGAGGTTTGAAAGCCCCTTTGCAAGCAGTCCCACACTGCTTTTCAAACAACCCTGTACTGCACTTTGAAGTCCTGACAGTTGGGGCAAAGTATCTGTAAAGTATCGGTTCAGCTGAGCTACCCCCTGGGAAGCTGTCAAGTCTCAACCTTTTCTTCACCAGTATACAGTATTGACTTGTAGAAATACAGTGGTGCCTCGCAAGACGAAATTAATTCGTTCTGCGAGTTTTTTCGTCTTGCGAAGCACCACTGTGTATTGACGGTTTCCCATAGGAGTTCATTGGCGGTTTAAAAAAAAAGGCGCAAGACGCTTCATCTTGCAAAGCAAGCCCATAGGGAAATCCGTCTTGTGAAGCAACTCAGAAAATGAAAAACTCTTTCGTCTTGCGAGTTTTTCGTCTTCTGAGGCATTCGTCTTGCAAGGTACCACTGTACTTATGACAAATTTATCACACAGCCCTAACATATACACAGTCAAAGATTGGGGTAAGTGTTCAGAAAACATAGGCTGTGACTTTCTTGAAGTTGCTGAAAGGGAGGAGTGAAGGATGTGGCTATCCCAGGCCGGAGACAAATGTAGGAGCTACTAGGAGAAGGAAGGAGATCTGCTTGAAGGAGGTATAAGCAGGTTAGGTGGGCAAGAAGCCACACTTTGGAATATAGGAACCAGACAGATGGAGCCAATGATGTTTCTTTGGTGTTGAACGGGGGATAAGTTGTAGAAACTCATCCAAGTTTTGAAGACAGAGACCTCTTCATAAATTCTGGAAAATGTGGTTGTAAATGTTTCATTTCAAAGGGATGTGAGGACTCTGATCCAAAAATAAAAATGTAATTTTAATTTTTGGCATTTTTATACACCCTATAAACTATGTCATCTCAAAGGTTTGTAAATAATACTAAGACAGTTTCCCAGGGTTCACTTTTCAGGGGATCAAACTACTATAGCAGAAAAGTGGGCAGGAAAGCCTCATCATGTGGGTGTTGCTATTTAGATCTAAACCATAGTAGAGTGGATGTCCATTTGTGTTACTTTTTCAAATGGGTTCTGTAAACATGCAGTTTGGAGAGAGTAACTCTTCATGACCTTCTTCCTTTCAGGCAGATATCCTGGATGTGAACCAGATATTTAAAGATTTGGCTATGATGATCCATGATCAGGGAGACATGATTGGTAAGATGATACCTGTGTTTGCTATGACAGTTTCCCTCCAAATTGCTGATTGTGCAACTTTTTATGGATGCTTATGGTTATATGTGCGGGGGACGCGGGTGGCGCTGTGGGTAAAAGCCTCAGCGCCTAGGGCTTGCCGATCGAAAGGTCGGCGGTTCGAATCCCCGCGGCGGGGTGCGCTCCCGTTGTTTGGTCCCAGCGCCTGCCAACCTAGCAGTTCGAAAGCACTCCCGGGTGCAAGTAGATAAATAGGGACCGCTTACTAGCGGGAAGGTAAACAGCGTTTCCATGTGTGGCTCTGGCTCGCCAGAGCAGCGATGTCACACTGGCCACGTGACCCGGAAGTGTCTCCGGACAGCGCTGGCCCCCGGCCTCTTGAGTGAGATGGGCGCACAACCCTAGAGTCTGTCAAGACTGGCCCGTACGGGCAGGGGTACCTTTACCTTTACCTTTATGGTTATATGTTCAGCCTATGGTGTGTTACTAGCTGAGAATTCATATTGGAGATCTTTGAAACAAATTGAGTTTTCTTTGTGCCAGGCAGTGTGCTCTAAATATATCATTTTTTATCAAATATATCTTTTTTTTTAAAACTGGGCAAAATAGAGGCATTTTTTACCACTTCAGAAGGTGGGGCCGTAAGTACTTATTCACGCTATACCTTTTGAAAATGAGCTGGTAGTAGTTTGTCAGTGGATTATGAGACACAGTATATCAGGGCTCACAGCACCTGTGATTTTTATGATAAAACCATTTTATATACTGACTAAGCAGGCTTTATTTCAAAAAGCGAAAACCTGGACACAAAAGTTGTTGGGGTTGCCATACATCCATATTTTCCCGAAATTTCCCCAATTTCCACCTGGACACTGCTTCTGACTGCGGTATGTCCGGGAAATTCTGGACGTATGGAAACCCTAATTATAGCAATGTTAAGGGGTGGGAAAGCTGTGTTCCTTGGTCTTATTTCATGTGGGTGGAGGGAGAATAGAAAGGTGGGGAAGATCAAAATGGTGCAAAAAAAAATTGAAAACAGATGGAGCAAATGGAAGGGTCGGGTGAGGAGCTCTTTGCCAGCACTGCCTGACCTCTGGCAAAAGTGATCATTCCCTGCCCCCCCCAGCCCACCAAGCAGGCAGGAAGGGTGATGGGAAGAGAAGCAAGTGACCCCATCCAAGTTAGTTAATTAATTAATTTTATTTCATAAGATTCAGAGTTTAGCTCTGGCCCCACCCACCACCACTCCATAGGTTACTCCTGCAGGAATGGAGCCCTCAGCAGAACAAGATTCCCAATCATTGATATACAGGCTGTTGTTGTTATATATAGAGGCTGTTGTAAGAGAATTGTACATCTGTGTGTGCTCTTTTTCCCTATAGATAGTATAGAAGCAAATGTAGAAAATGCAGAAGTCCACGTGGAAAGTGCCAATGACCAGTTACAAAGAGCCGCTTATTATCAGGTAACAATGTGTGCACAACCACTTTAAAAGGAAGGGAGGTGGGAGCGGAATCAGTCTTGCTAAGTTTCTTCAGAAAAGAGAAAGCAAAGCCTCTTGAAACCGACGGATTGGATTCCAGCCAAGTTCTGTTCAGAGCAGACCCTGGATCTGAAATTAATGGATCTAAGTTAGTCTTACCCATTAATTTCAGTGAGCTGGCTTTAATATTGGATACCACCCATGGTTCTTCTAAAACGAAAGGAAAATGGTATCTACATACTTCTCTTTTTCAATTCCTTGTGACACCTTGAAATTCAAACTGATGGAAAAATGCACAGCTTTTAATGGAGAGATTCTTCCCAGTGAATTTACCCTTTGCACAATCTAGAGGCAGTAAGCACAACTGAAGTCTATATATGAGGACCTGTAACAGAGTGGTGGAAAGCTAGAATTGCCCATTGTTGAACCCAGGACCTTGTGTACATCAACATCCTACCCAATTGGCTGTGTCCTTTCTTCTCTTGAATTTCTAACACATTCTATTTCTATCTCCCGGACTGTGTGGCACCATCTTAAAATATTAATGTTAAAGCTACATGAAAAGTGCAAATGATACATGGGCCAATGACATATTTATTACAGGTAGTTATGTACCGCGCTTTAATAAAATTTTGCATGTGGTTTAGCATAATATTCAGTAATTAAAATGACAGAAATAACTATAAAAACAACTAAACTATAAATCTCAAGTAGAATAAAACAAGGGGGGAAGCCCGCCATGGGACACTGAGTTTAAAAGACTTAAGAAAATGATATCTTTGCTTGGCACTGGAGTTATGAAAGAGTGATGTCTAGCAAGCATTTCATAACTGAAGCACCAAGACTGAAAAGGCTCTGGTAGCCATTTACATCATTTCAGAAAATTTCCCTATGTTAAAAATACAGAAGCAAAATAAGCCAATATCCCCACACCTATCAATAAAGCATTTTTTAATCTGACAGTCATGATTATGATATTGCTAGTGATTCAGAAATGTGCACAGAGCAACCTATGCATGAACAGGCATTTTCATTGTTTTTCTGAGCAGCAGCATTTTATTTATCATATGCTGAAACCTGCTGGTGTATTTAAACTGGGGCATTGGAAAGGAGCTTTCAAAGCAGTATGGAGCCTTAATGAAAAGAAGAAGGGGGAAAGCCCCAATTCGTGCACAAATCTACCTGGTTGTTTCTCTCAGTCAACACCACTAGCAATAAATTTGTACCTTCTATTGCTTCCTTTTAAATACATGTTAAATATTCAGCCTTGATTGCTTAAGCACTCTTTTGACAATTTCTGTTGTTGCCCTCTTCTTGTTGATATCTTATTCCTCTTTGGTTAAGTATTGCGTCCAAACACATCCCGCCTTCCTATTGTACAAATATTAATAAGCTGAATGTTGTTTTCTTACCATCTTCCCGGGGTAAATGGATTTTCCCCTATTTGTTTTCTTTTAACAGAAAAAATCTCGTAAGAAGATCTGTATCCTGATTCTTGGTCTGTCTGTGGCTGTTCTAATCCTGGGACTTATTATCTGGCAGGCATCAAAATGAAGCCCTTATGTGGAACTGAATTAATTGCAGAGTTGTTGTTTTCCTCCCCAAAGGGAAAACAAGTAGACAAACCCTGTGGAATGAATTGATTGAGAGGAGATGAAACACAAACTGGTTTTCCTCTAGTAATTATAATATATAGAAACTAATATATAGTTATTGGATTTAGTGAACCATGAAGACAGTATTTATCAGTTAATGTAAAATTATTTTATGTAATAAAACTTGTGGGGTTTTTTTTTTGTTTACTATACTATTGCTATCCTGAATATAAAGTGTTGGAGAGTGTGATTGGTAACCTGTTAATTGACAACATACACTACAAATTTAACTTTTTAAAAATACATACTGCTTTTATAAGCAACTTGCATAGGAATAACTTCTGAGAACGCCAGAATTTCACTAACTAAGCAACTCTCCAATGAATTTGTTGCTGTGATCCAGAGATTTGCTTTAAGAGTGTGCGGTCAGCTGCAACTCTTTTTCAGTTCCTCTGCTGCCTTGTATACCACTTCTGAAACTTCCAGAAGTTGCTCATCATTGCAGCATGGTAGTCTTGTGATTAAACATCCAAGCTACACAGTAGCCTTTGTTTTAAACTTCTCAAGAGAACTTTAAACATCTCCCATCTTTTTTAATGGTATACCATGAAAAATGTTTTGGTCACTTGCATTTGGAACCGAGAATGTACTCCGTGATTACTTTTCTGAGCTAGAGATATTTGTATCTAGTATTCAGTAAGAAGTTTTCTCCTTGATCCATTTTTGTGGTGACAGTGAATCATTTAGCAGTGTGTCCAAATGTATTGTTGCCTAATGAAGCTGTATTTGATGGTGGGCTGCTTTACTCTTGTCTTCCCAACTTGTACCTCTAAGCCCATATATTATACATTTGCAGCACGTAAAAAATACAGCACAGAGCCTGTTATGGGTAAACAATGGAGGGGGCATAGAAAAATAGTTATACATTTTGTGAGCAACTATGGCAAATCTGTCTTTCCAAGAGAAGATTTTCACCTTTGCAGGCTAGGAACGTTACTTATCTCCTTTGGCTGAGAGATCTGACCTAGACCTTTTGTCTGCTCTGAATTGCTGGGTAGAGCTCTTAGGTCTATTCCACTCCTGCAGGATAACTGATGTAAAAAAAGGCTGAAAAGTTGACTTGTTTATAGACATGTAGCAATTTCTTGGGTAGAATTGTAAATCTTTTTACTGACACACTCACTATTTATTCTTTTTCACATTTTACTTATTGAAATTACTAAACTGTGAAAGTTGGCGCTGGAGAAGATTGATGCCCTCAGTTGCACATTGTTGGGATACACCCTCTGATCTCACCATTGATTAAATCAATGGTGAGAGCACATCTTTCTTTGCACTATTGCTCCATCATTCCATCCATTTAACAGTCAATAAACATTTTTTAAAAGTGCTTTGACATTGTGTATTTTCTTCAGCTCAGACCTAAATGCAAGGTTCAAATCACTTTCAATGCCTGGAGAAAACAACTGTCTTTGGGTAAAGTCTTTGACATTCCGATAATTTATTATGCTGCTAGTTTTTGCTATACTGGAGTCCTTTGGGAGGAAGCACATAATATAATTTAATAAATTTTATAGTTAATGCTTCTGACATGAATTTGTGTCTGGAAGTTTGCATCGTAATAAATTAGTTTTTAAAACAAGTGACAGGAACTTCTGAAACGCTGTTCCTGATAAATATAGTGTATGCCTCATTCTGTGAGGGTTTTTTTTTTAAAAAGAAAAGTGAAAGTGGATAATATGCACAGGGTCATCAGCAATTGGGAGCCAATGGATTAGAGCTAATAGTTTTATCAAAATCTTGCTCAGGAGGTGCCAGTGTTACAAAAAGTTAGATAATTTAATGCAATGACTGATAACTTGCATCGCGACGCTTCTTCCCCTTTTATGTGTAATGTGTTTATACCATTTGTAATACAGTAAGAAATGAATTACACATCAAAAATAAGTGAAGGGGAGGAAAATGAGAGTGAAGCCTGCAGATTGCAGTTAAGGAGCGGGCCGAGTGGGGAAATGAGACGAAGCCCAGCGCTCCGCATCGGGCCGTTTGGACTTCTGCCGTCAACATGGCCGCTGCCGCCGCGGCATCCCACGCGACTGACAGACATCGGAGCTGAAGCCTAAGCGCACCGCCAGGTTCCCGCGCTTTTCGTACCGTCGCTTTGACGTCGCTACGCAACGCCGCGCTCGAGCTTCTCTACACCAGACCAGACGTGACCCGCGCTGCTCCCTCTTCCACAAACCCGCCTCGCCGCGGTGCATCCCGGGATCGCCTCCCGCCCGCCGGGTCTTCCAGCTTCCCGGCGTGCCCCGCGCCCAGCTGAATGGGGGCAGTCACAAGATGGCGGCGAACGCGAACTCTGCCGGTGGTGGCGGCGGCGGCGGCAGTGGCGGTGGCGGGATCCTCCCACTTTTTGACTGCCCGACCTGGTGAGGGCGGGGGCCTGTGGCGCTGGAGAGCGGGAAAGGGTCCCGCCGTGCAGAAGGGCCTATATTTCCCCCGGGGAGACGGGAGCGGCATCATGAAGCGGGGAGTGGGCCTGGGTGCAGCAGCCCCTGCAAGCGGGGGAAGGACCGGGAAAGTGCTACGCGCCCTGGAATGTTATGCACCTATATATATTTAATATATATTTTAAAAAATCAATTTTTAAAAACCTACGGAGGGTGCTTCTGAGCATGGACAGAGAACGTGTTTCTTACACTGCTGTGTGGAGTTAAAAGGGCGTCTCTGAACATGAGCAGAGTGCCTGTCTGAGCAGAGTGAAGGGAGGGTATTTCTGCGCCTGGAAGGCAAGGAGGGAAACGACCCGTTTTATCACGGAGCGTGCCTGTCTAGTAAAACAATTTCATTCAGTACTGCTAAACTCGGAAATATGGGAGTGAGTGCTTCTAGTCATGTTTGATCTGCACTTTAAGCATTTGTGGCTGGGTGCCCCTGCGCAAAGGCCCATTTGATCGTAGCTGCGATGCTTTGGAGGAGAGACAACCTTCTTGCAAAGAGGAATGACGGTTTGTTGAGGTCTGAGTAGCAGGTCATGTTTATGGCTGGGGCGATTAAGCAAAACATGAAATCTGGGGCTCTCTGGAGTTGTGTTGAAAGATGTACACAGTGACCTGCATCTAAGGGATATATTTTCAGTATTGCCTATGTGTGTTTTTCGCTGCCAGGTACTGGCCAGCACTGTGAATTCTGTCTTTGTTGAGGTGTTTACATGCTAATTGAACCTAGGTGTCTAGGAAAATTCTTTGTTTTATTTGAGAACTAGGTCATGCAAGTATGTCTAAAATTCAGAAAACTTTTTTTAAAAAAGTGTTAGTATTGTGGGTTGGAGAAGCAAAAGAAAATGTGTCTTTGGGGGATTACTCCCTGCTGGAAATGGATCATTCATTTTACTTGTTCGGTATTCTGCTTCAATGGCTGTTGAGCCTACTAAGCGTGTGTGTCCTGCAGTTTCTTCTTCATACAGAAACAATTTTCTTCTGTGCCAATTCTAGGAGTTACATAGGTAACTGCACCAGTGTTTTCTGGGAATTTGTTTTTGAGTAAGAAATTTTATGACAAAAAGCAGTGGTCACTCTGGTCATAGTGCTTGCCCCAGCTGTCTGAAACTATGCTGAAGGACTGAAAGGAAAGGATGAGTTTTTGTAGTATAACACATTGGAATGCATTTGAGTTATAGAATATGCCCTTTTCATCCTAATACATACATACATACATACATACATACATAGTGGCTTAGAGGTTAAGATTCTTCCTTCCTCCAAAGCAGAAGGTGTACTGTAATGTGGTCTGCAACCCACTTTGCCAAAACTGTTCTTGGAAGGATAGGTTTTGATGACAGGACTGGAAGTATGTCATATATGTTCACAGTGAAAGGATTTTGGTAACTGCCCACAAAGTTTATCTTTTGGTACAGATGTCATGTTTCAGTTTTTGGTTAAACAATGAATTATATAATGTGTTCATTAGACTCTCAAAGGATATTAGAGTCTAATGAACACATCTTCCTTTATGATGACGGGGCTGCTAAATCATCAGAAGAGCTCTCTGGGTTGTGACTTAGCAAAGTTTTACCTTCCGTGCTAATTATAGCTAGAGCTATCCACTGTGTCACTCTTTTTTTAATGACAGAAGGAAGAATTATAGTGAGTGGAAGATGGATGACATATTTTTCATAAAATCAAGTTCCAATTTATCTTTTTCTGTGGAAGGATATTGTAATATTTTCCCACCCTTGTTGTTAGATGCTTTTTCTTCTGTCTTTAAAAACTATTTTTCCAAAGCAGTTCACAAAACAGGAAATATAAATAAATAAAATTACAGTTTCACACAGCAAAAACAGCAGTATAAAAATCTAATCAACAAAAAACCAACCAGTCCTAAAAAGCCTGACAATAAAAACAAATTCTAAAAGGCCATCTAAAAATGGGGAGGGAGTGGGCTTGTAGGATTTCCCTGGGAAGAGAGCTGCACAGTCATGTCACCACCACCAAGAAGGACCTTTCTCTACCCACCAATCTGAATTTTAACTAATGACAGGAGGGCCTCTGATGCTAACCTTGGGGCTCAGGTAAGTTCATATGGTTGCTTCTATCTGCCACACAGAGGAACAATGCCCCTGGGTATTGTTCTCCAGCAGTTAACTATTTAGCAGTGAGTTCTAGTACATATTTGGCACAGATTGGGTATGAAATGCTTTGCATGCAGAATGTCCCAGGTGCAACCCCTGGCATCTCCAAATACACTGGAAGAACCCCCTGCCTGAAACTGGATAATCACTGCCAGCCAGTGTTAACAATACTGAGTTAAATGGACCAATGGTTTGACTCAGTATAAGACATCCCCTGGTGTTCCTAAGGCATTGTGACATGCACTGAGTGAGCTTCATATTTCTGATGGAGAAAACCTAAGTAATGGACTCTGAAAAAATTAAGCTAATAAGACCTTGTATTGCTTTTGAGTGTTCAAAGCACTTCATATACATTATCTTGTTATCCTTACAAATACCCTATAAAGCAAGGGGCAAGGAATCTCCAAATCATGGAACTAATTAGGCCTAACAAAGCCGTTTTCCCCAAACTACATCCACCTGCCCCACACCTGTCAGTGTGTGAGATGTCAAGTGTGAGACAGGTAAAGATGTGGCTACAAAGGAACAGTTGAGAACTTGATGTGAGATCCCAGTTGTTGCTTTGCAAATGGGGCTCCTTGATCCGCGAGCCCACTTTGTCCAAGTGCAGGTGCCGTTTGAATTCATACGATGCCCACAAATGGACTTCAAAGGGGCTCCACTGTAATGGTGGTCAAAGTGAGCCCCTTTGAACTTTGGCAGGTGGGCAGCTGCGCCCACCTGCCAAAGTTTGCTGGCAAGGTTTGGAAGAAATAAGAATTCGGCCCACTGGCCAGACCCAATTCCTCACTTCTGTTGTAAAGTGAATATTATTATCCCCATGTTATAGATGGTGTGAGACACCTAGCAACTTCATAGCAGATTTGAATGGCCAACTCCCAGTTTGTAGCTCACTCTCTTAGCCACTATTACAGGCTAGGCAAACTCAGCCCTCCAGATGTTTTGGGACTACAACTCCCATCATCCCTAGCTAACGGTCAGGGATGATGGGAATTGTAGTCTCAAAACATCTGTAGGGCCGAGTTTGCCAATGCCTGCACTATTACAAACAAGCGCCATGTTGTAGATGGTGTGAGACACTGAGGCGGAAACACCTAGTGACTTCATAGCAGATTTGAATGGGGAACTCCCAATTTGTAGCTCACTCTCTTAGCCACTGTTACAAACAAGCCCCTCTAAATGAAGTATAATGACTTCTGAATAACACAGAAAACCTTAAGTGTTTGCAAACACGGTTTTTGTTTTCTTCCATACTATATTACTTAAATGAGATATCCATTACTGTAGAGGAGTTCTTATCAAAAGGGGTGTGCCAGTAGGTCTTACTCCACTGAAGGTATGTGCAAAGCCCAACTGGATCAGGCAAAAGGTCAACTAGTATGCAATATCAAAGGAAGCTGCCTTACACTGAGACCAGTGCTCTGCCCACCTCAGGGATAGAGAACCACCAGATATGGTTGGATACCCATCAGCCCCACCTACCATGGCCAGTGATCCAGAATTATGAGAATTTAGGTTCAACAGTGCCTAGAGGGCACTGGTTCCCCATCCCTGGTTTACTTTCACTGGCAGTAGCTCTCCATGCTTTCAAACAGGAGTTTTTCCAGCCCTACCTGGAGATGCTGGGAATTGAGCCTGGGCCCATTTGCATGCAATGCATGTGCTCTGCCACTGAGCTATGGCTCTTCTCTTAATGCAGATTCTGGTCACTATTGTTGCCAGTAGTCATGAGTAGGCCTGGCCCAATCTATTCCACTTTAGAGCCATGTAAGCTAGTGACCAGCATCTCGTCTTATGGTAGTGCCATACTATACATTGTCTGAAGACCCATGTACATGGCAGTGTCCTAAAGGTGCTGACTATTAATTTCACTTCAGCTCATACTTTTTGCACCAATTTCCTGTGTTAAAGTCCAGGTTTTCCATCTATCTAATTTCAATGTGTTGCAGCATTTATGGTTAACGTACAGTGGTACCTCGGGTTACATACACTTCAGGTTACATGCACTTCAGGTTACAGACTCCGCTAACCCAAAAATAGTACCTCGGGTTAAGAACTTTGCTTCAGGATGAGAACAGAAATTGTGCTCCAGCGGCACGGCGGCAACAGGAGGCCTCATTAGCTAAAATGGTGCTTCAGGTTAAGAACAGTTTCAGGTTAAGAATGGACCTCTGGAACGAATTAAGTACTTAACCCGAGGTACCACTGTATTGCTTAAGAAAGAAAGTATGAGAGTTGGATTTTGTTTTTATGGTGACTTCAGATCAATGGGTAACTGTAGGGGTTCTAAATGTGACTTTATTACAAAACAAAACATATTTCTGTTTTTGTTTCCTAGGGCAGGAAAGCCTCCCCCCGGGTTGCACCTGGATGTAGTCAAAGGAGACAAACTTATTGAGGTATGAAAACAAATTATCCTGGACCAGGAATACACTTATAGTACTGGATAGCTATAGAAATAGTCACAAGCATCTAGCACAGCGATAAAATCTCCTGCATCCTTTTCCCTTTCTCTCCCGCAATGTCTGATGAGCACTTTCAGCAAGCTCCCTGAGTTGCTTCCCATTTTGCTTGAATACCCACTATACATCCAAGTATTCCAAAGTACCTTAGAAGCAGGTGTTGGTACCCAGTGCTTCCTTCTGGCATCACCTTTTAACAGGTGACAGTTCAGAACTAGAAGGGCAAACCTATTTTTTGCTGTTCTGAGGGGGTTGTGTTAGTTTTCACAGTAACTGAATCCCAGAGATTTCCATTTTACAGTCAAGTATGACGAAGAGATGTGCTGAAGGGCTCCCAGGTCCAAATTCAATTGTAGCATGCCAAGGAGGGAATGGACTGTGTTGACACAAGAATTGCCCATATCTCTGCTTATTAACATGAGATATTTACCTCCAAACTAAGCGCCTGTCTGTTTGAACTGTAAGCATCCCCTAGGATGGAATACCTTTCGAGCCCCACAAATCTGAAAGCAGCAACACTGTAAATTGTCAGTTGCAACGTACACATGTTGTTCAATTCACACAGGTTTCTTAAGCACTTGATACTAACCAAGCCATCTTTACCTTTGTTCTCGTTTCAAGGTCAAAGGTATAACTAGTGATCGGCTAGGTCTAAAAAGTGCAACATCAAAACAAGCCATGAAGTAATCAAGCTCAGTGTGTGGAGGATCACACTGGGTTATAACTCAGAGGCACAAATGAGTTTTTACCCATCTTGTGGCTTCAGCAGCAGTGAAGCTGATCCTTTGTTCCCATTTCAACTTGTAAAAGCTGTTTCTATCTTTACCAATAGCAATACCAAGAAACATAATTGCTGCATGGAACATCATTTTTAATTTGTAACTGAATATGGCCACTCCCCTGGCACAGGCATCCCCAAACCTGGCCCTCCAGCTGTTTTGGGACTACAACTCCCATCATCCCTAGCTAACAGGACCAGTGGTCAGGGATGATGGGAATTGTAGTCCCAAAACAGCTGGAGGGCCGAGTTTGGGGATGCCTGGTCTAGCAGCACTGATAAAAAATGGATAAGCCCTTCCCTCTGTTGCTGATAGCTCATAGTCTTCTGTAGCAGCAGCAGTCATGATGGAAATGTCTTCTTTTTGTGACCTTATGTTGCTGTCTGTCTGATGTCTTATCATAGAAACTGATCATTGATGAAAAGAAATACTATCTCTTTGGGAGAAACCCTGACCTGTGCGACTTCACCATTGATCACCAGTCATGCTCTCGGGTCCATGCTGCCTTAGTCTACCACAAACACCTGAAGAGGGTTTTTCTTATAGACCTCAACAGCAGTAAGTTGATTGATAATTAAGCAGGTAATATACAGGGGTGGGTGGTGCAAAAGGAATGCTTGGGGTGAATTTTCAAGGGAGCTGGGATTTGTTTATCCTTACATTTAGCTGAAGTAGAAAAAGGCTTCATTATAGGAACCATGGTGGCCAGTGTTAGAAACTGGGATAGAAAAGCTAGGAGCCAAATGGCTTCTGGGACCTGGGTTGTGGGCACCAAAACAGAATGCCTAGTCCCCACTGGGGTGGGGGGTTGGCAACACTTTTTATTTATAGTACGCACAGGACCAGTGGTCAGGGATTATGGGAATTGTAGTCCCAAAACAGCTATCCTATCCTAGTTTAGGATAGTACGTACCCCGGACATGATCTCTTTCAGCTTCTGCCTTCTGGAAGAAGGTATAGGGTTATAAAGGCCAGGACTAGCCGCCTGAGAAACAGTTTCTATGCAAATGCAGTTCTGGTTCTAAATGCAGCATAAGGGGGTTCTATAGTATAGTGTATTTTAAAATGGGGTTTTAGAGTTTTTACGGGTTTTTGAATGTTTTATGTAGTTTTGTAGTAGTTTTATGTAGTTTTTCAATCTCATTGTCCTGCATGGGACAGTGACAATAAAGATATATCAATATCGATTATTTTGAAAAGCATGAACTAATACGCAATTCACATAAGTGACACATTGTTAATATCACATTTTTAGCAGAAATCGTTAATACATGTTTAATTTGGTGTTTACAATGAAAATATTGGTACCATACTTCAGTTTTCAAAACACTCTACTCTTTATTGTTAAACTCCTTAACATATTGTCTGTCCTTAATATATACTTCGAGCACTTACATTTCAGTAATCCCTGAGTGTCAGCCAGGTGCAAAAAATGGCACCTGGGCTTTTTGAGGTGCTCGCAAATGGAGTACCTTGAGGTGCAAAATGCACCTGGTGCCCTGCTAATTTCAAACCCTGATGGTGTCATTTCCAAAAAGCATGCCCTGGTGGTTTCCACTATAGCTTTAAGACTCCCATGGCAGTGGGTGGTGGAAATTGGAGAAGGTGCTGTTGAAACAGTACTTTTCTGAGCAACATTCTCAAGTCATCTTTCTTCCCCATAGCTATATTATTATTACTATCATTACAGGGCCTTCACTGCAATTGCTCCAAGGCTTTAGAATGGCCTCCCTAGCGAGGTTCATCCCTGATCTGTTCTTGTGGCTTTTTCAGATAAGTTGCTGCACTCAGAAAGGGATGCTGTGGTCTTGTGTTGCCACTGTCAATTTGTATTGTATATTATTGACTTGTGTTCATTGCTGTTTTAAGGGTTCACAGATTTTAGCTGGTCTTCGTCCCAAAGCCAAAATTTGTTTTTTTTAAAATAATTTTTATTAACAGGCCAATCATATCACATTGTTCAAATCACATTAATTCCAGATTATACAGCCAAATTTTAAATTTTTTGGGGGTACCCATATATCAAGCTCCGCACGAGTCCAAATTCCAGATGACTCCAGACATCACTTATTTGCTGCTTTTGTTCGACAGTTCCATCCAGTTCGATTCGGATAGACGTTTATTACCTTCTTTCTCTTCTTGTTGTTATCATTTATTCCTTTCTTTGCGATCTCTGATAATTTTCACAAACAGATTGAAAGATTTGGTGTCGCTGTGTGGGTTTTGTAGTCTTCCAAACTCATATTATTCAGGAACAGCCTCTGTTAGATACTTCCATAAACGAAATTAATCTTCGGTCTGTCCATTATTATTCCTCAGGCTGGCCCGGTAAATCAAATAAATTAATTAGGGGGCTCTGTCAGGTCAAACTTGCATTCCAGCATTCCTCCTCTTCGCACTGATACTCCTCCCCCTCATCTTCTTCTCCGGCCGGCCTGTCTTGGCGAGACGCCATTTCTTTTTAACTGCGTCATAGAAATTCCTCCTTCTCACCGTTTGATCTTCTCTTGTTGTATTATATTTCCTCCCACACAAATCTTAAAGTTCTGTTTATGAATTGTTAGAACGTGACGATCTTATTTCTTCCTGGGGTGGAGGGTATTATTATCACATCATGCAAGGGAAATCGGAAAGGTTTTTCCCTCCACCCCCCCTTCATTCCAGCCATACATTCTCTTAGTAGTAGTTCAGCAAAAGATTTACTTATCCATCCGTCACTCCCGGTCACAGAGATCCATTAGTCAGCAGTCCTTATCTCGAGTTTCACTTGATATATGTGCTTCAGCCTTCCAAATCTATTATTCTCCAATTAGTTCCAATTATAATTCCAAGCTGAAGCAACCAGCACGCGCTGATTGGAATCGGCGTCGGGAAGATCTGACTCCACCGAGGGCTTGTGCCAAGTGTTCCGCACCCCCATCTCTCAAATCAGGGGGTGCATTGTAAACACCGCTGGCAGGGCAGACCCCCCCATACCCTTGGGGGGGGGAAGGCTGCCTACTTCCCATAGCAGCCCCTTAATACCTCGTATGGGTCAGAGAGATGTTATTGTCAGCCATCTTCCAACGCGCCACCTAGTGGCCCCCCAAAGCCAAAATTTGAGGGTGCCAGAATCCTCCCCCAATTACAAGCTTACATGTTTGTCCAGGACATTCACTTCCCCTCCTCGCCAGCTCTTACGTTTGGAGCTGGAGTGGTTGGGGCCAACCCCATAGTTGTGGAAACCAAGAGCAACTTCAGGAACAATCTCCAGCCCCTTCCCTAACTCCAAATTTGGAGTTGGGAGGAAGAGAGTATTTTGGTAACGCGATGCTGAGGCCCTTTTGAATGTCTTCATCACCAAAACAGCCAGCCTCACCCTTTGCTTTGAGAGCACTGGGCAGGCAGGAAAGTGCTGCTGCTGCCATCACATGTGCCAACACAGCCAGCCCTAGAACTGCAGCTCCTCCTGGAAGCATAGCTCAGCTGTGGTCTGAAGGCACATGAGCCTGCCACCTTACTGAACTAAGCAGATTTAGTCTGATCAGTGTCTGGATGGGTGACCACCAGGGAACACCTTTGTACTTTATTTCATATGTATATACCTCTTGATTGTAAGGAGGGAAACGCAAAGCCAATAAACCACATTGAGTTCTGTAACGGAAGAAAGGTAGAACAGAAATGTATGAAAATAAACAAACAAATAAAACTAACCTCTTAAAGCCGAAGAATTACTCTAACCACCCAAGTTCCTTCTGACTCATACCAGAGGCCAATGGATCGTTTGCCATAGTGAGCAAAATTGCAGAAGACTGGCTGTTTAGTGCTGCTTGTCTCTTGGAAGCTGTTTCAAAAGCCTTGGAAAATTGGGTTGCAAATGTTTCATTTAATCAACTAATTCAGATTTTCCTGGAAGAACACAGTGAAATAATTTCATACACTTTCAGTGGGGCCCCACATCTAGCTTTGAATAAACTGACAGCTAATGGACAGTTTCTTCTTTTTTTATTCCAATATTCCCAGCACATGGCACGTTTTTGGGTCATATTCGTTTGGAGCCTCATAAACCACAGCAGATTCCCATTGACTCTACGGTTTCCTTTGGTGCCTCCACAAGGGCCTATACTCTGAGGGAAAAACCTCAGACGTTGCCCTCTGCAGTAAAAGGAGACGAGAAGATGACCAGTGAGGACGACGAGCTCAAGGGTTTGCTTGGACTTCCAGAAGAGGAGACAGAATTAGATGTGAGTTCACCCACAGCATGACACCCATTTTACCTTGTGGAGGGAGCACAGGGTTCCTTGGCTGGAAGCATGGCATAAGCAACAGCACCAGAACAAAAGTCTTCTCACCTTGCAAATGTTAGTCTGTGCTTGTGTGTGACATACCTACTTTTGCAGCCCTCCATGGTCTGGCAAGTATGGCCAGACCTTTTCATAGAATTGTAGAGTTGGAGGGTCTGTGAATGTCATCTAGTCCAACCCTTTGCAAGGCAGGAACATTTTGCACAAAGTGGGGCTCCAACCCACAACCGTGAGTCTAGACCACTAGACCAAATTCCCATTCTCCCCCAGCTAAAACAGGTGACTGTTCAGGCAGGCTACCAGCTGACTTGCAGTTGGCTTGCTCCTATAATATTTTGGGCACCTTGAAGCCTGTCCAATCCTAAATGCTCATGGGGGCAGGAGATGGGGAGTTTAATCTTTATTCTTTGTTGGTTTTTTAGAACCTGACAGAATTTAACACAGCCCATAACAAGAGGATCTCCACGTTAACTATAGAAGAAGGAAATTTGGATATCCAGAGACCAAAAAGAAAACGAAAGAATTCCAGAGTAACATTCAGTGATGATGACGAAATCATCAATCCAGGTGAGCACTGTGGATGTGTTCTATGTAGGCTTCGCTGCATATTGCTATCTGTTCCATGAGCATTAATAGATAGAGGTTTTGCTGGTAATAACCTTTCACTTTGAGAAAGCTGGCATTAAATCCCCTTCGGTGCTGAATACACTCTTCAAAATCCATTTTAAAACTAACCACGGTATTTCAATCTGATTTACCCATACAGAGGATGTGGACCCTTCTGTTGGACGCTTCAGAAACATGGTACAGACTGCAGTTGTCCCAGTGAAGGTATGCTTCTAAATCAGAAAACAGCCTGTTAACATAGCCTGTGAAAACTGCTGTCTTAGATAGCGATAGTTGTATCCAGGATAATATTAGATCCAGATGTTTGGTTCTTTTTATTGCTAGACCAGTAGAAATACGTTTATAGGTAAGACGTGTCAATAGGACTTGCAGCCGCGTCCTAATGACATTTTACATTTTACCTTTGCTTTGTACTGTGGATTGCAGTTTAACCTTTTTAATTTTTTTTTTTATTTAGAAAGACATGGTTAAGTTATAAGTAGTCATTTTTTATAATGCAACAAAAAGGCTTCTGGCAAGCCCGTGCTATGCCCCTTCCTCGATCAATGAGTTGTTTCCATTACAGTGGTACCTCGGGTTAAGTACTTAATTCGTTCCGGAGGTCCGTTCTTAACCTGAAACTGTTCTTAACCTGAAGCACCACTTTAGCTAATGGGGCGTCCTGCTGCTGCGCCGCTGCGCAATTTCTGTTCTCATCCTGAAGCAAAGTTCTTAACCCGAGGTACTATTTCTGGGTTAGCAGAGTCTGTAACCTGACCCGTATGTAACCCGAGGTACCACTGTACTTAAAAAGAAAACACCAAAGGCAGCCACCTCAAGGCAGTCACAGTTGCAAGTGACAGCCTTACTTAGGCCTGTGCCTTGGAATTAATGAACTCAGGGAAGATTTGGATTGTCAAAAAAGTAATATGTTGTTAATACCACTTCCTGCTGCTCTATAATGCAGTTGTATTCTGTGCAGCTTCCTAGATGGCTATGACATGTTTCCCACTGTTCTCTGCTTTTTGTCCGTGCCAAGTGACATTATGTTCCGGTAGGAATGGAGAGTTGTTAGGTTAAACCAGATAAAACAGATGACATCCTTGGAACCTCTTACTGTGTTGTGACCAAGCAACCAATTCCCTGAGGGTATTACTCCTTGCCAGGTTCATTCCAGCAAGTACTTAATGAAAGTGATGATGGAACTGACAGGAATGGGCTTGATGCTACAAAGTACAGTGGTGCCTCGCAAGACAAAATTAATTCGTTCCGCGAGTCTCTTCGTCTAGCGGTTTTTTCGCCTTGCGAAGCAACCCTATTAGCGGATTAGCGGATTAGCGCTATTAGCGGTTTAGCGGCTATGAAAGGCTTAAGGTATTAGCGGATTAGCTGCTAAAAGGCTATTAGCAGCTTAGCGGCTTAGAAAAAGGGGGTGGGGAGCGAAAAAAAATCTCAAGACTTGCAAGACATTTTTGTCTTGCGAAGCAAGCCCATAGGGAAATTCGTCCTGCGAAGCGCATTGAAAAACGGAAAACCCTTTCGTCTAGCGGGTTTTCCGTCTTGCGAGGCATTCGTCTTGCGGGGCACCACTGTAGTTGCACTATGCAACTCATTGCATCCACCCGAGGGCCACATCAAACATGAAAACCAAGCCGATTCAGGCACTAATTCTTCATACACCATATAAATTATGAAGATTTAATATATACCAATGAATATTTGGAAAGAGGGAAGCACAGATTCCTCTTCGGTGGTTTGCATTGAGAGATTGTTTCAAAAAGTAAATTGTTGTCCTTTCTACTGCAGAAAAAGCGGATGGACAACTCCGGTTCCCTGAGCGCGGATGAGTCTGCCACGCGGCGCATGCAGAACTTTCCCTATAGCGGAGGATTGTACGGCGGCTTGCCTCCCACTCACAACGAGACAGGTGCCCAGGCCCATAGCATTCACGGCACTGCGCTCATTGGAGGCCTGCCAATGCCCTATCCTAATCTTGCCCCGGATGTGGACTTGACTCCGGTTGCACCCTCAACGGTCACCATGAACCCAGCTCCAAACCCTGCTGTCTTTAATCCCGAAGTTGTGAATGAGCCCAAGAAGAAGAAGTATGCAAAAGAAGCTTGGCCGGGCAAGAAGCCTACCCCTTCTCTCTTGATCTGAGGAGCAGAGCTTGATCTGTCCTGGGAGACAGGAGCACAGCCAGCCAGAGTGGACAAAAAACTCTTCCAAGTGCAGCACCCACAGCTTTCAGAATCTGGGTCCTAACTGTGTGTCATAGCCAGGTTACAGGGGTAAGCTCCCCTACAAAACCAACCTCTGGAAGAACTCTACAGGCATCTAGAAAAGAGAGGTGTCCCCCCCCCCCCATCTGCGGAACCACACTGCCTAACAGCCTTTTCTTCTTTTACTCAACCCTGGTTATTTTTATCCTAAGGTTATTCATGAATTTAAGGGGCACCATGGTTATTTTTATCCTAAGGTTATTCATGAATTTAAGGGGCACTGTCAGGTAACACAGAGTCAAAATTAACAACTCTGTCTTGCAGAGTTCAGCTTAACCAGCTGGTCTCAGATGAACATTCATCCTCAGAAGTGTATGTGGACCTGATCAGTTCTCTAAAGAAGCACCTGGTTCGGGTATACGTAGTTACTCCTGTAAGTCAGATAACCATGGCTTGCTTTTAAACATGTGGATCATGAAGTGCTTTAGTCTAGGTACACCCTGTTGTGCTTGCCTTGTAAGTGAGTATCATCTTGAAGGCTGGAAGCACAGGGGAAATGGTAAGAAATAAAAATCAAGCAGATTATTTGCTGCTTAGCATTCTAGATTGAATGCACCAAGAAGGAAAGGAATATCAAATGAGAGCTCTTAAGGTACTTTTAACAGTGGCCCTTCCAGAGAAAAAGCAGTGTACTTGCATAGCACTCCGTGTGGGTTGGTTTCCTATACACAAGCAGAATTTGTCACACAGTTCCCCCCCCCCCCGAACTAATCCCAAAGCCCATGAAAGGTTAGCCAGTTTCTTAAGTGCATAATGACTGCAGTTCTGTCAAATGGGGTTATTGCGTGAGCTAAAATAGTTTCCGGATCTCAGCTCCACCATTGTGCAGTTCGACTTCTGTTTTTCATTGAACCAAAAGTAGCTCTAAGGCTCTAGTTCCAGATGTTTGGAATCAAAAGACTTGATTGAGATGTGTATATTGTACACACTAAAGTAACTGTGGAAGCAGAGTTGTATTGTCTTTGTTTGAGAGTCTTATTATCCAGGCTCTTGGCACTGGGCAGCCTCTTAATCACACTGCTTGATGGGTCCCTTCTTGGTTCTGTGTACTTAGATGGTTAGTATCTCCAGTGGTTTACTGTTCCCTGTAGTACAACATGGCAGAACAGTGGTCAAAGCTTAGCCAAAGTCAGGCACATCCTGTTTGGTTTGGCTTTTCCCCAGTGGGGTGGGGAGTTAACCACATTCTTAAGTCCTCCAAATGAACCAAGTGGGATTTTAAAAAGCTAGATTGTGTCTGTTATTGCAGAAACATTATCCAAGGTTCCATTTACCACCTAAAGTATTGAGCAGGACAGAGATTTGGGGCCAAATAATTCAGGATATCTGCTGCTGCTGCTTTAAAAAACGAGACAACGTATTCTGTCATGGGGGGAGTCTGAATGGAATATCTTGAAGCCACTTCACTTCTACACAATCTGCTTTTCTCTGTTTCATCTGACGGTGTACATAGGACCCTTTTGTGAAGATGAAGTTGTGTCTATATTGTGTAGTTATATAACATCATAATCTAGGTTGTGATGAAATGGCTCGTGAGCTGTAGGATTCCATACTCCAAATCTTCTGTAGCTTCACTTGCAACCTCTCATCTTTGGGATATTTTTAGTTAACTCTTACCAGGCTATTAAGCAGTCTTCTGGTATGGAAGGCAGCTCTTCAGGATATGTGACCAGTTTAAAGCAGTTAAGGTTTCCCTTGCTGGATTTTAAATGATTTTTTTTTTTTTAAGTGACTTGTTTTGCAAGATGTGTCCCTTGGGATTTTACTGATTGCTGGTCTTGGCCCCTCACCTCCGTGGAATGGTGCAGACTTTAAATTTCAAAATTTTAATTTCTTGGAAGCCAGTTCTGGCCAACATTGAGCATGGGGGAGGATGAGTGAAAGGTGTGGGGCTCTGTACAGAAGTTTGTACATTTGTGTAATAGGCCTTTTCACACTCTGTTGAGCTTTTTACCTGTAACCTTTACTACACTGTAAATTAAATGACTGTTTTGCCAGATTGAGAGTTCAATGTGTGTCCCAAATCTTAACAGCACAGTCGGCCCAGGAAATGATCCTTTGCCATTTCTGGTCTATTTGTTTTAAATATTTCCTTTCCCAAACCAGCTTACAGTATTTTCTGAAGCAGCTTATCGTGTTTTTAAAAAATCAGGAAGAACATCAATCCGTGAACAAGCTAACAGAAAATAATAAAAACAGCAATAAGCAAGAGTCCAATAAATAAATTTTTAAAAGCCTAGGAATATAGGTAAAATGGCACCTAAATGACAGAAGCATTGGCCCAAAGCATGCTGTTCCAAACATGTGCTTGCAGAAGAAGTCCTTTCTCATGTTGCCATCCATCTGACCTTGAAAGGAGAGGGGTACCCAGATCAGGTCCACCAGCCAGGATCAAAATTGGAAGCAAGCAACCTGTGGCCACCCAGATGTCGGGCTCCCATCAGGTCCAGCCAGCATAACCAGTGGTCAGGGATGATGGGAGTTGGGAGTCCAGACGCATCTGGAGGACAACAGTTTCCCTTCCCCTGATCTAAGTAAGCAGGCAGGTTCATAGAATACAATATATGAATACAGTTGGACCCAGGATGTTTAAACACTTCATGGATCAAACCCAGCACTTTGAAGTGCATCCAGAAACATACTGAAAACCTGTATAGCTCTTTCCGCACAAGCAGAGCATGTTCATTCTGGCAAATTCCAGTTAGCATGGTGAACTGCCATATTGTTGGGCTTGCATGGCTGATGTATCAGACGGCCCAGGTTCCTACTGGGGGTGTGTAGCTTCAATGGAAAAGAGAACCAGGAAACCCTGTTGTTGTTTTTATGAGAGTGGGCCTCTAGAAGCAGGCCGCTTTAATTCCCACTCATTCCTTAAAGAAACTTGACTCTTCCGGTTTGCTGCATTTTGGGCCACCATGGTTGCACCAAGGCCACTCTACATGCCTTGGAGGACTATACTCTATGACCACCAAAGTGCAGGAAACTGCAGGATGTTGGTGCGTTAAAAACTGGGTGGCAGGGTGAAATTAAGCAAGTGTGTGCAGCCTTTCCTACTATAGAGGGGCAATGGTGGGAACTCTTCATCTGTAGAATTTCAGCCTGTTATAAGGCTGTTGATGGTGCAGGGGGCAAATCTAGTACATTTTGTTTCCCAAGTAAAGAAGGGGTGCTCAGGTTATGCGGCTACATCACACCCTGCTGAAGGAGAGAGCCAGAGCTTCAGCCCCTATGGATAAAGGTCTGAAAACCACCTATTTTTTGAATTTTTCCAGCCCCTGGTCCTCCTTGCTTCCCCTCAGAAGCCTTAATCAAATGTAGAGTTTTCCCTCTCTGAAAATAAAGGTGCATAGTCAGGTTGCATATTTCATTATAAAGCCAAATGGGGTTGCAATCTTCTCTTTTTTACCTGGGAGTAAGCACCACTGAACTTGGTGCATAGAGTGATGCTGAAAACAAATTGGGGTGGGGTTTTTTTGGGAGGGGGGTTGTGATTGTGGTTAACCTGATTTAATGGGTGGCTGAGGGCTATTTATTTTTGTACTATATTTTGTTGTGCAAGTTTTTAATAGATTTCTACCCCCTACCCCTGCAAAAGAAATGATTCCTGATGTTTTATCAGGAACTGAAAGGTACTACCTCCTGACTGGTAAATTGAGAATCTTACAGGAAATTAAAGGAAAAAACCAGCACACACTTTGTATACAAACTATAGCATTTCAGAAAGATACCTTAATCTTACATCCTGCACTGCCTATGTATGCTCCTGTATTAATTGGGACTTCCAAGATGATGATGATAATAATAATAACAACAATTTTTTACATTTTTATACCACATCTTCTCCAAAGAATTCAAGATGGTGAACATGGTTCTCCTCCCCATTTTATCCTCACAACAACCTTGTGAAATAGGTTAGGCTGAGAGATAGTGAGTGGCCCAAGGTCACCCAGCGAGCTTCATGGTCGAGTTGGGGGGGGGGGCATGTCCAACACTCTAGCCGCTATAGTACACTGGTTCTTGATATATAGTGAAAGAAAACTGCTAGCACATCTGTAAAGCCAAGCAGGCTCCCGTACGTTAAGAATTCCCTGAATTGCAGGGGATTGAACTAAGACTATCCTTGGGTCCCTTCCAACTCCACAGTTCTATTACAGGGGTACCTCGGGTTAAGAACTTTATTTGTTCTGGACATCTGTTATTAACCTGGAACTGTTCTTAACCTGAGGTACCACTTTATCTAATGGGGCCTCCCGCTGCTGCTGCGCCACTGCACAATTTCTGTTCTCATCCTGAGGTAAAGTTCTTAACCCGAGGTACTATTTCTGGTTTAGCGGAGTCTGTAACCTGAAGCGTCTGTAACCCGAGGTACCACTGTATTCTAAGTTTTGTGGGGTCTTTAGAACTCTGGCCGTTGCATAAAGCACATTGGGCTGGTGTTGTGAATAAGTGCATTGAGCTTCCTAATTAACCCCTTTGGTGGTTGCAAATAAATGTGTTAGGCCACTGCTCTGTTCACCCTCCGTGTGGGCTGCCCAGTCCACAGGGGGGGCAATACTAGCCCCCAACCTATGGACGCCAGCAACCTACCCTATATCACTGCTTTAGGTAAAGGGACCCCTGACCGTTAGGTCCAGTCGCGGAATACTCTGGGGTTGCGGTGCTCATCTCGCTTTACTGGCCAAGGGAGCTGGTGTTTGTCTGCAGACAGCTTCCGGGTCATGTGGCCAGCATGACTAAGCCACTTCTGGCAAACCAGAGCAGTGCACAGAAATGCTGTTTACCTTCCCGCTGGAGCAGTACCTATTTATCTACCTGCACTGGTGTGCTTTCAAACTGCTAGGTTAGCAGGAGCAGGGACCGAGCAACGGGAGCTCACCCCTTTGCAGGGATTCGAACCGCCAACCTTCTGATTGGCAAGCCCTAGGCTCTGTGGTTTAGACCACAGCAAAATGATAGCCCCAAGTACCATGGATAGCCGGTCATACCACTGAACCTCTATCTTGTAACAAGGGTGACCAAAACAGACTCACTTTTTTTGTTTGTTTTAAAGCCATTATTGAGTTTACAAAGGTTAGTCATGAATGTGTGTGATTCTGCCTGGTGATGCATGAAAATAGGTGTGTTGGGGGGAGTGGAAAACAAGAGTTTCAGAAAGAAGATCTGAAAGTGTGTAAAGTGAGACTTCCAGGAAATAGATGTCAGTAGTCATCAGAGACTGGACTCTGGAGAAGAACAGGCTTCCCGTATGGTATGTAATGTAATGTAATCTAGCTACTTAGAAATTTAGAAACTGACTCACAGCCAGAAGCCATCAAAGCTGTGTCCAGCAAGATAAAAACGAGATAAAATACCCCCGGAAAAGTTCTAAAAACAATTGAAACCATTCATACAAACTCAAAAAACAATAAAACCATTTCTATAGATGTACAATTAATAAATTAATAAACGACTAGGCCGCGCTTCAGGGAATGCTTTCTTAAAACATTCTTTCTTCAAACATTTCCTCAGTAGGTTCCCTAAATGTTGTGTTGCTAGGATCCTGAAGAATTTTCAGCAGATAATTGATGTTGGGGGCCAAGGCATTGTCGGAATAGCATTTTCCACAAAGTTCTCTTTAAAAAATAAATGAATAAAAGAATGAAAGCGGAAGCTTCATCACTTTTTAAGAGGTTCATAGAGAAATTCTAACTATGCATTTGCATCAAATTTAGCTTTCATTTTCAACCAGGCTATTCTTTGAAAGAGAAACTGAAGCTGAAACTTTAAAAATTGCACATCAGTGGGGTTTTTTAAATCCACTCATTTTTTTTCCATTAAAAAACCACTCTGTGTATTGTTTCTCTATCCAACTTCCGTGGGAGTGTATCTATGAGATGATACTTGCTTGACTGCATATTGTACCAGTGTTGCTGTATATGTGTGCATACGTTTTGATTTTAAAGTTAAAGATTCCAACTGATTAATATTTCCTTCAGGTTAAGTATCCATTGTTCTGAACCTTCATATCACTTCATCCTCCAGGGAGTATTTGTTGTTTGAAAAGGTGCCTTGAGTGCATTTCTAAACATGACTTAGGTTGCATATGCACCATACATATAAAGCACATCTTCCCCCACCCCAGTGTAAGGGGGAGAAGCATTGTGGAGGGGGGAGAAGGCTTGGGGTGAGGGGGAATGACCTATAAAGGGAGGGGGTTGGTCATGTGTAGGAGGAAGCAGCCCCTAATAACTGTATATCAGCATAAAACCCTTGCTAGATGTGCAAAAGTTGGTTTGCAGCCAATGTGAACATAGGAAACTGCCTTATGTCAGGTCAAGGCATTGGGCCACCCAGATGAAGACTGTCTCCTCTATAGGGGTGGAATGATCCGTCAATTTCAGTTCTCTTAATTTCTAATTTTTATGAATGTTAAATTCAGTTCTCCACATTTCTGCAGCAATTAAAAAAAAACCTTCATGTAAATTCTCTAGCACGTTAGTGCAGATTTCTCCTGATCAACACATTTTTTTACCCAGTTTTGCAAGCAATTTCTCCTCCTAATAGATTGCATTCTTGTGTGTTACTCTCCACCACAGTATATACATTTGTATACATACTGTCCGCTAATAATATGCCTGTTTGTAAGCATTGGTTGGTTGGAAGAACTGCGTTGCAAAATTTGGATGGGTGTGGATTCTGAAAGGTGGCTGGCTGTGTTTCAGTTCTCTGGTTGTTTTTGTAAGGCATGAGTTTCATAGACCTGCCTTTAAAAGTGAACTGAATCAAACTTCTCCCCTATCCCTGCTCCTCTGTGGTTTTCCAAGGTCAGGCAGAAAAAGTCTTCCCCACCAGCTGCTACCTGATTCTTTTAACTGGAGATACCAGGGACTGAACCTTGAACTTTCTGCATCCAAAGCAGGCATGTCCTCTACCACTACATCATGATCCCTCCCTGAACCTGAGAACCTCCTTGTACATTTCCTGCAGGCCTGCTTCAAAAAGATGCAAAAGCACTCTTCTGCCACTTCCAACGGGGCGGTTTTGGTGGGTGCCATTCATTTAAAGCACACTTCTACAGTCATGGTTTCCCCCCCCAAAAATAATAATCCTGGGAACTTTGCAAAAGGTGCTAACCTCACAGGTCTACCATTTCCAGCACGCTTAACGAACAACAGTTCCCAGGATTCCTCATGACTGTTAACGTGATATAAGAGTGCTTTAACTGTAGGCTATGAACATGTCCCAAATCACCCAGGGACTGCATTATGATTTCCTGTCAAACTTGACTACGGTACTTTAAATGGCAATTTGGCCACCAGTAGGATAAGCTCAGGTGCATTTATGTGGTGCACTGTCACCACAATAAGCCACTACCTCTTGTCTGCGTTGCACTTCTTGTTAAGTGCCAAGCATTAAACCCAGTCTGGCGAAGGCTACCCCTTTAAGACAACCCTTAAAAGAGGAAGTGAAAATCACAGCTGAACATCCACAGACGCAGCACAGCTGTCCTGCAGAGCAGAAAATTCTCCCACACACTGCAGCAGCACTGCCTGCAAGAGCAGTTATGGATTCTGTTTCCTTCCACCAGTACATCTGCGATCTGGATCTTTGCTCCTTGCCTAGAGTGGTGAAGATCTGCTCTGGAGTCTACTTCCAAGGTGAGCATCACTGACTGCTTCTCTCTTTGCCGCCAGCAGATTCATCCTAAAGTTGGGAGGCGGGAGGTGAAGACAAGTAATGGAGCTTTTTGAGCATGCTGGTTGTAATTAAGACAAAGCTTGAGCTGCAATCTTAACCCAAAGCCAAGATTGGCCTGGGATGAGAGTCTTGTTCTTGGCAGGACAGCATAAGGCCAGCAAGCCCCTGGTGCCCCCCCCAACTTAGCCCTCCAAGTTCCAGTGCAAGTGTCCCTGGCTGCTTCCTCTCTGCCCAGACCTGCCCAAAGCTGTTACGATATGCCAGGATTGATTTGCGTAGCCATTGCGGGTGAGATGGCCAGTGTTCAGGGTTTGGGGAAGCAATGACTGTGTTGCTCACTGTGAAAGAGTTGTGCGTGAGGACTCCTTCCACAACTGTGTCTAAGTGGGGAAGTAGGAACAGGAGACGTCGCTGATCTCCCACCCAGCTTTTGGACTTGCCAAAGGTATCTGCTTGTCCACTATGGGAAATGGAAACCTCAGTTCTGATTGATCCAGTGTGATTGATCCAGTGAGAGCCAGTGTGGTGTAGTGGTTAAGAGCGGTAGTCTCGTAATCTGGTGAACCGGGTTCGCGTCTCCGCTCCTCCACATGCAGCTGCTGGGTGACCTTGGGCCAGTCACACTTCCTTGAAGTCTCTCAGCATCACTCACCTCACAGAGTGTTTGTTGTGGGGGAGGAAGGGAAAGGAGAATGTTAGCCGCTTTGAGACTCCTTAAAGGGAGTGAAAGGCGGGATATCAAATCCAAACTCTTCTTCTTCTTCTTCTTCTTCTTCATCCAAGTTCCTTGAAGAAGACATTGGCATGTTCCCCCCACCCCCCGTTCTTATCAACAAATTGACGGTATATGTCAATCAGTGGCTGTTAGCCAACAGCAGCAAAAGGGGACTGCCATGTTCAGGGAAAGTATACCTTGAAATGTTTGTTGCTGGCAAGCGGAAATGGGAGAGGGCTGTTGCTTTCATGTAGGCCTGTTTGTAGGCTTGCCAGAGGCATTTGGTTGGCCATTGTGAAGAACAGAATGGTGGACTAGGTCAACCTTTTTTCTGTCTTCTGAGGGCTCTTCTTACCTTCCTAAGTGACTTGAGCAAGGCTGTTCCTGGATGTGATCAGGAGCCATGGTGCAGCATTTAAGCAATTCATTTAACTTGGGAAGATGGAAGGTCAAGGTTAATTAATAGAGCTCCATTGCTAGCCCTATAGAACAGTGGTCCCCAAGTCTTTTCCTTCCACGGACCACTTGCCATGGGCTGGCTGGAGGCAGAGGAGGTGGTGGTGGGAGGCAGCAGCTGTGGGGAACCCCCAAGGGAAGTAGGCTCAGAGCCCAGGGATTGGTGGTGGGATGACGATGAGTGGTCAGAGGGAGAAGAGGGGAGACTGGGAGGAGGAGGAGGTGTTGGAAGCTGAAGAGGCAACAGGGTTCAGTGAGTGGGAAGAGGCTGTGGCAGAGAACAGTCCAGAATTGGAGGCAGAAGCAGAGGCTGGAGAGGAGGGGGGCCTAGGGGCAGCAATGAGTCAGGCTGGTTAAGAAGCTGGATCTTGAAGTGGCATGACTTGACTTGATTCAATTTGTTTTGTTTTATTTCTATGCCGCTTTTCATTCACATAAACTTCAAAGTGGCTTACAATGAATAACATAATAGAACATCACAAATACAACACAAATCATATAAAATAATTAACAAACCATCAGTAAAACCATTACCGTCTATAAAACACTATTAACAAAACAACTAAAAAAATAAGCTAAACAACACAATTACAGCATTCACAATGCACTACAGCATTCATAATATATAAAACAATATTAACATTAACAAAATAGCAACTAAAAAATAAGTTTTGTTGAATTCACACACCCACACTCTCCACTCCCATGACTAATAATCTTCCACTCTATTCAGTTTGTGAAAAGACATCTGCAGATAATGCTCCTAGGGTTGGTTGATGGGGCAAGGCAGGTGGAAAAACCCATTGCCCGATGGCCAGCACAAAGTCTTTCTCCTCCACATTTAAGGCTATATATGTATACTAGGTAGAAAAATGGTGTTAAGACACCAAAAGCATCCAATGAGCTTCTGCCTGAACATTGCATTCTGATGCCACAATTTGGGAAGAGGAGAATGAGCAACCTTTTTAAAAGATATATGTAATGATAATCATCTTAGCCTCAAAGTTTTATTGGAGTAAATTTGGAAAGTAAAATAAAACATTAAGAGATGGCTAAGATGGTGTTAAGATACTGTTTTGACGGAATACTATTTTGCTATTTTGCTATTATGACCAATGTTGTTAAGACACCTTTATAATTCACACAGTTTTGAAAAATGGAAGTTTCTGTGTCACAACAATCACGTGTGCAATTACATCAGTGTTTTGGAGAAAGTAAGAAAAATAAAAGTTTGAAGAAAGAAACCTGTTTTCAGCAAATATGTGTGAGTCTAGAGTGCGTGGGGATTCTAAGTGTATCTTAGATTTGATTTTATTTTTAAATGGTGTGCGTTTGTGGCATGCATGCTATTTGAAACTGCTGCTCAGGGTTCCTCTTTATTGTTTCCTGCTGACTTGTTTACTTCGCCCGCTTTTTTATCAGAGCCTTTATCTGATCCTCCAGACCTTTGCGCTGAATGTGGATAGGGCTAAAGCAGAGATTGCCCATGATTGCCTTCCTGATGTTGCTGGACTACAACTCCCATCATCCCAGACCACTGGCCATGCTGGTTGTGGATGATGGGAGCTGCAGTCCAACAATCTCTCTGGAGGGCACTTCTTTGACTATCCCTGGTCTAAAGTTGTATTCACCTGTGGAGACATTGAGAGAAGGGCTTTGCTTTCTCACTTCATTCTCTCACACATTGATCCAGCCAGGGCTCCTGTGTTGTCTCCTGTACTGAATCCTGTTTTATTTGTATGGGTGGGTAAATCTGTCAATTTTGGTTTCCCTCAGTTCTCTCTCTCTCTCTCTCTCTCTCTCTCTCTTCATTTTTAAGTTCAGTCCTTCAAAGATCCAAATTGGTTTGAGATTTCACTTATTTAAGTCCTTATGAAAATTCATCAGCATTTTAGTGTGAATTTCTCCTATTATACACGATAGTATGTCACTTTGCCCAATACAGTGGTACCTCGGGTTACATACACTTCAGGTTACATACGCTTCAGGTTACAGACTCTGCTAACGCAGAAATAGTGCTTCAGGTTAAGAACTTTGCTTCAGGATGAGAACAGAAATTGTGCAGCAGCGGCACAGCGGCAGCGGGAGGCCACATTAGCTAAAGTGGTACCTCAGGTTAAGAACAGTTTCAGTTTAAGAACGGATCTCCAGAAGGAGTTAAGTTCTTAACCTGAGGTACCACTGTATGCACATTTTTGCAAAGCAATTTCTCCTTATATAATGCATTTTTGGATGTAATCATCACTAATATGCACACTTCACCCCTATGCTGCCCTGTGAGACCTCTTCTGGAAAAAAAAAGCCTAAGGAGTAAAACCTACTGAAATCCAAAATGGAGTCCCTAAGATGGCTGGATGGCATCTGTCTGCCTCCTTCCAGCAACTCCTGCAGCCAAGTTGGTGCCACATCAGCAAGGCTGAGGGGGGTGGGTCATGTTGTCGAGGCAGCCCAGGACCTCCATATACACTGCCCAGGTGTGTGCCTTGCAGAGTTCACTTTGGATCTGCTAATGCAACAAAAACAAAGTGAGAGGCAGACATTACTGGGCTCTACAGCCACAGCAAGCACTGTGATTCTCCACTGATTTGACTTTGCCCCTGGAGGCAACACTCCATTGTATTTCGAGACAGATTCTAACAACAACCCATATGCATTTTTGCAAACATTACACGACTGAAGAACTTCATTCTGTGAAGTATGAATTTTGAAAAGGGCGGTTTCAGTTTGTGTATTGTTTCGGACACTGCAAATTTGGTAGTATGCATTTCAGATTATTTCTCCCCCATCCCTAATTACATTGGGCTTTTTCTTTCTTTGGCCTGAGCATGGAAGCTATTGAGGGAAACTATAAAGCAGAAGGGCGAAACTACACATATTGCGTCAGAGGAGTTGAAAAGTAGGAACTGGTGATGTTACTGGGAAGACAAAATAGATTGGGTATGTGAAATCAGGAAGTTCTTATGACAGATTGCAGAGCCTTGGGTTAAAGGAGGGCAAAGCTAAGCAGAAGCCTTCAGAGTAGCTTGTGTGGGGGTGGGAACAGCAGAGGACTGGTTTATTTCAGGCCGGGTGGGCTTCCCCTTTCTCTCCCCTACTAAACAGACAGCAGAAAGTGGCATAGAGTTATGTGCATTGATGAATGCTCAGAATAGAGAATACTAACTTGAGGATGGCATGTATACAAATGAGGAGCATGCAAATTGGAAAAAAGGCTAAAGGCATCATAAAGAACTTGGAGGGTTATTTTTTTAAAAAAACAAGCAGTATACAAATTTTATGAAATAAAGAGAGAGAGAGAGAGAGAGAGAGAGAGAGAGAGAGAGAGAGAGATGTGAATTAAGATTTAACATCTGCAAATGACTCAGATTTCATTGGTCTCATGCAGGGGTCAGCAAACTTTTTCAGCAGGGGGCCGGTCCACTGTCCCTCAGACCTTGTGGGGGTCCGGACTATTTGGGGGGGGGGGGAATGAACGAATTCCTGTGCCCCACAAAGAACCCAGAGATGTATTTTAAATAAAAGTACACATTCTACTCATGTAAAAACACGCTGATTCCCGGACCGTCCGCAGGCCGGATTGAGAAGTGCCTTAGTTTGCCTACCCATGGTCTCACACTTTCAGGGTTCATTTCCATAGTACTGAGCTAGGGAAGTCTTCTTCAAAGCGATGGGGCCCGTGATTGGTGGCTGGGAAAAAGGATATTGAGCAAAATGGGGTTAGATGGGGCAAGTAAGAATGGAAAAAAAGAGATGTGAGAAAGAGTGGGAAGGTGTTGTGCTGGCTTTAGTCACTTGATTCTGGTCTGTTAGGGCAAGGGAGCACTGGCCTGAGTCATCACCCACCTGTGTGGCTTTTTAATTCCATCGAGCAGTGGCGTAGCGTGGGGGGTGCAGGGGGGGCCGGCCGCAACATGTGGGGGGGCCCGCTCGCACTCGCAGCTCTCTGCCCCTACCTGGCTCACTCACTCTGGGGGGCACAAATTACTTGCCTTGCCCCGGGTGCTGACAACCCACGCTACACCACTGCCATCCAGTACTGAATCCTGAGGCTGGCTCTGAGTCAGACACACACCTGTGCCTTCCCTTCCCTCATTTGGATTCTGCATGCACTTGATGGAGCAGATGTAGGCTACCTCTTTTCCAAGGGGCATTAAAAAGAGGAACAAAGAATGCTCTATGAACAGATTCCCCCCCCCCCCCAAACAGGTGAAAGGAACCTGTAAGGAAAAATTGCATTGCGTCTCCTGCCTAGAGCGGCTGTGTGCCCTGCTTTACAGAGGACAGTCCTCAATTCAAAGGAGTCCTTTATTGAAAGGCTATTATAATAATAATCTGATCTTATAATAATAACACTTAGTATTTGTAGAATGCTTTTCATTATTTTTTAAAATCTTTACAGCATCCCTGGAAGGTAGGACAATACTGCTATTCCCAACATTAGAGAAAAGAGAGGGGGCTCCTAAAACTGAGAGACAGCAGCTCTTCAAAGTCCCTCCCTGGATTTGAACTAACAGGACCACAGCTCTGGTCCTACACTCTACCCACTAGACCATATTGTCTTTTATAATTAATAAATAACTAAATAAATAAAAAGAATAATAATGTTTTTAAAGTAATTTTTAAAAACATTATTATTCTCACTATTTATTTATTTATTATAAATTACCGTATTTTTTGCTCTATAAGACTCACTTTTTCCCTCCTAAAAAGTAAGGGGAAATGTGTGTGCGTCTTATGGAGCGAATGCAGGCTGCGCAGCTATCCCAGAAGCCAGAACAACAAGAGGGATTGCTGCTTTCACTGCGCAGCGATCACTCTTGCTGTTCTGGCTTCTGAGATTCAGAATATTTTTTTTCTTGTTTTCCTCCTCCAAAAACTAGGTGCGTCTTGTGGTCTGGTGCGTCTTATAGAGCGAAAAATACGGTACTTTAATAGTGGCTGAATTTTTGAGTGCTGTCCATGTAGAAAGACTAGGCCATTATAAAGAGATTTAGTGGTTCTTAATTGATCAGTGATGTGGTAGTGCTGTATTGTATTAGCTATGCAAATTGGTTTCCTCTGGAGTTAAAGATCTGACTGGGACGAAACTTGTTATGCTGAGCTCGTATTTTGCACAATTTGTATACGGTGTCTGTTTGATAATGTGTGGCTTGCTATGCCTAATAAAGGATATTTGATGATGTTTTTACCGTATTGTCTTTTTAACCACCTTGCTAGCAGTTTGTCTTCCTGTATACTAACTAAGACCTCCACTTTCTCCAGGATCTGTTTATGAAGTCTCTGGCAATGAATGCTGCTTATCAACAGGAGATCTGATGAAAATTATTGATGTTCAGCTGCAGAACATCTCCTGCAAGAATGTGGAGAATGGGCACATATATGAGCTGCCGCTGGATTTTAAAGGTATGTGCATTGTTTGCTTGTTCAATTAAATTTGTACTCTGTCCTTCAGCTGAAGGGTCCCATGCTCTCGAGGCAGTTTACAATACAAAAAAGTGTCCTCTGCCCTTTTTAGTAGTACCCACAGTGGAATTTTCACAGATCGCCTCCTGCACACTGAGATGAAAATATCTCCAATGTGGGTCTAGCACCTTCCTGCATGACTGGGGTGTGGATTTTTTATGTTTATTTTTACAGTGGACTTCCGTGTGGAACACACAACCGGTGAGCCACTTCTGCTTCCTGTCTCACCTTATAACATAACAACATAACATAACATAACATAACATAACATAACATAACAACATAACATAACATAACATAACATAACATAACATAACATAACATAACATAACATAACATAAAACATAACATAACATAACATAACATAACATAACATAACATAACAACAACAACATAACAACAACATAACATATATGACATCATAAATAATGTCAGGTGCTTTGGGCAGGTAGGCATGGTTTGGCATTGGCATTTTGCTTAGTTAGTTATAACAGCATTTATAAACCCACCCTCTTGTAGAATACTGAGGCTGTGTACAGCAATACAAAAACACCTTTCAAAAGCATTAAAAGCAGTATGAAAATTTGTGAAAATGACTGGCTACTCAAGAAAATCTTAAACAAGGGCATAGTCCTGTCAGCAGGAAAAATGAGTTTTCAAGAGACGCCTCGAAGACTAAGGCAAGGATAGAAATTTAGTGACTCAGAAGGAAGGCACATATTAAGAGAACAGACACCAGGAAGTGGCTTAGCAGAAATAGTATCGAGGCAGAGAAGAGGGACATGAGACTAGTGACACCAAATTCCCGACTTCTGGTTAAGACAAGCTGCGGCTGTATAATGTGGGCAGCAGCTGCCATCGCTACTCTGGATGACCTCAGTGGATTTATATCCCAGCCAGATGGGCGGGATATAAATGTTAAAAAAGTATTATTATTATTTTATTAATTTTATGGGTGGCCAGTGCAGATGTCTGAGGGACGCGGGTGGCGCTGTGGGTTAAAGCCTCAGTGCCTAGGGCTTGCCGATCGAAAGGTCGGCGGTTCGAATCCCCGCGGCGGGGTGCGCTCCCGCTGTTCGGTCCCAGCGCCTGCCAACCTAGCAGTTCGAAAGCACTCTCGGGTGCAAGTAGATAAATAGGGACCGCTTACCAGCAGGAAGGTAAACGGCGTTCCATGTGCGGCTCTGGCTCGCCAGAGCAGCGATGTCACGCTGGCCACGTGACCCGGAAGTGTCTCCGGACAGCGCTGGCCCCCGGCCTCTTTGAGTGAGATGGGCGCACAACCCTAGAGTCTGTCAAGACTGGCCCGTACGGGCAGGGGTACCTTTACCTTTACCTTTTAGTGCAGATGTCTTAGCAGAGGTGTTGCATGCTCTCAGTCATCTGCCGTGATCTAGCTGTTGCACTCTGCCATACATTGGGCTGTAGTTCAGCTGTAAAGCATGGGCTTTGCATTCAGGCCCCAGTTTTCATCCCTGGCATCTCCAGGCCAAAGGACCGGGACTTCTGGCGCCATTAACTCTCTTCTCTTCAAACTTCACAATATGAATCACATGAGCCCTCTTGTAGAGCAAGGAAACAGAAGAGCCTGGCGATTTTTCTCTCGGGAGTGAATATGTCATCTGCAAGAGCAGGATTTGCTAGGTGTTTAGAAGACAAGGCAGGACCTGGCACACAATCACTTTGTTAGGTAGACCAGGCTCAGACTGTGTATACACACCGTACATTTAAAGCAAATAATATTGGGAGCTGTTGAGGGTGCTGGGACCAGGAGTAACTACAATTCCCACGATTCTCTGGAGGAAGCAATGTACTTTAAATGTACACTGGGTCCCTCCTGATGCCCTGTGCATTCAGTATTCAATGTGATGTACTTGCACAGAGTTTATACTGTGTATTCAGTATTCAATGTGATGTACTTGCACAGAGTTTATACTTGGACACGGGTGCCGACACGCCCTACTTCCACTGGTGAGAGGCACTATTTAGTGGGCTGTTGCTGGGGCCTGACACCCACCCACCCCTCCAAGTTTATTTTCTTAACCCTCTGTTTTGTGCAGGTTCAATATATCAGAAAACCTGTTCCCCAAAAATAACTGTTTCTCACTCACAGGTAAACAAATAGCTGCAGTCATGCCCACAAGGGACTGGTTTCTAGAACTGAGGGAGGGTGGGCTACTAGTGGGAACAGGCACAACAAAGAAGAAGTAATAGTTTATGCAAGTCTGGTTTGTCAGAAAACTTGTACCCCATTAAAAAATTGGTCTACCTGCATGCATGGCCACAATGGACATTAGGATCCTGGAATAGGGAGGGTGAAGAAGTACGGTACTAACTGTGGGAAAGAGACCAAAACACAGTGTGCAAATGCATCCCATCAAGTACCAGCCACAGGTGTGAATGGGAAACACTGAGATTTGAATTCAACCGAAAGTGCTTGTGTGTGTGGATGATGGTGCACAAAAGCCCATGTGGTGCACAAAAGCCCGGCGTGTACACAGCTCTTGCCTTGTATTTTATTGCTTTAGAAATAGCTTGTAATGAAAGTTGGCATGTATAGAGCTGTCATATGTTTTGCTTTACACGGAACAGTGCCAGGAACAGGTGGGGCAGGACTCTCCTCCGCCATCGCTGCTGCTTACCTTCAGAAGACATCTGAAGGCAGCCCTGTTTAGGGAAGCTTTTAATGTTTAACACGCCACTGTATTTTAACATTTTGTTGGTAGCTGCCCAGAGTGGCTGGGAAAACCCAGCCAGATGGGCGGGGTATAAATAATGAATTATTATTATTATTATTATTATTATTATTATTATTATTATTTACTATTACCTAATGTGGCAAGGCAATGGTGAGGTCAGGGCAGTGCAGCCCATCAACGGAAGCACCTGACTGGCTCTGCTGCTGCACCAGCCCTGCCTGCAACCTCGCCACTGCCCTGCCCCACCCAGGTAACCTGGTGTCAGGCAGGCGGCCACAACTCATCACACTGGCCATTCCTCTCTTTGAAGGGCTGTTCAGTCCAAGTCTAGTTTAAAGATCAAGAGCCCTATGAAGAGAGAGCAGCAGACTTGGAGTTGCCCATAGTCAGACTGAGCAGTCGCCTGAGCCACCTGGTCTTTCCTGCTTTGGTGAGATTGTACTGTATTCCTATTAAAGCAATTATTATTATTATTATTATTATTAATTTATTTATACCCCGCCCATCTGGCTGGGCTTCCCCAGCCACTCTGGGCGGCTTCCAAAAAAAATATTTAAAAACTATAATACATCAAACATTAAAAGCTTCCCTAAACAGGGCTGCCTTCAGATGTCTTCTAAAAGTCTGGTAGTTGTTGTTCTCTTTGACATCTGGTGGGAGGGCGTTCCACAGGGAAGGCGCCACTACCGAGAAGGCCCTCTGCCTGGTTCCCTGTAACTTGGCTTCTCGCAGTGAGGGAACCGCCAGAAGGCCCTCGGTACTGGACCTCAGTGTCTGGGTAGACCGATGGGGGTGGAGACGCTCCTTCAGGTAGGAATTACTTATAATTTGGCATCTGTGCATATAAATTAGCACATGAAGTTGCTATGCAAATCGGTGTCCTCTCCACCACCACCACCCTGGCAATTTGCAGGTGGACCCTCTCAGGATATAGCCACTTAAAATAACAACTCTAATTTTGCATACCCCACCCAGGTCTTTTTCAGCCCAGTTCAGAACTGCCACGTGGAGCACAGAGGAAATCTTTCTCTCGGGACTCTCCCTTCCGCAAAGACAAGTTTTTGGATTGCCAAAAGCCACAGCGCTACACGATCCAGGAGGTCCTGCGGTCAGCAGTCTTGCGGCGGAAGAGGCTAACCTGCCCGGAAATTGGCAAGAGTGAGGTCCAGCTCTACCCAACGTATAAAGTGAAAGCGATAATGCATTGTAAGTATAGACTGAGCTGCGGCTTCCTCCAGGCTGGGAAGGCGTGGTGGAGGGAAGAGTGTGATTTGGTTTGCCTTTGCAAGGCAAGGTGCATGTGTACACATCTGCCAAAATGTCTGCTTGGGGAACATACCTTCCTGATAGAGCATCTTCTTTGCACACAGGTTCAGAGCCCGATATCTCCCTGCTTAAAGAATCTGATATCAGGCGATGGGAAAGCCCATGCCGTTTAGGGGGTTACAAAAATGGTAGCTGTGTGAAATCCAATTCAGTTCCACTCTGAAAAGCAAACCTATCTAACTGGCCCTCTCTGAAGAAATAGGCGAACTGAAGCACAACCATCCTTCAAAATTCACAAGGCTCCAAATTTTGCTGTGCAGCTCTCTAGCCAAGTAAATGTATACAAAAATTTATTTTCTGTATTTTTTGCTGTATAAGACTCACTTTTTCCCTCCTAAAAAGTAAGGGGGAATGTGTGTGCGTCTTATGGAGCGAATGCAGGCTGCGCAGCTATCCCAGAAGCCAGAACAGCAAGAGGGATTGCTGGTTTCACTGCGCAGCGATCCCTCTTGCTGTTCTGGCTTCCGAGATTCAGAATATTTTTTTCCTTATTTTCCTTCTCCAAAAACTAGGTGCGTCTTGTGGTCTGGTGCGTCTTATAGAGCGAAAAATACGGTACTAGGGCAAAGTTTGCAGAAAAATTTGTAGACGAGTGAAAAGCACATAAAAATGCATTATTTTGGGGAAAACTGTTTAGCAAAAATGCGTATATTAGGCAAAAGTGAATACAAATGTGTATATTAGGAGAAAATCGCACTACAATGCTGATAAATTTCCATGAGGACTCTTTAAAAAGAAATCAAAAGTTGATGTGGCAATAGGAAAAGCAGACCTTAACACTACCGAAATTAGAAAGAGAAATCAAGAGGCAGATTTGCCGTTCTTGCCACCAATGCTGAAGAATTTTGGTGCATGTGGCGAGTTCTACAAAGACAGAGAGATACAGAGATGGTTTCCATATTTATACCATTTGCAGATCCATCCGAGTACAGCCATAGCAGCAGGTGATGGGATTCCCCTGTAGACTCTGGAATGCCGCTGATAATGAGTCTTCGCTTCTATGAGTCTATGTCACAGGAAGTTTCCTTATCCCGAATCAGGCCATTGATTCATCTAGCTCAGTACTGTCTACACTGACTGGTAGCAGCTCTCCAGGATTTCAGGCAGGAGATGCCAGGGACTGAAGTCGAGAGACATTCTGCATGCAAAGCAGATGCTCTTCGGTGATCTAAGGTCCTCTACTGCCTGTTTCATGGTACAGTGGTACCTTGGTTCTCAAACATAATCCGTTCCGGAAGTCCGTTCCAAAACCAAAGTGTTCCAAAACCAAGGCGCACTTTCCCATAGAAAGTAATGCAAAATGGATTAATCCATTCCAGACTTTTAAAAACAACCCCTAAAACAGCAATTTAACATGAATTTTACTATGTAATGAGACCATTGATCTATAAAATGAAAGCAATAAACTATGTACTGCAGTCACACAATCAATCAGTAGCTGAACTGGGTTCCACACAGTCACAAAAACAAAACGAAAAGAGCCACAGAGACAAAAAATGCAAAATAAATAGCAGAAACAGACAGACCTCAGTGCAATATTCAAAACGGAAGAGTGGCACTCATATTGGAAGCATAACACTCAAAATGGAGCACATTCAGCTTCCGAAAAATGTTTGCAAACCAAAACACTTACTTCCAGGTTTGCAGTGTTTGGGTTCCAAGTTGTTTGAATACCAAGGCGTTTGAGAACCAGGTACCACTGTACTGTTTTATTATATTTATTGACAGTTGTGTGATTTAAATTTATTGTCCTTATGCTGGGCTTTTGAATTGAATGGCAGTAGTAAATAAAATGCAAAGCACTAGCAATATCATTCCTTCTCTTTTCAATATTCAAACTGTGTCATTGGTTATACAGCCAATATACAATGCACAAGGGAGGTGTTATCAGTGTGCTTGGAGAACCCCAATGTTTGCAGATCTACAAAAAATACATTAAATTATTTGTTATATTGAATTCATAGGGTATTTCAACTACCCGAAGTAGTTTCAAGCTGCAGAAATGCTTAATTTTTTAAAGGCTGGGGATGATTGAGCAGCATAAGGATTATTTGCCTGTGCAACTGAAACCCCTTCTATACCCCCTAAATCTGTTCTGGGGATTCCCCAACACACTGGAACATATTTGGGAGAAGAGAGGGGAAGTGCCACTACACTAGCAGAAATTGTTGCGCTCATGGCACATGGCAGAATACTGCCCAGTTTTCATGCCTCATCCTTTTAAAATAGAAGCCTGCGTGGTGCAAGGGAAGGGCTTTTGCCCATACAAAGCTCCTCCTGCTTCTGAAAGTGCTATTTGGCACAGGAAGTATGAAATCAAAACAGGGTTGGCAAACTGTGGCCCTCCAGATCTTGCTGGAATACAACTCCCATCAGCCCCAGCCAGCATGGCCAAGGGTCAAAGATGATGGGAGCTGTGGTCCGGCAACATCTGACCAGTTGCACAGGTTCTCCAGTCCTGAGTTAACACTGCAGCCAGACGGTGGAACTGATTTCTTGCAATTTCTTGTGGCACTGCTAAGCCACCCTTGCCAGAAAAGGATTTGGTTTTTCCCTCGAAGGCACCACACTGGTGCCACTCTTTCCCCTTCCCTGCCCCCAATCCTTCACTTACATATTACCTCTTTGTGTTTTATTTTGCCCTTCACAACTGACTAAAACCTTACATTAGTAACACATTTTTTAAAAAAATAACATACTATTGAAACACACAAGAGGCACAGGTAAGACAATAAATGCCAGGGGAGAAAGCAGCGAAACAAGGAACTCAATATAACAGGAAACTGGGCAAAGGGGGACAGCATGAAACATCATTAAATAATTTATTATTATTATTATTATTATTATTATTATTATTATTATTATTATTAATACCCCCAGCCAAGGCCGGGCTCAGGGCGGCTAACAACCAATAATAAAAACAAGCTGAATGAATACAACTTAAAAACAAGATTAAAATACAACATTAAAACATTAAAATGCAGCCTCATCACAGGAGGAGAAAGGAAAAAAGAAATGAGGGGGAGGGAATAAAATTGACTCCAAGCCAAAGGCCAGAATCTTTCCCAGGGCTCTTAATGACCATGTGGTGCTTATTTCTCCAGTTCGAAACGACGTTGTGCAAATCAACTCTACCCTGGATGTAGAGGTGGTCGACGTCACCAAGGAGTCGCGGCACATCCACTTTATTAAGCCGCTGATGCTCAGCGAGGTTCTGGCAATGGAGGAAGCCCTGCCGGCGGAGGCAGAAATCCTTGAGGCCCCAGAGAGCCTGCCAGTTTTCCAGAGCGACCGGTTCTCCCACCTACAGAAGGGCTGCCGGATTCACATCCACAGCAAGTCCTCGGCATGGAGGGTCCTGGCCTCGTCTCGCAAAGGCAAGACCCGAACCTGCTACTTCCTCCTCTCCAGCAGCTACGAAGGCCGCTTTCGCCGATGCCCACGCAGATTTAGCTGCACTTCGGAGCTGGCCCTCAGTTTAGCCACAGCCAAGAAGCTGCAGGTCGTTGTCACCAAGGACTGTGAGAGCAGCGAAGGGGAATTTCCTTTGTTCAGTGTAGGAGACCGGCTAGAGGTGCTGTGGGTCACGAAAGCCAAGAAGCCTTCAGCCACGGACATGCTTGTGTGCTGCAGGGACAATGGAGATGAGGACAGAGAGCAAATCCATGTGCCCCTGTTCTTGGAAGCTGGTTTTGTAGAGGATGTCCGTGACAGCCGGAAATATACCATCTCTGAGGCAGTGGAGCACCTGCAGCTGCCCTGTGAGGTCAAAGTGCTTAGCACTGACTGTGCCTCTGATCCTCTAGGCTGCTCCTCTGTCCTGACCCTGGAGACCAGGATCGACTTGCAGTTTCTCACCATCAGCCTGGCTAAGGAGCCGGCTCTCACCTTTGACATTCCTCCACAGTGGTTGGACATGTCTCTCTTCTTCACTGGAGGGCCAGCAAAGGCCACCCCTCCCACTTGCAGTCCGGCGGTGGAAGAGTTGACAGAGGCCTTTTATTATCGTTTGCTAAAGTTACTGCCCAGCAATGCATCAGCACCTCCGAGACCTCCAAAGCGAAAGGACTCCGGGTGCAACGTGGACCTCAGAAAGGCCAAAGGAGGAGAGAATAATGCAGCAGAAACATCTAAGGTAATAAGGAATGCGGGAGAATTAGAGAAATACAGCAGGGGCAGGATGTGCAAGACTGAATCAATTAGAAATGCAAATATTTGCAAGACTGAATCAATTAGAAATGCAAATGCTTTAGAAAGGTGGCCCATTTCATGACTTTGATGCACGAGTTGAATGAATGATTAATTCCTAACAACACAAGATGCTGACTTTGCATGCATGGATCTAATCACAATGGTGCTCACCCCCTGCCACCCACTGATTTGTTAATTGGGCATGGATATCATTTTTCCAGTGAATTAAAGAAGAAAGAAAAGGAATGTTAGTACAACATTGGCCATGCAGGTCAGAGTTGCCAACTTGACAAAGTAAGATGAAATGTTTGTGTTATTTATCTCAGCTGTTGAGGGGATAGCTGAGTAGACAGAAGGTGGCAAGCAAGAGCACCACCTGGTTAAGACTTAGAATAATGGAATCATACAATCATAGAACCATAGAGTTGGATGGGACAAAGAGGATAATCTAGTCCAACCCCCTCACAATGCAGGAATCTCAACTAAAGCATTAATGACAATGTTCACCCAATCTCTGCTTAAAAACCTCCAAGGAAGGAGAGTCCACAACCTCTCAAGGGAGACTGTTCCACTGTCTTAACAGTGTTTACACTCAGAAAGTTTTTTCTGACTTTCTGACAGTCAGAGGAGGGTAGATGACCATGGCCCCACTCAACACAATAAACAGGAATGGTCCAACAACAGTTACGCAAAGTAATTTCAACCCCCCTAAGACCATTTGAAATCCAGGAAGTAACACACATTACTATCTTAAGAATCCTCACCTGATAAGACCATTTAGTTAAGTGTAAAATTATCTAACTACACAGGACCACCGCCTTGCTCCGAGCCAGACACCCACTTCCCACTTTGGCACTCTAGGCAGGCAAGGTAAAGGTACCCCTGCCCGTATGGACCAGTCGTGTCCGACTCTAGGGTTGCGCGCTCATCTCGCTTAAGAGGCCGGGAGCCAGCGCTGTCCGAAGACACTTCCGGGTCACGTGGCCGGCGTGACGAAGCTGCAGCTGGCGTGACGAAGCTGCAGCTGGCGAGCCAGCACCAGCGCAGCACACGGAAACGCCGTTTACCTTCCCGCTATAAAGCGGTACCTATTTATCTACTTGCACTTAGGGGTGCTTTCGAACTGCTAGGTGGGCAGGAGCTGGGACCGAACGACAGGAGCTCACCCTGTTGCGGGGATTCGAACCGCCGACCTTACGATCAGCAAGTCCTAGGCGCTGAGGTTTTACCCACAGCGCCACCTGCGTAGGCAGGCACTTTGCACCAAATCCAGCTCTGGCCCCAACTATTAACACACTGCTAAAAGATTCTTCTTAGCCTGCTAGCCTCTGCTTATTTACTGTGCAGTAGATTATCCCACTGGCTTCTGAAGCAACCAGCTTAGTAATCAAATCATTAAGTTTCCTTCTTAAAATACAGAAGTTTAGGGCTGGGTTTAGACTGTTTGTTAAGCTGGTCTTAGCATCTTAAGATATAAATTCAGGGGGGAAAATACGTGTTCTGTTTTCCCGTACCAGTTACCTTCTGGCAAGTCAAGCAGCACATCTAGAGAGCCTGCAAAACTTCCCTTCTCTGGACCTAAGCAAACGGGCGCAAGTGGGAGTGTCCTGAACAATCTTAATGAGTACACCATGGAATGCGAACGTCAAAGATTCCAGGAGTGTTCTAAACCCGGGGAACAAACCACAGGTATAATTACTTTTTGCTTGTGACCAACTACAGCAGGGGTGGGGAACCTTGATCAGCCCAAGGGCCAAAGGAAAAAGTGGATGGAGCAATGAATACTTTGTAGAGTAAGCTAGTTTCTACACACATCCCTCTCTGTCCTCCATTCAGGAAAGCAAGGCATTTATCAGTTCAAGGGGACATTCCAGCCAAGCAAAAACACTCAAGGGCTCTGGCCTGGGTAGATTGCCCAGAGCCAGACAGTAAGGCTTAGAGGGCTGCATTTGGCCCCTGGGCCTGAGGTTCCCCAGCTCTGAATTACAGTGAAGGCACTGAACATATCAAACCAATCAAATTCTCCCTAGATCTCCCAAATCATTAGCTCAGTATTCTCTGGAAAGGGGAGCAAACAGGCTAAGTGGGAAAGGGACCATAACTCAAAAGAGCATATGCTCTTGTCAATCCCGGTCAGCTGCAGTTAAAAGATCACACAGCAGATGATGTGAAAGACCCTAGTCAGAATAGATGGATTGGGAGCACGGGGATGCAGTTTGCCGGACTAGCATAGGAGATGTCGGGAAAATGAGGATAAAAGTCCAAGAAGAGGCTGAATGCTAGTACTTTTAATGATAAATATCTTTGCAAGACTGAATCAATTAGAAATGCAAATGCTTTAGAAAGTGAACCTATGAAATCAGATTACTCCCAAGAAATTATGAAAAGGATGGACACACCTTAACAAGTAAACTGTTCCAATTGCACCTGTATTCAATAAGGGGAAACCTTGTGCATCAGAGATTAGAATGCAGTTTTAAATTATAATGTAGTTTAGCAGCAAGGAATCTTAGAAATTAATGGAATCAACAGTAGAGGTTTTCACCTGCAAGTCCCTGGATATCAACACTAGGACAACAGAAGAAGTAGATAAAAATGATTTGTATTAATTGCATGACTCCCTTCAGTGTATTGATGGTAGAGTACTGGACATAGCCTGAAAGAGACCTGGCTTCACATTATTGCTGAGGCCTCAGTGTTATAAAATGAGATAATTTACTTATGTTGACCTGGGCTGCTTGCAGGGAGTAGTAAATGCCTGCTGCAGGAATCTGACGGCCTAAGTTCATGCTGGGTGTACAGGTGTCAAACTCATTTTTTAAGGCTCATATGGCAAGTGATCCTTATATGCCTCTTTAAATCATGATCCAAGGTCCTGTGTTATATTTCCGGTCTGAACTGCCAACTAGCTAGGCTAGGCAAGACACAGCCATTTCTACAGTGGTGCCTCCTTTGTGAAAATCTCACCTGACTCATCAAACAATCCTATGCAGCAGGTCAATGTGTAGTTAATGCAGAACACTTGAGGATATAGAATAAATTGCCCTGCAATGACTTTTTTACATTTTCTTTTGCTGCCTTCAGTAAATTGTTGCTTGATTTGAAGTGTATTATTTTTATTTTTTATGCTACCTTTCAGAATGCGAAAGTACCATAGGATATAATAAATATTTTACATGAATTATTTTTCAGGCACAGCTTTCAGTGATGATTCGGATCATGACTACGAAGAAGTTAAAGAGGTTTATGAAATGACTTCCAAACTGCAAAGAGCTGTTATTAAACACTGATACACCTGTCTACAAAGCCACACTGCTAGGCTAGGTCTTTCATTCCCCACTTCCATGGTCAGAGCCCAGTTCAGGAATGAGGAGAATTCTGTATTTTTAAGCAAACAGATCCTGCACTTCCTGGACTAATACACCAATCAGAATGTAATACTGCACACTTCAATGAATTTATGGACCCTGAGCTCAAATACCTACTCAGATAATCATGTTCAGAGATTCTAGTTACAGGTAGGTAGCCATGTTGGTCTGCCGTAGTCGAAACAAAATTAAAAAAAATCTTTCCAGTAGCACCTTAGAGACCAACTAAGTTTGTTATTGGTATGAGCTTTCGTGTGCATTCGTGTTCAGAGGTTGATGTAGAAATGGGTTAATCATAGAATCACAGAGTTGGAAGAGACCACAAGGGCCATCGAGTCCAACCCCCTGCCAAGCAGGAAACACCATCAGAGCACTCCTGACATATGGTTGTCAAGCCTCTGCTTAAAGACCTCCAAAGAAGGAGACTCCACCACACTCCTTGGCAGCAAATTCCACTGTCGAACAGCTCTTACTGTCAGGAAGTTCTTCCTAATGTTTAGGTGGAATCTTCTTTCTTGTAGTTTGTATCCATTGCTCCGTGTCCGCTTCTCTGGAGCAGCAGAAAACAACCTTTCTCCCTCCTCTAGGTGACATCCTTTTATATATTTGAACATGGCTATCATATCACCCCTTAACCTCCTCTTCTCCAGGATAAATATGCCCAGCTCCCTTAGCCATTCCTCATAAGGCATTGTTTCCAGGCCTTTGACCATTTTGGTTGCCCTCCTCTGGACACGTTCCAGTTTGTCAGTGTCCTTCTTGAACTGTGGTGCCCTGTGGTGGGTTAAGAATGGACTTGCGAAAGAACATTTGTGAAATTACACCAGAAACAAATTTGTCCATCCCTAGGCCAGTATAACAAGCTGCTCTTTCTTTTCCCATTATTTTTGCCCAGCAGCAGCAGCCTTCCTTTTGAGCCCAGGGCCAGGAGAGACTGTGTGCGACTGTAATTAGAACTTCTGAGCCCCAAACTGGCAGACCATAACAACTTTCTCCATTCTGAAGAAAGCACAATGTATGAAATGTGGTCTTTAGAGCCTCACGTGTCCTTATGCTTCACCTAAAGGAAGTCTGGTTCCAAAATAACTCACCAGCACTGCAAGGAATCATCATTACCAAAGACCACCCAGAGTGAAGAAATTGCAATCTCCTTGTTTCAGGAGACTTAGCTTTGGCAACAAAGAGGGTTTTTAAGAGTACTGCTACCTGTCCCCACCTTACAGTAAAATGAGGACCTATAAGGTTACCAGATGTCCCCATTTCCCGGGGACAGTCCCCAGATTTACAAATCAGTCCCCATATAAAATCCATTAAAGTTGGAAAGTGTCCCCAGATTCATAGAAAAAAATGTAACCTTAGGCAAGAAGCAACCATGCCAAATACAATGCAGTACATAGAAACTATAAGGGCTCCCTCCTATCTGGGCTGCCAGACTCCCTTGGAGATGACATATTTCTGGGGCCTAAGAGCTACCATTAAAAAAAAGTGCTGAAGCATAAAATGATATGGCTCTGCAATTCAAATGCAGCTGTTTTTTACCAGTGTACTCGGACCAGTTACACAAATATGTTGTGTTTCAACGTAAGACTTTTGCCTATTTAAAAACTGCACAGTTGCATTTGCATTGTGTATTGACAACGGTCTATTTTAGCATAACTAAATGCAAGTGTTGGTTAAATTTTGAGGCTTGACTGACTTTCTTTTTTAATGCCACTGAACTACTTTTTATGCCACACTAAAAAAAGGCCTAGCTTTTAGGTCTTATCAGTACTGCAGTAAAATATATATGCCGTGCTAGATTGCAGAGTCCCCCAGACCGAAAAGTTCCCCACCCCTGTGTTAGCTATATACAGTAATTGCATGATCAAATATTCTCAACAAAAGAAAGAGATAGACTGGTGCAAAATAAAAATAGCTTTATTGAGATAGGAAATGTTTCTTGAAAAAAGGCTACTTGGCATTCAAAGTGCAGTGGGGAACAGACGTGTTCAGAATTAAAAAAAATATAACAACTCTAAGCATTTTTCTTCTAGCCATAGAGAAATCTGACATGCCATTTCCAAACCATGGCAACCAGTCGAGGGTCACAGCTGGGTGGAATGATCACTTCCAAAACTGCCCAAACTATAATATGAGCAAAGACTTGTAAGTTTGTATGTTCTTCCCATCAAGCCCATTTTTCTCTTCTGAAATACATCCACTTGCTTGTGTATCCTTAATACTATTATAAATTTGTGCACTACTTATGTCTATCTAGAATAGTATGTTCACCATAAACAGATAAAGATACTACCTTCTATAGATGTACAGCTTGTTGTCACTTTGCATTATAATCTGATGGTTGATCTGGGCAGAAAGCACTCATTCCATAACAGTCAAATTTAAAGGACACTTCAGCTCAGTTCAGATATGATGATCTTGGTCTAACAGTTTACTAGACCAAGGCATTATATCTAAACAAAGCATTAATCAGCATCTGTAGATTTAAAGTGTTCATCATCAATAGTGGAATAGATATGTCCCTCGCTGCTAAGAAATTCAACAGCTTTCCTGAAAAGGAGAACAAGAAATAAAAGCTCCAATTGGAAAATTGAGATAAACACTGGGTAAGTTCTCCTTTCAAAAGCCTATGCTACCCATATATACGTACTTCAATGTTGGCAGGTTAATACTACGCAACTGGGACTGCAGATCCTGAAGACTTATCCCCTCAGCAGATGTGGAGCTTTTAATCAAATTCAGAATCTTGAACAGAAAAAAATAAAACAGTGTTACCCAAACACAAATAGCAGCGCAGTATAGACTTCCAAGACTAATATTCCATCTGCTTTAAGAAACACGTTCAATGCACATCACAATTATAAGATAGAATGTTATTCCACCTGTTGTCAGGATGAACATAACTGGGGAAATTCTAAACAGAGGTGTAGCAAAAGCAAATCAACGTTCAGCAGTGGAATAATATACTAACTTTAACTGATAATGAAGAGGTGAAACTACTACTGACAAAGACTACATGCACATTTTTAGAGAGCAATTCAAGACCTTCCTGTTCAGATCCAAACAGGATTTTATTCTGATATTAATCTTTTTGTACTATGATGGTTTGGTACTTCTTACTATTACTGTGTGTTTGTCACTGTTACATCAAATTACAACATTTTAGCTGATCATATTCATTTTTTATTTAGCTGCCTTGATTATTAACAAAAAGACAAAATAGAAACAATAAAAACTAAGTGTTGGAAATAATGTATTTTTAAAAATAATTTTGCAAAAGCGATTGGGGCATTTTGACAGAATTGATAATTCATATGCAGCTTTCTGTACTTGATCTCAGGGGAAGAACACAGCAAGATGTGTATTTACTCTACCCTAAGCAATGTTTACATGAAAAAGAAGAAGCAAGGCCCTAGCTTATGTGAATCTCCTCTGTTGCAATTCAGTTCATTCTTAGGGTTTTAGTTTTGCCAATCAGAGAAGTTCCCCACTTTCTAAACAGCCAACTGTCACTCCTAGAAGGCTGCTTTAGTGTTTTATGTTGCTTGATATCTAATGTTTGTCTTACTCATGAGTAGACCCACTGAAAGGCCTATTCTTAGCATGACTAGCATTGGTTATCACCCACTGCATTTATGACCAGACTGTATGGCAAATTCCCGAAGTACAATAAATTGTGTGCATGAAAGAAACTCAGAAGAGGCAGTCAGACTGCTGCCTCTGTAGATATGGGGGCTGAAAGGAATGGGTTCAAAGCTAGGAGTTTGTATTCTCATTAGAAAAGACATCAAAAGTGACCCAGATCCCAAGGCCTCGGACAAAGCAGTCACTGGAAGACCAAGATACAAGAAATCTGACACGCTGCCCAGAATTGTCCTGTCATCCTTATGCATACCTGAGTCTGGTGTGCTGTGAGCCCACTCACTGGCAAGGCACCATTTCCTCCATAGCTTGACGTGTTGCCCATCCCCATCAAACCAACTGGTTGCGGCATCTTCATTGACATGGGCTAAGATACATGGAAAAGGAACAACCACCAACTTTGGTTATTATATAATGCTACAGGTGTGAAATTAGAAGTTTTAGAACTGGGAAAACCATGTGACAGGCAACTACAAGATTCTAAAGGATAGTGTTGCTGGGAGGTTGTCTGTGCCACTGAAAAAGACCCAAGGCCCCTCTGACTGTGCTAGTGCAAACCTCCTGCTTGCTAACACTTTCTGCGCTGCTCAGTCAAATGTTTCAAAGTTGTCTGCCCTCCATGGAAAGGTCAGTGTGTGCCTTGTTTCTACATGTACCATATTGCCTTTTCTGAGGATCATATGGGCATTTACGACTTCAAGCAGGTGCGTGGTAAATTCATTCATATCTTCAAGCGGCAGGATCTTGAATGCAACCAGGCTCTTCTTGTTCTGTGATAAAGGAAACAAATGACATCTCATTGAACAGTTATTGCCCAGGTATTACTATTTATTTATTCATACATACATACATACACACATACATACATACATACATACATACCCTGCCTTTTTCCTGACAGGCAACTTACTGATAAAATGTTAGCTTCTAAATTTTTTACATTAGTGATAGGGGGAAACAAACTTAAAAAAAATAAATGTAAATGTGCTCCCTGCTAATTTTAGTGGCATCTTAAAACAATGGCTGAGTGCATTTTCCTAATTATGTTCATGATCTTAAGAAACTTTCACTCTCCCTTTTAAAGCCAAAGCTCAACTTTTCAGCGTTTGGCTGACTAGCCCCACATCTTAAAGAGTTTTCTGCATCCAAGAATACATTGGTAAATGAACCACTCCTAATCAACATTTTCAAAGAATTATAATGAATTTGGTACACCAGAAGTTGACAAATCATATTCTCTCTCTAGAGGGAATATTGTTTTCACATATGCCAAATCCACTTGTTCGGACACTATGTTTTATATAGCAGTGAATAAAATGGGGAGGGGTATATTAGGCTTGGAAGCATGTCTTCCATCGCAACGAAGCTAGAGTGTATCTACTAATAAACTAAATACAATACAATTCCCAACCAAGGAGGAACACATTTCAAATTAAGTATCAAGGACTGATTTCACAGGAGCACAGATCCTTCCTACTTGAGTAATTAACAGTCACACAAAAAATGAACAGGACTCTGTATAGCAAGGATTACCGTATTTTTCGTCCCATAGGACGCTCCGTCCCATAGGACGCACCTAGTTTTTTGGGGGGGAAATAAAGGAAAAAATTTTTTCCTTTATTTCCCCCCCAAAAGCAGGTCCGGGAAACAGCGGGGTGGCGGCGCTGGGCCTCCCTGCGGTCCCCCGAGCTTGTGGGGCTGGCCAATGTCTGCCCGGCGTGAGGGGCGCCCTGAAGCAGAGCGCCCCTCGCGCCAGGCAGCAGGCTGCTATCGGCAGCGTGGGGAGCGCTGCAGGGAACTCCTGGAGGGCTCCCCACGCTGCGGGTGTCTGCCTGGCGTGAGGGGCGCCCTGAAGCAGAGCGCCCCTCGCGCCAGGCAGCAGGCTGCTATCGGCAGCGTGGGGAGCGCTGCAGGGAACTCCTGGAGGGCTCCCCACGCTGCGGGTGTCTGCCTGGCGTGAGGGGCGCCCTGAAGCAGAGCGCCCCTCGCGCCAGGCAGCAGGCTGCTATCCGCAGCGTGGGGAGCGCTGCAGGGAACTCCTGGAGGGCTCCCCACGCTGCGGGTGTCTGCCTGGCGTGAGGGGCGCCCTGAAGCAGAGCGCCCCTCGCGCCAGGCAGCAGGCTGCTATCCGCAGCGTGGGGAGCGCTGCAGGGAACTCCTGGAGGGCTCCCCACGCTGCGGGTGTCTGCCTGGCGTGAGGGGCGCCCTGAAGCAGAGCGCCCCTCGCGCCAGGCAGCAGGCTGCTATCGGCAGCGTGGGGAGCGCTGCAGGGAACTCCTGGAGGGCTCCCCACGCTGCGGGTGTCTGCCTGGCGTGAGGGGCGCCCTGAAGCAGAGCGCCCCTCGCGCCAGGCAGCAGGCTGCTATCGGCAGCGTGGGGAGCGCTGCAGGGAACTCCTGGAGGGCTCCCCACGCTGCGGGTGTCTGCCTGGCGTGAGGGGCGCCCTGAAGCAGAGCGCCCCTCGCGCCAGGCAGCAGGCTGCTATCGGCAGCGTGGGGAGCGCTGCAGGGAACTCCTGGAGGGCTCCCCACGCTGCGGGTGTCTGCCTGGCGTGAGGGGCGCCCTGAAGCAGAGCGCCCCTCGCGCCAGGCAGCAGGCTGCTATCGGCAGCGTGGGGAGCGCTGCAGGGAACTCCTGGAGGGCTCCCCACGCTGCGGGTGTCTGCCTGGCGTGAGGGGCGCCCTGAAGCAGAGCGCCCCTCGCGCCAGGCAGCAGGCTGCTATCGGCAGCGTGGGGAGCGCTGCAGGGAACTCCTGGAGGGCTCCCCACGCTGCGGGTGTCTGCCTGGCGTGAGGGGCGCCCTGAAGCAGAGCGCCCCTCGCGCCAGGCAGCAGGCTGCTATCGGCAGCGTGGGGAGCGCTGCAGGGAACTCCTGGAGGGCTCCCCACGCTGCGGGTGTCTGCCTGGCGTGAGGGGCGCCCTGAAGCAGAGCGCCCCTCGCGCCAGGCAGCAGGCTGCTATCGGCAGCGTGGGGAGCGCTGCAGGGAACTCCTGGAGGGCTCCCCACGCTGCGGGTGTCTGCCTGGCGTGAGGGGCGCCCTGAAGCAGAGCGCCCCTCGCGCCAGGCAGCAGGCTGCTATCGGCAGCGTGGGGAGCGCTGCAGGGAACTCCTGGAGGGCTCCCCACGCTGCGGGTGTCTGCCTGGCGTGAGGGGCGCCCTGAAGCAGAGCGCCCCTCGCGCCAGGCAGCAGGCTGCTATCGGCAGCGTGGGGAGCGCTGCAGGGAACTCCTGGAGGGCTCCCCACGCTGCGGGTGTCTGCCTGGCGTGAGGGGCGCCCTGAAGCAGAGCGCCCCTCGCGCCAGGCAGCAGGCTGCTATCCGCAGCGTGGGGAGCGCTCCAGGGAACTCCTGGAGGGCTCCCCACGCTGCGGGTGTCTGCCTGGCGTGAGGGGCGCCCTGAAGCAGAGCGCCCCTCGCGCCAGGCAGCAGGCTGCTATCGGCAGCGTGGGGAGCGCTCCAGGGAACTCCTGGAGGGCTCCCCACGCTGCGGGTGTCTGCCTGGCGTGAGGGGCGCCCTGAAGCAGAGCGCCCCTCGCGCCAGTCAGCAGGCTGCTATCGGCAGCGTGGGGAGCGCTGCAGGGAACTCCTGGAGGGCTCCCTACGCTGCGGGTGTCTGCCTGGCGTGAGGGGCGCCCTGAAGCAGAGCGCCCCTCGCGCCAGGCAGCAGGCTGCTATCGGCAGCGTGGGGAGCGCTGCAGGGAACTCCTGGAGGGCTCCCCACGCTGCGGGTGTCTGCCTGGCGTGAGGGGCGCCCTGAAGCAGAGCGCCCCTCGCGCCAGGCAGCAGGCTGCTATCGGCAGCGTGGGGAGCGCTGCAGGGAACTCCTGGAGGGCTCCCCACGCTGCGGGTGTCTGCCTGGCGTGAGGGGCGCCCTGAAGCAGAGCGCCCCTCGCGCCAGGCAGCAGGCTGCTATCGGCAGCGTGGGGAGCGCTGCAGGGAACTCCTGGAGGGCTCCCCACGCTGCGGGTGTCTGCCCGGCGCGAGGGGCGCTCTGCTTCAGGGCGCCCCACCTGCCGGGCGGCAGGCTGCTATCCGCAGCGTGGGGAGCCCTGCGGGGACCTCCCGCAGGGCTGCCTAGGGTGCGGATGTGTTCCCGAAGCGCCGGGCGCTCTGCTTTCAGGGCGCCCGACGCCCCGGGAAGCAGGCTGCTATCCGCAGCCTAGACATCCCTGCGGGAGCTCCCGCAGGGCTGCCTAGGCTGCTGATGTCTTCCTGAAGCCTGGAGAGCGAGAGGGGTCGGTGCGCACTGACCCCTCTCGCTCTCCACGCTTCAGCGAAAGCCTGCATTCGCCCCATAGGACGCACCCAGATTTCCCCTTCATTTTTGGAGGGGAAAAAGTGCGTCCTATAGGGCGAAAAATACGGTAGTTCTTTTGGTGTGTGGGAGGGAAGAGTAATATTAGTAATGGATAATCTTGTCTTCTTACCTGGAAAGATCGCAGGTGGCCTAGAACTTTCACATATGTTCCAGGAGGCACCACAACATTTTCACTACCTGCTTCCTGTATAATAGAATTGAGAATAGGATTGTGGTTTCTTGGCCTTTACCAGCAATTTGGTAATCAAATTTGAGAAAGTGTTTTAACTTGTAACAAACATCATATATAATCCATACAACAATATGGGTAAAGCCATTCAAAACACAATTTCTCACTTTTCCATAATTATGGTACAGTTAGAGATGTCAATAGTTTGCATAGTCCAATCAGAAGGGCTCCTCTTGTTTTTATGACTGCTTATAACTTTTCCCTACAAGTTTTTCTGCTGCAATGGGTACAAGCAAGAATACATCATTGCCTGATCACAAGCCTGTGGAATAATCATGGGCAGGGACTGGACAGACACTAGGCCAAATTTAAAAATTCTGCACCAAATGAAGTTAAATTCTATGCAACTTGCATTAAGAATTCAATCAAGCAAATTTGAACTATTTACCTATTTTAAATTATGTAGTCTACTTCTGCTGCACAGGAAAAGGAGGGAAAGGTAAGATGCCAGGCAAGTCTCCTACCACCAAGTCTCCCCAGTTCTAGTCGGGAACTATAACTATAACATTATGCTGGCTCTCTTAGTTTAGACAAATTGATATTTACATCTGCATCGACCCACTGCCTGACATCCATCGGGGCTGCGGTCATGTCATCCACTTTGTAGAGAATGTTTGTTGGTGCTTTTTCTGCTTGCCTGATTATGCCAACAACAATGACCTGCACAGAGAAACAGATGGCATTTCTTACTGACACAACCTCTAGCTTCAAGTTGTACCACAAGCTTAGAAACTATCTCAAGAGCATTTAGTTAAATAATGTAACGTTCTATATATTATTAACTACTGCCCACAAATCTATCCACCCCAAATGAATCATAGTTTGCCACAACCAGCAGAGATGTCTCATGATTGAGAAGAATGCTCGATTTAAGGAAGCAGGTAGGGAAATTCTGAGGAGTACTTTAGTAAAACAATCCAGGTGGCACATGACAGATTTCCTTAATCCCAGAACAATATACAGCAGTATGGCTGGCCAGCTTACCTGTGAAAGCTCAACATCTCGGACCCTGAAAGCATCATCTACCTGTTCAGCAGAAAGTAACTGGGACACTGTACATGGAACAATGTTTTGTGATCTTGACCTCTGCAAAGACAATATTTTAAAATTTTCATCTTCAGGAACTTGCTCTTTGAAAAGAAAAATATATATTGCAGAGTTCAATTAACAAGTTTTGTTGCAGCTTGAAAAAATAAATAAACACAGAACAGCAAGAATGCTTAGAGGAAAAAATGAGAAACTTTTATAAAAATAAGCAAGAGTAGTAAAAGTGTTCTAATTAATTATCTTTGTACTGCTATGGATCACTGCAAATAATTAAAATGAATGCATAACAAACTACAAAGCCTGTAAAAAATTCCTAAAATATGATCCACAGATAAACTGCCACCAATAGAAATCACAGTTTATCTATTTCCACATAAATTAAGACTGCCATTATCAAGTTTAAATGTTAAAATTTCAATTTCTAGCTTTGAGAGAATGGGATTTTTGTGGTGCTATTATAACTGTTATACACCAAGAAGCCAACTATTAAAAGCTGCACATAAAATAAACATGCTAATGAGTCATGAGGACCAGTGCAGCACAACTGGCCCACACAATACATTTTGCTGCCCGAGGAAAAGAACAAGATAGTGCCCTAGCCCATTCCAAATATAGACACCAATCAGACTAGCAATTGACTCTTCAACAGTGGTGATGGAACAATGTCTGCACCACTGCACCCAAGGGCAATAGGTTAGCCTAGGAGCAGCTAATTCAGCTCTGTCCTCAGATGAGGGGAACAGTTGTGATCCAAACATTATTTCTGTAACAAAGTGCATTTCATTCTATGAAACCAATACAGCAACTCTTTCAGAAGGGAAGCAAATAATAATAATAAAATTTCAAAAGTGTAACAGTCCTCACTTGTTACAGGCAAGTTACGTACCGATTTTCTTTCGCCTTGGGTTGCTGAAGGTGATGCAAACCCTCCAGGTGATTGTGTATATCCACTACCACCATAACTATTGTCATAGCCACCTGGGAATGAGATCAGAATAAAAATAAGTGGCAAAGCTATTTTCACAGTTAGGTCCCTGAACTTAAAAAGAGCAAAAGTCATCCAAGTTAATGGAGCAAAATCTATGGAAGAAGTTATAGAACACTTTAGGGAGAGTTGATAGACACAAGGATCCTAGAAGCCATTAGTTGCAGCTGCCAGGAAACCCCAAAGAAGCCCACCACACTGTCCTGGTTCACTGATAATAATAAGCCATGGTCAGAAATAAGTCACAGCTTACTCACAAAACTTGGCTGTACATTACATGTGAACCAGCACCCAGTTTTCTTTCCACAAACCATAAGTGGAAGCTAAGGTTTGTTCTTGGCTTATTACTCATAAACAAAGCAGCACTGGTTCATATGCAAAGTTAAGCTAAGCTGCATGGCCAGAAGCAGGTGACAAAACACCTGAGCAGAAGGGAACGAGTTGAAGGCACGACCCACCAGTCATTTTAACCCACACCTGTCTTTGAGGATCACCCGCAACATTCTCTTCCACACCCAGATATTTTACACACAGAGCTGCCCTCTTCCCACTTTGATACACCTTTTACCTCCACCTCGCCAGGGACCCAAGGCTCATCTAGTCCAAGCCTCCGCAATGCTGGAATCTTAGCTAAAGCATCCATGACAGATGGCCACCCAACCTCTGCTTAAAAACCTCCAAGGAAGGAGAGTCCATGCAATTTCATTCAAGTGATGATGAGAATCCTACTGTGACATGGGGGTGGTGATTGGGTGGTTTATTATCTTCCCCACCTCCCCCAACTTTGCCTGGCAAAGCCAAGCCATCAGGTGCAGGAACTGCAAAGTGCCTCAGAAGTGTATGGAAGCAGGCAACAGAGGAAGAGTCCTCATCCAGAGTCATGGCATTAAGCCACCTAACTCAGTACAGTCCACACTGACTGGTAGCAGCAGCTCTCCCGGGTTTCAAGGCAGAGGACCTCTCCCAGCCCTACCTTGGAAGCTGAATGTGGGACCTTCTGCACAGCAAAGCCTTCCCCCAAAGCCATCTCCCTTCCTTGCAGGCGTAGCCACCCAGCTGCCGCCACCAGAAACGAAAAGGCCCCTTTGGCCCTACCATACCAGCACTAAGCAAGCTGCAGCAGCAGTGTCAGTGGCCAGCTTCTCCAACAGTACAGCCCCCACCACTGCTCTCTGTAATGCAGGACAGGCATTGGTGCTTTCTCTGGGCGAGAACCTAGCAACCCCGCCTAGTGGTTAGGGCAGCCCTGCATAGCCAAATGAACTCAAAATGGAACGAAAGCTGCTTCTGGTTGCTTTATGCAGCCCCTCGGCAACTCGGTCGAGCCGTGTTGAATCTTTTACCCCAATGCACGTGCTCCTGGGCGAATATCTGTGTAGCTTTCCACTCCACCTTTCCACTCTTCCTATCTTGTTAAATGACTTCCCCAATAAAAGAGTCTGAGTTCCTCCAGCAACCTTGTGACTCAATATCACTAGTTATCTGTGTTGCTCAACGATAAACAGCTTTTTCCTTATAGGATTAATAACGCAATTAATATTAATAATGCAATGAATGCAATGCAAAAGAAAACGGAGGTTGGTTGGTTGTATAAAGGAGGCACGAAGCTGCTGCACAAAGGGTTGTTTTTTGCTTGTGGGGGGAGGGAAGAGGCTTCCTAAAATGTGGGGACGCTGCCTAGTTTACCCATGGTAGCCAGCCGTGGCTCAGGGGTGCCGCCCCCAAACTGCCCCCCCCTCTATGGACGTAGCCAAGGGGGGGGAGACAGGCCCTAAATATTTTTTTAAAAAAAATAACTCAATGAGGTTCTGCCTCCTCCCCCCACGTAAATCCTGCCTGCTCCCGTGCCCCCCCCTCCCTCGCCGGGGTTTTGCAGGCCTGAGGCGAGGCACGTCGAGGAGACTTTGATTGACTCCCAAACTCTGGGCTTGGAGAAGCGGGGCCCGAGGGAGGAGGGGGAGCCCGAAACCCCCACCCCGGGGAAGGGCCTCCGTGACGTTCCCTGGCCAGCCGCCTTCGCGGAACGGCGGGTCCCCACAAGCACGGGCACCGCGCGCAGCCGCTCACCGGCACCGCCGAGCCACATGCCGCGAGGAGGAGGAGGAGCAGCGCGCGCCGAGAGAGGGACGGTTGCGAGAAAGCGGCGCCACGAGCTCTTCTTCTTCCTCAGCAGGCTCTTCCCCTCTCGCGCCGCCCCATCCCGAGCGCGCCAAACGAGCGCTCAGGATAGGCCAGCCCACTCGAGCGGACCAATCGAGAAAAGGCAAAGGGGAGGTACTCGCGGGAGGGGCGGGTCCTGTTGACGCGCCGCGCGCGAAGCCCCGGGAGTATAGAGGAAAGGGTCTTGCGGAGAAGCGCGACGCTGCAGGTACTCGTGCGAACGCCAAGACTGGCTTTCGATGGCGGCGGGCTAAAGCTGTTCAAATCGGTGGCTGCCTCTTATGCGCACGCTAAAGCAATATGCAAAGCCTACAGCGTTTCAGGAAGGCAGGTGCATCATATGCCTTCAGAGTAGACCATTGCTTATTAATTACTCACCACAAATTTCAATGTAGGGGTGGGTGGGAGTTAGAAAGTTGCATTTGCACAACTGCACTTCACCCCGCGATTGCATTTGGACTGGTCTGGCATGATTGATTCGAGGCTTCATGACTCAAGGAATGCATGTGAGTAGAGTTCCTTGGAGCACTTTTGCTTATCCATTCGAACAAGCCAGGATTCAGCTATTAGCTATAGGTTTTTATTGCATTGCACACCTAGATACTACGGTTAACATCTGGCAAGCAAGTGGGGATATGAAATCATTGTAGAGAGTCTTGTGGCACTTTAAAAATTAACAAAATCTATTCTGGCATGGGCTTTTGTGGGCTACTACAGTCTAAAGTGGAATTGTAATCAGTAGGCTGTCTTTCTCCAGGGTTTGTCCTTTTCAGTGCAGACCCACTGAAATCAATCAACATGGCTAGCTTAAGCCCATTCATTTCAATAAGTCTGCTCGTGGGTAGGACTTGACAATACAGCTCAGCGGGTTCAGAGGGAAATGAAATTCAGAAAAGCACAGATAGTGATCATTACATAGTTAATGGCTTACTTAGAGGTCCTCCTGATGTTGACAAACCAAGTAACACCTATGAAGTGCTGAAACTCCTTTGTCTAGGTTCAGTCCACAAGTCCATTGAGCCTCCTGATTCAGTAGCTTCACTTTGCAGCCTCCTTTAGGAATTCCTTTGTTCCAGAATCGCCACTTTACAGAGTGTCCTGGGAGAATGAAATGTCTCCCACGCTGTTTTTTTGGATATTTTTATTCATTAAATTTATATCCCACCCTGCTTCCCAAAAGAAGCCCAGGACAGCAAACAGTTCTGTAATTACACTTACACATACACATACATGAAATAAAAGCGTATTTTAAACACCTGAAAGCTATTTAAAACTTCTAAAATCTATTAAAAACATATTAAAACATCTAAATACAACACAATAAAACATCTAATACAAATTTAGGAACAGATGCATCCAAATAATCTGTCTGGGTCTCCCAAAAGAAAAGTTTTCAGCAGGTGTCTAGAGGAATACCGTAGTGATGCCTGCCTAATATCAAGGGGCAGGGAGTTCCAATGTACAGGAGCTGCTTCAATAGACTCCTTAAAAACTTGCCAAATTCTGTTATTTTCCCTGTTTCTTTTTATTGTTGTCTTCATAACAATCATGTAAAGAATACATTACAATACAATAATCTTTATTGTCATTGTCCCATACAGAGCAATGAAATTGAAAAAATCTACATCAGACATTCAAAAACTAACAAGCCTGCTATCCCAGCTATCCCAGCCTGGTTAACCCCTTAAAAACTCTGATACCCCATAATTAAATACAATATACTCCCATAGAGACCACCTTACACTGCATTTAAAACCAAAGTTGCATTTGGATAGAAACAGTTTCTCAGGCAGCTAGTCCTAGTCTTTATAACCCTGTACCTTCTTCCAGAAGGCAGAAGCTGAAAGAGATCATTTCCGGGGTGCGCACTATCCTGCACTATCTCTGCAGCTTTCTTATGACACCTGGAAGCATAGATTTGATCCAAGGTGGGAAGAGTGCACCCAATAAAAAGCAAGCATTAAATAGGTCGGGTACAATAACAGCAACCCAGGTTCCTCCCTGCCAGTAAAGTTCACCTGAATTTGCATATTCTTGACGTAGAGAGGAAGGGCCACAAAGCTTGAACTTCCACTCTCTGCCATGCCAAGCTGGCCTTTGTGCCAAGAAATTAGAAGCGAGCCAACTCTGCCCTGCTGAGTCAGCAATGTATTTCAGCGACTGAAGCCCCAGAGTAGGAGATTCCAAAGCAACGCAGCTTGAACACATTTCGAGAGTTCCTTTGTAAGATGACAGCGGGACCGGCTGCCAGCTAGCTAGCTGCCTCCTTCAGCGTCCTAGTGTACACCTTTGGTAAAAGCCTGCAAGTCTCACACACCTTTTTAAAAAAAAGTATTGCAAACCCTCTGCTAAACAGGAAGATACAGTTCTGAATCAGAGCAGAGTTGCTGCAGCAGCAAAAGGAGCCTGTGAGTCAGAGATCTGATAGAGGCAAGCCTGAAATGGAACCGGCTAACTTTCCCCAGAGCTGCGACTACAGGCGTGGAACTTCAGCCAGGGATCGCTGGCAGCGGAATATGGGTCTTTTGGGAGTCCTGTTGTTCTTGATGCACTGCAAAGCCGCAACCGCTGCCTCAGGTAACTTACCCTTTTGGCTGCACAAGTTGGTAGTTTGAGAGGAAGCAACTAACCCGCGGGGGATTAAGGGAAGAAGGTAGGTTGGTTGTTTCACAGTTAGGCTGGACAGCCATGGCACTAACTCCTGGTTGCGCAGAGCCAACCTATGAGGTTTTGCTGCTTGAGGACAAAGATAAGGTTGCGCCTCTCACACCCATGTTTTATGTAGGGATGGGGGGTTGGAATTTGGTTTTTTTTGCATTTTAATGAGAAATTGCCCAATTCGCACTACCTCAAACCCACAAGTGAACTGATACACAATTATCTTTTGAAATTCATGCGCATCTGAATTTTACAATGCAGTTCTCCAACCCGATTGTGTATACTGCATAAAAATGCATCTGTTAGGAGAATGTGTGTATTCAAATGCATACATAAAAAAGCTCACAAAAATGTATTAATTTAGGGGAAATTGCTTGCAGAAATCTGTATATGAATCAAAGCTGTGTAGATGAAGAGAAAATTGCATTAAAATGCAGATAATTTATTGTGGCCAAAGTTGATGGGCACTGGATCCCTAACAGAACCAGAAGGGTGGCAGGTCCCCCACACCTGGTATAGCAGCTAGTCTATTTTTTTTAATTGCTGTGTTGTTTTATTAAGGGATTGGTTTATTGCACATTTAAATTATGGATGTTTATGTTTTAATGCATGTGTAATGGGGCTTTTTAAACCATTTAGAAGCCTATCATGGCATGATAAATGAATTGATAAATAATAATAGTTTGCCCTCTGTCAGGGAGCTCAGCCTGTACTTTGGTCTTCTTTTAGCAGATCATCTTGCAGAGGAAGGAGCTACAACTGTGCACCTTGCACAACACAAAAGCTCCTCCCCCTCCCCAGAACAGCTGGTGGGGAGGGGAAGGATCTAGTGGGATGGATGAAATCTGGTGGTGGGCTGGATATGGCCCAGGAGTGCATATTCCTGCTCTGGATTTCACTAAGCACTTCCTAAAGCAAAAGCGGAACCATTTCATGAGGCTATCAATGGCTGGATCTACACTGATTATAAAACGCTATACAAGCTCTCAATGCAAAATCCTATTGGCAATGGATAACTGCTCTACAGTGCCATCTGGTGCCACATGTTTATAACACGGTTATAACGATATAATTGACGAGTGTAGCTGAGTCCAATGGCTCTCTACTAATCCTGATGACAATATTCTGCCTCCACTGTTGGAGGCAGTAGACTCCTGAATACCAGTTTCTGGAAACCATGGTGCAAGGGTTCGGCTGTTGCTCTCAGGTCCCACAGGTACTTGGTTGCCCCGTGAGAACAAGATGCTGGACTAGATGGGCTACTGGCGTGATCTTGCAGGGTTCTTAGGTTTCTTTTTTTAAAAAACACCTTTTGTCCTTAGCAGGTTATTTTTGGCACATCACAGACCTTCATCTGGACCCACAGTACAAAGTGAGCCCAGACCCCTTGAAGGTGTGTCCGTCCGCTGGTGCCCAACCGGTGGCCAATCCAGGGGCTTGGGGAAATTACTTGTGTGATGCTCCGTGGATTCTTGTCAACTCTTCTGTTTATGCTATGAAGCAGGTCCTCCCGAACCCAGACTTCATTCTCTGGACTGGGTAAGGAAGCGCTTGTGCATTGTTGTTTTTTTGCCATAAACAAACCAAATATGGCTTTCTTCTTTGCCATTTCATTGCCCACTCAAGTTTGGCCAACCTTTGTATAAGCCAGGTGTGGAGATCCTTTGCCCTTCCAGATGTTGCTGAATTGCAACTCCCACCACTTTAACTCCCACTTTAAATGGGCATGGCTTCCACACACAAAAATCCTGGGAACTGTAGTTTGTTAAGGGTGCTGAGAATTGTTAGGAGGCCCATATTCCTCTCACAGAGCTACAATGGTCAGAGTTCCCTGCGAAGAGGGACTTATTGTTAAGCCGCTCTGGGAACTGTAGCTCTGTGAGGGAACTGTTGTTTGGTCGTTTAGTGGTGTCCAACTCTTCATGACCCCATGGACCAGAGCACGCCAGGCACTCCTGTCTTCCACTGCCTCCCGCAGTTTGGTCAGACTCATGTTTGTAGCTTCGATAACACTGTCCAACCATCTCGTCTTCTGTCATCCCCTTCTCCTTGTGCCCTCCATCTTTCCCAGCATCAGGGTCTTTTCCAGGGAGTCTTCTCTTCTCATGAGGTGGCCAAAGTATTGGAGCCTCAGCTTCAGGATCTGTCCTTCCAGTGAGCACTCAGGGCTGATTTCCTTAAGAATGGATAGGTTTGATCTTCTTGCAGTCCATGGGACTCTCAAGAGTCTCCTCCAGCACCAGTGAGGGAACTAGGGGTCTCCTAACAAATTTGTCCGCCCTTAACAAACTACAGGTCCCAGAATTCTTTGGAAGAATCCATGACTGTTTAAAGTAATGTCATTGTGCTTTAAATGCATGGTGTGAATGTGGCCTACTAGTTATGACGTCTACCTATTACCTTCAGGTATTACCAGTTGCTGGGGCTTATTAGTGGAAGGGGGCTATTGCCCCCATCACCTGCTTATGGGTTTCCTGTAGGCATCTGTTTGGCAACAGAATATACAAAATAAATTTAAAAAATAAAATAAAATAATGTTGGGCCAGATGGGCCTTTTGGTTCCTCTTATGTTCTTAATTTGTTAACTCCTCTACATCTATCTAGGGACCTGACTTTTCCCAGTATCTCTGTCCTCGAACCCAATAGCCTTTGTGCTGTTTTCCAGAGACGACACTCCTCATGTAGCTGATGAGAAACTGGGTGAAGATACTGTGCTGGAGATAATTGAAAACCTAACCAACCTGATCAAACATGTATTTCCAGGTAGGGTGTGCCAGAGCAATTGGGCAGTAAGAAGGCTGTGCCAAGAAAATAATAATCCAGAAACAGAAGCAATGGGTTTTGAATTGCAGGAAGGAAGATTTAAGGCTGGCGAATGTCTTCAGTCTCCTACGTGTTTCAACAATGGAGCCAAACTGTGGAATGTAGTTCCTTGAAGAGTGTCAAGAACAGGCAGGGCTGAACCCATAAGTGTAGGTAGGGTTGTGTATATTCTGTATCAGAAAAATTAATAAATTCAACCCCAAATGATTCTATGATCCAGGTAGTTATTTTACGGGGGGGGGGGGCATTTTTTCGGTAAAGGTAAAGGGACCCCTGACCATTAGGTCCAGTCGTGACCGACTCTGGGGCTGTGGCGCCCATCTTGCTTTATTGGCCGAGGGAGCCGGCGTACAGCTTCCGGATCATGTGGCCATCATGACTAAGCCACTTCTGGCGAACCAGAGCAGCGCACAGAAACGCTGTTTACCTTCCCACCGGAGCGGTACCTATTTATCTACTTGCACTTTGACGTGCTTTCGAACTGCTGGATTGGCAGGAGCTGGGACCAAGCAACGGGAGCTCACCCTGTCACAGGGGTTCGAACCACCGACCTTCTGATCGGCAAGTCCTAGGCTCTGTGGTTTAACCCACAGCGCCACCATCGTCCCACCTGCGTTTTTCCCGTAGTGGCCTGCAATTCCCTTGTAGGTAATCTGTTGCAGGTTGACAGAGCCAAACCCTCTTCTTTCTCTTTCTGACACTTCCTTCCCCTCCCATTTTTCATCTTCTCACTTGCACCAGAGTAAGTCAAGGATCACCTGCAGCCCTAGATATTTAGATCCCAGCTTGTTCCCATTAATTTCTTCCCACATTGGAGTGACAACCAGGATTTACATAAGCCTTTCTTGCTGCACTCTTTCCTTACTCCCTGTAGCATAGTCGTGTGTCAGTTGAATCGTCATGATAAACCATGGTTTGTACTAACCATTGTTATGAACCCATGTCGTGGTCTGAGCCTGCAGGCTCAGAGCTGCTTGCCTGCTTTCTTCTTCCATCTGCTCAGAGCCCTGCTTCAGAAGTTCATAAATGCAGTCCGGTGTCCATGGTGCTCTTAATGGCCCTTAACCATGAATTCAGACAGACCTGCAAACCACGGTTGGCCCAAACTGTGATTTGTAAGCCAGCTTCAAACCATGGCTTGATATGCTGGTTTGGCAGCCCTCACACAAGCTGCCATTTGCCAGCTGAATCAAGTAGATATAGTGTTTGCCTCTGTTGCATTCTGCCTGACATTATGATTTTAGGACAATGTTGTAATGTTAATTGTTGTAAGCGACAACAAAGCAGGTTCCAGATAGGGCCAGCATTGAGCTGTTTGTTCTGCAGTCACCTCCAGCCTGTTTGGATGCAAAAACTCTTCTCTTCCTCTGCCTCTAAACCCACTGCACTGTTGTTTTCTTGTATCCCTTCCAGAAACTCAGGTCTATCCTGCAATGGGCAACCATGACTTCCACCCCAAAAATCAATTTCCAGCTAAGGAGAATAGGATCTACGATGTAACTGCAGACCTATGGCGCTCCTGGCTCAGCAACAGCTCTCTGCAAACATTCAGAGCAGGTCCGTGCTAGATCCAGTTGAGGAACTGATGCGGGTCATGGGAGGTTGAAGAGGGATCCAGTAGGTCAAAATGAAATGCATCCATTTGTGCAGGTGACAAGAAAACCAAAAGATCACAAGCAGGGGGATGTCAGAAGCTGCTTTGTATCAGGCCAGATTATTGCCTGTCTAGCTCAGTATGGTCTACTCCAGGGCTTCCCAAACTTGGGACTCCAACTGTTTTTGGATTGCAGTTCCCACCATCCCTGGCCACTGCTCCTGCTAGCAAGGGATGATGGAAGCTGTCCAAAACAGCTGGCGACCCAAGTTTGGGAAACTGGTCTACTCTGATTGCAGATGGTTTGGCATGATACTTATCTTCACCTGCTACCTGATCCTTTTAACTGAAGATGTCAGAGAAGTGTTGTAGCTCCATGGTAGAGCAGACCTGCTTTGCACACAGAAGGCCCCCAAATTCAATTTCTAGCGTCTCCAGGTAGGCCTCATGGGAAAAACTCCAGCTCTGAAATCCCAGATTGCCATTGCCAGTCTCTATAGAAATACTGAGCCAGATGCGCCAATAGACTGATTTCAAATAAAGCAGCCTCCTATGTGTATGATTGAACCTGACACCTTCTGCATGCAAAAGCCTGTGCTCTGGCATTGAGCTATCACAGTTTTATTCCATCATTTTTTTTTTGTCCTGGTGGGAACAGGACCTTTTCCTAGGTTGGACTACAACTCCCTTCATCCTTGAGTATTGACGATGTTTACTGGGGTTAATTGGACATGGAGCACCACATCCGGAACACCACCGGTTCTCTATCCCTGAGAATCTAGATCAGTGTTTCCCAAATTTGGGTCTCCAGCTGTTTTTGGACTACAACTCCCATCTTCCCTAGCTAGGCCAGGGATGATGGGAATTGTAGTCCAAAAACAGTTAGAGACCCAAGTTTGGGAAACACTGATCTAGAACAGGCATAGGCAAACTCAGCCCTCCAGATGTTTGGGGACTACAACACCCATCGTTCCTAGGTAACAGGACCAGTGATCAGGGATGATGGGAATTGTAGTCTCAAAACATCTGGAGGGCCGAGTTTGGCTATGCCTGATCTAGAGGGTAGCTTATCTTCGGTTCCGTATAGCTTCCATCTCTTTGTTTTGTGATTGATCCAGTTGGTTAGTATCTATTTGACAGATCAGTAAGGCAAGGTGTTAAAATTTCTGTTCACTTGTCATAGACATGTGCTAATCTGCCCATTCTTCAAAAGACAGTTTGATGGCTTTTCAGCAAAAATAGAAAAGGCATTAATTAAGAGAGTTCAAACCTTCTTTAGGGAAAGCCAATGTTGATTAAAGTGATCTGTTACTGCTATAAATGTATAGTGCAAATGAGATGGCATGGGGAACACAACAAAACTAGATGGAACCGTGTTATTGGTTGTTTTGCAGGTGCTTTCTACAGTCAGATGTTATCTGGTCTTGGCCCGGCAAGGCGAATGATTGTCCTCAACACAAACTTGTACTATGACAATAATAATCAAACCAGCAGCCTAGAAGATCCAGGAGGCCAGTTCCTTTGGCTGGAAGACATGTTGACCAAGGCAGCAGAAGCAGGAGAAAAGGTTCCTTAAACTTGCCTTATTATTTACAGATTACTAAGCTTACCCAGTTGAAAGCTGCATGACTGGTGAAGGCCTTACTACAGATTGGTCACAGAAACAGTATCAATCAGAGTTTTTTTTGGGGGGGGGCAAGGTTGCATGATATCAAGTATTATAGATTGGGCTCAAGGGAAAGTATTAGGTGAAATGAAGCAGGCGCCATTGTACTGGGCTGTGACATATATTCAGTAAAATCTGTGTGAAATATAAATTTCCATCCCAGATACTTAGAACTGTGGCATGTGTCTGCTGTAGCGAGGCTGGCTCCAGGTTTCAGGGGTCTGTCAGCAAAGTGACCTCTTAGTGGGCCCTCTTGTCTGTTTGTGGGCCCTCTCAGGCTTATCTGGCAAGGCAGGTGCCCGCACTTGAAGCAATACTACAGGCAAGACCAGGTAGTTGCGTTTTGTCTCATCGTTATTTCCCACAATGCCTTGGAGTGGTGCTACTGCAGGGCATTGTGGGAGATGAATATGATAGCTAGGCCCAGCCAATCAGCAGAGCTTCTTGTGCTGAGGCGGCCATTTTTATAACAGAGGACCAAGGTAGGTGTTAGCAGCAGGTCTTATTTGGAGTGCCAAGAGCTCCCCAAGGATGTCAGGTGCATTTTAGATAAACTGCTTTGAGATTTCTACTGTTGTTGTTTAGTCATTTAGTCGTGTCCGACTCTTTGTGACCCCATGGACCAGAGCACACCAGGCACTCCTATCTTCCACTGCCTCCTGCAGTTTGGTCAAACTCATGCTGATAGCTTCGAGAACACTGTCCAACCATCTCGTCCTCTGTCGTCCCCTTCTCCTTGTGCCCTCCATCTTTCCCAACATCAGGGTCTTTTCCAGGGAGTCTTCTCTTCTCATGAGGTGACCAAAGTGTTGGAGCCTCAGCTTGAGGATCTGTCCTTCCAGTGAGCACTAGGGCTGATTTCCTGAAGAATGGAGAGGTTTGATCTTCTTGCAGTCCATGGGACTCTCAAGAGTCTCCTCCAGCACCATAATTCAAAAGCATCAATTCTTCGGCGATCAGCCTTCTTTATGGTCCAGCTCTCACTTCCATACATCACTACTGGGAAAACCACAGCTTTAACTATACGGACCTTTGTCGGCAAGGTGATGTCTCTGCTTTTTAAGATGCTGTCTAGGTTTGTCATCGCTTTCATAGTAGAGACTTCTACTATGTAGTGTGTATATATATGTGTGTGTGTTTGTATATATTGAAAAATATGTATTTTTTATTGTAATGTTTATTAACACTGTAGTTAGCAGGCAGCATCTTAAAAGAGACATTCTCACTTCTCTCCCACAGAGGAAGGAAAGCTTCTTCTATGGTTGTGCCTGTTACCCTAAACGCAAAGAAAGCCTCTTCTTGCATCAGACATATGGCTTTTCCCCTTATGCAAATGTATGCTCATATAATCAATAAACCCATATGATTAAAATGTCAGCTCTAGTTTTCAGCATTTGAAAATAAATGTGAGGGATCACTATAATTCCGCTTGCACAGATGAGGCTAGGAGGTTATTTATTAACCTATGGCTACTTGGTGGGCGTATGGGCTGTACAGGAATGTATTGCCAAGCAGGTCCTACTGCTCTGTCCACTTGGACCTTAGCATGTTTTTCTCCTTCTCTCCTTCTCTTTACAGGTCTATATTATTGGGCACGTCCCTCCTGGCTTCTTTGAGAAGAAACGGGGCAAGCCTTGGTTCCGAGAACACTTTAACCAGAGATATACTGAAATAATTCAGAAGCATCATGGAGTGATCATGGCACAGTTCTTTGGGCATCATCACACTGATAGCTTTAGGATGTTTTACAGTAACACAGGTACATCCCCCCCTGATGCCATAGCTCAGTGGTAGAGCATCTGGCTTGCCTGCAGAGGGTCCCAGGTTCATTCCTCAGCACCTCCATATAGGACTTTGAGAGACTCCCATAGGAAACCTTGGTGGGCCACTACCAGTCGGTGTCGGCAATACTGAGCTAGATAGACCAATGGTCTGACTCAGTATACAGCAGCTTCCTATGCCTACAAGTTCAGATATCCATTGTAGGCTATCAGGTTGTTTTTCCACTGCTTTTCAATAGGACCAGGATAGGTTTGCATCAAAGATCCAGCATGCTTTGGTGAAAGTCTGCTGTGCCCCCTTGGATCTGCTGCTCCTTTTCACCATTTTCTTTTCATTTATTTTATTTGTATATCGCTTAACTGCAAATGAAACCTCGAAGCGGTTTACAAAAAAATAATGATAACATATACACCAGAATAATCAGTAACAGCCAAAGTTTGAAGCAAGTTTTAAACAATTCAAAATATAATTAAAACCAGCAGTTTAAAAGCACAAATGAGAATAATAATTTAATGCCATTCCATGGACATTGCTATTGTGTTTTAAGCTGGAAGTGAAATAGCGACTCTGCTTCTAGACGTATGTAAACAAAAACAAAGAAAATCTGTAACGAACTGGGCACTCCAGCCCCAAATCCTGGAGAGGGCCAATTTTCTTTGGGACTGAAAAGGGTTAAATACTTCACCTTGCTGCAGTCTCAAGCATGATTGCCCCAAGTGGCAGGGAGGGCAGAATGAATATAAGACAGTATTAGTTTGGAATGCAAGGGTTAAGGTGATAGAGTTGTTTTGGAAAGAGGAGTTGCAGACCATAAAGAAGGAAATGGCTACAGCACTATCTAGTGGTACCTCGAGTTAAGAACTTGATTCGTTCTGGAGGTCCGTTCTTAACCTGAAACTGTTCTTAACCTGAGGTACCACTTTAGCTAATGGGGCCTCCTGCTGTTCTCATCCTGAAGCAAAGTTCTTAACCCGAGGTACTATTTCTGGGTTAGCGGAGTCTGTAACCTGAAGACTCTGTAACCTGAAGCGTCTGTAACCCGAGGTACCAAAGTACAGGCAATTAACTCCCTGTATAGGCTGAAGCAGCTGTACAATGGGGTTGTCTACACTTGGAAGAAATGGTTGCAGTTCTTCCATTGTGTAATAAAATAAAATGAAGTTGGAGCTCTGAGCAGGGAATACATGGGAGGAGGATGTTTCGATCACTATATCCTGCCGGCACCTCATTAAAAGAGTGACCAGAACATGCTTGTTCCACCCCAAATACTCAGTTGTTGGGAAGCAGTCTAATTTAAGTTTAATATTGCCTTTTCTTCCAGGTTCTCCCACCAGCGTCATGTTTTTAGCTCCAGGAGTAACACCATGGAAGACAACCTTACCGGGCGTGCACAATGGGGCCAACAACCCTGGCATCCGGGTCTTCACATATGACCGTGACACACTGCTGGTGAAGGTAGGGGGCACCGTCATTTGCTTGCGTTTGTCTCTAGTAAAGCAAGTGCTCATGTCAAGGGTGACCTGACAATGAGGCCATGGAGGGAGAGCATTCTGGCACAGTTATTAATCCTGCCCAGTAAAGACCAGAGAAGTGGAACAGCCTTCTGCAGAGATTGGCTGGGACTATCTTTTGCCCTGGACTGCATTACATAGTGCCAGCAAGGCAGTAGATACCATGAAGACAGCCGCAGCTGGCACAGTCCTGCTAATGTGGGCTTTTAATTACCTTGTTTCTTGCATTAAAATAAAATGTTATTTTTAATTACTTGTTTTTTTTAAAAGCACCTGCATATTGCAGCAGACACCATCTTAGAAAAAGGTTGTTGGTGTGTATATGTTTGTTGAGTGAGATAGAGACAGGGAGATTTTTTTATTGTATTTTATTGTACAGTGGTACCTCAGGTTAAGAACTAATTTGTTCTGGAGGTCTGTTCTTAACCTGAAACTGTTCTTAACCTGAAGCACCACTTTAGCTAATGGGGCCTCCCGCTGCCACTACGTGATTTCTGTTCTCATCCTGAGGTAAAGTTCTTAACCCAAGGTACTATTTCTGGGTTAGCAGAGTCTGTAACCTGAAGTGTTTGTAACCTGAAGTGTTTGTAACCCGAGGTACCACTGTAAAAACTTTTAAAACAATAATGGCAGCCAACTTCTTATTTTCTTTTAGCACAAAGAACAAACAAAGCAGCTTAGGATAAATACTGATAACATAAGAGTGTTTTTTTGTTGTGGTTTTTTTGTTTGTTTGTTTTTTTTCAAGGCTAACCATAGCCCCTAGTCCAGTAAGCCCTTCCAAAAGTTTCCATGAGTCTGAGGCAAGGAATACCTTTTCTAAAACGATGCCTGCTGATTGTGTACGTTCTTGTGTTTTAAAGAGTTCAGCATTTAGTCGGTCAAAATAAGTTTAACCAAATACAGTGGTGCCTCGCAAGACGAAAAGAATCCGTTCCGTGAGTCTCTTCGTCTAGCGGTTTTTTCGTCTTGCGAAGCAACCCCATTAGCGGATTAGCGCTATTAGCGGTTTAGCAGCTATTAGCAGCTATTAAAGGCTTAAGGGATAAGCGGATTAGCTGCTAAAAGGCTATTAGCAGCTTAGTGCCTTAGAAAAAGGGGATGGGGAGCGGAAAAAAATTGCAGCAACTCGCAAGACATTTTCGTCTTGCGAAGCAAGCCCATAGCAAATTCATTTTGCGAAGCACCTCCAAAACGGAAAACCCTTTCGTCTAGCGGGTCTTCTGTCTCGCGAGGCATTCGTCTTGTGGGGCACCACTGTACCCACCTTTGACCCAATGTCTTCTCTTCCATTTCAGGAGATGGTAACTTATTATTTAAACCTCACGCATGCTAACATGGGGGCCCCGAAATGGGAGAAAGAGTACAGCCTAACAGAAGCTTTCCAGATCCCAGATGCTTCCGCCCACTCCATGCAGCTGCTGGTGGAGAAGCTTGAGAAAGACCAAAGCTACCTACAGAAATACTACCAGTATAATTCAGTTCAATACGACCTTTCAGACTGTGATGACGCCTGCCAGACCGACCACATCTGTGCCATCAGGGAGGTCGATTTTGCAAAATACCACCAGTGTATTCAAGCCAGAAGTGCTGCAGCAGTGCCTTCAATCCCAGAGTTGGGTCTTCTGTTCTTCTGCTGCGTGATGGGGCTTGTTACTCTAGGCCTTTGAGAGCCTTGAATGAACCATGATACGAGCATGGGCACCCGGCTTCTACACAGAAAAAGCACAGGATGTGACCACTGCCACAGGCCTCAGCATCCTAAGGAGATCACCCTTCTTGGGGTTTGGGTTTTATTTGTTTTGGCAAACCTAGGATTGAAAGTATGCATACAAATGGCTGACTATTGGCGCTCACCTCCTTCCATGGGCTATTGGACCGTCTGAGCACAGAATTATGACAACATCATTCCAGCGCCAGGCAAGATCATTTTAGCAGAATAAGAAACAAAGCTTAACGTGGTCTCCTCTCAGAAGGAGTTCCCAAAGGATTTCTCCAACTGGGGGAATGGGCAGTAAAATGGCAAATGGAATTCAATGTAAACCAAGCGTAAAACGATGCACAGTGGGGCAAAAATGTCTAATTTCACATGTATGCTTTTGTGCTCTGAACTGGCACTGAATGACCAGGAATGAGTACTTGGGTCATAGCGGATAGCTCAATGAAGACGTCGTTGACCCAATGTGTGGCAGTTGGGGGGGGAGTGAATTCCACGCAAGGGGTCATTAGGAAATAAAATTGTCAATATTCTACTGTTGTCATACAAGTCTTGTGGTGCGACTGCTGCTTGGAATGCTGCCTGGGGAAAGTTCAGAAAAGAGGAAGTTAAATGATCATGGGAATGGAACAACGCCTATGATGAACGGTTACAGCATTTGGGGCTTTTTGGTTTAGAGAGAAAAGAAATTAAGAGGTGACATGGCAAGAGGTGTATAAAACTATGCATAGTGGGGGGGGGAGTGGGGAGGGGGGGGACATCCAGTGATGCTGAATGTTGGAAGATAACAGAAATAACTTCTTCACACAACACATAGTTAAACTGTGGGATTCGCTCCCAGAAGATGTAGTGATGGCCACTAATGTGAATGACTTAAAAAAGATTAGATGGACTCGTGGGTGATGAGGCTATCAGTATCTACTAGCCAGAATGGCTATGTTCTACCTCCACGGTTCGGGGCGATACACCTCTGAATGCCAGTTGCTGGAAAACACAAGTGAGAAGAGTTGCTGTTGCACTCGGGCTTTCCACAGGCATTTGGCTGGCCAAATCTGCTGGATTGGATGAGTCTTGGCCGATCTAACAAGGTTCTTACATACAGTGGTGCCCCGCAAGACGAATGCCTCGCAAGACGGAAAACCCGCTAGACGAAAGGGTTTTCCGTTTTTCAATGCGCTTCGCAGGACGAATTTCTCTATGGGCTTGCTTCGCAAGACGAAAATGTCTTGCGATTTTTTTTCGCTCCCCACCCCCTTTTTCTAAGGCACTAAGCTGCTAATAGCCTTTTGGCAGCTAATCCGCTAATCCCTTAAGCCTTTAATAGCCGCTAATAGCCGCTAAACCACTAATAGCGCTAATCCGGTAATAGGGTTGCTTCGCAAGACGAAAAAACCGCTAGACGAAGAGACTCGCGGAACTGATTCTTTTCGTCTTGCGAGGCACCATTGTACTTAAAAACGTATGTGGGACACCTGTTTACCCTGTGGGGAGTATACTATGGTTCCCAGGATTTGGGAAGCTATGTGCATTAAGCCCAAGATGATAACCAAATATATGTCCTGAAGCTCCTAAGAAAATTTGAGCTGCTGTGTCCTGTACTATCATTTGAAGTTTTTGAATACTTTTAAGTCCTCTGGCCTTGAAATTCTGCTGTGCACAACTATTCATCTGCTCCCTATTTATTTGTTGTTCCTGGATAACTAGATAATATCCTCTCCCAGCAAGCCCATAACACCATTAAGTCCAAAGTCTAAAATAACCTAATTGCACCACTGCCTATGCAACAGGGGTGGGGAACTGCGTCCGCCTGGTGGGCCGGATTCTTATCTTTCCCTGCCCAGGCCAGGTTTGGCAAATGGGTGGAGCTGCCCATAAATCACCTGGCATCATGATTCCACATGACCTGTTTTTGTGGTGCTTTGAAGCCCTGGCAATCAGCAGAACACCAAAAGGAGAAACCTCCAGGCTTGAAGGCAGTATTTGCACCATACATTTAAGAACATTTAAAGCACACAACTTCCCCCAAAGAATTCTGGGAATTGTAGTCTGCTAAGGGTGCTGGGGGTTATAGTGAACTAGGGTTCTCATGATTCTTGGAAGGGATGCACTTTGAATTGGCCACTGTTAAGACCAGTATGCTGGACTAGATGGGCCATTGGCATGAAACAAAAACTCTTATTATGTTATGTTATCTTGTTCTAATGGTGTGTATGTAACTAACCTGGGAGTAGTCGGAACACAAGGAACAAGAGAGTGTAAGAAACTAAAATGCACATCTCTAAAAGCTAAATATTATTCTATTCAGCAATGTCTGTAATATATATGAAAATTAATATTTGTCTGGTAATCGAAACTAAGAAAACAAATACAAAGAAGAACAAGCGATGGCCTTGTTTCTGGGGAATGTATCAAGAGTGCTGCCTACTAAACATGTGATAGAAGGGTGTGCCATACAAAGTAAAGGGGAAAGTGCCAGTTTTGTTTTGTTTTTTAACATGATGCATTACTCTCTCTAATAACAAATGTAGCTGGTAAGTGCAAACACAAATGGAACCAAAATGGAACCATGAAGGAACAAGAGGGAGGTGTCCAAATGCTTGGGTGAATTCTGAGGTTAATAGAAGGACAATTTTTAAAAAAGAAGCAAACTTAAGAGTAAAATGAGGATGGAGCATGCTCAGTAACCGTGGAATATTGTGTCAGAAGGGAGGGGTGGAATGTAGAAGAAGAGTTTGGATTTGATATCCCGCTTCATCACTACCCAAAGGAGTCTCAAAGCGGCTAACATTCTCCTTTCCCTTCCTCCCCCACAACAAACACTCTGTGAGGTGAGTGAGGCTGAGAGACTTCAGAGAAGTGTGACTGGCCCAAGGTCACCCAGCAGCTGCATGTGGAGGAGCGGGGAAGCGAACCCGGTTCCCCAGATTACGAGTCTATCGCTGTTAACCACTACACCACACTGGCTCTCCACATGTAGTATGTTAGAGGACATGGCTGGCTGGCAAATAGGCCTGGAACCACATGGATGGGGCATAAATTAAATAAAATTAGAGAGCGAGCAAGCAAGAGAGTGAAGCACTCCTGCAAGGTGAAAATACACTCTAATATTTTGTTGCAGGTTCCACTTGTACATTTTAAAACCCAAACCTTGTTTTTTTCTCATCGCAGAAACTGCATGTTTAAAGTCCAAGTCAAAGGGTATGTATTGCGACATCTTACCACATAGGCTTTTGCCTCCAGCCATTTCCAAACCAGACAAGACTAAGGAAGGGCTTTTCCTACAGAGCAGTGTAGCAATTAAACTTTTGGGATTAGGACCCCAGATGGGATTAGGACCAAATGTGTGGTCCCTTCCAACTCTACGATTCTTTGAGTTTCTGTGTACACTACCCTCCGTTAAATCAAAATATACACTTAAAAAAATAAGGAAAAAAACCCATTGACATTTCGTTCCAAGTACAAGCAACTTGATTTTTATTGCATTTTATTTTTTAGAGGTTGTAGCAATAATGCAGTCAAAATGAAGATATGCACATGAATGCTTCACATAACGGAATCTCAGCTAACGGAGCCATGACTTATCCTTTTTTAGCCTGGTGTGTGATTTCCCCGAGGCCAGTTGCACAAGAACCAGCAAAACAACCACGTCTGTTCAAGACTAGACGGCGAGTGGGGCCCTGGAGAGAGAAGAAGGCCTGCCCTCTTGCTGGGCGGGTGATGGGCGTGCTCTGTCCCGCTTGCTATGCCGCCTCCCAGCCCAAGGAGGCTCGGCCCGGCCCGGCCCAAGGAGAGCTTGGAAGCCGGTAGGAGGTGGAGGCAGCAGCCCGCTCCGTCTGCAAAAGTTTCTGGTAGGCCTGGAGCGCGGGAAGAGACGAAAAGAGGAGGAGAAGGAGGAGAAAGGCGGGCTGACGGTGCCATGGCGATCGGCCGGCAACCTACTCAGAGCGAATCCCCTTCCGTCGTCGAGGAAGGAAGGATCCTGCGCGATCCAGGGCTGCGGAGGAGGAGAACTGGGGAGCATGTAGGGTCAGCTAGCCGCGGGGAAGCCGTCGGAGGAGGCGGAGCAAGCCGGACATAGCGGCTCACAGAGACGCCCTCGGAAGAGTCCAGGAAGGAAGGATTTCTTGGAAGTTGTAGGGGATTTTTTTAAGGGGGGAGGTTGTCCCTGGAAAGATCGCTTTCCTGGACCCTATACCTCCCCCAAAAGACGACTGGGAGGGAGACCACCCACGTGAAAGAAGGAGACATTAGGGCAAGCCTTAGTTAAATTGCTTTACTTGATTTTAGGAAAAAAATTTGATGCAATTGAGGTGGGGGACCTTTGTCCCTTTTCTAAGTGACTAGCAGCAGCGAGGTTGCAGACCGCCCCCTGCCCCCTTCGGGGTTGGCACTAGGGACCGCAGACCCACTTTGGACCTGTTGGCCCCAAAACCATGGCATGGTCTGGCTGTGGTCCCAGCTGCAATGCACCTTGGCCGCCTCGGTACCGTTATTGGGACCTAGCTTTTGCCTTGATGGGCACGGCTGCATTTCTGGTGGACCTGGGCGCTGACGCATGGGTGGCCGCCAGCTACTTGAAGGCCGGGCACTACCACTGGGGTGGGCTGGTGCTGGGGCTGTTGGCCTTGTCGTCGCTGGCAACGCAGTTCTTCAGCTGCGCCTGGTACTGGAGTGACCCCCCAGACTTGATGGAAGCGCTGCCCACACGGCGGACCCTCCTTGTGTTACACATCCTACAGCTGGGCTACCTGTACAGGTAAGGACAATCAGGGATGCTGTGTCCCTTGCTGTAAGGTAATCGGGGAGCAAGGACCGTGAAGTTCCGTGATAGGATGTGGGAGGCCTCTTTTCCTAGGAGCAAAGCCCCCCGCCCCTCATTTAAGTCTGTTTTTAGTTTACGGAACCCAGCAAAATAATCTGTGATTCTATACAAACATAAGTTTGGAGACTGGGCTACGCAAGGAGGATTGATCATACCTCCTAGAATGTAGGGTGATTAGAGTATCTGTTAATCAGACAAGTACTACAAGTAAAATATCGGCAGGTGAGGTCTGCAATAAAATGCTACAGTGTGGTGTGTCCTGTTCTGTGTTCCACACAATCCCCTTCCCTTCCCAGTTTCCATTTCCCCCCAACAGTCAATCAGCATTCCATGCTCACTGAGTGTGATCATCCTCATTTAACTTATTTGGATAATAATAAATTATTATTATTATTATTATTATTATTATTATTATCATCATCATCATCATAGTTTTTATATGCCACCCATCTGACTGGATTGCCTCAGATCAAAAACCCTGAGGGTTGTTTTCACCTATGCAAAAGGTTGTGGGGTTTTTGTACTTTTGGAAACCTCGGGGTTCCCTTGAGTCTGCTGTCGGCTCTTTCTTTCGTGTGGGTGGTGTCACTCCAAGGAACTGAACTGTAGGTAAGTGTCTTGAATCTCTCACCGCTCACTGCTTGAATCTCTCATCACTCGGAGATTGGGGTGGCATGCAACAACATTTATTGCATTTTTATGACCCGCCCTTCTCACGAAGATCTTTCCTGTTTTTTAGCCTCACAACAACCTTATGAGGTAGGTGAGGCAGGGAGAAAGAGAAACTACCCCAAGGTCACTCTACTGTATGTGAGGATTTGAGCTGGATCTCCACAGTCTACCCGCCACCCCCACATTGGTTCTCCTTCATGACCCACCCTAAGAATTTTGTGTCGCCTTCCCTTTGCGCAGGTGTTTCTATGTTCTGAAGGTGGGCTTCCGCGTATGCCGGACGAAAGCAGACAAAGATATTGCTTATGCTGTTTTCCTGTCACATGACATCAGCTTCTTGCGCCTCTTTGAAACCTTCCTGGAAAGCGCCCCTCAGCTCGTCCTGGGGCTCTACATTATCCTATGCACGCAGAAAGCAGAAATATTTCAGGGTGAGTGTCCATCCAGAAGGGCGCAGGATAAAGGACTGGTTTGTTTGGTTCCAAAAGTTTCCTTGTGTGGTTTGTGTAGCTCGTTTCAGTTTAAATCCAATCAGAAGACAAGAAAAGGCTATTAAGTTCCCACTGGTCCAGCATCCTGTTCTCTCAACCAGGTGCCTGTCTCAAACCATGGCTAAGAACAGGGCAGGCCCAAGACATTTTGCTACCTGAGGCAAAGAAGAAGATGGGCCTCTCTCCCGTTTCATGTACAGAATACAAACGAGCTGGAGGAAAACTATGAACTGAGGGCAACAGACTAGTGTTTAAAGCCCTAAATGGCTCAGCCCCCAAATATCTGAAAGACGGCCTTCTTTCCTCTCAGATGTTAAGATCAGCAGAGAGTGAGTGCCCTCTTGGTAGTCCCTCCATCCTCTGGAGTTTGTGGTGGCTTGGTGGCAAGAGAGGGCATTCTTTGTGGTGGCCCCTGAGTCATGGCATTCCCTCCCCGCAGAGGTGTGTTTGGCACCTTTATTATACAGCTTTTGACACTCGAGAGGTATATTTTAGGACCCACTGTAATCGTGATTCTGATTTGTTTTTAAAATGCTTTTACTGTTATATTTTATGTCATTATGGCCTGCCCTGAGATCTTATGGTGAAGGGCAGGTATTAAACAATTTATTTATTTAAAGATAAACAAATAAACAAAACATTCCAATGAGGTCACCCCCACCCATCTTGCTTTAACACCCCAACCCACCCTGCTGGGGGCAACCTAAGGCATGTTGCTGAGGCAAAGGACAAGATGGCATCTCCCATTCCTTGTGGAGAAGCTGGGTGGGTGGGCAGCTGAAGCATACTTCACACCTGAGGGCAACAGACCAGTTTAAAAGGTACAGAGAAAATAGGACCACCCAGGTGACTTGTATACATCACATGCACTAATAGCAAAATTATTATTTATTAAATTTATATGTCACCCTTCATAGGAAGATCAGAGGGTGGTTTACAGTAGAAAAAACACAAAATGCATAACATAAGAACAACGCCTCACTAATACACTATTTTAAAGGCCATAAATATCCATTTGTTGGCCATTATTTTTGGCTGCTTCTGCTAGTTCACACTGTCTATGAGATAAGGGCAGCATATTCTCTTCTCTTCCAGCTTAATTTTTTTAAATCCTCACAACCACCCTGCAAGATGGGCCGGACTGAGAGACAGTTACCAACCCAACATCACATAGTTTGGTTTAGGGCACTAAAAACCTGTCCCAAGACTACAGGAGGTTATGGAAGTGGCCGTCTGTCGTGGATACTTTCGTTGATATTCCTGCATTGCAGGGGGGTGGACTAGATGACCCACAGGTCCCCTTCCAACTTTACAATTCTGTGGTTCTATCAGTGCCCTCTGTACACTTTGCCACCCACCCTGGCATCTCACATTTCGACAGATATCACCCATGTAGTTTCAAATGCATCCTTTCAGTCTTAAGGACTGGATTCTTACTATTTTTACACGCAACTTGAGAATGTCAGCAGGCCGCATGTTCTTCCTAGTAGCACCAATGCCTGTCTTTGTGTAATGTGAATTTGATTGGTCTCTTCCTCAGGCTGTTCCTTGTGCCTACTGCTCTCTCTCTGCCCTCCTCTCATTTCAGTGCTTGGGATTTGCACCTCTTTCCTGTGTATCGCCTGGGCCCTCTTGGACTATCACCAAACCCTGCGCAGCTTCCTGCGGGAGAAGCACAAGCTGGGCCGCCGGTCCTCCACCATCTACTTCCTGTGGAACTTCCTGTTGGTGTGCCCTCGCATCCTGTGCCTGGCGCTCTTCGCGGTGGTCTTTCCAAGCTACGTTTCCCTCCATTTCCTGGCGGTCTGGTCCGCCATGTTTCTCTGGGTTACGTTGCAAGGTACAGACTTCATGGAACGTGCTGCCTTGGAGTGGCCTTATCGGGCTGTGGTGGCCGTCATTCTCTACTTCTGCTGGTTCAATGTGGCCGAGGGGAAGACATGCTACCGCTCTGCAATCTACTACACGTTCCTCTTGGTTGACAGCGCCATCCTTGCCGTCTCATGGCTCTGGAACACCGTTCCCTTGAACTATGACTCCCACCTTGCGGCGCATGCGCTCTACGCAGCCCTGCCCTGCTACGTAGCCGGGATCCTTTTGAGAAGCGTCTACTACAAATGTTTGCACCCTACTTTGCAGGCTGCAGTCCCGGTCACTGGTGATGAAATGGACAATGGAGATCTAGCCGGAAAAGGCGTGCCAGCTTTCCGGCAGCTGGTTGTACGAGGACACGGTGACCAAGAGGCTATACGAGGACATGTCAACCGTCGGGCATATGGACTTGCTCAAAGCTTCTTTGCTGGCGCTTCCGAGGTTGCACAGCATCAAGGAAATGGGACTCTTGGGGACAGCTGTTTGTGAGCCCAGCTATATGCTGTGTCCCATGTGGCCAAGCCTTATTACTAGAGAGGCGAGAGGAGTTCTGGGCTGTGTGTACCCATATTTTGGTCTGTACCTGTCAAGATGATCCCAGGCCTGCCTTTGAACATTATTTTTTTTATGTAAGAGTTTTTTCTAGCTTCGCGGGGACATCATACAGGGCAGTGGGGTTGGTGGGAAGATGGTCAATCCCACCATCATCATTTCTTTTTTCCATATGGTGTCCTTCTTATGGCTGGGGTACACAACATGTTGCCCTCTAGATGTTATTAATCCAGCAAACATGGCCAACGGAAGGAGTGATGGGAGTGGTAGCCAGCAACATCTCAAGGGCACTACGTTGGCTATCCCCGCTCTAAGGAACTCATGTCATCACATGCTGACCTTCACAGGAGTGTTGTTGGCCCCATTGCAACTCATGCATCACCTGGGGTGGGGGCACAGATACATGTTAAAGCTGCCTCCAGGATCACCAGCATGGGCTAAGCCTAGAAGGTGAAGTCAGGAACGTGGTTTCTATGCTTCTTGGCCAGAGGTGGGTAACCTGTGGCCCACCAGATGTTTCTGAATTACAGCTCTCAGCATCCTTGGCCGTGCTGGCTGGGGCTGATGGGAGTTGGAGTCCACCAACAACACGACTGCTATAGGTTATCCATCCTTGCAGAGGTTCATTTCAGATAGAGGTTATGGTTGCTACAGCCCACTCTTAGAAAAAGGCACCCCATCCTGTTTCTTTTATCTCCTGTGACACCCCATATTGGCTTGGAAGAGTTGTATGTGTGCAAGTCATCCCTCAGCCTGCACACCTGGTGCATTCTTCATTGTAGCATTAAAGGAGAGGAAACTACAGGGGAAGACTGGCGCTGACCTCCTCTCTGTAGCCAATAGGCTTTATTTCGTCTCTTCAGGAGACAGCTCAAATAATATTGTAAGCTTCATTGCTTTAGCTGTCCCTTGATTGAGTCAGGTGCTATCTATGCAATGCCATCTTAGCCATCCCTTGTTGGGAAACTGACTCAGGATCCTAGAACTTGAACCTTGTTAGGCCGTAGTTAATTAGTTTCTAATGCACTTTTGGAGTCTTTCCTTCCTTCCCTTGCTGGTTCCTCTCTTATGTTCTGACGTTCTTGTCCCATTCAGTGACTTAAGCCCTTAGCTTCAATGAAGCTTCTACTTGCTGCTGGCTTCATGTCGCCAAATGGCCCGTTCTCAAAGAGCCGGTTCCATGAACAGCCCTACAAACTGAGTTTCTTGGCACACCAGTCCCAGATTCTTCTTTATAGGAGCCACAAATATGTGCCCTACATTTCTAGCTGGAATTGTTCTCCCTACTCACTTACCTGATGTAGTTAAAGATAAAATGCGTCTAGTGTTGTTACAGCAATGTGTTTCAGGTGTGCAAATTGTTGAGCATGATTATTGGTTTTTTTTTAAAAAAACTGATCTAGGGTTCAAGTGCAAGCAGATTTTTTTATTCAGCTGGCACGTTAGTTATCTCCTGTATTTTCTTTTTCAAGCGAAAAGCAGCTTTGGGAGGCTGCAGGTTTGGGGGGAGGGATAGTGAAAAAGAGAGGAAGAGGCTGCTTAATCCTTTCCTCCTCAGCCGTTTTTCTTCTCAAACTTTATCCCAACCTGCTTTTTCACTCGTAGGGGAAAGGATATGGGTATTGCGGCACTGAACCTCCCTCTCACATTCCTTCCCCTGACTCATAGCCTCCTGCAACTGTTTTTCATTAAAAATTGGATGTGCCTTTCGTGCATAACTTCAGCCGTATTCCCGAGTTATTTGGGTATAAAGGGCACTCACATGTTGAAGCTGGAGCAGGGCTGTGTTGTGGCGCCACCCTCAACATAACATCCCTGGGGTAGGCCCCTACTCCCATGTCCTTGCAATCAATACAGTTGATGGATTGGCAAAGGAACCCTTATGCATGAGCACCTGCGCCTGTTTAGTGGGTTGGTTTGAAGACATCCATGTGTTGGTAGTGCGTGTTTGTGTGTGGGGGGGGGTTAATCTGAGGGTGTGCCATCAGCAGCAGGGGCAAGCAGCACAGCCCCATTCCTTACCCACTGGAATGCCCAACACATGAGTAACGCATGAGCTGAGCTGTTGAGTTTGGCCTTCAGTTTAAAGCTAGTGTTAACTTATTGACATTGTTGAAGTTGTTTAGAAGAATAAAGCGATTCAGTTCTTGTTCGAATCTTGTTTTATCAGCAGTTATGTGAGAGGAGCGCAATCCCAAAGCATGCTAATTTGCAGGATTTTGAAGTGCTTCCACGAACCACAGTTTGAGTAGGCTTCCGTCTTCCTCTGTTCCTTAGGTAGCTGCTAGGTTTAGTGGATTTTCTTCAATTAGCCGCACCATTTGCGAAATGTTTGACACGAGATTTACTTGGGCAGAACAGCAGCAGCCCACAGAAGTGGAGTCCACAGGCCTATAAATCATGCAGGCTTCTAGAGAGGCATTTGCTTGCCTTAGCTTTACACATGCGCAGAAATGAAGCCACATAAGCAAAGTTGCAGTCAGGTATCTAGGCAACGACCTTATCAGAAGACCAAAAGTAACTTCACAGGGACAGGCTTGAGGAAGAACAAGGCCATAGATTCCTCTATTTGTGACAGCAAATTCCTCCACAGCTTCTTCACAGACATCACAGCTCTTTTACAACACCCAACATTGTATTCATGCTTTGTCTTACTGCCCGTACACCTTAGGCTATCTAGGGATAAATACAGCAACATGTTTTCCACCACACAGGGATGACAGTTGTTTTTTAACTGGGAGCCCCACTAAAGCATTTCCCGCTACCCAGTCATTCTCTCAGCTTTTAGTCACGTACAGCATGCATTAAATTGGCTATATTGATAAGCATGGAACCAACTTATGGTTCAATCCCTGCTTGCCTAACAACAAATCTGCTGATACCATTTTCTTGTGGGTAGTGCTGTTTTGGCTATGTTAAGGCTCCATATTTGCAGAATGACTTCACCGTTAGTCTGCACAGAATGTGGAGGGAATGAGCGGAGAATATTTTCTCTCAGAATACTAGAGCATGGGGTCTTCCTATTGTAAGAACATCAGATGAGGCCTTGCTGAGGCTGCCCTGTACTTTATCTCTCTTGAATCTTCCAACCTTTAGAGGTCCATGAATTCTGGTGTCACAAGAGGGAGAAAAACTCTCTATCCACTGTCTCCATGAAGGGAAGTCCACCAGCCAGACACGAGTCCAATAGCATTCTGTCACTTCTGCCGTGAAGCTGCCGCAGATCTAAAATACTAAAGAGAATGGAAACTTCTGACAGGAAGTTTGCTTCACACTGCCCATGTACAATAGAGATCTTTATGGACATCATGCCTTATTGCACACATTTCCTTAACAGCAAAGTAGTCTCCAAAAAGAGGAAGAAGCCTTTTAATAGGACTTCTATCTTCCTCTCTCCAGCTTTTCAAACCAACCGCAGTGTGATATAATATGGAACGTGCACCTGAGTTATCAAGTATTTTGTGCAAATCAACAGTAGGTGATGCTGTCGGCTGCAAAGAACACACACCGAGGAAACTTTATTACGCCTAAGAAGAATGAACTTGCTCTTTTCTCCCAGTACTCAGGCAGATGAGTTCTTGAGAAAGAAACCTATGGTATCCCACAATTGGGTCATGCAAGATAAGGCTTTGTATTCTGTTTGATTGAATTTGCATTACTGCTGGCGTCCTGAGCACCACTAAGTGGAACAGCAGGGGCCCATAAATAAATAGTTAACACAAAAGCCAATCAACCACTTGAAAGCCTAGCATGATGTCATGAGCCTGTGGCACAGCTCATATAGGTTGGCACACTTCAGGGCTAAACTCCAGTTGCTATTAGCCAGGTGTTTCAGCAAGCATGCTTAACCTGGCTACTTTTGTTTTGGAGCAAAAGCAGTCACAGGGCCCAAGTCTGGAACACATTCCTGAGCTGAACAGGGACTTTGAACAAAATCTGCTGAAACTCTCCCCTTCCCTCCCAGCTGTTTTTCCTGTCCTCCCCCCCAAAGAAATTTGTTTGCTTCTGCTTTAAAAGGAAACCTCCAAAATATACATGTGACTAACGTCATGAATTTGACCTGAAAGATGGGGCCGCTTTTGCAAACTTTGAAGCCCCAAATGCCAATAGCGGCAGCCACTCATATAATCTGGGAAAGGCTGAAAGTTTTTTTAAGGCCTGGGAAACCAAGAAATTCATGTACCAAGAGGAATGTAGGCCCAGGGCAAGCCACTCTTGACAGGCAATTCTAGAGTTGCAGCACCTCAGTTCAGTGAGGGCATCTGATGAAGAATCTCCAACAATCTCAGGAAAAGGGCAGGCTGATGCAGAGATAGACAGTACTCCCAAGCTCCTCCCTGAAAAGTGTCAATGTTGAAATAATATACGTGGGTTAGTGCATGGCATCCACATGCCATTTCTGAGAACAGTCCTTTCCCTTTGAAGCCAGGTCACCTGTGCTCACTTCTCAGGGTGGAGCAGCTCTCCTTCAAAGGAATTTCAAACCACTGCTCTAAATATTTTAGAGGCGGGGAGACATGTTGGCTTGGCGTGACTAATCGCTAAAAAAATGCAATGCCAGCTTTGCTATGAGGCTATGGACTGACACATTGGGAGCTTCTTATCTTTTGATCGTGAGCTCCGCTGTGCTTCGTATTTCGGGAAGGAAAGCGATTATCAGCCTCCTCCACATCATACTGGTGGCAGCTGTTTCTCTGGGCTCGCAGGTCTCTGCATCCCAGCAGATAAGAGCTCTGACCCAAAGGCTTTGGCTGTCTGCCATGCTTTCCTTGGGCTGTCCTTTGCATTAAAACTACCCAGAGCATATGCATGTAACAGGAGCCATGTCTCACCAAGGGGATGTGGGGAACTGGTGGCCCTCCAGATGCTGTTATTGGACTCCAACTCTCATCAGCCTCAGCCAGGATGGTCAATAGCCAGGGATGATAGGAACTGTAGTCTGGCAATATATGGAGGGCCACACGTTACCCATTATGTACACTGTTTTGAGCAAATTGCAGGCAGCACAGGCCACAAACATTTGAGCTAAGGGCCACATTGATCCAGGAATCAGCGGGGGGGGGGGGCTGAGGGGCATGTCAAAGTGTAAACAAGGGCATGGCCCACTTAGCCTTTTAAAAATAAAAGTTGTTGAGGGTTAGGTGACACAAAAAGCTTATTACAGAATCACAGCAGGGGAATGGTCAGTAAAAAAAAATCGAGAGGAAAATGTCAAATTTTGGGGACCCACAAACAATCCTTTGGCATCATAGTATTACCTATGGGGGCTGTCATTAAATAAAATTTAAAAATAGGAAGAAAATATTGGGGCAGGGGACTTATCAGAGTCAATAAAAATGTTTTTAAGCCTTCAAGTGGAAAATGTTTGGTGGGCCTTGGAGGATCATGGCATCACAGTGGGGGGAACCATAAAACCAGTATGGGGAAATGGGGGCGGCAGGGAGCATAGGGGAGTGTTGTTGTTTTTTCTAAAAAGGGAATGACAAAATTTTGGATGGCACAAAAAAAATCTCTTGGGCGTCTAGCTATATAAACGGTGTGGCTTATAATTAACAAGGCTTGCAGCTTGAACGTGAGGTATAAAGTCTCAATACATATAAATCCACACACACAAACTTTCCTTGCACAGAGAGTGAGCTTGGATCAAGTTTTCAGAAAGCAGGAATAGAACAATGTTTTTTATACAGAAAATAAAGACTTTATTTTTCCAGTTCACAAGGACAGTTCCCATTACACAGAACATGATGCTTGAGGAAACCTACAGCCGTTAATGCCTTCTAATCATAACCATAAGCACAGCTGATGCCAATTCTGGACACCTGCAGGACTCTGAGGGTGAATCAGCATTTCTAATCTACACCAGCGCATGCAGCTGCCTCTGGTGCTTGGTGGGATTCAGACTGCAATGGAAACACAGGCAGAGTTGGAGCTGAGAAGGCAAGACTCCCAAGCTCACTGCAGGGACATAAAGGATGCGGAGAGCCCACGATTGCATTAGAAGGGAACTGGCTGGTGCTTGAACACTAAACAGTGGGAAAGAGTAGGAAGGGGCAAGGAGCCAGTTTCCAAATACTGTATGAAGGCCCAAGAGAAACGCAGCCAGTGAGTTCAATGATAACAAGAGCCAGGACAATCTTTATTAACGTTAACACAGAAAATGTACCATCCCCTGAGTGGGTTAGGAAACATCAGAGAGGACACTATATAAATATTGGTATCTGATGCAAAAACAAAGCTTCACACACGTCAGCTAAAGGTCTTCTGAAATCTTGAAGGCCTTCGAAACAGTTTCGCCAAGTAAAACAAAACTCAGGGCAACAGCGGTCAGTTTCCTGGTGGCTTAACAAATCCCTGCCTGCTACGCTTTCGGCAAACACTTAAAAAACACACACAAAAAACTAGGTTAATTTAAATGGGGGCCGGGCAAGGTATTCCTCTACAGTTGCTGACATATCCAAGAGTTGCAATGGAAGTTAAGGCACAGAGTTGATTCCAAAGTCAAGCACAGCCCACACCGATACAGTAGGAGATGACTCCGGAGTGGCTGCTCAGCTAGTGACCTTTCTGGCCTTCGCAAAGGAGTTAAAAATTCACAGAAAGCTGGAATTACAATAACAGGGTCTCTTTTAGAAGCGAGTTTCCTTTCTGAGGGAGTGGGATGCATTTTCATCCCAAAGAATACTGTTACGTTGCCTTCTGTGAGCTTGCAATAAACGTCAGGAAACAGCAGCTTTCTGGCACCCTGTAGGGCTTTCTCTGTGGTCTATGTTCCTCTGCAGAATCTACCCATCATACACTATGTTCTCGCAGGGAAAGAAAACAGAATTCTGCCTACCTAGCAAGAACTTATTCTCCACCTGCTGGTATGAATGGAACTATGAGTCCCTACGGTTCCTGCCTTACTACTTAAGGAGTATGCAGATAAAGCACTGTCGGGTGGGTGATCAGCAGTAGGTACTGCATGGTACCAAATGCAATGGGGACTTTTCTAGGGAGATGAGAGTCTTTGACTGGAACTAAAAAATAAATGCATCTCCACCTGTCAAAGCCAGATGCAAAGAACTTGGCAGGGTCCCTAGCTTCAGCAACCCATTTTGGAATTCTGAATATTAAGTGGCATGTAGTTGAAATAAAAATAATGAAATAAATTGTTGAAGGTTCCTCCTTGAAATTTTCGGGGGTTTCCACCCCTATAGTCATTAGCATTTTGCATTTTCTGCTCTGCAAGTGAGTGCAGGTGTCCCTACTTCCCTTTCACTAAGCCAGTGCTTGACCCTGACACTATGGTAACTATCTCCTATTCTGAATTAAAGAGAAGATTCGCAGACCTGCAAGTTGCCAGACACTCCATTCTGCCCAACTTCCCCCCCCCCCACAAAAAAATTGCAAAGAGGCAGCACTCTTGATGCAAAACGAGGAAGCTGTAAGTTCCTGCCAAGTTGGAATATTGAATGCAAATTTGGCAGATCACACTAACGTATTTGCAAATGAGGTGTTTTCCTAGCTGGATTTTCTCTGCGAGCTGGGCAGCTCTTATCATTTCACACTGTGCTCCCTCTTAAAAAATCCTGCTTCTACTTATGCAAGTCAGCTGTCAAAAAGAAGGAAGAAATGGTGTTTTCTGTCACTCAGGTAATCTGACCTCACCTGCACCTAAATGTCATGCTGCTGCTTCGGAGTGGAGAGACAAGAGAGACAGATTATTCAGAAGAATTGGCCCCAGCCACCCCTTCTTGGAGTCAGGCACTGAGGGGATGGCTGCCTATAATCAGTACCCCAGCAGACACTGGGAGAACTTCTTCTGCCCTCTCAACACACAGAATTGTTTTGTGGCCTTTCCATGAAAATCTACAGCCCTTTCTGGCTTTGCAGGAAGGGAAATGTTTCTGGACCCTTTTCTGTAAAAAAATAAACAATCAGTTCACTTCTCTTTATGTTCTGAAAGCTCGAGAGAGAGGCCCGGAGGTGACAAAGTACTCTACAAAAAAACAAAAACCACAACCCACTGCTTTTTTCCCTTTCCTTTTTTTTAAGAAAAATGCATAATATTATACCACCAAAGGTTGCACAGTGGGTTAGGTCTGTACTGCTGGAGATTCCTAGCCAGGATGCTCTGTTTTGGGTCTCCTCCTCAAATTCCCTTGGCCCAAACGCAGACAGCAGTGAAAGGCTTGGGTGGCTCTCCTGGGAAAAACGACGCTGTGGCGCCTCCTACTGTACACTTCCGTTAGCTACATTGCTCTGTCTGGATGAAAAAGGAAGTCCCCAAGTCTGCTCTTGCCAAGATGGGGCTGTCGGGAGCTGTGCCGGACTGCCTGCTGCTCAGCTCCTCACAGAAAGTCCAGTTCGAGGGCCTGGTGGAGCGACACCAGATCGGCGTGATTTGTGATTCTCCAGAAGGGCATGTTGTGCTGCAAAACCAAAGAGGTGGAGGGGTGTTAAGAAACAAGCACATAAGCAACTTGTGCAGCGGGAATGGACGTCAGTGCTCTGCAGGAGACGAGGGAACGCAGGCCTCACCCGTGAGGAAATGAAAAGAGAGTCAGGAAAGGTTCATAGGCAACCAGCCAATGTTGCTATTTTCAGAAGCAGAAGAAGCACGCAGTTGAGAGCAGTTGCTAAAGTACAGCTAGGCCACCCTACCTAGCGAGGGTGAGGCTTTCCCTGGGAGCATGTTCAAAATCTCCTTTGACACTGAGGTCCAGCTCCGAGGGCCTTCTGGTGGTTCCCTCACTGCGAAAATGGGGTTACAGGGAACCAGGCAGAGGGCCTTTTCGGTAGTGGCGCCTGCCCTGTGGAAAGCCCTCCCATCAGATGTCAAAGAGATAAACTATCTGACTTTTAGAAGACATCTGAAGGCAGGCCTGTTTAGGGAAGCTTTTAATGTTTGATGTTTTATGCTGTTTTTAATATTCTGTTGGGAGCTGCCCAGAGTGGCTGGGGAAACCCAGCCAGATGGGGAGGGTATAAATAAAAAATAAATAAATATATTATTATTATTATTATTATTATTATTACTATTATTACTATTATTACTATTATTACTATTATTATTATTATCATCATCATCTGTGGAGCCACCCTCCCGCCTTCTGAAGATCTCCATTTGGATATGCTGGGTCATCCACAGACACCCCAGGCAAGCTCCAACACACTGAGAAATGAAATATACGCAACAAAAAAGGGGGCAAAGGACACCCAAGGATGCTATGGCTGTGTTGTCTTTAAGGCAAACAGGCTCCGGCCATCTGGCAGTGCCTGCAGGAGGAAGGGAGGCAATGGATTATTACTGGGGTGCAAAGAGGGAGCCTGCTCTTCTCAGGAAGGGTGCTGCAAGACAAACGTAGTCAACAGTCTCACCTGTTTGGCTGCCATCTCTTCATCACGCCCATCTCCAATCACCACATATGTCACCTTCTTCCCAAACCGAGAGATAATCCTTTCAAAACAGCTCTCTTTACCTGTCAAGAGATTACAAACACACTGTTGCTTATGGTCAAAGGAAAGGTAGAAGCCCCAGTGGGGCTGGCGTCAGTATGTGGTACCTGTGGGCAGCTGTCTGGGCCCCAGCACCATAGCAGGGCTCGCTCTTCCCTTGAACCCTGAACCTTGCCTGCAGGGCCTCTCCAACAGCTTTGTTGAAAGGCTCAGCAACCTTTGGCTCTTCTCCAAATTGTTTCCATTCCTGCTGTTCACTACAAGATCTCTGTAATTTAGAATGCCTGAGCTTGCTTTTTTTCCTATTCCCTCCCAGTTCTTTTTCTTGTTGCATTGTGTCTCTTAGTGAACTGGGGCAGGGGCTGTCTTCTCACCAATTTTTGTAAGCCATTCTGGAAGCCCTGTTTGGTGGAAGGGCAGGATAAAAATGCCGAAACTACTACTACTACTACTGCTGCTGCTGCTGCTGCTGCTGCTGCTAATGACCTTTGCAAATTGATCAACATTGTAAGACACTTAGAGAACCTGTTTAAGAAATAAACAGTAATAAATAAATAAAAATTATGTAGCTGATAGGAGTACTAAAGCCCAGTTTATCCACCCACTATAGAGACTGTAACAGTATCTGAGAGCACAGCTTTGCTCCAAAAGGCTTTGAGCCAACAAAGGTCTTTTAAGGAGTCATGCAGAAAGTGGAACATGTGCTGTAGGGGTTGCTTTGATGCACTGAAGTCTCCCCCTCTTTCCAGGGGAGGTTGTACAAACCCAGGTTGTACAAGAGGGCCGACTCCCTCCCGTCACCCAAGACAACTGCCAAAGAGAGTTGGAATTTGATGTCACCACCTACCTATTTTTGTTGCGCTATAAATATTTTCAATTGGGAACACGTCACCTAATCCATACAGCAGAACTTTGGCCAGAGCCGGCACCAGCTGAGTAGTCGTTATCAGAACATTCACACAATTCTTTCTAGAAGGTGGCAAGAGAAATGGGTCAGGGTGAGGAGCTTGCTTATACAAAGTTGAAAAAAAGGTGGGATGCTGCCGGCCTCATATTTGCAAGCACTAATGGAAGGAACAAGAAATGACATGAAACTCAAGACTGGATCATCCCATTTTATGCATTACAGTATGTGTTATTCTTTGTACCTCTCATCCATATTTCAAGCGACCCTTGCTCTCTGGGGCTGACATTTGCAATGGTTCAGTGTTAAGGGTGGTCTTGGCTTCCAGTTCTTCAAACGGTGATATTGTGAAGCAGCAAATTAATTGCAAAGAGTTTGCCTGATAGTGCACTACAGATCCATTCGAAACAATTAAATTAAGCACATAAAAAGGCAAGAGATAAAATCATGTTTAATATCTAGATGGGTATATCCAGTGCTTTTTTCAGGGGGTACTTAGGGGTATGCAGTACCTCTTTTGTTGTTGTTAAAAAGTGTGGTACTTACTGTAACCACTTCATAGGCAAGTACCAGCACCTATTTTTCCAGAAAAAAGCACTGGGTATATCTATATGTGCATCTCTCTATCTCACTAAATCTGTTTGTGTGTGCATGTGTGTGTGGTGTATTTCTTTTAAATTTTTATATACCAGTCTGTTTCACTTGATTTCAGGGTAAAAGGTAAAGGTAAAGGTACCCCTGCCCGTACGGGCCAGTCTTGACAGACTCTAGGGTTGTGCGCCCATCTCACTCAAGAAGCCGGGGGCCAGCGCTGTCCGGAGATACTTCCGGGTCACGTGGCCAGCGTGACATCGCTGCTCTGGCGAGCCAGAGCCACACACGGAAACGCCGTTTACCTTCCCGCTAGTAAGCGGTCCCTATTTATCTACTTGCACCCGGGAGTGCTTTCGAACTGCTAGGTTGGCAGGCGCTGGGACCGAACAACGGGAGCGCACCCCGCCACGGGGATTCGAACCGCCGACCTTTCGATCGGCAAGCCCTATGCGCTGAGGCTTTTACCCACAGCGCCACCCGCATCCCTTTTTGGAAGGGCAAAAAATTGGGCAAGGGCCCAATTTTGTGATTTCAGGGTAGTGCCACGTAAAAATTCAATAAAAAAGTGAACACATTCAAACTACAGCAGAAGAGACTTCCGGAGGCGGCGCGAAACCGTGATGGCGGACCTCTTCGAGCTCTGAAGAGGGGCACCGCAGAAAAGGGTTGTTTCGCTACGGCGCAGCGGCAACCCATCAAGAAAAACCACGGACAGAGAGAGTCCGTGGCCGTGGGACTCGGCGGGCACCTGGAGCGACCCCAAATTCGCGGAAGGGACCCCGTAAGGGGCTCCGGAGTGAAGGAGGGGGAGCGGTGCTGTGAGTTCATCGCTCTTTCTGCGGAGGCGAAGCCGCGCGGCTGTCACGGATGAGCGCTGACCTTTCTTCCAAAAAATACTACTCTGAAACAGCAAACCCGTGAGTAAGGACTTAAGATTTGTTACAATAACTTGAAGAAATTTGGCTGAAACCGGGAGACGAGAAAGAGGAAGTCCGTCTTCCGGCACTGCTTATAAGATCAAAGCAGACTGTTTAAAGAGCGGAAAGCGCTGTGAACAGGGAAGCTTTAAGGCTTTAAAGTGGGACTTTCGTGCACACTTGAAATTCTATTCTTAAAGGAAGAAAAAATACAGTTTAAATTGGACTTGGAGCGGTCCCCCATGGGGCGAGGGAAGACTCTAACCCCAAATCTTCGGGTGGCCGGGTGAAGTTGCTTGACTGCGGAACTGTTACAAACTTCCAGATACTTTTGTAACTGAAGTGCAACTTTTGGGCTTACTTAGTTTGGGTGGATACAATTGCAGGCACCTTGCTGGAACATTGTTAAACGTTTTAAAGTGCTCTGCAGGACTTTTTTCTTAGTGTTTTGGAACTAACTTGCTTTTAAAATTGTTTTTGAAAACGGAAACTTTAATGGCGGAAAAGTTACCTTCTTCTTACTAACTTTTGGTGGCACTCCCCCTAGAGGACATGGGATAACAAAGGCCTGGGAAAAGTTTTTTTGCTTACTTTCTTTCTCCAGACTGTTTATAAATTTGGACTTGTCTTTCCCATGGGATTACAACATCTGACCTTGAACATTGACTGATGAGTGGTACAGGAAAGACAAGAGCAGCCAAAGCTAAGGAAGCTAAGGAAAAAGAAAAAGCAAAAAAGCAGGCACAGCTTTTGCAAACAACTTTAACTCAGGGACGTAGACTATCAGTGCCTGCTGTGCTTGCAACACAAAAAGTAGAAAGTGAAAAGCCTGAAAAATCTGAAGAGGAAGATATGGCATCAGGAGGAGCAGAGGCAGCACTGAAACAAGTTTTGGAACAATTGTCAACATTAAATCAAAAAATTGATAACCAATCAACAAAAATTGACCAAGCTACATCCTCGATCCAGAAATTGACAGATCAGGTTTCCCAACACACCCAAGCAATTGAAAAATTGCAAGGAGCAACGGAAGAGAACCGTAAATTGGCAGGGGAAGCCGTTGAAATTGCAACATCAGCTAAAAAAGAGGTTGAGGAAGTTAAAGCAGAAGTCAAGCCTCTGCATAAACAGATAGGGGACCAACAAACCTATCTCTCTTTGGTGGAACTGAAAAACCGGGAGACTAATCTTAGGCTTAGGGCGGTCCCAGAAATCGAACAAGAAGATTTGATTGGATTTTTGACAACAGAATTTTCAAAGTTCTGGGGCTTAAAAGAAGAAAGTGATTTTAAAATAGTATCGGCTTTTCGACTGGGAAGATTGGTAAGAAAAGATAGATCTAGAGACTGTCTAATAGCTTTGAGATCAAGAGAGGAGAGAGACAAAATATTAGGCCTACACTTCAAAAACTCAATTGAGATACAAGAGAAAAGGGTGGAAATCTACCGAGATATTCCTAAACAGCTATTGGATCTGAGAGCCACCTATTCAGAATTGGCTAAGTTGTTGAGATTTAACTCAATCCCTTATAGGTGGGAGTTCCCACAAGGACTATCATTTACTTACAAACAGAAGAAGGTTAAAATAAGATTACCAGAGGATCTACAAAAGTTCCAGCACGACCACGGAGAAGATCTCCAAAAAGAAGCAGCAGCCCTTTGGCCTATACTTAAACCAGGACCCACTCTGCCAGCAGGCGGAGGGACGCCTAAACCCTCGGAATTAGAGGAAAAAGAAGATACACCGCTCTAGGTGTAACAGAATAGTTCAGGATGTCTCTGCAGCTACTCAGTTGGAATATAAATGGCGGAAATTCCCCGGAGAAAAGAAGGAAACTGTTTCATATATTGAAGAAAGAACAACTGGATATTATTTGTTTACAAGAAACCCATGTGACCAGGCTCCACAGGAAAGTTTTGGTCAACAAAAGACTAGGCCAAGAGTTTATTTCCTCAGACAAGGTAAAGAAAAGAGGAGTGGTGATTTATGCTAAGGAGAGCCTGATACCTAAATTTTTATTCAAAGATGAATATGGAAGAATTCTGGCAATTGAAATCCAGACCCAAGGAGAAAAAATATTGATACTAGGAATTTATGCTCCAAACGACGGGAAATCAGAATTTTTCAAGAAGCTGCATGAGACGCTGCTGGACTATCTGGACTATGCTAACATCATAATGATGGGAGACATGAATGGAGTGGTGTCTACACATATGGATAAGTCTTATAACCAAAATCTAACATCAGACGGCAGACTGCCTAAAACTTTTTTTGAAATGACTGACAATCTGGATTTGATTGATATATGGAGGACAAAGAACCCCCTAGGTAAAGAAGGAACTTTCTTCTCTGAGGCCCACCTGTCCTGGTCAAGGATCGACCAAATCTGGACCTCCAGGGGGCTGGCACCCAAGACTAAAAAGGTGGAAATCTGCTCAAAAACATGCTCCGACCACAACGCTCTGAAATTAGATCTCAGACTTACTCAAACCGGTTCCTTCAGATGGAGAATGAATGACACTCTTTTAAGAGATCAAGAGATTGTGAAAAAGGCCCAAAAAACATTAAAGGACTATTTTGAGATAAATTTGAATACTACAGTAGAAAAAAGAACGATCTGGGACGCAAGCAAAGCTGTCATGAGGGGGTTTCTGATACAACAGAATACAATTAAGAAGAAGCTCTGGAATGGAAAGAAAGATAAAATACTGGAGAAAATACATCAAGGAGAGAAAAAATTGAGAACTAAACCAAAGTCAAAGGATCTGTTGAGAGAAATTAAATTCCATCAAGCAGAATATTCAAAATTGATTAATCAGGAGATTGAATGGAAAATAAAACAGATGAAGCAAAGATCCTTTGAATCAGCAAATAAATGTGGAAAGCTGCTAGCTTGGCAGCTGAAAAAAAGACAAAAGTTGAATACAGTTACAAATCTAGAGATTGAAGGAAGAACGGTGCAGAAACCAGAGGAAATTAGGAAGTGCTTTCACAGATATTTTAAAGAACTTTATGTACAGGGGCCTCAGAAAGAATCAGAGATAGATCATTTTTTAAAGACAAATGGACTATCAAAAATAACTCAAGATAAAAGATCAATCTTGAACTCTACAATAACCACCCAGGAAATTGAAAGTGCCATTCAGAACATGCAACTAGGCAAATCTCCAGGCCCGGATGGGCTTACCTCCAAATACTACAAGACTTTGAAAGACTATTTAACACAACCCTTGTTGGAGGTATGCAACCAGATCATGGATGGGAAGAGGGCACCAGAAACGTGGAAAGAAGCGTTCATCACATTGATACCTAAGATAGAATCTGAAAAGACTCAACTCAAGAACTACCGCCCCATCTCACTCCTGAATGTGGATTACAAAATATTTGCAGACATTTTGGCAAGTAGACTTAAAAAAGTTTTAATTGAAGTAATTCACAAAGACCAAGCAGGCTTTCTCCCTGGTAGACATTTATATGAGAATACCAGAAACATCATCGATATTTTGGAACTTTTACAAACTAACAGGAACACAAGGGCGGTGTTAATTTTTGTTGATGCGGAGAAAGCATTTGACAATATATCTTGGATGTTCATGAAGAAAAACTTGGAAGGGATGGGAGTGGGGCGGGGGTTTGAAAATGGGTTACGAGCAATTTATTCAGAGCAAAAGGCCAAATTAATAGTGAACAATGTGGTGACGGAGGAGTTCAAAATTGAAAAAGGGACACGACAAGGGTGCCCTCTATCCCCTCTTTTATTCATTTCAGTCCTGGAGGTGCTATTGAACATGATAAGGGAGGACCGGCTGGTACAAGGGATAGAGGTCGGAGTGAAACAATATAAACTTAAAGCTTTTGCAGATGACCTAGTTTTGACATTGCAGGAGCCAGAATCCAGTACAAAAAGAGTTCTTGAACTTATATCTGAGTTTGGTCAGGTGGCGGGGTTTAAGTTGAACAAACAAAAAACCAAGGTTTTGACCAAGAATTTGACACTTACAGAAACAGAGGGGTTTCAGAGAGAAACAGAATTAAATGTGGTAAAGAAAGTGAAATACCTAGGGATCTATTTGTCTTCCAAAAATTTGAATTTATTTAAGGACAATTATGAAAAATGCTGGTTGGAAGTAAAGAAGGATTTAGAAATTTGGTCAAGATTGAAACTTTCCTTGTTGGGAAGGATTGCAGCAATTAAAATGAATGTATTGCCGAAAATGTTATTCTTGTTTCAAACCCTACAGATCGTGGACAGAGAGGAATGTTTTGGAAAATGGCAGAAGGATATATCTAAGTTTGTCTGGCAGGGCAAAAAGCCCCGAATAAAGTATAAAATATTAACTGATTCAAAAGAAAGAGGGGGGTTTGCCCTGCCGGATTTGAGGTTGTACTATGAAGCTGCAGCCTTCTGCTGGCTGAAAGATTGGTTTTTGCTAGAAAACACCGACGTCCTAGATCTGGAAGGTTTTGATAATGCATTTGGTTGGCATGCATATCTATGGTATGACAAGGTTAAAGTTCACAAATTGTTTAAAAGCCATATTGTCAGAAAAGCGATCTTTGCAGTCTGGATGAAATATAAAGACTTATTAGAGAGTAAAACACCGAGGTGGCTATCACCGGTGGAGGCCAAAGCTCGAAAAAGACCCAATATGGAGGCCTATTGGCCGAAATATTGGGAATTAATTGAAAAAATTGGAGACGGTTGGAAGTTGCAGAGCCAGGACAAATTAAAAAACAAGGTGCGAGATTGGTTACATTATGCTCAAATTCAAGAGGTTTTTAAAATGGATAAAAAGGTTGGTTTCCAGGAGGGGAAATCGAAACTAGAGACAGAATTGTTAGAACCAAAGACCAAGATTTTATCTAGAATGTATAACTTGCTGCTTATGTGGAACACACAGGATGAGACAGTTAAATCTGCTATGATAAAATGGGCACAGGATGTTGGACATAATATTATGTTTGAAGACTGGGAAAGGTTATGGAACACCGGAATGAAATTCACGGCATCTAGTGCCTTGAAGGAAAACATTATGAAAATGATATACCGGTGGTACATGACCCCAGTCAGGCTAGCCAAGATGCATCACCTGTCTGACAACAAATGTTGGAAGTGTAAGGAAGCAGAGGGGACTTTCTTCCATCTCTGGTGGACCTGCCCAAAAGTGAAGGCCTTCTGGGAAATGATTTATAATGAATTGAAAAAGGTATTTAGGTATACCTTTCCTAAGAAACCAGAGGCCTTCCTGTTGGGCATGGTGGACCAGAAAATGTCAAAGAAAGATAGAACTTTGTTTATGTACGCTAGCACAGCAGCAAGAATACTCATTGCAAAGAGTTGGAAGACACAAGATTTGCCCACGCTGGAGGACTGGCAGACGCAGTTGATGGACTACATGGAGATAGCTGAACTGACCGGCAGAATCCGAGATTTGGATAAAGAAACAATTGAGGAGGACTGGGGAAAATTTAAAGATTATCTGAAAAAATATTATAAGCTGTATGAATCCTAAGAAAGTGCATGATTAGGAAACGTTAAGCTTCTGCGAATATGATTAAGTAAATGGTAAAATTAGTGACAAAAGAGAAAAGGAGACAATTTAAATTGAATATGTTATGTTTATTTTAAAGGTATTGAAATTGAGATATAATATATTGTATTTGGATACATAACATTCGAAAGTTACAACAAGGTATGAAATAAGGTAACAAAATGCTGACATTGTTAATGCAAAGAACGCAGAATCGGAAGGGGTGGGGAAGTCCAAGTTTTATTTTGTTTTGGTTGTTAAAAAAGAGAAAATTTGTTTCTTGTAACTACTTTATTTGTTTATAAACCTATAAAATTATGGAAAGAAACGCAATAAAAAAATTTATAAAAAAAAAAAACAAACTACAGCAGAAGAACAGAATGCAGAGTTCAATCTCAATCAACCAGCATATCTAAAAAGTGCCTGGCTGTACAACACACAGGATTTCTAGGGCACATGAAGGGTAACCAAAGAAGACAGCGGCTGAGCCTCCTTGGGAAGGGACCTACATAAGCAGAGCACACAACTGAAATTACCCTCCTTTGCTTCTGATGACGGGGCAACCGGCAAAAGGTATCGGCAGATTACATTATTAAACACGTAATGGGAAGCAGCTTGCTGGGTGGGGGTGGCAGAGCCAATCCAGTTCTCCTGCTGGTGCTTTTGCACTGTGCTAACCCCCCCCCACCTCACCCCTCTCCTCTGGTGTAAGCAATAATGACCCATCCAGGGGCATACAAAGTGGGGGTGGGGCGGTGGGGGCAGGCCACCCCAGGTACCACTCTGGGGGGTGTGTGTGACAAGATAGTCCCAAGCTGTAAAGCAGCTGATGGTGCGCGCAGTCTGTATGGGTGCCCCTCGCGTGGCATCCATACGGGCTGCCACACATGTGCAGTCCATATGGGATGCCACACATGCGCACTCCATACGGGCTGCCCCACCCCGGTGCCGGAGAGGGTTCCTCTGCCATTGGACCCACTCATCAGGAAGCAAGTGTAGTGACATCGTTCTACCCAGTGAGCTGCTTCTGCATGTAATATAATATTGTGTGCATGTAGCTTGTACTATGATCAATAAAAAAAATAATCTGACTAATGCATATTTCCTGTACATTTTAATGAGATGCAAATTATCCCATTTCTCTTGCCCACCTCCCCTGGCCTTTACATCTTTGATTGGATGAAAGGCAATGCAGTCGTGTGTTTGGGTACCAAGGCACAAGGATCTCCACTAAAACATTTTAGTTGCATCACAGTTCAGACCATGTATTTCTACCCTATAGTGTATGAGACACATCACTGTAAAAAATGCATAGCATGTACCACATTGCACTAGAGCTGTAAATATGGCAGCTGGCAGAACAGACACTTATCTCCATACCTTGACTGGATGAGCAGCAGGGACTTTAACGCAGTTCCCAACCAGGAATCTGTTAACATTTCTATGTCTTCCCTTAATCTCTGCAAAGCCTCCTTCTTTTCTGGGCTGAGAAGGGCTACAGAATGCACACAAATTACATTGGTCAGAAAGCAGAAACATAAGTATATCAAGTAACGGGTTGTATCCAAACTAAGTTCTGCTCAGAGAAGACCCACCGAAATTTATGGACCTAAGTTAGCCATTAATTTAAATAGATCTGAGTATGACTCACATTGGATACAACCCTATGTTATTGGTGCAATCAGAGCAAGGGCCCAATTTTGTGATTTCTGGGTTCACTTCATTTGGAAGTGTTTCAGTACAGAAATAACATTATGAAAATGTCAAGTGAAACATTTTCAGCCCCAACATTTATTCATTTTGGAATTTATCGGTTGCTTTTCTGTGCTCCAGATGGTTTGCAAATATAAAACATTCCACATTGCACAAAAACAATCTTGCTCTCCATTAATGGAACTCATTTTTGAATTGGCCCCTCACAGATACATTTATGCTAAAATACAGTGATAAATAACCTATTGAAAAAGGTGAAAGATCTCTGAGTAATCTGTTTTAAGAAAAGCCCTCTTCACCAATGTGGGAATAGGTTTTATAACCAAACCAATTTTATAAAACGGAGGATTTCACAGACATGGATTAGCTATCTCTTTTGCCTTCAATATGTCTTTCAATTCCAGACAATTCAGATGTCAAACTGTTAAGACAACCCAGTTTATCCAGTCTGGACAAAATGCTAAGCCACATTTTAGCATTATGAGGATGAGCTAATGCAAGCCTCGGGCCCCCATATGCATGGCTACAAGAAATCTAGAATCTTTCCCTGATGTTTTAGATTAATCACAGTGTCCTATGTTGTCAAAACTTAACAAACTGAGGTTAATTTTAACTACTGTTTGTTGAAAGAAGCCTACTTCAAACCATATTTTTAAGGGCCAGATCATGTTTAGCAAACCATAGATAAAATTAATCATTCAGAGTTTAGTGTTTGGATGATATACTAAACTGTGGTTAATCAAAAACAGAAGCCCTGCAAAAGCTATGAGAGGCTACTATACATGGTGCCAATGTAAAATTATTTAAAAGGCTTGGGAAATGACATATAAAGACTTGAAGAGAATTTTGAAAATGATTTTTGTTTAAAAAACCCTGAAGCTATAATGTTGAGATGCACAGGACTTGATGGACTTATAGTGCGAAAGACTTTGCCCCTGTATTTGAGAGTGGATGCTAGGCCAGTATCGGTCCACCCCCAAAGAAGGAAGAAGCCACCGCCAAAGAAGATAAAGAAGACTGGTAAAATAACTTAGTGAACTATGCAGGACAAATTGGATAATTTGAAACCCAAGAAAGAAAGAGAACTTTGATTTTTTTTTTTTAAAAAAGGGAAATGCTTAATGCATTTTTTTAAAAGCTTTGTGTATAGATTTCTACATTAGTTGAACTTTTAAAAGTCACTTGCAATAAGATGAATAAGGTTTTAAAATTGGACTGTTAAGAATATACGGCTTTATGGGCATGCATGAATAAGCACAGAACAATGGAACCAAGAGGGGAAGTGGAGGGATGTTATGGTTTGTATATACAGATGAGCTAAAAATTATGGTTTGAAATTTAGTTTGATTTTTTTGTTTGTTTGTTTTTTGTTATTATAAAATTAATAAATTGCATTAAAAAACATAAAAACAGAAGCCCTGGAGTAGTGGAATGCAAGTCCCAGACTCAGTGCAACTTTTCCTCATAACAGTAAACCCCTCTTGGCATTACATGTGAAGCAACCCAGTTACTACAATGCTGGCATGGTCTTAAAAGTCAAAAAGAATGAAACTGCCCCACTCCAATTTTCAAGGTTGGTTGGCTGATTGTGGCCCCACATCTCCAACACGAAAGAGCTTAATAACGTCAGAAGAACTCTACCCCTGCAGCCTGGTGCCTATACCTTCAGGTTGCAGCAGGAACATGGAAGCTGCTCACACTCACCTACTACGTTGCTTTTGTATTTGTCATAGACCTCGCGCACCTTCCGATAGCGGAAAGCCAGCTTCCTCATCCAATCCACTCCACCCTGGACTCCCGCTGAACCATGATTGGCATTGTTTCCTGAGCCACTGAAGCCATCCGTGGAAAAATTGTAGTTGCTGAGGCAGAAAATGTTGTATTTGTATTACACCTATTGGCAACTTCTACCTGGTTCATTGTTAGATGGATGACTCAAGTCCTCTTGCATAACCCACAGCAGATCTCCCTGGACATGAAAATACTCAGCTCCATTCCCTGCTGATCTGCTGCTCAGAAACCTGAATACCAGTTCCAATTAGACTTTCGTGTACTGAGGGTCTGATCACCTTATCATTATCACCAGATCAGGGCAGGTCCGCCCTGAGATCTACAGGCATAGGCTGGTATACAAATTTAATAAATAAAATAAATAAACAAACATTATGGGCTCAGTTTCCTCTTGAATCTTAAGTCCCGACAGCTAGGGGGAAATGTGGGGTTCTTCATGGACAAGTTACCCTGGAATATCTGTTAGCAAGTATTGTTTCTTGAGCTGCTTTCAGAAATGCCCCTATAAAGGAGAGACAGCAGCTCAGTGGTGGAGCAGATGTTATGCATGTAGTTCCAGTTCTAATACTTGGTGCCTCCAGTTAAAAAAAATCTCAGGTTGCAGGTGGAGAAGGAGGCGGGGGGAGGGCCAGGCAGTCATTGTGACTGCTTTGGACAAAATGTTGAAAGTTCCATAAAAACCCTGTAATGTTGCCACATTTTAGACCTTAGAAGCTACCAATACAAATGTCTCACCTTAAATCTTGCCCATTGTCATCTGATGCAACGTCTTCCACGTGAACTTGGTCACACTCCTGCAATGAGAGAAAATTAACTTTAGGAAGCTCCCTTATACCAAGTTGCAGGGGGTTGGACTAGATGGCCCTTGGGGTCCCTTCCAACTCTACAATTCTGTGATTCTAAGTCAGACTATGTGTCCATCCAGCCCAGTTATGGTCTGCCCCGTGAGTAGGGAACTTGCCACTCTCCTAAGGCTGCTAGACTTCCAACTCCAAGCAGCCCTAGCCAGAATAGTTAGCAGCAGGGCATGATAGGAAGTGTAGTCCAGTAACCTTTGGAAAGTTCATGCATTAAAACTGGAATTTGGAAGAGAACACATACCTCTAAGTCATTGAAAAATAAGTGTGTGTCGGCAACTTCAAAAATCATTTCTTCCATGGTCAAACCAGAGCTAATCACTAGAGTTGGATCCTAGAAGTTAGAATGGAAAATAGAATGGAAAAGAGGAAGAGGCCAGTATTAAACTGCATTGAAGTAAAATGGGATATTTTAGAACATGAAGCTCATTCTACAAGGTGTGACCGGAAAGTTCGGTGAATGGTCACAGAAATCGGAAAGCGAGAAATATTTGAACATACAATCGGCATTGGAAACCCACAAAATGCTCACAATTGTGTACGGAGACGAAGCTGTAACTCAAAAGACAGTGTATAAGTGGTTTAAGTGTTTTCATGAAAGGTGGCAAGCCATCAAAGATGACTCTCAGTCTGGCAGACCATCGACGAGCAGAACAGCAGCAATGTCAACAGAGTTCTTGATGCAGGATCAGCGTTTATCCACCTGAATGATGGTGGAAGAATTGCATATTCAGCATGAAATCATTACTGAGGTGTCCCACCCTCCATATTCTCCCGATCTGGCCCCACCGGATTTCTTTCTTTTCCCAAAACTGAAATCTGCACTGCAATGGTGCAGATTTTCCAACATTTCACACGTCCAAGTTGCTGTGACGAGGGAACTGAAAGCAGTACAAAAAGAAGACTTCTCCAGGAGTTTCCAACAGTTCTACGAACGTTGTCAACGGTGCATTGTATCAGAGGGGGCCTACTCTGAAGGCCTGTAAGGTATGCATGTTCAAATATTTTTCGCTGTCTGATTTCTGTGACCATTCACGAACTTTCCAGTCACTTTTATGTAGAGCTGTCACTCAATGAAAGATACCCTACAGTGAACTCCTATGCATGTCAGAAGTAAATCCCAGCAAGTTCAATGGGACTTACTCCCAGGTCTATGGGACTACAGCCATAGGCTTACCTAGGAGTAAGACCAGGTCTGAAGCAACGAAACCACCAGAAAGGAGAGAGAATGAGAGTGCGGATCTAAGGACATTCCATCTCTGTAACAGGGCCAGATAAAAAGTTTCTCATATTTCCTTCTGAGCACTCTCCCTGATTCACTGCTACTAGAGTGTACACTTACTAGATTTTCAATTAGTATTTATTAGCTTAGAGCAAAGATCAAACAATTCAGAAGTTTTGCAGTAAAAGCAAAAACACTAATTACCTTCCCGTATTTCTGGGCATATGATCCTGTTAGAAGAGAATGAAATATTATGATGGTCTCATCCAAGTCCCATAGGAACACTCGCTGAAGAAGAAAGGACAAACAGCAGAGGTTAGCTTGCTTTTGTTCAACTGCCTAGAAAGTGACCCCCCCCCCCCCAATTTTAGAAGCTTAAAGAGAAGAAGAAGAAGAAGAAGAAGAAGAAGAAGAAGAAGAAGAGGAGGAGGAGGAGGAGTTTGGATTTGATATCCCGCCTTTCACTCCCTTTAAGGAGTCTCAAAGTGGCTAACATTCTCCTTTCCCTTCCTCCCCACAACAAACATTCTGTGAGGTGAGTGGGGCTGAGAGACTTCAAAGAAGTGTGACTGGCCCAAGGTCACCCAGCAGCTGCATGTGGAGGAGCGTAGACGCGAACCCGGTTTCCCAGATTACGAGACTACCACTCTTAACCACTACACTGCAGAGGACACAATAGATTAAGTCTGCTTTTGAAAAAATCTTAAATGCAGCCGAGGGAAGATCACCCAATGAAGCTCTACAACAGGAGGTTCAGCAGAGTCAAAAGGAAGTCCTTCACACAACACATACACTATGGACTTACTTGCCACAAGGTAAAATATTTGCTACCACCTTGGACACCTTTAAAATGGGATTGGACAAAGACAGGAAGAATAAGGCTACTAGTCATTACTATGTATTACATCCAGTTTCGGAGATAGCATGGCTCTGAATACTAGTAGCTGGGGAAGACTTGTTGGAGAGGGCTATTGTGCTCATGTCCTACTTGAGGGCAAATGGTTGGCCTTTGAGAGAACAGGATTCGGAACTAGACAGGCCTTTGATCCGAATCAACAGGGCTTTTCTTATGTCCCTAGGAGGGTTTTGCATCTTCTGTGCAGGAATGATGATCGATGACACTGCATCATGAATGTATAAATATGTTTATTAAGAGACACTGTCAAAGACTCTGGGGCTTGAAGTCAGAGGCTGAGGCCTACCATAGTAAACCACTGTGAGCTGGGGTGTGACCAAGTTACAAAGCTCTTTTCAGTTGCAGAAGGTAACGTGTGGGCAACAGCAGCTCCTCTGATTGGCAGGCAGAATGCCGCCTTTCAAGTGGCTAAAAAGTAGACGCCTGCCCTATGCCTTTGCCTGGTCAGCAGGGTACCTTTACTGAGAGGTTTCTTTCATCACCACAGATGACTTCCAAGTCCTTCTAGTGCTACCATTTTGAAGTGGGATGAGTCTATAAGTTACTTACTAAGCAGACAAGGTAAAACCACACATTTTGTATTGGCAGTAATTTAGTTTTACATACTTCCATTTACATTTGTACAACTTCTATTTTATTTCATTTTAGCCATTTCAGTATTTGTTAGAGTAAGAATCACTTCTTTTTAAAGGGGCAAGGTGTGATTTGCCAAGGAATTTCAGCATTCTAAGTTTGTTTATGTTGTAGTTTAGTTTTGTCCAACTAACCTATCCTGTTTTACTTTTATATTGTTAAACTTTGCTTTGCAATGCTCTATGGACTAGAAACACAGAAGTTTGATCTGATCTACAATACCAAACACACTGTTAAAGCTTTGGAGAGAGAGAGGGGAGAGCGAGCGAGCGAGCGAGAGAGAGATGTGTGATAATAGCTGGAGACTAACTTCAAGCTCGTTGTCCTGTGGTGAAGAAGCATCTGCTTTCCTCTTCCCCCTGTTTTTCCCAGTCACGCTTTTCCTGGACTGGTCCTCTACATCTTTACTAGCTGTCGCTCTCAGCAACGATGGACTTGTAGATGGGTCTCCTGGAAAAAAGGGACAGCACAGACTCGTTATTTTATGCCTCAATATACCAACCCTCAATACAATGCATTTCTACAGCAGCTGGTGTAACACAAAGAATATAACAAAATGCAGACACCCCAAACAAAAACATGGCACCCCAAACAACAAAGGAGGCAGCAGTATAACACACCTGGGAGTGAGAAACATTTGCAGGTGGTACAAAACATAAATGAGTTTTAAAAAATCACAGTAGGCACCAGACCAGTATCCCAAATGTGAATCTCTCCCCACCCGCCACGTTTCAAATGGTGGAGAAACCAGCTAGAAGAGGGTCCGATGCTGCAGAAGAGATTGGTGTAAATCACATGCCTGTCTGGGAAGAGTGTGGGAATGGAAGACAGTCTTATCTCTTCCACTGTATGTACTATGTACTGTACTTTTGCTTTTACTTCTGTCTGTTCTTCTCTCGGAGCTGGAGAGAGAAGACACCATGAATCCTTTGTCTGTACAGTGGTACCTCGGGTTACAGATGCTTCAGGTTACATATGCTTCAGGTTACAGACTCCGCTAACCCAGAAATAGTACCTCGGGTTAAGAACTTTGCTACAGGATGAGAACAGAAATCGTGCTCCGGCGGCAGCGGGAGGCCCCATTAGTGAAAGTGGTACCTCAGGTTAAGAACAGTTTCAGGTTAAGAACGGACCTCTGGAACGAATTAAGTACTTAACCCGAAGCACCACTGTACATAGTGTGTAAATAAGTATGTAGATTAGCTCTACGATGTCTCACGCTTCTTGCTGTGTTATGCTAGAAGATTAGTGTGTGCATATATCATTTAATATATGTTGCTGAAGTGCACTGGAGTAAGAAGGGAAATGCATTTTCCAGAGCTGCACATACCGGAGGGGCTGCAGGGGCACCCCAGGGCATTTTCCAAAACTTTGAAGGTGGCCTAAGTGTTCAGGCAGGTTGAGGTGAGATAGGTATTCCTTCAAGTATCTGGGTTTCAATCTGTGTAGGCCTTTAGCATAAGATTTAATTCATACTCTGGGTCCCCCTTTATTAGGGAGCAATTCTGTGTGTCTCTGGTGCATCTGGATGGCAATTCATTGGCTACTTGATGGAATTCACTGGCGTAAGATGTGCGGACAGCCACTCACTTGGACGGCTTTAAAGGGGGATTAGATGAATTTGTGGAGAAGGTGACCAATGCCTACAAGTCATGGTGTCTATATGCTACCCCCAGAATCAGAGGCTGCATGCTTCTGAATTACCGGTTCCTGGGTTCCGCAAGCAGAATAGTGATTTGCCCTTATGCTCTGCTTATGGGCTTTCCATGGATGCCTGGCTGACCACTGTGTGAAGCAGGAATCTGGACTAGATGCACTGCAGGGGGTTGGACTAGATGACCCTTGGGGCCCTTTCCATCTCTACAATTCTATAATTGTATGAAGAATATGTATGCCACCTTGTATACCTTGGGGGAAAGGTGTGATCTGCAAATAATTAAAAAATAAAGTGGAAGTTGAGACCTTCTGGGACTGAGGGTTGGGGCAGAAGGCAATCGGTTAGAATAGCAAAAAATAATTTCCCAGGGATAAAAGCAAAGTGCATTAATCAGACCAAGGTGCACTAAGACACAGCTTATTGTATAGGTGAGTCCCCCACACCTTTACCCCAATATGTACACACATAAGCATTTCCATACAAGCAGCATGAGCATATAGGGGCATTCTGAAATCGGTATCCTTTTCCCATCATATTACCAGAGGAATGTCTCTGCGCCGTCTGAGTAGGCACCATGGCATTTGGTTTTTCAGAAGGATACGTGGTTGTTGCTAAGGTGGGGCTCTCTGTGCTGCTGTCTGCTGGTGCTACAACTCCAAAGCTTGAACTTGAGTAATATGGCTGGTATTGACTTTGGCCAAGAATTGTATATGTAGGATACTCCTATTCAAAAATAAGAGGGAAAGGGACAACAAAACAAAGTAAGTCTTATTCCAAGTAAACATGGCTTACTATTGCACTGTTAGCATTCAAGCATACAGTCTGAAAAATAATAAAAAGCTTTCTACCATTCAAAAACGAAAAGCATGGAGTAAAATAAGTTTGATGCAGGCTTATTTCTATGGGAGGAAACCATACCTGTTGAGAGATGCTGGCTACTGCTGATGCTGAAATATTGACAGCAGGTGAGGTGGTGGAAACTGAGTTGGCGTTGGTACTTGAAGCTGTAAAAATCAAACAGATGGCTATGTGTCAATCTGCTAGAAGTGCAAGCAGTGAAGCCAAATGGCATTGGAGCAGGGAAACTGCAGTGCTGGCATTCTTAGCATCAACTGGGCTTTCCTTAATCAAAGGTGGAGTTTGCAAAGACTGACCAACAATGCTGCCCCACAGACATCCTTTTGCTAAACAGGATGCAAGTGTCCTCAGTTCTGGAAGCAATGCTTTTAGATTCTGCAAGATAGTAGTAGTTGTTTTTACATTTTTTTAGAAAACCTACATGAAAAAGATTGTTCCTTCCATACACAAAAGTCGGGAAACTATAACTTCAACTGCACAATATTACTAACAACAGACTAAGTTATCTGCATTTACCTTTCAGGAAAACCAGTGTGAAAAATTAACCAACATATTGGTTTCAAGTGGTCCCAAGTGTGAATAACACCGTCTGGATCCAACCTAATCAATCATCATCTTCATCACTATAAAGTGCTATGGTGATTGCCAATAGGATTGGAGCCAAAATAAGGCTACTGAAGAACATGCAAGTGATATCAGTGTGCTCCAGGGAACTCAGAGGTTTACAGAAACACAAGTCTTTATAAAAAAGAAGCAAAACCAGAAACAGCCCAAGGAGGACTGAGAATACTCAATAGTCACAGAATGTTGTGTCAGCTGGAAAAGAAAAAAGGAAAGGGGCGGGGAGTGGAAAGAAGTACCATAGAGCAGCTTCCTGGCAAGAAAGAAAGAAAGAAAGAAAGAAAGAATAATTTGTTGATCTTCTTAAAAACTAAGGACAACACATCATTAGGCATGGTGAAGCCAACTGAAATCAAGGGGTTTACGCATGCCTCACTCTATGCTGTATTCAAGCCTGGGTGCTGGGCTGAATAATTGTCCCTTTGCACGAGAATTTCCATATTAAACAAACTGGCCATGAGCTGAATGTGAGAGGGGGCTCTGTCACATGCCACAGCTGAGCAGCAGCCATATAGAGATGCTCTTAATGGAGTTGAAGCAAACAATTTAATCCCCCAGAGTGAATGACCTACTTCATCAAAGGCAATAGAAAGTTACTTAATTCTAGGAAATCAGCTACATTAGCATCTGAAATCCTTCTCCTTCCAGCTTGTGTGCCTCTTGTTTTATTGTAGACTGTTTGTGTGATAAGCAGAAAGCTCTCAAAGCTAGTTTTTTTCCAGTGGTGCTGTATTGCAGCTTACAATTCTTAATGCAACTGACAAAAAGAAAAGAAAAAGAAAGGTGCACTTAGGGGTGATAGCATGCTGTTGTTTTCAGTCCAGATCTACCAGCTGCTTGGCTGTGGCTCTCCTCATCTTGCTTATGTGACATTGTTCACAGCTTGTTTTTGATCAATAAGCCCGCTGTGCGTCACAAGGACATAAGATCTGGATGAAAACACCAAATCTATCCCAGCAGTCTGCATTTCCATCTTATGGGCAAGCGGTTGGGTCTGCATTTCTTCCCAGGTCTGCTCAGTGATACCAAAAGTGAGTTTTTGAAATTCATGTACCCGTAGTACACACAATGTGCCAGAGTCGAGGTCTGGTTTCTTGTTTTGGAGACAGCTGCATACTGGTAACCAGAACATTAAGATCACACTCTTCACTGCTGGGTTTTTTTTAATGAACCCAACAAAAACCCTGTGAAATATGAGGATTCACACAAGGCCAGCTGGGTGAATACTAGATGTTTTCGAGTACAAAACAGAGGTTATTATACCTACTTGAATGTGCTGCAAAACTAAGCATTACTTCAAAATCAAATGTAGACAGGCAGTATGATTCTGTTCATTTATATAAAATCTGGTTAGGGTCAAACTACATTTTACATTAGTTTAAATGCAGGCTTTTTGCACACAAATGGCCAGTGTGAGGGGCCCAGTCCAAACAGGTGTGGGGGAGCCCTGTGCCTGCAATTTGCAGTGGAAAAAACTACTCCCATTTACTAGAATGGAAGCACTTTTTCTTATACAAACTGCAGGTGTGGGACCTGCTCCTCCCACCCCCACCAATCCAAATCCAGATCAGGACTATATAAAGGCAAAGAGTTAAAAAAATAAATTCCTCTCCCACTCCATGCTAGGGTGCTGATCCGGATCAGGGCCCCCACACTGTGTGGGTGGGTGGGTGGGTGGGTGGGGGAAATACCCTATACTTAAAAGAACAGAGATGTAACTAACGTTAACATGTTCATTGGCTCTTAGCTTTAGTAGCTTGAGACCAGCAGCCCTCTTCCAGCCGAAGAGGAAGGAGGTGGCCAATTTATATTCTAATTGAACTGTTTGGCATGCAACAAACCATGATTCCCAGTCTGAACATAATACTAAGCCAGGGATCATTGTTTGTTTCCCCCAAACATTTTCAGGGAGGAGCAAAGCAAACCCAAATTGATGAGTTCATGGTAATACGGAATACTGTGACGTGTGAACAAGGTCAGTATTGGGGTGGAGCATAAACCATCACATGCAAATGTGGATGGAAACAGGTCACTTGCTGCATGTGTCACAGTTAAAACAGTTGCGTCTAGCAGCTCTAACAACATGGGGAGCTAATCATCTGTAAGTGAAATGAGCGTTAACCATATTCCCACCACAATCTGAGGAAGCAGCAAGTGGCTTAACGTGAGTCAGCCAGATACAGCATGAATGGGCTTTGGGCCCAGATACTCTCTCTTCTTCCTCCTCCCTCCAGAATTTGTTGTTACATCCAAACTTTATGTTGGCTAAATGCCAACATAAAACAGATGGCCTGCAAACCACGGTTGGAACAGAGCTTCCAATTCTAGTTGAGAGGTAAACCGTGGTTTGCAGCAGTAGCTACAGTGTGTTTAATTCAGAGGCAACAAGATACTGTGGTAACTGCAAAGCAGGCCATGAAGGAGGGAACTGGAGTGTATAAGCAGCCGTTGGCCCAAAATAAGCAGCTTGCAGGAGATTCTTCCCTGTCAGAAAGTACTCTAACTGCCAGGTTACCAGGACTGCAGCAGTGTGGGGAAAAAGGACACATTGATCTCTGTCACTAGCTAGGAAAACAAGAGCTATTGAATAGCTATTTCCTTTCTTAATTGTTGCAATCTGCCACAGAGACCATTTGATCAACAGGCGGGGTACAAACCTTTAAAATAAAGAAAATAATAGTTGCTAGTTCTTAACAGCTAGGCCCCTATGCATTCTGATAGCTTAAGCCCAGTGATATTGGGAAACGAACACAGACATGCTGAACAGTGGCATGCATTTGATTTCTGTAACCCATTCCTCCCTTTCCCGAACAGTCACCCTCCTGCCTCTGTGAGAGTTTCAGAAGCACGGCAAAGTAAAATTCTCCTGTTACAGACAGCGGATCTCGGCAAATCAGTGAAAAAGGAAGGCTAATGGCAAGGTGGGTGGGAGGGAGGGAACCATGACTCACAAAGCACAGAGAAGCATGCACAAAACAAAGACAAAAACGTGCTGGCCTCTTCGCGGTTTCTAGACCGGGTTACAGGGAAGAGGTACGTAGATAAAAAACCATGCTGACCTTTACCTTGAATAGGATAAGAATAATGTGCTGGGCTGGATTGGCTTGTGGTTAGCCCTGTAGTGCAGGTAAGAACACTGTGCTGACTTGGAGATGGAGTCTGAATTAAACCACTCTCAGGTTTCATACCTGGCCACAGTGCACCTGAATCAGATAAATTGCACCAGTTACAAACAAAATTGGTGGTGGTCAAGCCAGGCTTCCCACCGAGATTCTTTTTGCCTCCGAGTACAAGTGACAAAACCCATCACCTAAATATGGAAGGTGGTTAATGTGCAAATTTTGAGGCACGAGCCTAGAGAAAACAGCAAAGAGGAAGAAGATGGGGAGAAAAGCTAGCCAAAATTAAAAGAGGGAGAAGAGGTATGGTAAGGTTAATTTCCAAGCCTTTGCAGGGGGGAAAATGTGCTGGCGTTTCTAATGAAACTCTTATTAGACTGATGCCAAGGAGCTGATTGTCACCCTTTCGATTCCTGCACAGCACTACAGGGAGCTGGTTGTGTGGAGGATAATGTTACCAGCATTTGTTTCCGTTCTGAACTGTTTCTGTGGCACACTATCCACAGGAATATTTCACTGACACATTCAATGATAATTACTGCATGATGCATTTAAGATCAATTACCAAGAATATACATGAGAGATAAGCACAAGAGAACAGCACACACACTTGATGGAATCAATTTGAAAAAAAGGTATTTATTTTGCTCAAACTATCACGTACAAGAGCAGCTAGACCCGACTTTCTGCTACTGTGCTCCGCTGTAATCTTTTATCTATTGTCAACTATGTTTAAAATGACCCAGATTCGAGGTAACTCTTCATTTGTCAGAACTTATCAGATGTGTTGGGTAGAGAGGGAGACCACAGGTCAGTATGTGCTTTGCACAGAGAAGATCCCAGGTATAATCCCTGGCATTAAACAGATCAAGTAGCAGTTAATGGGAAAGATCTTTCTCTGGAGAGATCCTGGACAGCCACTGGCCATGATCACATGTGACAATAAGCCAGATAACAATGACCAACATCCCAGGGAATCTGCAAGAATTTCTGAGGCACTCCTACCTACCAGGGACACCTGCACCTCCAGTGACAGAGCTTGATCTAAAAGTACCCCCAGACTATGTACCTGCCCTTGAGGGAGAGGGCAACCTCATCTAGGGCAAACAACTGACTAACTTCCTGGACCCAGGAACTGCTCCCTCACAGAGCTTCCACCTTGCCAGGATTCAAGCTGAGCTTATTAGTCCTGATCAAGCCCAGCACTGCATCCAGACATTGGTCCATGGCTTTCATAACCACTTCTGATGTTACAGAGGAATAGAGTTGGCTACCATCAGCATACTGATGACACCTCACTCCTAATGACCGCTCCCAACATCTTAATAGATATTTAAAATAGCACCGGAGATGCCATAATGCCCCGCAGCATCCCACAGCTCAAGGGCCAGGGGCCCAAGAAACACTCATCCAATACTGACTTCTGGAAATAAGGATAGAACTGAAGAGTAGTGCCCCAATACCCAATGCTGATGGTATCAAAACCTGATGAGAGATTGGGCAGAAAGAGCAGGGACACTCCTCATCCTTTTTCTGATAAAGGTCATCCATCCTGATTCACTCCTAAAGCCAGATCTGAACCCAGACTGGAAGGGGTTTAGATAATTCATAATCTCCAAGAATGCCTGAATTCTATTGCCATGTCTTTCCGTCTCAGAGTGTGCCTCTGAGGGTGAGGTCAAACTGCTGTGTTAGCACCAAAGTGACCTCCCCGGGTTGCAAGCCTGAGCAGTGTGTATGGTGGTCCTGGGCTGTCCAGACGACAAGACGCCCTCTTGGCTTCACTGAGGTGGTCCCAAGGAAAGCAGCTTGGCTGCAGGAGTTGTCGAAAGAAGGCATACAAGGAGACATCCAACTGCCTTAGGGACTCTACTCTGGATTTGCACAGGGTTTATTCCTTGGCATTTTCTTCTCTTGAATATATCCTGCACGGCAGCAGAGGTCTAGGATCAGTTTTCCTTCTTCTAGATGGGCTACCTTCCTACGTTGTTAAGCCCTATCTGCCTTACTTTCTTGAGTACTGTGCCCCAAAACAGGGTATTTAAGACTAAGCAGTAGGAGTTGTTAAATAATCGGTTGTTTTTTTCAAGAGTGGCTGTACCATTTCCTCCTTCAAGGCGGCAGTCACCACCTCTTTATGCAAAGATCAATTAACCACACCCTGGACCCATCCAGTTATGCCCTTTCACATTGGCTAGCTTTAATCAGCCATGAAGGTTTGAGGGAGAATGTGGCTGGGCATAAACTTACATGTCACTGGGCTGCAAAAACTGAAAATGATCCCGCAAAACAAGGCTTGATGGAACATTAGAAACCTGACGGAGCTGTGATAACCATGGCATCAAACTAACTATGGAGGTGGGTGACTTTGACCTCAAAGTGCTCATCACAGTGTGTCTCCCAAGGGTTCTGGGCTCTGCCTAAAGTTAGAAATATCAACAGCCAATGGACCACCTTGAAGAGCTCCACTGAATGCTTACTTGAGGATAAGATGAAGGCAGCAAAGTACGCTGTTTCATCTTTGCTACTTTCACCACAACCCACACTCCAGATGTCATCTGGCTTGTTTCTTAACAAGCAGCTCTCCAGTATACCAGGAGGCCAAACACATTCTGCAGCACCAGAGACTGCACTCAGGAGCAATTGTATCAATGCCATTCCACATCTTGCCATTCCACTGCAAAGTGAGAGCATCGAGAAAGGAGTATCAAGAACTCCATCAGAATCCATTAAGTATCTGGGGTTGGACCATCTTAATTGCTTCTTCACTCCTGCGGGGGGAAACTGGTACCATTAGCCCAAACTTCATCAAAAAGTGTCACAGAACCGCCCACCCACCTTATTTCCAGGCCACCAAAGGCAAACCCCAAACTGAGCATGTACCCTTCACTATGTACCAGGTCAAAGACATCTTGAGACAGCTCCGTGGTTGACATTGAGGTCATGAAGTCTTGAGTCAGACCACTGAGAGCAGTTTCAGCATGGATGTTGAAGTCACCCAGGACAATATTCCCAGGGTTCTCCAAAACCATGCCAGAGACCTCCCACATCAGTTTGGTAAAGAAGGCTGCTGGATAGTAGTGTGGTACTATCACAACAGTAACAGGATAGATAGTGCCTAGGTGAATTTCTTTTTTTTTTTTTCTTTTTTTAGTGCCTAGGTGAATTTCACCAAAGAAATTTTAAAAATTGCCATCAAATTACTAGAAAACTCTCTGTGAGCAGCTTGGTAAACCATTATGATAAAGTTAGTACGCTAGGGTTAACACACCCACACCCAAAATTAAGAATGCCAAATAGCTTTAGAAAATGCATGATGCTTTCACATTCAATAATTCAGGCAATGAAGCAAGTACAGTTTCTTATGTAAGACTCATGTGTCTCATTCCAGAAACGTGTGTGGCTTCTTGCATATGTAAGAAGAGCTGCTTGTCGGTTTCCCCTGGTATCTCGCTGGACATTGTGAGAAGGAGAAGGCTGGACTAGATGAGCCTTTGGCCTGATCCACAGCAGGGCTCTTCTTAGGTTCTTATGAAGGAAAATAGTAATTTACATACACAGTTTCACAAAATACCTTTTACTGTAAGAACTCTGGCTTACCAAAAGGAGGTAGTCCGTAGGCTTGGGTTGTCTGAGGATAAACAGCGTATGTCTGCGACTGCTGCAGTGCTTGGTACTGAGTCTGACCAGAATAAGAGGCCATCGTTTCCGATACAGGTACAGAAAGAATATGTGCATATGGCCTGGTTAAAGAAAAGAAAAATATTGCCATTAAGGAATGTTAATAAGTAACTAGGTAAAGGGGTTGGGTAAGGGAGTGAAGAGTTTCCCACTCCCAAGCTCAACCTGTCCCTCAACATATATTCCCTATAAGTAGTATTACAGCAGAAAGAGAGAGTTTGCCTGGGGTACATGGAACTGCCTCCCCTTCCTGGCTTCCTCCCAATAGCACAAGGCTGCCACAGGCTGCACACTTGCTCCTTTGCGGAGAGAGAGGAAACCGCTCCTCGCTTCAAAGCAACCTCGTCACAGCCAGGGAACTCAGGAGACAACGCTCATCTCTTATGACAGGCACGTCCAACATTGAGGAGGTTGTGGTCTGTAATTCAATATCAAAAACTGGCAGTGATCTGCTACCCTCCGAAGTCATTAAACAAACAAACAAACAAACAAACAAACAAACGGATCTTATTTCACAGTCAGAGCGTGCAGGGCTCCTCTCTCTCTCTCTCTCTCTCTCTCTCTCTCACACACACACACACACACACACACAGCATACTCACTCCACCTCCAGCTTTCTCCTACTGTTGCTTTTAAATGCAGCTGACTCCGTGTCAGCATCCCCAAGCCCTTACTCCACCTCTCTTTCCCCTAATGTTGCACGTTAAAGCCTTTCCCTCACTCAAACTCATGGAGCGCTACGGGGGCTAGCGTGTGTTTTGTTCTTTGCCTCCCTCGCTGTTTGTGGAGGGGGGGGGCTCCTTTCTTATTTATTTCTTTGCTTCTGAACTAGCGGGCAAGCAGGCAAGGAGCTTTTTGTTCCCTGCTTCCCACCTCCAGTTTGTCAAACACGCAGGCAATGCAGAGGGGGCAGCAAGGAAGGAAGGCAAGCCAGCTTTGGAAGGAGGCTCAGATGGAGGAGGAGGAGCTCAGGATTACATGAGACTGGCAGCAGCAGTGGCTGCTGCTGCTGCGTCCAGCTGCAGAGAAAGGCTTTCGTTTCTCAGCCTGCAATCAACGAAAATCAGTCTGCAGTCCCTGAGTCAATCGCGATCGACGTCTTGGACATGGGGGTCTTATGAGATTCATGGTCTCCTATTGCTCACATTCAGACTTCTGGGGTGTATACACCCTCTAAAAGACAGGAGCATGTGGTCTCCAGATTGCTACATAAACTTCTGTCGCACAGAAGGTGTACACATCAGGCAACGGAGGAAAATATATTTCTAGGTGCAATGCATTCGCCCTCACAGTTTAACAGGTATTTCTGACATGGGAAGAAGGACTGTATGGTGTGCATTTTTTAAGGTCAACTCTTACAAGGAGGGGGAAAAGGGCAGGGCAGGCCTTCAAGAAGTCATGCCAATGGCTGATTGCTCCCCATTCCCCATGTGAGCACACAATCCTTTTCATTGCAAGGAGGTGGTCTCTCTTGCCATTTAAAATATTCTTTAGCTATGGGCAAAGTTGCTACCGATCTGAGAGTGAACGCTGTGTTGTCAACGTAAAGTGTCTTAAGACGACAACTGGGTCCACATCCCTTCACCGACTGAGGTAGTAGTATATGTTGTGAAAGTGGAACCCTATTGAACACTATGGAGAAACAAACCATCAGTTGAGCCAAACTATTCAACTTACTTTGCAGAATACATCTGTGAGGTATATTCATTTGATGACCTTGAGATGTAATCAGTGCATGGCATAACTGGAAAATATATAGAGATCGATAAGTACATGTAAATTATTTAAGAGAACCATCATTTTGAACATATCAGTGCAAACATCACAAAGTTGTAATGTTCACCGTTGTATTTAGAAGACATATGCATTCCAGTGTAAATCATACATGGAAAGTGGGAGTTAGGAAGTGGGAGTTTTCACCCTCCTCTCTCATGAGGGAATACGGAGATGAGGGGAGCAGTGCTAGACCTTGAGCCTCGCTGTGACTCATTCACAATCATCCAAGGCATGGCTTAGAAGGCATCTGGGTCCACCAGATGCTGTTGGACTCAACTCTCCTCAGACCCAGTAAGCATGGCTAATGGTCAGAGATGATAGGGCTTGTAGACGAGCAACAGATACATGGCCAAAGGGTCTCCACTCCTGGTTTAAATGATTCTTTGAACTAGGCCAACATGGGAGAATTATTAAGCCAGAGAAGCATTACATAGAAAAGAAGGAATCACAGCAAGAGCTAATTCTAGCTGTGAGAATGTGTGTAGCAGCTCACTAAAATGAGCCACTTTGTCCAAGCTTTATGCCAGAGAAGGGTATTCAAGGACAGCTGTATGGTTAGTTCCACGTGTTCTGCATGCTGTGCTTACAGAAGTAACTGTATATTTCTCTGAGAATGCCCTCCTCCTATATTACACGGTGCTTATCTATAAGCAGGCAAGTCAGCAGGCAGTGGGGGTAAGTCCTAAAAATTACTTATATAATTGCTTTGTATAATTAGAAGTCTTCAATATGCTACCATACACCCTTTTCCTTCTTTGGGCTTAGTATACACCACACATTTAAAGCACATCTCCCCTCCAAGAATCCTGGGAACTGTGGTTTATCCAGCACAGAGCTGCAATTCTCAGCACTACAATATACAGTTCCCAGAATTCTTGGTGTGTAATGTGTGTATTCTTAGAGTCCTATGGCTCTTTTCCTATGTTTGGGAGATAACAATCTGGCTAGTGTGATTGCATAGCACTTCAACGATAGTATCTGAAACTCAGCACCTTCTTCCCAAGCTACCAGTTTGCAACTATACTTGCTATGGGGGTGGTGTGCCCAGGACAAGACCCTTCCCTATAGGTTACCTAACGTTTGGATGGGTTTACTATAATTTGTTGTGTCCCATAGGAAACTGCCTTGTTCTGAAGTCAGACTAAAGCCCATTAAGCTCAATATTATCACCACTGACTGACTGTAGCTCTGTAGTGTTTCAGGCAGGATTCTTTCTCAGCCCTAACCTGGAGAAACTAGGGACTGAACCTGAAAACACTGTAACTCAACTACAGCCCTTCCTACCATTGCCTTTAAGCTATGAGCAGTAGTCCCTTGGTTAGATACCCAGGTTAGGACCAAATGCCAGCTATGGCTGAACCAGCAGGAGAGAGCAAAATGCAGTTTTTGTATGCTTCATCTGACAATGTATTGACTGTCACCAGAATGACCCAGCCAAACAATTAAAGGAGCAGAGAGATTTGAGAAAATACTGTGATGGACAGCCCTTCTTAAAAAACAGTGTTAGTGGCTCACGGCTTTCATTTTCACTATTAGCATCATAAGTTCTCTCTTGTTGCTGCAGCCCCTTGATATCCTTGCTCAGCAGCCCCTCACGAACAATGGTTTGTAAAGAAGGTGCGGGTGCCAACGTTATGCCAAACCTTGGCTTTACAAACCATGATTAGTGTTATGCCTGAATTTAGCCTTTGACAGACCTAGGGGACCTTCAGCCAGATGCTTTTACACCCCCAAGTGCATGAGGCAATGGGGCTAATACCATCTCCATCTGGTTCCTTTGTGGTTACAGAACAGAGAAAAGGGAAGAGGCTGTAGCTCAGTGGTAGTGAATCTGCTCTGCCTGCAGAAGGTCCCAGGTCCAATCCCTGAAATCTTGGAGGAGCCTAGACAATATTCAGTATATTGTCAGCATAGGCAATATTGAGCCAAATGATCTGACTCAATATAAGGCAGCACCCTATGTTTCTATGACAGAGAGAGGTAGTACATTTTCTTCCCCATTTGGTTTCACTGACAGGCAAGTTCAAAGGAATAGCTTAATGGCTCGTTGATTCAGGAAGCCTTGCATTTTTCTGGTGTGTGTGTGTGTTTGTGTAGATTCTCCTCAGAAACCTGGGAATTCTAAGCACTTGTCTGTACAATTCAGGCACACAAACTTACCCAGTTCTTCTACTCAACTATAAAGATAAAGAAGGCACTTACTTTCATTGGACATGGACAGGTTTGAACCAAGGCTTGAGGATTCAGGTTTCTGATCACTATCGTCTGTGCTGTTCACTTGCCTGAAAGGATCAATACAGAAGCAGGAGCTGTTGCTTATCTCTGCAGCACAGAAGCACTGGCTCAATTTCAACATCAGGTCAAACTATAGCTTGCTCTCTAAGCACAGTTAAGAAGACAAACCAGAAGGGATGAATCATTACAAACTGAGTTGGGTGCCTTGCACAAATGGACCTCCACTTGCACAAGGTGCCTCCACCCAATTTTGGGAACACTTCTCCTCTGATGGTCCCACATGGCCCACCCCACACCATGTAGAAGGATCTCATACCATCTAGAAAGACTTGAGGGGTGCACGCTCTGGGGGCCAGGAAAGTCCCTCTCCATGTTCTTCATTCTATTCCCAGTTTTCACAATTGAAACCGTTGTTAAGTTAAATACTGTATTCGTTATCACAGTTCAAGACAGAGAGCCATGTTTAATGCTGTGGTTGTGTGTGTGCAATGGAACTTCTTCCTCTCCTGTCCCCAGAGCCACCCTCTACCCATCCATTTTGTGTTGTGTCTTTTAGACCTTGTTTTTAATCTGTGCACAGTGCTTACTAGACATGAGGTGCTTTAGACATCATGATGATGATGATAAATTTTTATTAGCACAATGTACAGCAATGTTTTTATTCCTAAACAAACATTTTTGGGATATTTGGTAGGTTGTGGGCTCTCCTTGCTTGGAGGTTTTCAAGCAGAGGTTGGATGGCCATCTGTCATGGATGCTACAGCTGAGATTCCTACATTGCAGGGGTTAAACAAAATATACAAAAACCCCACAGAGATTTGACAAGTGCGGTTAAAAAACAAATTCAAGAATTACACACCTTAACAGCTGTTCGCCTGATTCCTGCATCTTGGCTTTTTTCATCTGCAAAGAGAAATATATTCAGTGATATCAGGTTAGCCATGTCATTAATACAACAATAATACTACAAAGAAAGGGCTGCATGCTGCTGGTATTAAATCAATATATTTATGTTTGCCTAAATATGAAAAATAGCATACGAGTCACAAAGGTCTGGCTCAGACATTACGGGGAACCATGATTAAGAAAGCAGCCAAAGTACCCTAGAGCTATTATCCAAAAGATCTAGTTTTCATAAATTGGTTTTCCCTATTCTGTAAATATGGTGAGGAATATGTTAAAAGCAGGATCTCCCATCCAAGTTTAGAGCCACTGGACCCTAACAAAGTGAGGTATATAAGGGTAGTTTTACCCTCTTCGAGTGCCCTTAATGCCCTTTTCGCTTGTTGGTTTTCTTAGAATTTTGTAGATTCACCCCTTCCTTGAGTGTTTTTGCCTGCCTGGAATATGTCTTGAACTGTGACCAGGCCTTTTGCTTGCCACAATAAAGGACAGAGAAAGGCGTGAGGGTGTGTTAAAACTTGCCTATTGTCTGAGGTAAAATTTACATTGCTCCACCCGCTTTTGCCTCTGGCGTGTGGCCCCCAGAAGGGAATGTGGCCCTCAATCTGAAAACAGTTCCCCACCCATGCCCTTAATTATAGCTTGCCAATTCAGACTTCAGGTTAGGGCCCATGCTTAGGGAAATCACCCAAAGTGAGCCTGTATCGTCTGCTTCTACCTTTCTCCTCTCTCTAGCGAAGTGAAAATGAAAGGCCAGCCTCACATCTGGAAAGATCTGCCGATGCTTTGCCATTAAGCCTTGAGCTCTAACAAGCGCAGATAAGAAATTTTAATTTTCCTGCAAACCTGGCATGTGGCACACGTCTACAGCACTTGTAATAAGATCACTTAGCACGTTTTAACGATAGCCATCTGTGCTGAAATAAACACTGGAAAGCAACATTAAATTATCAAGTCTGGGTTACTATGTCAATAAGAGGATACAATCTAACCTTTAATGTAGAGCACTTACATAAATGTTGCGCACAGCGCAGCCTAGAGGAGCAAGCGGAGACTTTGTTTTCTTCCACTGTTCAGCCAAAACAGAACTAGCCACTTGGAGAAGCTGATTTTAGTATTAAAAGTTCCTTCCTCAAATTAACTTCACTTGGGCAAGGGCCACAGCTCAGTGGGAGAGGAGGTGCCTTGCACGCAGAAGGTCCTGGGTCCAGTCTCCAGTTAGGAGATTTCAGGCATGCCCCCTGCCTGAAACTGCTGACAATCGGTGTAGACAATATGGACCAAAGTTCTGACTTGGTGTAAGGCAGTTTCTTGTGTTGAAACCACTGAAAGCCCAACGGTTTCCATGATCTGCTAACTCCCTACTGCGAATATTCTGAAAGCTGGAACTTTTATCTTGTGAATCATCCTGCAATATTTGGATAAAGGACTGTATATTATTATTATTATTATTATTATTATTATTATTATTCAGGTGGTGGCAGAAAAGCTAACAATATTTTTAAGGGGGGGACGCATACATTTTGTGGCAAACAGAAGATTCAGTGGTAGCTGAAGAAGTTTCCCAAAAAGTGAAGAATGTCAATACATTAAATGGTGGAAGGAAACATGACAATTTGGTGATCATTTGTTGTTGTTGTTGCTGCTGCCGTTGCATTAGATATGCTTTTATAACAGCAAGTCGCTTTGAGACATTTTTGTCGTAAGTAGCAAATAAATGTAATAAATATTATTATTAGTAGTAATAGTACTTATTGAAGGATAGAAGATTTACATGTGAAAGCTCACAGTGTTAAATTGCTTTATTACTTAGTGTTAACATTTATTACTTTATTACTAATTGTTAAATTACTTTGTGACTTTACTGAAAAGAGCTTGATAGCCACCTTTGTACTACATAAACTGCTTTGAGGGTTGTTTTTTTTGTTGAAAAGCAAGATATAAATAATCTAAACATATAAATGATATTAGTTTCAAGTAATTATAATTTATTGATTTATATCCCACTGTTCTTTCAAAAATATTGAGGAAGTGCCATAGCAAAACACATGACTGGCATACAAAATGCCCCAAGACCAATCCCAGGTAAGGTTGGGAAAGAATCTGGCCTGAAACTCTGGAGAGCTGCTGCCAGTCTGTGTTGTCAGTACTGAGCAAGTTGGGCCAATGGTCTGATTTGCTATATGGCAGCTTCCTAAGCTCCTCTCCATGCAAAAAAAAAAAAAAGATTAACTGCATCAAAACAAAAGCACAATTTTGTTTTGAGACAAAAATATGTCAGTGGTGTGCATAATAATCATTTTACAAATCTGACATTCAGCAAAACTTCCTTAAAACCCCCATTATTTCACAAATAAAACCGAACAGTGTACAAAACAGAGAGTTAAAGGGTAAACATGCAAGATTTTAGAGAAGCATTAAAAGTTTTCTGCATCACAAACTACCCAAGAGAGGGCTTTCCAGAAGGTGGTACTATCACTGTCACGATCAGTTGGGTATGGAACAACCTACAACAGGAATCAGCAAACTTTTTCAGCAGGGGGCCGGACTATATTTTGAAAAATAAAAATAAAAAAATGAACAAATTCCTATGCCCCACAAATAACCCAGAGATGCATTTTAAATAAAAGGACACATTCTACTCATGTAAAAACACGCTGATTCTCGGACCATCTGTGGGCTGGATTTAGAAGGCGATTGGGCCGGATCTGGCCTCTGGGCCTTAGTTTGCCTACCCATGACCTACAAGGTCTCCTTGAAATATTTCAAATACCAGCTTGGTCTGGGACTGGAGGTGGGAGAGGAGAGGTGGTCTGCTAGGCACCTTGATCCCTAATTGTTTAGGTTTTTACATTTCCGCAGTAAAACCTTCAACTTGGCCAGGCAACTAAAAGGTAGCTAGTGCAGTTCTTTCAGCACCAGCGTAGTATGCAATTTTAAAACATTGTTCATGGGTATTATTATTATTAACACTGATTCTTTAGTCGTCTTCTAAACCACAGTCTCAAGGTGATTCATGTACAAATAGCTAAAACACAAAAACAATCAATAAATTTAAAGCAATACTAAAAATCTATTCGCTCTTGGGTGTTTCGTTCAGCTTCTGCAGTGTCTCTCCTAGTCATCTGAGGTGAAGCATGCAGGTACATGAGGCAGGGTCTTTGCAACAAGCTCTAGAAACCTTCCCTCGAGAAAGCTTGTCCAGACTCGATGCCTTCCAGGCAGTGGCGAAGCGTGGGTTGTCAGCACCCGGGGCAAGGCAAGTAATTTGCGCCCCCTAACCCGTGGATTTGCGCCCCCTAACCCGTGGATTTGTGCCCCCTAACCCTAACCCCCAGATGTTGCGCCTGGTGTGGCCAGCCCCCCCTGCACCCCCCACGCTACGCCACTGCTTCCAGGGCTGCATAAAATATTTTCATTTTCCAGAGAGGGCTTGGAAGGGACACACCGATAAATACTTTGCAATTGGACGCTGCTCTGAGTTTCTTGCTCTGCCTGCCAGTTTTTATACTGGAATTGCTCTCTGTTGCTAGGACTCATTAATGTGTGGCTGACATTTATCGTTCATAAAGTGCATGTCAGATATGCTTTCTTAGCCGCTGTGAGTTGTTTGTTATAATGGAAAATATGGGACACAGATCTTTGAAAGAAAACCCATGTAGGGAACGCCTTGCTAAATCAAGTAAACTATTCACCTGGGCCAGGTCCCTGATGCCAACAGTGGTGCTGGCCAATCAGAACAGCCAGAATGAAAGTTCCCAAGTGAGACATCTAAGGAGATGCTGACTCCCAGCATCCTATGACCAGCTGGTCAATTTGAAGCAATTGTGATTAACAGTAATAACAATGCCCCATTTTAAATAAACCAGTAAAAATAAACAAATAGGACACCCCCTCTCCAAATATTAAGACAATGGGTGATATCCAATTATCATGCCAGTGGGCGCAACAAGACTTCTCCTTCCGCTCCTCAAAAAAACTACCCTGGGCTGTGTGCCCCCCAACCGCCTCAAGCAGATTTTGGAAGCACTCAGGGGCTGGGGGGATGGGAACAGATGATCTTATGCAAGCCAGATGATCGTATTTGACATCATCCTAGGTAATGCATCTCCCGGCACTCACATATAGTGGTGCCTCGCAAGACGAAATTAATTCGTTCCGCGAGTCTCTTCGTCTAGCGGTTTTTTCGTCTTGCGAAGCAACCCTATTAGCGGCTTAGCACTATTAGCGGTTTAGCGGCTATTAGCGGCTATTAAAGGCTTAAGGGATTAGCGGATTAGCTGCTAAAAGGCTATTAGCGGTTTAGCGGCTTAGAAAAAGGGGGTGGGGAGCGAAAAAAAATCTCAAGACTCACAAGACATTTTCGTCTTGCGAAGCAAGCCCATAGGAAATTCGTCCTGCGAAGCGCATTGAAAAATGGAAAACCCTTTCGTCTAGCGGGTTTTCCGTCTTGCGAGGCATTCGTCTTGCGGGGTACCACTGTATTTTGTCTCTACAGCCTTCTGCATCCCTTAGCTAGGATTCAGAATGTTTCTCTCATGCACAAAAACCTCCCTCTCAGTTGTTATTAAATTATAAGTTTTAATTGGGAAATATCCATAGATACATGGGGGGGGGGGAGAGAGAATAGTAAGAGTAATTCATCAAAATATTTCATTTTGTTTCCTAACTCTTATTATTGAAAAAAAAAACCATCAAAATGCATGTCCATAAAAGAGAAGTACTTTGAAAACACCACGTTTCTGAACATCTGCCAAGAAGAAAACATGATCCCCAGTCCCTATAATAATCTTCAGGTTCCTAAGTTTAATTTACAAAGCTCTCTCTTGTTTGAAACCTTGTTGTCTTAGAGATCTGACATGATACACCTTCATAAGAATTAATATTCCTCCTATGGCTCTTGCTAATATTGCCACATTTTGACATCGGCATATGAGTGTTCACCACAGAAATCTCATTCTTTAATATTTCTATACCTCCATTCTCTTATCTGTGTTCCAAATTAGAGACCTTCAGAAGACAGTATAAAGAAGTGATGGGATGAAGGTCAGATTGGGAAGCTATCTGAAGTTCTTGTATTTTTGTTGTTGGTTGTTGTTGTTGACTGCATTGAGACCACAGTTTCACAAAATGCTTTAAGTAGCTGCCTCTTGCATTTCAGTTGTGTACAAATGCAAAAAGAGCTATTTTTGAATGAAGAATTGCCCCAAAGCAGTATTTAAGGAACAGAAGGTATACATATAACGGTGACGAATACTTGTTTAGATTTATGAGGCAAACGTTATTTGTATGTCAGAAGTTCCCACGTCAAAGTTCAGCTTCCAATCATCAGCAAATGGTGCACTCAAGACAGATACAGTTGAATTTTAAAACTTCGTTTTCCCACAGCATCACAGAAAATTGAGATTAAAAAATAATGCTGAAATAACTGCTTCTAAAATTTATTTTCTGGCAAAAATAAATTCATTAAAATATTATCAGTGAACTCTATGGTGTTACAAATATCCTGCCTATTAACCACTGGATTCAGATATAAAATTCTCTACTTCTTTTGTTTTCTATTCCTGCAAGCCAAATAGGACACAGAATCAATGTACCGCACTTCAGAAGACTCACTCATTCACGTGAAACACAAATATGTTTGTCTATAGCTATTGCAGTTTCTCTTATATACTCACAGGCTGTTCCGCTAAATCTTGTACCTCTTCCATGGATGTCTTTTCAAAATGCTCCAGTGGGCAGAATGTGTGTCTTCCTCTGCTGTCTTCAAAGTCTGGAACAAAAGATGGCAATAGCTTTATGTACTTTTGGAAGTGCTTATCATCTAGGCTATCAGTGACTACACTCATATCTAATGTGACAGTTTTAAAAACAAAACAAAACAGGTGGGCTTGCCCAAAACAAAGAGACACCACATTCACGTAGGGGAACCAGCAAAGATTTACCATTAAGCCCCAAGGTACAATAGATAGGGCAAGATAACAGAGACTTGTGTATGTGTGCACACCGCGGCACGTGGCACATTTCCACAACATTTCCCTTGCAACATGCAGCCTGCACAAAAGACAGCATTTCCAGTACTTCAGAAGAGCCACGTGTGGGGCACTTGCAGAAATACTTCAGGATTACCAGAGTTACATTAAAATGATAAAAGTCCAGGCCATGTTGTTAGTGAACGCTACGATACAATCTAACCTGCTTTAATGTAGAGCACTTACATAACCGTCACACACACACATGCGCAAGCACATATCACCAATGCAAAACCAGGACAAAAGTTATAGTCACAGCTGCACAAACAGGTAAATGCCACTAGTATAGATGGCCATAAAGTAGGGGAGTTAGACAAAAGTCTATCAATGGCTCTTAACAAATATACCACTGAGAATCAGTTTGGGGCAAGTTGGTATTGTCTTCATGCCTTGCCAGCGGGTTTCCTGGAGGCATCAGGTGAACCACACTGGGAAATGAGAAATCAGGACTAGATGGATCCAGTTTCTTAATTTCTTGTTTGTTTTATTTGCCACTTTTTTCCTAGTTGCTCTAATTATTTTACAAGAATAACAACACAAATAACACAAACAATAACAGGAAAAGACAACTAATCAATTTAGAAAGCCACCAACAGCTGAAAGTCAAAAGAGTACATCTTGCAATTTTTGTAAACAAACAAACATTCAAAACAGGGCCTTTTCAGTGGTGGTGCCATGACTATACAACTTTGAGGAAATCCATCATGCCTCCTTTCTTGCAGTCTTTGGGCGTGTTTTAAAACCTTTTTGTTCCACAAAATATTTAAGGATAAAGCCTTTTTGCCTCTGCAGCGGCTCTTTGCTTCTGTTTCCCGTTTATTTATTTTTATGATAATTTTTAACCTGCCTTTCTAAAATGCATACATAATCCAGGTGGGCCTATAATATGTACTCAGAATTAATTTTTCGTTGGAAATTTCACACATTAAAATAAATGGAAAGAAGAGCACCTTGTGCCGATTTATCCGAATAGTCCCTATACAAAATGCTTCCAAAATCAAGGTAGTAACTTCATTCTGAAGGGATGTGAAAAATATTGTACGAACATAATCATATAATCCCAAAACGGCCTTTATAATAACACACTGGACAGTTTTGGGAGTCCAAGAGGGTGAACCTATGGCAAGATCCACTGAGATGAGCAATTTAGGATGTAGCAGATCTCCGGCTCAGTCATCGTGAAGTCCCCAACCCTGGCTTAGCCTAAGATACCCTGGTGTAACTTGCTCATGCCAGCTCAGCTGGGGTTCAGTTGGCTGAGCCAAGACCAGTCTAAATCCCCAAAGGGGCATTCCAGGAGTGGGACCAGAGAGGGAGGGCATAGACTGGATCCTAAACTCATTCAGCTCATTTATATGACCTGGCGAGAAACACTATTTTAAAGGCTCGTTTTCTCTTAGGCAGAGCAGCAGCAGCCCCATGGCTGAACAGGGTTTGGATCTGGCGTAACTTTACGCCGACTTCATTTACAACGGCTGGCTTTACATCAGCTTCTTGTGCATAGGATTGCTCCCTAAGTAAATCCTTCTTCAAAGGACATACCAGACTTTGGGGCAGCCCGATACCTGACGCCCATGTCCCCGTGCAACGTCAAAACAGCACATACATATCCAAAATCAGGAGGGCTCCCCTTTCCAGATGATAACCACAGCACACAGACTGAAATGTGTTTTAAACAACATTAGGCACTGCTGTTAGCTTTATGAAAAAATAATAATAAACATGACATTTGTAGTTTTGTGGTTTTCAAATTTGCTATATGAAATAAATTTTAAAATGGTGCAGTAGCACCTTAGAGACCAACTAAGTTTCTTCTGGGTATGCATGCACACGAAAGCTTATACCCAGAACAAACTTAGTTGGTCTCTAAGGCGCTACTGGATCATTTTTAAATTTTTTAATTTATTTTGATTGCGTCAGACCAACCCAGCTACCTACCTGAACTTATATTATATAGTTTTCATAGTTCTATAATTATTAAAGACTCTCTTGATAGGATTTTGGCCTGAAAGGCAGCATAAAATAATATTTGTCTTAAAAAATGCACAGGTTGCATATACTTCAGTATAAAACGGACAGGAAAAAGTATCCTCTCGAGCCACAAATGATAAACAGAAACAATGTAAAGATGAATCAAAATTTCTGGACTAGTTCAATATAGTTTTATATAGTTTTATATAATATTTAATATTACTATACTGCTCTTCTTCAAAAAAGGAAAAATATCCTACATAATCTAAAAACAAAGAAAATGACAATAAAGAGTCACAACAACATTAAGACAAGCCAGCAAATCACTTTGTCATAAGCAGATCTAAAATGCATAAAATTCCTTGAAGATAAAAAATATTTTTGCCTGGGGGGAGAAAATGATGATCATGCAGAAAACCTCCCTGGGGCATTCCACAGTTTATCCATAATTCCCCCCCCCCCATGTGTATATTTGTTATGGCGCTGTGTCTCACACCAATTCTCTAGACGTCATACAACAAATTCATGACAACAAGATCACATAAGGATATAGTCAACAGTAAATTCCAAAGCAAATACAAACGAATAAAACCAATACCAACCACAATTACATTTAACTCAGAAGGAGAGAAAAAATTCAGCCAATTTCCATTACTAGAAGACTAATAATATTTGTGGTGCCACCACAGAAAAGGTCCTCAGTCAAATGGCTATATGCTTGATGGGAAGGCACAGAGAGAAGGGCTCCGGCAGATGGCTAACAACAATTTCTTAAAATAAACGGCCAGAAGATAACATAAAACCCAACAGCAACTAAAAACTGCATTTGGTACTGAAGCTCTCCATGGAAAGGTTAAAATTCAACAGCAAATGATTCTGCTAAACATAATGTTACTACCTTTTTGCTCTCTGCTCTCACTCTGTCTTTCTGCGGCTGCACGAGGATTTGTAAGATGGTTTATCGCCAATACGCGCCTGCACTAGGATTTGTAAGATTGTTTATCAACAACAATGTCCAGTGTGCATTAGCATTTGTAAGATAGTTTATCAACAATTGGCTTTCAAAGGTTAACTCTTCCGTGGAGAATTTCATGCATTTATTTTACAAAACGTCTGCATATATATTATATGGAAAACATTTTTGCAACTTTGGCCTTTAATCTTTCTAAATTTCCTAAAGCAGACTTAGCTGTATCAGTCTAATTACCACTAGGGAACTATGTATCTGATTGCAGCTTTACTTATGTGATGAGGAAACTAATTCAATCTATGAAGAAAAGATCTCAACCGCACACAAATTTACTTAGAATTAGGTATGTCATATACTGAAACGGTAAATTCCAAAATGTTATTTATTCATATGTGTTGGTTTCTGTATTATAATAGAAATGCAATCCTTTTTGCATTTATGTTCTTTTGTTTCTCATATTACAACAGTTAATTTACCAAAAAAGAAAGCTCCTAGGTGAGAAAATTTTAGGAGCCAGGAGAAAATCTGTCAGTGCCAGCCTCCGACAGTGTTGGCTATATTTTCTTAGGTTCCAGCATCACATTTTAACCTTCTCCAGCACTACTAATTAGGAACAAGTTAAATAAGCTTTAGCTTTCTAAATGTTCTGTATTACCACCAAAAAGTAAATATTTCTGAAGATTTTCATTCAGAACTGCAACACAAATGGCCTAATAGCTCCAAACAAAAAAATCAATTCTAGGCAAGAAAAATCTGCTTTGCAGTTTAATGCCTTTTTTCCTCACGATTTCCCCAAAAGAGACCCTTTTGCATAGGAAAAGCAAAGAGCACATTTATTCTAAGAAATACTGAAATCCACAGTACATAATTCAATGCAAAATTACTGCAGTGTGATTTCAAGTCACATTTCCTCCAAGCAGTATCAAGTTGTGTCTGGGCTGCAAACTGCAATAATTTCCTCCTCATTTTTTAAAAGGGCCTCACATGACTAAATGCCCCTTTTTAAAAATCACATATGCTAAGGAGAAGGCTAAGCTAGGACCTTCTCCCTGCCATCCTGGTTTTCTACATGGAAAGCATTTTTTAAATTATTTGAACCCTTGCAAAGAAGTGGCATAGTCCACATACAGACTTACAATCTCAGTGGCCAAATTTAGAAAATCCTTCTCAGGATAATAAACCACGGCTTAATAAACTCCTCTTTCCAGTACATGATAAATATTGATCCGTATAGATTTATGAACTTTTCAATTTCCCCGCTCAGGAGTTACCTTAGTCCGTCTATTTCACCATATATGCCACAACCCTTTTCAAAGAAACCAGTAAGGAATACTGAGAATAAATGTTATAGGAAACATTTTACACTAAAGGTACTAACAAGCTTGATACAAATTTGATATCTTACTTTGGAATAAGGGAACCCCTTTTAATTAAACCCAAAAAATGATACATATTTTGACAGTAAACATTATCAAAACCCGTTCATTGTTTATTTTAGATCTCACTAATTTCCCCACATATTTTAATCTTAGGCCCCCAAAACAAAACGTAAGTCAACATTGGTGGGGTTACATCTCCCAAAATTAGCCATTTGATAAAAATATTTTAATGCATCAGTATGATAGCTTGGTAACACATTTTCTTTGAAATTTGGACTAATCATGGTGTGTATAATCTTATTCGAAATCCATTATTCCAAAACTTTATCAAATGTAACAGATAGTAAGTCTTCCTTCTTAAAGGTACATTGTGTTCAAATCTAACAGCAATGAATAAGTATGCCCAAGCCCAAAAACCCATGTTTAGACATGACCAGATTTTAATTTAATACCCACTTCATCCTTCAATGAAACAAAAACAGAATCATGTTGGTGCTCTGAAAACAAATCTTGATGATGCAAAACTAAGTGATTAGAAATATTGCTTTCAATATTTTTACTCTACCCAACGCTACAGTTGCATCCTTAAAACACAAATCATTTTATACAAACTACAAGGTAAACGCCTGTAATCTGAGAAATATTAAATACCAGCATCATTTGCACTCAAATCCTCACTGCATGTTTTAACTGCACTCCTGTCTATAACAAGGCTAAATGTGTCTTTCTGAACGTACGTTTTATTTTTAATTTTTGAAAAAGGCTAACATAAAGCACTCTTGGAACAATGCAAAAAAGGGGGGCTACCTTATAAAATTAAAGAAATTAGTAAGGAGATGTGGTAAGGGCAAAACTGAAACATTAAATGCTTCAAGGCAGATCAAAACACTAAAAATAATCCCAGGGAGAATAAAGAAACAACAGCATTGTCACTGGGCATTTATGTGCAAGTAGGCACTTCTGCAAAAGCGTTTTTATACCTTATAAATCCAAACAAACTATGATGAAATTATTAAGAGCAGTCCTCCACAGGTGTGTGTATTCTAATATTTCAGCAGGGGATTTGGTTCTGGCTACAGAATTCATCGTAGCCCAAGAATCTCAGCTTTGCATTTGCAGAAAGTGCCACATTTCTAGAACTTATGACTGCAACTTCCAGAGGGGTAGCCACCTTATCTCACACAGCAAAAACAGCAAAAAGTATTGCGGCATCTAACACATTTATTATGTCATAAGCTTTCGTAGATTAGAGTGAATCAAATGAAACTTTATAGCTGAAATAATGGGCCTGAAAGTGTCCAGGCCAGCAGTCTCCAACCTGGCTCTCTCCAATGTTTTGGACCACAATTCCCACCATCTCTACCAACTGGTTATGCTGGCTGGAAGGAGACAGAGGTTGTAATCCCCAATATCTGGAGCTCACTGGGTTGGGGAAGCTGATATAGGCAATACAAAGTATGGGGGGGGGGATTGATTAACAGGATTTCCGGTGGCCGGTGGGTGGAGTTCAGTCCCTTGCATAGCTTCTTAAACATCACCAGGACTATAAACAGATAAAAGCATACAAACTGCACACATTTAGTTCATTTGCATATTCCATGCAGCAGACAGAAATCCCATTTCCCTGATGCAGTATTTGGGTTATTTTTTGTTTTCTTGTACAGCCCCCACCCCACTAGATTTATCTGTCAAGAGAAAAGAGTTTTAAACCGAGAACCACGAATAAGAACAATAATCTCCCTTTGATCCAAATAGTAATTTTGATACCACAGCTTCCTGGATGGTCGGTTCCATCCCACAGAAACCCAGAAAAATCAAAGAATCCAAAGGCCTCGTTCTCCAGATTTGCCACTTTTCAACAGCTTTCTCTCTTTAAATGGCAGCTTTAATGAAGCATGTGCCACCGTTTTCCAAACCCAACAACGTTGTATAAATTTCCCTTGCTACAAAGTGTCATTTCCCATTGCTTAGCAACGTTTAATGCTCATGCCAATTGTTTTCTTAGATCTTCAAATTACTTAAATGCTAAACCCTCACAGCATCTACAAGCAGATGCATGTGAAACTGTGCAGAGCAAAAAAGCAAGCTTCATTAACCAACCTCTGGTTGAACGCGCTTCCCCAGAAGCTGTACAGAAAGAACGCGACAAAGTCCAAACACATTATAGAGTGCATTTCGCTTCATTTCATTTAACTCTGTCTCGAGACTCACTGAATCAAAAGGTGGTTATCAAACAAAAGATACAATTTTTTGTGCTTCTATAGAAAGATACCATGACTCAACACTTACGTTTCTTATTATTGCCGCTAATAAACATTCAAAGATGAGACCAACCTCACATTCTGTGTCAATCTGTGCTAAAATCAGTTAAGTGAAGATGATATAACTATTTGTCATAATCCATGGTCCGTTTATTAAGGAAAACAGAAGTGGGTATTTTAAATTAATTTGAAGAATGAACAGTCTATCAATTTTATTAAAAGCCTTTATGGTACAAAGTTCTTTTTTTAAAAAAGGAATGAGGTTTGCCTTTTGCTTTTGAAAATAATCAAAGACAGTGACTACTTTGGGTATCTGTCCCTTCTTCCTTTAGGCTTCAACCATTTCTTTTAGAAATGACATCGAGCAGATCCCTCCATCTGTAATAGAACTGACTGTCATACGAGTGTGCTTAGGACTGTAATCTAAGACGGGATAATGTTCCTTTTAAAGAAATGAAAGAGACAAAAACATTAACAAACTAGATAATAAAATATATAACATTTATCTATGTTTTTGAATATAAATCACACTGGTTCTGTTTCCACGCTGTTTGTTTCGTTTACTTCCAAGACTCTGATAGTGTTTTTTGGATCCAATACCTAATATATATATATATATTATATATATACACACTACAATTCAAAGAGCATTGGGTTTTTGCCTTAGAAATCCCTTCCAAAATTTCCTATTACAGTATACATTGTTTTAAAAATTAACGTTCTGTGCCATACACGTCTTCCCCAGTCTTCTTATAATGGGAGTTGTTGTGGTTTCCCTTCCCCTAGTTTCTGACCAATAAAGATGCTTCTTACTTGTTTAGTGTGACCACAATTTAGTACCATTGTACACAATTTAGTACAATTTCAGGTGCACAGATGTATGTGCAAAATCCTGAGTGTTTAGACTTCTTTTTCCAGACAGCCTTTCATATCCTGTAAAGCAGGAGTCTATGGCTATTCAGATATTGCTGCACTTCAACTCCCATCATCCCTGACCATTGGCTATGCTGTCTGGGGCTGACAGAAGCTGGAACACAACAGCATCTAGAGAGGCAGAGGTTAACCAGTGGAAAGTAGAGGGGAAGAGCCACAACTCAGTTCTAGACCATCTGCCTTGCATGCCATATTAAATCCTTGGCATTGCATGTAGGGCTGAGAGAGATCTTTCCCTATTTAAAATGTTGGAAAGCCACTGCCAGTCCTTGCAGTAGGCAATACTAATCTAGATAGACCAATGGAAAGACTCAATATAAGGAAATTTCCTGTGTTCCTAAGTATACTAACAGCAAATTCTCCAAGCATGAATCCTTATACAGTGGTACCTTGGGTTACAGATGCTTCAGGTTACAGACTCCACTAACCCAGAAATAGTACCTCAGGTTAAGAACTTTACCTCAGGATGAGAACAGAAATTGCACGGCGGTGGCGTGGTGGCAGCAGGAGGCCCCATTAGCTAAAGTGGTACCTCAGGTTAATAACAGATTCAGGTTAAGAATGGACCTCCAGATCGAATTAAGTTCTTAACCCGAGGTACCACTGTATTGCCAAAGTGGTGCCACCAATGCATAAGAGGGAGGTGTCAGTAGGTTTTGAGGAAACTTATTTTTTTTAATGCTCTTAGCATGCAGTTATTGCAAGGCAAATTAATACAGCAATCAAGAAGGAGCCATCCACAATGAGTAATATTTAAGCAGAGTATGTACTTGGGAATAATCCTTTGTGTCAGAATTGAGGCATTATGACTAGATAAGGGCACCCCCCCATTTTGTTTGTGAAATGTCAGAGGGTATGCATTCATGGCTGCAGTCTGCTCAAGCAACTGGCTGGTATGAGAAAGAGATTTCAAAAACAATCCAGCTTCGATGGTGTACTATAGTAAAGTTTAAGACGTTAAAAAACACCCCCTCACTGACTAAGAAACAAAACTGATGCCTTTTAAAGAAAAGAGTCTACTGGAAATGACAAAAGCATAACATAAAAGGGGGGGAGGGGGAGTGAGGTAAAAACCAGGGCTGACCAAAACAATCACCAGTGAGAAATTCACTGTTCTATTCTATCTGCAGCAGCAAAAAAATGGTTTGCAAGGAAAACAAAGAAAAGAAAACCACCACCATTCTAATCACCCCTTTACTATTTATTGAACAGGATTTATATACTACTTAATCATCAGAAGTGATTTACATAAAATTGGTTTACACAAAAACCTCTTTTACATATAACCCTGAATACTTTGGCGAATTTATGTATTTATGTTTGCATTTGTTTATTATTAATAAATTTTGTGTAGTGCCCTTCATCTGAAGATCACAGGGCGGTTCACGACAAAAAATAAAAAATGAGAACACAAAACTAATTAGCAGCCAGTGCAGTTGGGCCAGGATCAGTGTAATATGCTTAAATCACCTTGCCCTGGTTAGCAACCTGGCCACCAAATTCGGCAACAGCTGAAGTTTTTGAATCATCTTCAGACAGTTATTCCCTATGTATACCAGAGCATAGATGACAGAAGTTAGGCTATCCCTGTGTGGCTGAACCACCAACTAAAGCTGATGTAAGGCACTCAAGTGACAGCAAAGAAGTACCCCCAAACTACATACCCGCTCCTTCAGAGGGAGTGCAACACCATCAAGAGCCGGCCACCTCCCATCCAACCATGCTAGGGAAGCACCCACTAACAGTGTCTGGATTGAGATTCAGTTAGTTGGCTCTCATCCAGTCCATTACCAGGGCAAAACAATGGTCCAGCACATCCACAGCCACACCTGTTGATGTAAAGGAGAAGTAGAACTGTGTGCCATCAGCAAATTGCTGACAACATACTCCAAAACTCTGGATCACCCCATTCAGTAGTTTCATGTAGATGTTAAACAGCATAGGGGATAAAATCGAACCCCACATTGAAGGCTCCACAAGGCTAAAGAGCACTCCTCAAGCATCACCCTCCGGAAACAACCATCCAAGCACACCTGAGGGCTGGCTGAAAGGACAACCACAACTCCTCAGGTTGGAAGAAGGCTGGCACACAACACAGTTGCTAACTGTCTGCATGCCGTGCGCCCCACCTGCACACAATACCTCCCCTTGCACAGAACCACATCATCCCTGCTCTCCCCAGCTCCTCTCTTCCCAGGCACATCTTAGGTCCCTTAATTTAAAAACAACAACAACCCCCCCCCCCAATTTAAAAACACACAAGTTAAAAAGCAGTTTAAACAATTAAGGCGACAGTAACAGCAACAGAATCCCCACCCTGCCTTCCTAGGCCAGGTGGAAAAGGCATGCAAGCCAGGAAGCATGTTCCCCAGGATTTGCAACCAAGGTGGTCTCTTGCACCGATGGAATGAACTGGAGCCAACCTTTGAAAAACCACATGGTAGCGTCGTCCCCGGTCTACGCCACTTAAGATGGTTGCCCCATTTAAAATAAAAATCCTTGCATTCAGAAAACTAGCCTCTTTCTCAAATGTGTAGAAAACTGACACATTGGGGCGAATAGTATAGTACCATTCTCAAATAAAGCTAAAACAGAACAGCAGTATGTCTATTTTGGTTTAAAGCAAAGTGATAGGGACTTGTGCCTGTCTCCACTCCTTGGGATACTTGATCGCTGCAGCAGGTAAGTTTACTCTCATTCCAAAAAGTAAGGATATGTCAGTACTAAAACATATCTTTGATTCCTAGTGCCCTCCTCTTACTGTCAGAGTCCAGCCAAATTTACAGAGCATGTTCAGGGAATCTTCCTTTCCCTTCCCCGGGCAGGGACTCTCTTCTCCTCAACTGCAGAAAAGCAGCTTGTCTTAGCACAACCTTCACATGCCAGGTGGTCTTTGCAGACTCACTTCTGGGTCAGCTGTCCTGGATAGCCACTCCATCATGTCCATGAATTAGTCACTCAGGAATTCTGCATCAACTTCCGTTTTCTCCTCCCCAAAGAGCCATTTAAGGTCCCAGCCACCACAGCTGTAGTATATTTAGTATATGGCTTCTCCTGCTTCCACTGAAACCCCACCCCAATCACTCATCCCTCGTCTTTCTGACATGTATTACTGAACAATGCCAATCTGGGAAACCATGATGGAGAGGCAGCTGGATTCTGCAATGAAAAATGAGATTGATTAGGAGTGGGGTGCTATATGAATGCCACTGGCATTTAGGTAAGTGACTTTTTTTAAATAGCATCATTATCATCCCTGAACCCTTTGGCTGGATAGATGAGAAATAACAAAATTCAAGTAAGCATTCTCTTTATTAGCCTTCTTTGATGTTTAAACAGCCGGATTTTAACTGTTTATTCATGATTTGTATTTTAACATTTTGCATTTTATTGATTTGTATTGATTTTTATAGACCTGCATCAATTTATTGCTTTTTAACTGGGTTTTAAAAATTGATTTGCAGGTGTCTTCTTATTGGGAGCGGCCTCAAGTACACTTTGGCGTAGAAAAGTGGGAGAAGAGTCATTTAAATAATAAATGAATGAAAAGCACTTCAAAAAACAGTATGAGAAGCACTGTATAAATTGGGAGATGGTGAGAATATAAAACTATTTAAAATACATCCAATGAAAATTCATGTATCTCTCAATTGCCTCCGTTTTGAAGCACAGCTACCCCAGGAGACCTTCACTATTATAATGTTCTGTTTTCCCATTTAGTATTGATTTCCTTCTTTCTAATACTCCTAGCTTGTCTTTCAATAAATACGTTCATGCAATAGTTAACAAACAAATTAAAAATACATGTATAAAATAAAGCTAATCAAAATCATAGAAAAAATTAATTAGTACTCATTCTACAACTCTGAGGCAACCCAAGAAGAGGCCATACTCCGTGTTCCTTCACATCTCTGTGAGATTTGCCCATTGTACCTTTTAAGCCAAATGAATAGAGCTGCAGGTTTTCGAGCTTGGGGGGGGGGGGAGTATGGTATTTGGGTTTATTTTAACGGTGCCAATACTTGAACACTCCCAGAAGTGCAACAGTACAGTAATGGGAGTGTGCAAAAAAATGTGAAAGGAGAGACAATGAAAAGAAAAAGATGTTCCAGGTAACATCCACATACAAAACGCAGAAAAAAAACAAAACAATGAGAAGAGAATATACGGTATATCACTTTGTGAAGACTGCCGAAGAGGAAGGCAGGGGGAAAGTCAAGACTGTTTTAAAAAAGAAAACCTAAACAGAACTCCAACAAAGGTTGATGAGGTGGGAATAGAACTACAAAATGAGACAAAACTCTGAAATGCTTCTCCACAGTGGCATTTCTACTGCAAAAGACAAACACGCAGGCTGACTCCAATATTATGTGGTATTCATTTTCATGTTTTATAAATTCAAAAACAAAGCACATATAGAGAGAGGCTGTTTGCTTCCATTCAGTGTCTTGAAACAATGGCTTTTCATTAATTCAAACACAGACAGAATACAGCATTTGGTTCAGTCTGCAGAAAAACCGGATTAAATGAGAACAGGTCACCGAAAAATTGGCTGGTGTGGACACACCTCTGGGGAAAAGCAGGGATTTCTGAAGTTGCTTTCTCACTCTTATGCAACCACCTTAGATAATAAATACAATCAATTACTAAAGTAACAAAGTGTAATATCTGTTAAACAACTTGTAGCCTGATCTTAACCATGTTTACTCAGAAATAAATCCTGTTAGCATGCTTAACAATGAAGCTTGAGATTTATTTTTTTCTGATCTTATAATTACATCATATGACCTAATTTTCCTGGAGGCGTCACAAACAAATTTTCAACAGCACTGCCTGTTGCTTTTCCGAAAAAACCTTCATGTTTGGAACAAATCTAATACCCTTTAAGGCACAGTGTACTTTATTTTATTTTGTAACAATACTCAATATGAAATCTTTTTTAAAAAATTAAAATAATTCTGGCATTCTGGCCATAAGCACAACTTCAAAGTGCTATAATTTATTTAAGATGAGCTTGCATTACAGAGCTGACTGTCTATGTTGCCGTTTTTAAAAATATTGTGAAGCCAGAATGAAGGAACCACAACATTTTAAAAAAAACAATTAAGCAATAAATTGTTAATATTACTATCACTAATCTAGCTATTATTCAACATATCTTACATTTCCTATCACTGGGAAAGAGCCAAAAAAACCCACACAACTAGTTCCACGTTCCCAAGGTAGCCCTGGATTTGAGAGCCAGAATACTGTAGTGGTTAAGAGTGTTGGAGTACTTGGGAGAACCGGGTTGAAATCCCCATTTAGCCATGAAGCTCTGTATCTTGCTGTGGGCCAGTTACTGTCTCTTGGCTGAACATAATGCAAACAGTGTTTCTGTGAGAATGACATTGGAATTGGGGAACCACATACAGCACTTTGAGCTCCTTAGGGGAAAGGTGAGAAATAAATGTAGTATCTGAAAGACTGCTTGATTCCTCATGCTGCTACAACCTTGATCACTGACAACTTCTGATTGGGCACTTTTGGGAATCTCCCATGCCCCTGAGGTTTGGGCAATCTTTCTCAGGAGCCAACCCTTTAGTGAGGCAGGCCCTGCCTTGTGGAACCCCTTGCCAGCAGAAGCTCAGCAGGAGTCATCCCTGCTTTCTTTTAGGAATCTTTTAAAAACTTTGCATTCAGACATGCCTTTGGAATAACTTCTAACGCAATCAACTTTTACCGAGGTGTTATGTTTTTTAATGGCTTTAAACGGCTCAGGACTGCGATACCTCAAGGACCGCCTCGCTCCATATGAACCTATCCAGACCCCGAGATCATCTTCTGAGGCCCTTCTTCATGTGCCTCCTCCACAAGAGGTTCAAAGGATGGCAACCCAAGAATGGGCCTTTTCTGCAGTGGAAGGAATGTTCTGCACTTGCAGAATGCTCTTCCCAGAGAGGTTTGACTGGTGCCTTCATTATACACTTTTAGGCACCAGGTGAAAACATTCCTCTTTAGCCAGGCCTTTGGCTGATTGACAGCTAATGCCCTTTTAAAATGTGTTGTGGAAGGGGAGATTATTGGCTTGTCTCTGTTTTTGTTTTTATTATGTGTTTTGTGGTTCTTTTATGTTTCTGTTTTATGTTTATGTTTTGTGGTTCTTTACTTTTATGTTGGGAACCACACTGAGATCTACAGTTATAGGGCAGTATACAAATTAAATAAATAATCATGATCTGATGGAGTCAGAAATCCAAATTCTGAAGCACAATGCACTGTTTTTCATGCATAATCTAGCAGCAGAGGGCACAGACAGAACTGGGAATTCAGATGCCATGCAAATGATTGGGCACCCCAAAACCTCCAATAAAAAAATCAGCCTTTTGTGATTTATTATGCTCTTATAGATAGAGCCTCTATGTCCAACCCATTGATCCTGATCGATCAGTCGATCACAGGGTCGATAGCCGGCCCAAGGCAGCCAGAACAGAGCACACTCCTCAATAACCATAAAGACAACAGCTTTGGGGCATGAAGGAGCCGGGTTTCTGATGAGGGAAGGCGGGATCAGGACCAGCAACAAAATTGCCTGAGCAGGGGGAGAAGGCAGGATCGGCATGAGGATCGCCCGAGTGGCTCTCTTTGACAGGGAGGGGTGGAGGGAGGCAGGGGGAGAAGCAGGATCGGTATCACCCACCCACCCTGCACCAATCCCTGCCCCCTCTGGGGAAGCAGCCAGCAACCGCCCACCCACCCTGCTCCCATTCCTGCCCCTTCGGGAAAAGCAGCCAGCAGCGTGCGCCCACCCATCCCTGGGTGGTAGATCACTGCCAGTTTTTATATTGGATCGTTGGACATGCCTGCAGTGGCGTAGCGTGGGTTGTCAGCACCCGGGGCAAGGCAAGTAATTTGCGCCCCCTAACCCGTGGATTTTAGCAGGGGGCAGAGAGCTGCGAGTGCGAGCGCCCCCCCCCCCAGATGTTGCGCCCGGTGCGGCCGGCCCCCCCTGCACCCCCCCCACGCTACGCCACTGCATGCCTGTTATAAAGGGCTTTAAAAGAGAACTGAAAGAATTCTTGGAATAGCAGGCCATCAATGGCTCTTAGTCAATAAATCAATATGTTACCTCCAAGTTCAGAAACTCAGTACGGGTTCCTGGGGAACAACAGAGTGAGAGTGTGTGATAAATTTAGAATTATCTTAAGATAATTATTGTTGCTGCTTTAAAACTGAGCATACCAACAAACCAAGAATTGCCACTGTAACATTCCAGGCTGCCAAACTGATTCACAATTTAAAAACCCCCACCAAAAACAGATGTCAAGGTTTGTACCCACACAACAAAAAATGAGACCAAGACTTTGCCCTACTCCTTGTGTCAAAATTACAGCTACAACATTTAGTCTATTACTTAGCCAGATAAACCAATTTTAAAACTTTTACACTGACTATAAAGGAACTCCCATTCATCAGGCAGCAGATATTCTTAGTACAAGTGCTTAAAAACTGCAGCATCTTAAATGAAGCATTCTTGTTTCCAATGAAAGATAAATGACTAAGGATGATGCTTACTATGGTATATATGTGCATAATCTAAAAACATAGGAAGAATGTCCCTGGCTTCAGAAATGCTGTTTTTACCCATTGACAGATGAACTGATTGATCAACTAGTATCTATGAATAATCTGTTAAAATCTCTTCTGAACACCTGCAACTACAGTACAGGATAATTAAAAGAAAAACAATCAGCTTTAAAGAAACACATTGGCTGCAATCTGACAAGGGAGGATGCCGTACTGAACACAGCAGGACTTACTTCCATGTAGACATGCACAGGATTGAGCTATTGGTGATGTAATCCTAAGCATGTTTACTCAGAAGAAAGTCTCGTTCACCAAGTGCACTGAGGACTGCAGCCTTAACCTTTCTGTGTTGCTAGCAGTTGGCTGACAAAATCAAAGCACTAAACAAGAGTTGTATTTGTTTAACTAAGGCTGCTATCAGTCTTCATTCAGTTAGCTAATGCTTGCTTCAATTACCAGCAAGAGCAAAATGTTCCAAATGTGTGCAGGGCTTCGATATGCTGTTGGGGTTTATTGTAAGTAATTTTTATTCGTTTTCATAGATGTGTAAGTAGACAATTAAACATAACAGTTTCACATGTTGACCACTGAAGGCCGCAAGATTCTGCACATCCTGCCTGTATAGATCTCTAGCAAGATCTTTTATATTTGTTTTCCAAAACATGTTTAGTGCTTTGCATTAGCCTATTCCTCTGACAAGAACGCTGTTCAAAGCAAGAAGCAGCCATGCCATTTGGCAGTAAGCAACCAGGTCTAGTGCTTTATGCTTTAGCAACCATGTTACCATAGTAACAGGCTCAAAACAATGCAGATAAAAATTATTTTGAAAAAATCAAGAAAATCAGAATTTCACTGAAATCTAATTAAGTTTTCTTTTCAAATCATATTGTCTCTTTTAAAAAACTGATATAAACTAAGATCTGAGTACAAGGCAAGTGTACGCTCATAATCTCATGACTGTCTATCAGTGTGTCTCACTGTTTAACAGTGAGTTAAAATCTATTTTACTGTGGCCTGGAGAGAATCCTAGAGCCTCATTTGGCCCCATGCTCCCCCACCCCTGGCAAGCTACTCCCAAACTTGGAACTGGGGCAAAGAACACTCTTAGCAATTGCTCTTCAGATATTCTCTGAAGTTTGGACTGGCTTCAGAAACAAGGCCCTGCCACTCTGCCAAGTTGCTTGAGGAAGGGAACGATTCTGACTAAACATCAGGAATAACTTTCTGACAGGAAGAGCTGTTTTGACAGTGGAATGGACCCTTGGGAGGTGGTGGATTCTCCTTGGAGGCTTTGAAGCAGAGGTTATACGACCATCTGTCACGGATGCTTTAGCTGAGATTCCTGCATTGCAGGGGGTTGGACTAGATGAGCCTTGGGGTCCCTTCCAACTCCACAATTCTATGATGGGGTGGTTGTGTTTAACATTGTGACCATTTGTGTGAATGCTCCACTACACCATAGGCGTTGTCAGATGTACCTTACAATCTCCTAGCTAACCCAGATTTCAAAGGAATCCAGGTTTGTCTATATAGCATGCAAGATCATGTACACAAATGGCCACCACCTCCATTACTCAGTTATTTTACCTGAGTCTTCATAGTTAGCTTCTGGGTCTTTCTGTCTGCTGCTGCGGGATCTATTTTCTTTTTGCTGTTGTTTTTATTAGAACCTCAAGATCCACCAACTGAAACCAGGTGTAAAAATATAGCCGAGGGGAGAAATATTCCTAGAATTAAGAAACAGGGTACCTCTGGTTACATGCTCAGGACAGGAATTTGTTTTCAATCCCAGAACTGAACTGTTCTTTCCCACAAAAACTACAAGTATACCTCAGAGAATATATTGTTGGTTCAGTTCTAGACCCCTACAGTAAAGCAAATTTTTGCAGTAAAGTCACTACTTTTTTGGTTCCCCCATGCATATAAAAGTTATATTTTACCTATGAGACCGTCTCTCCTGGTATGTCCCACGGAGGACCTTATGGTCTTCAAATAAAAACATATTGGAGATCCTGGGCCACAGGGAGGTTAGGCTGGCCTCGACCAGAGCCAGGGCTTTTTGGCCATGGCCCTGATCTGGTGGAACGCTCTGTCACAAGAGACTAGGGCCCTGCGGGACTTGACATCTTTCCACAGGGCCTGCAAGATGGAGCTGTTCCGCCAGGCCGTTGGCCAAGGCACAGTCTGACCCCTTCTCTCCTTCTGTAATCCTCATAGAACTCTAACTCAATGGTTGACATTAATTTGATTCTGAATTGATTTAAGAATATATTTTAATTAATTGACTGTGTGATTTTATGTAGACTGTGCTATTTTTACTTGTTGTTAGCCGCTCTGAGCCCAGCTTTGGCCAGGGAGGGCGGGATACAAATAAAAATTTATTATTATTATTATTATTACACTATACTGCAGTCTATTAAATCAGACACCCTCTGGGTGCAGGAGTTGGAGGGGGGAAACCCTAGCCAGTTCCACTCCCATGGCCAAAAGAGGGGCAGCAAGGGGCTTCCTTCCCCCATGTGGCTGGGCTGCTTGCAATTGCACCCAGTCTCATAAGGAGCAATATATGTGAAGAGCAATAAATGATGTATGCTTGTACCCCCAATCCTTATCTCTTCACTCCACTTTTATTCCTCTCAACAATCTAATTTAAAAGAAAGATGCCTTTTATTTTATCTTCTGCAAATAACTTTGAAATCCAGGAATAAGCATCAAACCACATTCCCCACTCCCATTATGCTTCTATATTACAAGCACGTACTTCAGATCTCAGAACAGTCTTACAGGTTAATGTTTGAAGATTACATTACCCAAGCTGAACTTAGGAGAATTGCCTGCTCCTGTAACATTCTTGCAGTTGAATGAATAAAATAAAAAATACTAAAGTGACAGTGGTATGTCACAACTGTTAGAATGCCTCTGCTGGCAGAGCAAGTCCATGATGGAGCTCCAATACCTTTTGTAGCCATTAGGGTTTAAAATTAATTATTTTTTCAATTTTTCTGGTTCAGGTCTGACCTATGTACCTTTTTCTTCAAATAGCAATAGGAAGTTGGTTCAGCTACATGTATCATCCCATTTTGTATCCCTTCCTGGGGATGTCTTAATAATGTTTTGATATGACAGTTATTTTTGAAGTGTTATTCCTGGTATTACTCCCATTGCAGTTCTGGATCCAGTATAGTTGATTTAAAAGATCGTCATGTGGTGAAATACTAGTACCGTACAGCATTTTGCCACAACTGTTGTACCACTGCCCATTTGTGCGCGGTTCAGGAACAAATTGTGATTCCCAGAGTCCACACAAGGGCAATCAAAGAACACACACTTGGGAGTTGAAATTAACATGGGCTACATAAATAGCAAAACAGATGCACAACTCGATCAACTGTGAGCAACACATGCACATTTAACTGGCCACAGGTTTCCCTATCTCAAATACAGAAGCATGAACCATTCCTGTTTTGATTCCATTCACGTTTTTCAGCTTCACTTACTACTTCCAACCACCCTCCTCCCCTTTCAAATCAGCAGTAAACAAATAAAACTACAGACCACCAGAGAAAGGGCCCAGCAACTACATCGGCATGACAGCTGAGCTGACATTTTACTTGTTATGAGTCCTATATTACAGTGGTACCTTGGGTTACATAAGCTTCAGGTTACAGACTCTGCTAACCCAGAAATAGTACTTCAGCTTAAGAACTTTCTTCAGGATGAGAACAGAAATCATGCTCTGGTGGTGCGGCAGCAGCAGGAGGCCCCATTAGCTAAAGTGGAGCTTCAGGTTAAGAACAGTTTCAGGTTAAGAACGGACCTCCGGAATGAATTAAGTACTTAACGTGAGGTACCACTGTATTAGGGACGCAGGTGGCGCTGTGGGTAAAACCTCAGCGCCTAGGACTTGCCGATCGCATGGTCGGCGGTTCGAATCCCCGCGGCGCGGTGAGCTCCTGCCGTTCGGTCCCAGCTCCTGCCCACCTAGCAGTTCAAAAGCACCCTTAAGTGCAAGTAGACAAATAGGTACCGCTTTATAGCGGGAAGGTAAACGGCGTTTCCATGTGCTGCTCTGGTGCCGGTTCGCCAGAGCAGCTTCGTCACGCTGGCCACGTGACCCGGAAGTGTTTGCGGACAGCGCTGGCTCCCGGCCTCTAGAGTGAGATGAGCGCACAACCCTAGAGTCTGTCAAGACTGGCCCGTACGGGCTGGGGTACCTTTACCTTTACCACTGTATTAGACTCATATCTTATTTTAAACATGAGATTTTCCTACCCCTATATAAGAGGTACTTCAAGATCAGTCCAAAATTCTTATCTAGCCTAGAATCCAGACTGGCCAACCAGATATGGCCGGGGGGTGGGGGTGGTTTGCACAAGCAGGACCTGAAAATAATAGCCCTTCCTCCACCTGGGTGCATCGCCACAGTCACGTGGTATTCAGATACACTGCCTCTGAACATGGTGGCTCAATTTAAGCCATCAAAAATTACAATGCAAAGCAATGCCGTTTATGTCCTCCCCCTCCTTTCAGAGGACCACACACCTTCTTCACCTTTGCGACTCTCGTCTGACCTCCAAAAACCCCCTATCAACCGTGTGACATTCGAAGTATGCTTTTAGCTGCAGGAGGGAGAAACCTGCGGCCCTCATCAGCCTCCAATTCCCGCCAGCCCCAGCCAGCCCGCCCAACGGTCACGGCTGCTGAGGAGCTGTAGCGCGACACCATCTGCAGGGCCACAGCTTCTCTGCCCATGTTTTAAAGCCATCACACGCATGATGTGGCAGTGAGTTCCACAGGTCCGCCACGCCATTCCTGGGAGCGAGCAGCTCTCCCTCTCACCGCTCTCCTTCCCTCCCTCCCTCCTTGCGCTGACTGACAAGGTAACCGGCGAGCGAGGGGGGAGGAGCCACGCCAACAGCTGCCCGGGCCACGCCCACCGACCGCGAGCCGATCGCGCGAGAGGAAAGAGGAGCGGGTGAGGTGGGGGGGAGGGCGGAGGAAAGGAGGCGGAGTAAGAGCTCTTTCCCCTCTCACCGTGACGAGTCGTTTGCGCGGCCGACCTCAGCACTGGGCGACATGGCAGCGGCGACGGACCGGACTCTCAGGGAAGAAAGGAAGAAAAAAGGAAGGGAGGGAAGGAAGGAACCGAGACCCGCTTCGGCAAACCTCGGCTAGGCTTCACACCCGGAAGCGGAAGTTCTGTGCCGGAAGTGACGAGAGGGGAAAGCGGGGATTTGGTTGGCCGAATCTTTGCTATGGGCTTCTCTGAGGCGAGCCTTTCTCTCTCTCCCCCCCACCCCCACATGGCGCTTCGTTTCTGTCTTTCAAAGTGACCGTTGGTAGCCGTGGGCGGGGGAAGAGAGGAGCAATGAGGCTTGGGCTGCGTGACTGTCAAGCAACGGCCCGCTTAGCCTCGCCTGCCTTCGCTCCCCGCTGGAGGCCGGTCAATTACAGCGCATGCGCCGCTTTTTTTTTTTTTTCCGGACCCGACCTTCGCCAAAGGTTAGCAAAGGGCGGCGGGGAAGCAACGGCCGTCCGCCTGCAGATGTGGCGGCGTTACTCGTCTCCGCCCCTAGGTGTCGCCCGCCGCAGCGGCTGCCTGCACGCCGTGCGATTAGAGTACGCGGTTTCTCTCAAGGGAATCCTGGGAACTGTAGTTCAAGAGTGGTGGGAGGTAGAACTCTCGAGTGTGAACTGCAATTCCCAGGATTCCTTGTGGGAAGTCGTGCGCTTTAGATAGTTTGTGAGCACGCAGCCGATTGTACTAAACATAAATGCATGCATGCAATTTTTATTACGTTGTGCACTGCCCTGATTTGCTTTATATAAGAACTTTTATTTTTATTATTAGTCAGCCTACACAAGCCATCCTGAAACCCTTGGCAGGTTGGATTTTAAACCAGAGATGAAGGACCTGTGGCAATCCAGAACCGGCTGGATTCCAACTGAGACAGCATAATCTTTTGTCAGGGGTGATAGGAGTTACAGCCCCAACAACTGCAGGGCCACAGCAACCCCTGCCTTAATTGGAGCAGCTGTTCCAAGGATTGGGCAATGGGGTGCCCTATGCTAGCACACTCCTAAAACGAAGTATTTGGACCCATTGCCTATCGCAAGGGTTCAGCTTAGAAAGTGTTGAGTTTTTGTAACTTTCTACTTGTATAATCTCTTCCTCTGTGAAGCTCAGAGCAGCCTTTTATCCTCACAACAAGCTAGGCTCTGAAACGGTGTCTTGCGCATCCAAGTCTGCTAATCTCCCTTACCCATTATTAAAAGTATGCCAGTCTGGGCAAAGAAAAACTTAAGTGAGGGCAATTACATCTGAGGGGTTTTGGCTTTCCAAGTTTCCAGCTTTTCCTCACAGGATCTTAGAATGATATGTGTGGAGTTGCCAGATTGCCTCTCTTCCTGTAAATGCCAGGATGGAGATTTGCCCATTGTTCCCTTACACGTGGCCTCATGTGATGTATTTTCAGGCTTTTTTTGTAGAATCCATGCTTGTGTAAAAACAACCCATACTCAATGTTCATTTTTTTAAAACTGAAGATTCAAATGCTTTTTTTTTTGTAAACTTAGTTTATTTATTTTAATACAATAAAGCCTTTCCACAGAGTCTTATTAGTCTTTTCCAATTTCTCTTGCCCTTAACATTTTTGACATTTATATCACTGTAGCGTCTCTGTAAGCCTAGGTACGACATTTGGCTGTAGAATCTAACCACTTATTTGTAGTCTTCACACTGTACGAAAACCTTCCGTTTCTTTGCTGAATGGCTGTCACCATGATTTGAACTTTGTAATACTAGGAAGTTCAATTAACTTTATAATGCTATGAATGTAATGTAAAAGGGTAGTGAACCAACAGAGTGTCTTGATAATTCTTCAGTTGCCAAGCTACTTTAGAAGAAATAACGTATTTTAAAAGGCATCCTCCCATTTTTGCACAGAAAACCACACAAGGATTGTTAGACACCGAGAAAAGAATATAACAGCTGTAAGGTCCTATTGATCCCATTTCTCCTCTGAATTCAGTGGAACCTAAAGGTAAAGGGACCCCTGACCGTTAGGTCCAGTCGCAGACGACTGGGGTTGCGACACTCATCTCGCTTTACTGGCTGAGGGAGCTGGTATACGGCGTCATGTGGCCAGCATGACTAAGTCGCTTCTGGCGAATCAGAGCAGTGCACGGAAACGCCGTTTACCTTCCCGCTGGAGCGGTACCTATTTATCTACTTGTATTTTGATGTGCTTTCAAACTGCTAGGTTGGCAGGAGGTGGGACCGAAGAACGGGAGCTCACCCCATTGCGGGGATTCGAACCGCCGACCTTCTGATCGGCAAGCCCTAGGCTTCCTAGTAATTAGGATTACAGCCCAATTCAATCTACATTTACATGGCAGCACGTCCCACTAGTTTCAGTGGAACTGACTTGCGAGTAAGCATGCTCAGGACTGTAGTTCTGTTTTAAAGGAATGAGTATACATCTAACATCTAGATGGGTTTGATTTTATTACTGTGAGGCTACTGATGTGCTCTGATTAAGTATTAGGATGGTAAGGCTTGTTCTGTAATAATACAGAAAGTTTATACAAAAAAAAAGAAACCTTTCCCAAATAAAAAGTTTGAGAGCAAAAGCCGAAACCCCTTTCTATTATGATATGGACATATTATACTTTCCCCACAGCTCTTGGGGTGGAGAACATTTCTATCCTGTAGATTGCTGAAACCAAGATCAGAGGTCACCTCCTGCAATGGTCTTGTTGAACAGCAAAGGGTTAGATGAGGATGTTAAGTCCTGGTTGCGTGTGGCCGAAGTAGCAACCACCTTTTCCTCAGACACTCCCGGCAAGAACTGTCTCATCTTGCACCGCCTGACCTGCTATATTTGGCTCTTTGTTAAGAAAGTACTTGGCCCTTTGCCTGTGCAACAAAAACATCTGTTGCTTTTTTAGCTTCCTGGTATTTGATTTTCTCGCCTGTGCTGCCCCCTTCTGGTTCTTATCTTCCTATCCTTCCATTCCCCTCTGCCTGGTTCAAATAAACCTATTGGTTGATTTAATGACACTTTACTTCTGAAAGCACTCAAAGAATATACATAAAAAAAGATGAGTAAATATGTTAAAATGTTAATGTGAGTTGCTACTCGGGTTCCACTTCCCTCCTGAGGGTTGATTTCACCCATTGAAGCTGCTGGGCTGTGTTTCGAATTGTTGACGATACATTGGAGGACAATAGTATACTGTTAACTTTAAGAATAATCACATTATTGGCTTTTAAATCCATTGGGACAAAGCTACTGCATAATAGACAGACTCAGCAAGCAGCATAGAGCACCAGTGTGTAACGTAGGGACACTGCAGTGGTAACCTTTATATGGCGCTGTGAGTATGGCAATCATATCTGTATTTCCATCTGTGAAATGTTAGATGGTATGCATTTGGCTCTCCACTTTCTCTCCTTTCATCATACATTGGTGGGCCCCACCCCAACATCATTGGATAATTTTATATTCACAGAGGGTCTCTCCTTTAAGGGATTGAATTAACCAGGTCTCCTGACCATAGAGTTCCCTAGAACAGAGGTCAACAACCTATGCCCCTCCAAATTTTGGCTTCCTGTAATCTCAGACCATTAGCCTTACTGGCTGGGATCAATTGGCATTGAAATCTTAACAACATCTCAAGGACCACAAGTTCCCCATCCCTGCCCTACAATGTCATTCAGCCTTCCTGTTCTATTGAGGAAGCTTGGGTTTGAGTTTCAGTGCTCAAATCTCCCTGGATTTGACAGCAGGAGGAAGTGTGAGGATTCATGCTCTAGTGGACCCAGAAGCTGCAGTGTAGCTCTTCCACAACCCAAACATTCCACTTGGTGGTCTTCTGTCTCCCATCCTGTTCATGTTTTCCTGCCCCTCTCTGGTGTTCTCAGCCCATGGGTAAAAGTCCCTAGCCTAGAATCTGCTATTCTTTTCCAGACATCTGTACTAGTGTGACCCACAATATGATCCTACACCAAAAAAATCTACAGACATGCCCACTGGGCTGAAAGTAGCAGTGCTGAATAGCTATAATGGTTAGAGCTGTTGTTTTTATTAATGAAACTACAGACAAGCAACAGGTATACAGCTTTTCAGGCTTTCCATGATAGTATGGTGTTAGCATAGTTTCTGTATATGCAGTGAATAAGCATGGTGTTTACAGTGGCTTCTCACTTTTACTTCTGAGTGCCGTTTCATTGGTGCTATGGTTTGCCAAGCAGAAAAATGGGTAGGGACCAGCCCTCTATGATCTAGAGTTTGCATTGGCAAACTCAGCCCTCCAGATGTTTTTGGCCTACAACTCCCATGATCCCTAGCTAACAGGACCAGTGGTCAGGGATGATGGGAATTGTAGTTTCAAAACATCTGGAGGGTCAAGTTTGCCTATGCCTGATCTAGGGCTTTCTCCTACCCTCCTCACATCACAAAAGCAGTAATGTGGAAATATTTTAAATACACGTTAAGCAGTCTTATACCCAATCTGAATATTAGCCAACACCTGCTATCTGAACTTTTCAGCTAGAGATGCCTTGGACCTTCTGAATGAGAAGCAGCATTATTTTTTTATTACTTATTAAATTTTTATACCATCCTTCATCCAAAAATCATGGGGCGGTTCACAGCATAAAAAATACAAAATGAGAATACAAAAATAACACAATCAAACAAAAACAAACCAATAACACCCCCCTCCCCACAAAAACATTTAGAAGGCCAGAGAACATTAATCAGTCAACGACCTGATTATAGCAAAAGCATGTTCTCAACCCCTGAGCTATGGTCTATTCCTGAACCTATTCCTTTCCTCCCCTCAGTTCCTGACATTTCTACCATGTGAACATTGAATGCACACCTGAGACGCGTAGGTAAATTTATGCAAAATCTCTGCTCTCAGATTATGATGATTTCTGGATGACAGCCTATGGTAGAGATGGAGAACGTGGCCATCCAGTTGTTGCTGGGCTCAGCTACCAGTCAGCATGAGGGACGATACATAGCTGTCAACTTTTCCCTTTTCTTGCGAGGAATCCTATTCGGAATAAGGGGATTTCCCTTAAAAAAAGGGAAACGTTGATAGCTATGGGATGATGGAAGAGGTAATCTATCAAAGTCTGGAGTGCTACTGGTTCCCCACCCCTGTTCTATGGCCACTGAGTGTTGCAATAGTCCCTGTTGCTTTCGAAGCCCAAATGGTATCAATTCAAGAGTGATTGGGGGAAGTGTGCATGTTTTAGGTTAGATGCCTTCAGTGGAGCCTCCTCCCTGACAGGCCCGCCTTCTCCATGCCACTGTCACCGTTGCCAGTCAATTATCCTCTTTCTCTGGGTCAGGGTGGCTGGTGCCCACTGGGTGAAAGTCAGGGAAACCAGCACTAGGAGCCAGAGCCACCCCCTTGCCAAGTGTAAAAAAGAAAGCAGGCAGGTGGGAGTAGGCTCAAATTTGTGGGCTTGTGCCCCATTTGCCCTTATCGTCCAGCTTTTCACTGCTGTAGACCCTATCTGAATAGCTACTCAAAGGAGGAAGCTGAGCTGAGCCAAGACTGATGTTCCTTTTCCTTGTTCCTATCACAGCTGAGATAGCTCAATCACTCTGGGGGAATAAGGAGAGAGCCAGGAGGCTCTAAGGGTTGGCAGTGGGCTTTGCAATGAGAGACAAATCTCAGCAGATGCCCAAGGATGCCCATCCCTGATGCCCAACCCTCTCTGGAGAGTTCTGAGCTAGCTTCAGGGTGAAATTATGGAACTAAATGTCACTACAATCCGGATCCGAACCAGAAAACGAATGTAATGCCCATCTTTCTAAAAGACATCATAAGTGATTCCAAGCATTTCCCTTTTGTTACAACAACAAAAGACAACTTAGATAGTCCGCGTTTTTCCTGAGTCACAGTGTTCTAGCTCTCCTAAGTGGATTTCCGTTCCTGCCGTTGCATCTAGAGAAGAGCTGGAAAGCTGTGTGCATCTGCCAAGCTCTTGATGAAATGCAGAGTCTGTGCCAGTCACCAGCCTGAATTTGCTGCTGCATAAGCAGAACAGAACACTTTTAAGGTTTGATGGAGGCATGGAAGCCCTCTTCCATCGCCACCATCCCTTCCACAGTGGTCTCAGTTGTTTGCCTGGAGCACTTTCGACTGTCCTTTATGTTTTTCAAGTTCTCAGAAAGGTGTTTCCTGAACTTTTTGGTGAGGAAGCAGTAAATGACAGGATCCAGAACGCAGTTGGCGCCCAGGAGGAACAGGGTCACCTGGTGGATGTGATCCCACCACCTTTTGCTCCTACAGCTTATATCCCATTTGCCCAGAACCATCAAGGTCCAGGGAAGGTCCACAATGTGGTGAGGCACGAAACATACCACAAACACAATCATGACAGTGCACACCAAATAGAGCGCCCTTTGCCTGATGTGGGCGCTCTTCCGAGCTTGAGGTTTTTGGGAGAGCAGTGTTCGGATAATGGAGGCGTTGCATACCACGACAATCAGGAAGGTGACAAAGAAACAAATGCAAATGGCGATGTGGGAGGCAAGGACAGGGATGTTACTGCTTTCTGGGTCGTAGCGCTCAAAACAGCGTGTCACGTGCCCCTCTTGGGTTGTGCCGCTGCCAAACAGGAAGTATGAAGAAGGGCCCGCGATCAGGACCCAGATAGCTATTGTGACATAGATGCCCCTTCTTCGCGTGGTAGACTGAGCTGCCGAAATGGGCTTTGTGACTGCTTGGTACCGATTGTAGGTTATGACCCCGAGGAAGGCAACTGAGCAGTAGGTGTTCACAAAGAATAAGTAACCAGCCAAGTTACACAAAAAGCTGGGCATGATCCAGTCTCCTCTGTAGTGGTAATACACGATCCACATTGGCAACGTGATCAGGAAGAGCAGGTCGGCTGTCGTCAAGCTGACCATGAATATCTTTATTTCGTTTAGTTTCTTCGTGGCATAAACCCGTGTGAAAAGCCACAGGACGTAGCTGTTGGCTATAAAGCCCAGAATGAAAATGATGCTATAGTAGACAGTGAACAGGGTATATCTGAACTCGGAATCCACGTGGCAATCTTCCTTCGCGACGGGAAGCGCTGAGAAGTTGTTACTTTCACCCTTTCGGGACATGGCTGCAGCAATCACATTATTCTTTTAATGAAGCTCTGTTTTTCTTATCCTGAAAAGAGAGAGAAGGAAATGAATAATGCAAGAGGGAGGCAACATTCAGCAATGAAACACAATGCTTTGTATGAAGAAGTTCAATCCCTGACAGAGAGGTGGTTGACCTGTCCTGAGATGGGATGAATAAGCAAACTGGCATTTCAGTTCCCATTTCCATTTTTGATATACTTTAACATCCCTAGCTTTAAAAAAGGTTTTTGAAAAGTGGGGGAGGGATAGGAGATTGGGGGCCCAAATGAAAGGACCTGGAGTTTGGGGGCCCTAGACTAGACCCTGCAAAACCCGGAATGGTACCACACCCGTTTCCGAACAGAAGAATCATTTGACTTTTTCAGACTACACAGTTTGATTGACACTTTGTAAAGCTGTGTGACTATGTTAAACCTCTTACTGCTTCCTAAGAGGAAGCGAAAGCTCTGTAGAAAAGAGACATCTGCAGAAGAGGATCTTTCCCCGTGAGATTGAGAAGTGCCCACGGGTCACATTAACCACAGAAAGAATTGTGTAATTTGCCAATGTGGTGTGGTTAAAAAAAAAAAAAATCCCCTGCTTAATTTGTTCGTGTTTTCTTGGATAAAACAACAAGATGCCTATGCTGTTATTTTTTAAAAAAATTAATGCTGCCGGCGGAAGCTGAGGTTCCAATACTTTGGCTACCTCATGAGAAGAGAAGACTGCCTAGAAAAGACCCTGATGTTAGGAAAGATGGAGGGCACAAGGAGAAGGGGACGACAGAGGACGAGATGGTTGGGCAGTGTTCTCGAAGCTACAAACATGAGTCTGACCAAACTGGTGGAGGCAGTGGAAGACAGGAGTGCCTGGCATGCTCTGGTCCATGGGGTCACGAAGAGTCGGACACGACTAAATGAGTAAACAACAACAACAATGCTGCAGTCCTATGCATGCTTACTTAGGAACAATAATTTATTATTATATTATTACAGCATAAAACTGTAAATACATAATATAATAAAAGTAAATAGTAATTGTAAAAGAGATACCACTGCCAACTCATCAATTAACTGGGTTTTAACATTTTAGGATTCTGCCTTTCACAGGGTGTAAATTGAGTCTCAGGCTGAAAAAAAACCACATTCATTTTTCAGAGGATAGACTCATAGAGTTGGAAGGGACTCCAAAGGTCATCAAGTCCAACCCCTTGCAATGTAGGAATCTCAGCTAAAGCATCCATGACAGATAGCCATCCAACCTCTGCTTAAAAACCTCCAAGGAAGGAGAGTCCACAGCCTTCCGAGGGAGTCTGTTCCACTGGCAAACAGCTCTTCCTGTCAGAAAGTTTTTCCATATGTTCAGTCGGAATCTCCTTTCTTATAACTTGAAGCTATCGGTTTGAGTCCTACTTTCCAGAGCAGGAGAAAACAAGCTTTCTCCATCTTCCATGTGACAGCCCTTGAAATATTTGAAGATAGTCATCGTATCTCCTCTCAGGTTCCTCTTTTCCAGGCTAAACATACCCAGCTCCTTCAACCACTCCCTGTTAGGCTTGATTTCCAGACCCTCTTACGGTGTACATACCTCTTTCCCCATATTACTCTTTCTATTCAAACAGATTTGGTTGTGTGCATTTTTTGTATAGTAAGAAAGCCTGCAAAACTCATTTTGCCAAGGGGTGAAAATGATTTGAGTACAGTCATCACAAGCAACTCATCCACACTGGAGTTTAATGTGGATTTTGAAACTGCTTGTGCCTATATTTTTGGTGTTGTCCACCTAATGTCCTCCTCACCCCCCTGTTAAATTTAGATTTTCCCAATCTGCGGGTAATCAGACCGGGAACAAAAATCTGATATAAACTTGAACATTACCCAGCTGTGGACATACGAAGTGAAGCATGCTGTGTAGACAGATATTTTTACATGTGTGGTGGCAATTCTGCTTCCATTTTGCTTCTATCAGCCCAAAGGAAAGGATGTAGCCTGTCCTTTTCTACTAGTTGTTGCGGAACTTTATTTTTATTCCTTTACCAAAGCTCTTGTGGAAAACTACCGTTTGCCAAAATATCTGCATTGAAAATAAAAATAACATTTACTCATGCAACTACAGGATGTCAGAAAGGAAGAACGGAAGACAGAAAGTGGCGGCCTTCCTTACAATCAGCTCCAAATGCTTGCTTGATTTGCAGTGACTCATATTTATTTACTTATCTTTGACTGCTCTTTTGTGTGAATCTCTTTTTGGGAAAATGTATTAAAAAAAATAATAATGTGTAGTCACAGCTAAACAAATACCTGCATGCATGGCCAGCAGGCATCAACCAGGCATTGACTCCTGAGGAGACCACATTTGGACATTGCCTGATCACACCTCCTGTGTGAGAAGAAGGGCAGGGCACATTCCACCTGCTACCTAATGGCAGAGAAGGAGCTTAGCTGTGGTACCTTAGGCAGAAGGAAGGAAGGGGAGACAGGGAGGATGTAAAAAGCACCAGAGGGAGGGGAGAAGAGGAGGAAGCCTAGTGGAGACACAGGGAACAGGCTGGTCAAGCTGAATGCCTAAATTAGATACCTCCACATAAATTAGGTGGTCCTTACATTGGAGGTCTTCTTCAGGTTGTTCCCCTAAGCATCATGGGGTGTGGCCAAAGGGGTGAGACCAACGGCCCATGTTTATCTAGTCCCCCTGCATCCTGGGGAGGCATAGATCTCATAGAATCTCATAGAATCATAGAGTTAGGACCTTGAGGATCAACCCCCTGCAATGCAAGAAAGTGCCACTGTCCCTTACTGGGATCGAACCTGTAACCTTGGTGTTGTCAGCACCACGGTCTAACCAACTGAGCTATTCTGTGAGGCCTGGATTTAAGCGCTGCCTAGAGAATTGATACAGAAGACCCCTGTCCACTTTGGGGGTGAGCCTCCCCTGGAATCCTGAGGCAGCTCTGGGCGGAATTGACTGTCCCTGTGGTTTGGGACTTACTCTTGAGGAAACAATATTGGAGAAAGGAGAATTTGACGCTCTGAAGAAAGCACGACGCTGAAGTAGCCCTGAGAAGCAGAGGTCTGGCTGAAGGACTTGGTGCCTGGAAGAATCTAGGCCTGAGGTGCAAGCTGATAAAGTGAAGCTGCATTTCTGGACTAGTGACTTACAGCTGAGCAGACATGCATTGCTGCCTCTGTTTTGACCTCTTATGGAAGTCATGGCGCATGTCCCCTTTGAGGTTATCCTTCCCTGGGGGTCTGGCACAAATACCTAAATTCTAGCTCAGTTGGTAGAGCACAAGACTCTCAATCTCAGAGTTGTACCTGGGTGCATGCCCAGAACAGATCTCAGACTTGAGGAACTTAGGGAGGGTGGGGAACTGTTAACTGAGGGGAGGAAACAACATCCCGAATATATCCCAGCAAGCACCACCCACTAGTATGGATGGGAAACATTGAGAGAGATTTCAGAGGCATAAAACTGAAGGCAGTGGCGTAGCATGGGTTATCAGCACCCGGGGCAAGGCAAGTAATTTGCGCCCCCTAACCCATGGATTTGCGCCCCCTAACCCTAACCCCCAGATGTTGCGCCCGGTGCAGCCGGCCCCCCCTGCACCCCCCACGCTACGCCACTGACTGAAGGTACACAAACACACACATGAAAACCCTTGTGTGGACACAGCCTTAAACAAAGAAGGGTGTGAGAGAGTGTATTGTAGTAGTAAGAACAGCTTTGTATTTAAGCACTAGCTGGATACCCACAGATGAGAAGGAATTGCAAGCAGGTGAATTATTGGAATTCTACACAGGTGGGAAGGCTGGGAAAGGATGGGCAGAGTGCTCTGTCTGCCCTCTGTGCTCAACGCCAAAATGAAACAGGTTGCTGCAGGGAGGACTGAACAGGGGCAGATATTGGTCTTTCAGATTTCAATGGCCTCCTGTGTAAGGCCAAAATTCAGTTCACCCTCCTGCCCCTCACCTTCCAACTGCTCAATTCACCAGCTCATAGTTGCAACACCCTGTGGCACCCCCTGCACTCAGCACCCATTGCGGTTGGGACCGGTTGCACTGCCCCAAATCTGCCTCTGGACTGAACTCACCCTCCCATTTTTTGCCAGCTCCCAGCAGGGTAGTAAAAAAAGCAAAAAATGCAGGCTATTAACTTTATTCAGAAGTCTGGGTTACAGTGCCAGATTAGGATGGGAGTTACATGGGCCCAAATCCTTATTCAGCTATTACAAAGATCTCATTGGTAGACTTGGAGAAAGTCTCTCTCTCTCTCTCTCTCATTAATCTACTTTGCAAGATTGGTGTTAGATTTTTTTTTTAAGGGGGGGAAGACCCAGATACACTTCCCTGTTCTCATTGGAGGAAGGGTGGGGAATTAGAGTAATAAGTAACTAAGTGGAAAATAGAGAAGTTTGTGCCCTTATTTGGCCCTGGGATGAAATATTTTAAATGTGTGTTTTGGGGTTGTTGTTTTTTTGTTGGTAAGCTCCTGTTTCTTCAGTTCTGTTGCTTGGAAAGAGGAAGTAGAACCACAAACACCTTTTATTTCTTAGAACTCTGAGCTTCCTCCTCTCACAGTCATATTTTACCACTTTTTCCAGATAAGGTCATCTGCCCATTAACTTTGTGCCATGATTAACTCTGGAAGCCTCTTTACACTTTGGGTGTCTCTTGTCCTTTAGAGCAGGGATGAGGAACCTTAGGCCTGAGCAAGGCAGACCAAGAAATTTTGCTGTCTGAGGCAAAGAGCAAAATGGCACTGACTAGGGACAGGAGCGGGAGAGTTCAATTTGGTATGCATTTAAAGCCTAATCTTATCAAATCCTCACTTTTCAAAACAATATAACAACCGAAACACAGCTATCCTTCAAAATGCACACTTAGCAGAATTTTGCAATTCAGTTCTCCAACCAAACAGTGTTTGCAAAAATGCATCTATTAGTGGAAACGTCTTGCAAAACTCTGTACAGAAAGCAAAACTGCATATAAACTGTTTATTAGGAGAAACTCTCACAAAAATGCTATTTTTTTTTAAAAAAATCACGAATAGCTGCAAAATGTAGAGAATGGAATTTAAGATTGGAAAAATTAGAAAATGAGCGAACTGAAATTGGCAGATCCTTCCATCCATGACACCCACACCCCCATTCCATTTCATGTACAGCATACTTCCTTCAACACTGCACCCAAGTGTAGCAGTTCACATTTAAAGGTGAACATCCCTAGTATGCATTTTCCGAAACAATATGAGAACCAAAACACAAACTTCTGTTGAAATTCACACTTTGCAATGCAGTTCTCTAGTGAAGTGTTGTGTACAAAAATGCACATACAAATATGTGTTTATTGGGAGAAATATACCGTAGAAGGCTGGTGAGTTCTCATGGGAAGTTTTTTTTAAAAAAAAATTCACAAGGATATGTGGAGAATCAAACTTAAGAATTGGGGGGGACGGGATGGATAGAAAGCAAAACTGATAGAATTCATCCCTGAATTCTGAGGGTGCTTCCTTATAAGCGAAGTCTATCCAAATCAATGGAACTTCAGAGAAAAAATGTTCAGCATAGGAGTGTGAATACAGTGTCATTTCTCTTTCAGAAGTCTTAAAATGTGGGACAAATCTTTCTTCCTTTCTCTGCTCTTCCTCCCCTTGTCCCATCACCACCACCATAATTGAACTTTGGTCCTTCTCTTCCCACTCTAGAATTCATTCTCCAGGTGCTGTTAACTCCAGGTTGCCTCCACCCCCATCTCGCCCTTCTTCGAGTTATTTATCTTTAAACAAGGCTTGGACTGAACAGTCCTACAGATAAAAGGAATGTCAGGGCGGGCACATGAGCACTCCAAAGATACTTCTGAGGGAGTAATTTGGTAGAACAATGCCTGCAGTCAGATCCTCTTATCTCTCCACACAAGTTCAAAAGGCTGGAGACTTAATTTGATTTGATTTTTTATTCAAATGAAAGTTGGATGTTTGGGACACTGCTGAGGGGACTAGTCCGTCACACCCACCTACCTCAGTAGGTACAGCTCTGCAATACATTGAAAGGAAGTTTAAACACCCTATCTGCGGACACACCAAACATTTAAACAGCATAACTTCCCCTTGCCCAAGAATCCTGGGAGCTCTACTTTGTCCCTCACAGAACTACAATTCCCAACACCCTTTACAAACTACAGTTCCCAGGATTCTCGGGCAAGGGGGAGTCATGTGTTTCAAATAAGTTGTGTGCATGCAGCCTCCAGCTCATAGACATAGCATAAGTAGCCAGCATACTTGGGCAGCAGAACTCAGTCAGGGCCCACCTTGATAATGCTATTGGGGTGGGGTTAGCCGTCTCCCTGCCCTCCAGCCAGACCAGGTCTGGTATTACTTAAGAGCAATGGTAGGTGGCTGAGAAGCCGCCATTTAAAAGTGCCCACAGTACTCCAAACAGCTGTCTTGTCAGTGCATTGTGAGTGCAGCGGTATCTTGGGTTAAGTACTTAATTCGTTCCAGAGGTCCGTTCTTAACCTGAAACTGTTCTTAACCTGAAGCACCTCCTGCTGCTGCCGCACCACCGGAGCACGATTTCTGTTCTTATCCTGAAGCAAAGTTCTTAACCTGAAGCACTATTTCTGGGTTAGCGGAGTCTGTAACCTGAAGCGTATGTAACCCAAGATACCACTGTAGTTACAACGGTGGACAGCTCAGAGCTGCCCACCACATATAATGGCGCTGCTGCTGTACAGTGGTACCTCGGGTTACAGACGCTTCAGGTTACAGACGCTTCAGGTTACAGACTCCACTAACCCCGAAATAGTACCTCGGGTTAAGAACTTTGCTTCAGGATGAGAACAGAAATCACGAAGCAGCGGTGCGGCGGCAGCAGGAGGCCCCATTAGCTAAAGTGGTGCTTCAGGTTAAGAACAGTTTCAGGTTAAGAACGGACCTCCAGAACGAATTAAGTTCTTAACCTGAGGTACCACTGCATATTGTTGCCTGTGTGCTAGTTACCTGCAGAAGTTCATGCCTCATCATACTCACTGCTGACCCCTGAAGTCTTATAGGGAGCTGCCTTAAATTAAGTCAAACACTTGGTCTACTCGGCTCAGTATTGTCTACACTGATCAGCAGTGGCTGTCCAATAGTTTTGGGCAGGGGGCATGCACAGCCCTACCCGGCGATGCCAGGAATTGAACCTATGACCTTCTGCATGCAAAGCAGATGCTCTGTCCCTGAGACATGGCCGGTCCTCTGCCCTCTCTTGGACTGAGTGAGCAGTGACAGGAACAACCTCAGCTCACCCCGCCTGTTCTCAATGGACGGTTATTCACATTGGGCCCAGAGGAAGAGGGTAATCTTAGGATCGCAAGGACAGTGGCAAAGAGGAGGGGAACAATCAGGGAGGGACCCCCTGAGTGCATCATCATCATCACTGCCATTATTATTATTATTATTATTATTATATTCAAAATCTGTTACTTCTACCAGAAGAAGCATACCAAAAAAAGAGAAATTTTGCATTTGTAATGGACCATATCAAAACACACAGCATTATTAAGCATACACACAAACCATTTGGTGAAAATAATCTTATATTTACACCTCAAGCACTATGATATTACACTTCTAAACCTCTTTTACCCATTGTAAGAGAAACTAGTCCGTTCAGCCTCTGGATATTCTCAGTTCCCTTTTTTATGTAACTGATTAGTAAACGCCATTCGCCAAGTTGCTATTGATAGTTTCCTGTTCTTTAACATAGTTGCTAATGTAATAAAATTTTATTGCTCACCATTTCCCCTCGTTATATCTGATTTGTATAGTTTATGGGCTTTAGCATACATCAGCCTTGTAGTATTTACTATGTGTAGGATTTGAATAACCCTTCATGGATCACTGCCTTGCCATGGCGAAGGGGCTTGAATAACTCAGGGAAGCTATGAGCTATGTCATGCAGGGCCACCCAAGATGGACAGGTCATAGTGGAGGTCCATGGGGTCACAAAGAGTCGGACACAACTAAACGACTAAACAACTAAACAACAACAACAACATGATTTGAATTTTAGATGTTTGTAATGGTTAATCCTTGACACAGTTTAAGAGACAAATTAAAAAGTCCAATGGAAGCCTGACCTGAAAAATAATAATAATTACTTTAACACTATTAAATATCATCACCATTATTTCTTCTGAACCAATTTTAATATTAAGCGCAGAAACAAGGTCTGAGACCTAGTGGTGAAGGGTAGGAAAGAAATCAAAATATAATCACAATCACAACAATAATTGTACTTGTTGTTCAATGGAAATGCAGTGTTGTGAGTGCAACCAAGCTCCTCTGAGCATTTTGGGAAAGGGCTGCGAAATCAGACGATGTTCCCAGCAAATGCCCTAAGAATTGCATCTGTAGGAGCAGCCTCCACTTACCAGAGTCTAGAGGAAGGATATTCTCCACTGAATCCAAGTTGATGGAGGGAGTTCATCAATAGGCGAGTCTTGGGTGCTTGCGAACGAACCCTCTGCCAGTCTGAAGCTTGAGGCTCTTTGCCACGCTGCCAACTTCCACAAACCAGAAGGACCCCGCAAGAGGCACCTGCGTAGTCATTGGGAGTGAAGAAACAACGTGTGTCATCACTGCCACCAAGGAAACGCAATGTTGAGTAAGGCTAAGAGGAAGACAATTAACTGCAAGAGGGTGGGAGAGCCACGACAAGCCATTGCTAACCTAGATTTGCTTCTGAAAGGCTCTTGTGACCGAGCCACGGTCTGTCTGCTACCAAAGCTCCAGGGAAAGAGCTTCTCGCTATCATTAGTCATAAATCTAATGACAACGTTTAATGACTTCCTTCCAGTAAGCACAGAAAGCCGTCGCCCCAAAGCTGCACGGATGCCTTCATCTGGTCTTTGCAAGTTAAATGTCAGTTTGCAGCAGGCGGACAACCTCTCTCCCCACCCCAGCTGCCCTTGGAGTGGCACGTTTTCGCCTGCAATGACACGCTTTTCTCACAACAATCTCAGCCACTTCAGAGGGTAGGATTCAAATGGAACGAGTAAAACATGATGCAATCCTCACAAGGCTTCCTGACAGATATTGGAGAGGATCAGAAGCAGGGCACATATCTCCTGCACTGGATCATACCTCTCTGTACACAGGATATCAGCAACATTTTTCAGTCTCATATTTTTTTGATCTCAAGATCAGTTCTTCACATTTCAACACCAGTTTGTGATTTCCCCCCTTTAAAGTCCTCATCAGCATTTAATTGCAAATTTCCCCAAATATACACGTTTTTGTATAAATGCACATTTCTGCAGAGAAATTTTATTTAGTATAATGCTCTTCTGAATGTTACTTTCACTAATATATGCATTTTTATGCACACTTTACCGTAGCGTATGCATTTTTGTACACGTTACTTGACTGGATAAATTCATTGCCAAATTCGAATAAGAAGTTTGAATTTAGAAGTCTGGCTCTGTTTCGGCCTATGTATTGTTTCAGAAAGTGTTCACCTTTAAATGCAAATGGAATCAAATTTGTCTCCCATCCCTATTCAAGAATAGACAACGTGCAGGTTTCTTGATGTTATATTGGACCACAACTCCCATCATCCCTGCCGATTGGTCATGCTGGCTAGGGTTGGTGGGAGTTGTAGTCCAACAACCAAGGGGCCAGCCCCCCCCCAAAAAAGTTAATGAGCATTGCCATTCAACTGGTGTGCATGTGCTACATATGCAGTGCGGGACTTACCTGGGCCCCCCAATATTTTATTCAAGATGGCACCCTTGCCCACTCATTGTGAAAAGAGAAGTTACAGGGAACCAGGCAGAGGGGCTTCTTTGGCAGTGGTGCCCACCCTGTTGAATGCCCTTGCAGCAGTTGTCAAGGAGATAAATAACTAGACAACTTTTAGAAGACATCTGAAGGCAGCCCTGTATAGGGAAATTTTTAATGTCTGGTGTTTCATTATATTTTTTATATTCTGTTGGAAGTTGCCTAGAGTGGCTGGTGAAACCTAGTCAGGTGGGTGGTGGGTATAAGTAACATATTCATATCAATATCATCATCATCATCATCATCATCATTCCTCATGCCACGCAACAGACAGAATTCTGTGCTATCTTGCATGAAAGTACAATGTTATCTGCTGTGAGAGCTACTAGGCCAAAGAACTCTGGAGCTTGTGAGGATGAGAATGACCATAATTTGACTTATGACCGAGTCTAGATGTGCTTGAAACTTCAGGGCGGCCGGATATGAAAACCAGATCAAAATCTTAGCACCACTGCTGAATAGGGCTCTGAATCATCAGGAGACCTTGTTTCTGCAATTTCCTTCTGATCTCAACAAACCTGTTCACCCCACACAGTCTGGCATCAACTAATTGCATCATACCTTCTCTCCGCACAAGAAAAAGTTGTATGATATAAATCAGAGCATTGCCAATGGGGTGTAAAACAAAGGGTTAAGCAGGCATGAAGAGACCAGGGATGGTAATTGGATAATAATAATAATAATAATACCCTGACCATCTGGCTGGGTTTCCCCAGCCACTCTGGGTGGCTCCCAAGAGAATATTAAAAACACAATGAAACATCAAACATTAAAACTTCCCTAAACTGGGCTTCCTTCAGATGTCTTCTAAAAGTTTATTTCCTTGACATCGGATGGGAGGGCATTCCACATGGTGGGTGCCACTACCAAGAAGGCCCTCTGTCTGGTTCCCTGTAACTTCGCTTCTTGCAGTGAGGGAACTGCCAGAAGGCCCTCAGAGCTGGACCTCAGTGTCCGGGCTGAATTATGGGGGTGGAGATGCTCCTTTGGGTATACTGGGCCAAGGCCATTTAGGGCTTTAAAGGTCAACACCAACACTTTGAATTGTGCTCAGAAACATACTGGGAGCCAATGTAGGTCTTTCAGGACTGGTGTTATGAGGTCTCGGCAGCCACTCCCAGTCACCAGTCTAGCTGCCAAATTCTGGATTAGTTGTTGTTTCCGTGTCACCTTCAAAGGTAGCCCCATGTAGAGCGCATTGCAGTAGTCCAAGCTGGAGATAACTAGAGCATGCACCACTCTGGTGAGACAGTCTGCGGCTCCAAGGTGCATGAAGATAGGTGGTGGTGGTAACTTTGCCTCGATTAGAGGTGCTAATGCAGGGGCAGGGAACCTGTGGCCCTCCAGATGTTGTTAGACCACAACCTCCATCAGCCTCACCCACCATGGCCAGCAGTGAGGGATGATGGGAGTTGTAGTCCAACAATATATGGAGTGCTCTAGGTTCCTCCACTCCTTCTCTAAATGTAACAGAGTCTAAAAGAAAACCAATGATTTTGAATTCCATATGAAATAAATAAACACAAGGGAGTGGGTGTAGGGGAAGTGAGTGAAATCACCTCCCCTTCCCCCAACACGATATATAGGGACCTCCAGATTCCCAGATTATCCCTGTACCTCTAACCTCCTGAGTTAGGATAGACAAGGAAACATTTCTATCCAAGTTATGTGCATCCTACAATGAACTACTTGGATATTTTTCTTACTCTACAAACATCACTGTGCATGGCTGTGGTTGCAACGAATGAAGTCTACTCTTTAAGGTTCACTTGCCAAATGTTGCTCATTCCGCATGCAAAAGGGGTTCAATAGGTAACTGACCCAGTTAATCGCAACAGGACCCATGGAGGGTGTCTTGCCTGAGGGTCCTCCAAAACATGGAAGAAGAAGAAGAAGGAGAAGAAGAGTTTGAATTTGATATCCCGCCTTTCACTCCCCGAAGGAGTCTCAAAGCGGCTAACATTCTCCTTTCCTTTCCTCCCTCACAACAAACACTCTGTGAGGTGAGTGGGGCTGAGAGACTTCAGAGAAGTATGACTGGCCCAAGATCACCCAGCAGCTGCATGTGGAGGAGCGGAGACGCGAACCCGGTTCCCTTGATTACGAGACTACCGCTCTTAAGAAGAGTTTGGATTTGATATCCCGCCTTTCACTCCCTTTAAGGAGTCTCAAAGCGGCTAACATTCTCCTTTCCCTTCCTCCCCCACAACAAACACTCTGTGAGGTGAGTGGGGCTGAGAGACTTCGGAGAAGTGTGACTAGCCCAAGGTCACCCAGCAGCTGCATGTGGAGGAGCGGAGACACGAACCCGGTTCCCCTGATTACGAGGCCACAGCTCTTAATCACTACACCACGCTGGCTCTCTCACCACACAGGAGCTGCCACTGCTACTCATGTTCTATTTGAAATGCGCAAACACACACACACAATTACATGTGGAAAGAAGTGTCTCTTGGAGAGTAGTAATCATAATCAAGAAACGTTGGAAGCCACCTTGTATTGAGTCAGACCAATTGGTCCATTGAGCTATATATAGACTACCTTGACTGGCTATCCAAGGTTTCCAGTAAGGAGTCTTTCCCAGCCCTCGTTGGAGATGCCTGGAATTGAATCAGGAACCTTTCACATGCAAAGCAAATGCTCTACCATATGAGAACCAAAATACAGCCCTTCTTCAAATCCTATCTTAATTTTGTGATGCGGTTCTCCAATCAACGTTTGCCAAAAATGCATATGTTCAGGAAAAGTGCACATAAAATTTAACAAATTAGTGAAAATAATAGACAAAAATGCATTGCGTTAGGAAATGTCATTTGCAAAAGTTGTGTGAATATTAGTCAAACCAGCATACAAAAATGTGTATCTTAGGAGAATTTCTCACCAAAATGATGATGAATTTTCATGAGGGTTTTTTTTTTTTGAAAAAGCAAAGTGCAGCAGGAATGTAGAGAACTGAATTTAAGAATGGAAACATGAGAAACCGAGAGAACCAAAATTGACAGTCTTCCATCCCTTCTGATGAGGCAGTTCTTCATATGTGACATAAATAGTTCCTTGTTATGTTCAACAATATGTACATCCTGGCTGGTCTCTGCTCAGCACATCTTATGCAAAGGCCAGGGGTCTGTACCAGAACTTAAAAGAGTAAGCTCAATAAAAGCCTGAAATACAAAATGCCTTGTCTGTCCCAACATCCTCCTCCCAAAACATGTGACAACTCTGAATTGGGGGTTTTAGAGTGAGGGAATAATAATAATTAGAAAAATCCTCTTTGCTCTCTTTGCATCATTAACTATCTGAATCTCTGTCATGCCAGCAACTGATAAAGAGAGTAAGAAAAGAGACCCTTGTCAGGGATGGAGGCCTCCACTACTAGCCCTCACAAATCTCAGGCTCAGGAGGAGCCACCATAAATTGCCTAAAGTTACACTTAACCACCCAGGAAGATTCAAGGGGGTTACAGATTTTAGGGCTCCATACCACTCTGACTGAGCCCACTTCCTACCTTCGGATCTTTCAAATTCATACAAATGTATTCCATCAGGGAACACTGCTCTTCAAAAATGTGCCTATTAGGCAAAACTACACGCGAATGTGTGCATATTAGGATAAATTGACACAAAGTGCCGATGAATTTTCATGAGGACTTTAAAAAAATAAATGCGGAAATGTGGAGGTTGAACTTAAGGCTTGAAAAAAGAGAAACTGAGAGAAAGTGGAACTGCCGGATTCACCCATCCCTATTTAGTGCCACCTCAAAACCAAGCAGAGGTCTTACCCCTTTCCACAGGATATAGATCAGCCCAGGTCCTGGACCTTCTCCTCAGGCTGCTTCTCAGATTCTGCTCCACATTCTCCCACAGCTGAGGGAACGTCTTCCTTGGTAGGGCTTGGGAGGCTTTTACTGAGCTTTCTTCCTGTCAGAGGCGCTCTGCGTGGCTTTTTACTTATTCGGGAAGGGAATAATCACTGGTTGAAAATCAAAGGGAAGCTTTCCCTGTGTAGAAAGAGTAGAGTGCCGGAAGCACCGAAACGCACACACTCTCTCTCTGCGTGTTTACGGATTAAGCCCTGGGAAATCCCATCACGTTGGATGTGTTGCCCAACTCATTTACTAGTAGTAATAGCAGGAACAAAAAAAAAAACAAAAACGCCTCAGAGGGAGTGGACTCTCCGGTGAGTGAGTCACAGCCCCATGGCATGCTTCAGCAGGTCTCTGCTTCTAATTTTATTCTGGTATCACCTTGTGTTTGAGAGAGCAACCTATCCAACAAATTCTGTATCCCATTTTTAAAAAATCACTTTCATTGTTATTTTCCAGCAACTCAGGACCTATAGTCCCATACAACACAATTTGAACAAGTACTCTTCATCAGAAAAACACCACACACCAGCTTCAACTTTGGGGACCCCCATGTGATGTTAGCATTTCCCTTACAACTGTAGCACATTGCTTTATGACAGAAGGTAAAACAAACAAAGCACAGGTTATTATTTGATACACTATCCACAAGTCGGCATACACCTTTGAGACTGGTCTTTCACTTTCCGGAATGTTTGTGTACGTTCTCCATCAAAACATTCTCCATCAAAAGCATCCGTGTGTTTTATTCATTTTGCTAATTTCAGTTTCTGTGTTAATTTCCCCATGAGAGCTACTTTATCTGCCATGCTCTCTTGTACCAAGATGTTAGGATGGCTCCCTTGAAGTCCTTCCAAAACATGGTGATGATCATTATTACATCCTGCTACTAGCAGAAATCCAATTAGGACTTTGTGCTTCTGGTCCTGGTTTTACTTCAGAAACAAATTCAATAAAACAGCACTGGGGTTCCGCTACCGTATCTCATTTTTAAAGGAGGGCACTCCTCACAAAGAATCATACAGAGTGCTCAAATTAAACCCCATCAAAAAAAAACCACAACAACTTGCTGCCCTGTCATGACACCCACATCAACTCCCTGAGGAGGCTGATGATTCATAACACTCTGCCTAATGGTAGGGCTGGCCCTGAGCCCAGTGCTCCAATTCTGTGTTACAAGCAAGCCTTCCCCTCAGATAATGTACAAGTATATATTGAAAAGGCTCTGGAAGTGATCCACTGGACATAGCATGAAAGGGTAAGTCAACATGCAGTTGCCTAATCCTGGAATACACCCAGGACGCTTATCACAGCAAACAGCTTCCTTCTCTGCAGCAGAATAACTGTGCAATAGCAATAAAAGTGACACCACCAAAGGTACTCTGTGTGTCATCCTGACACTTAAGCCCATGGTCCTCCTGCACGCAACTATCACCGCTGATGTGATGTGCAGAGGACAGGCATAGCAATTCCAAACATTAAAATTCAATAGAGACCAGTTAGGTATTGGCTCCAGTCTTCTCAAGGCCACCAGGTCTGGCTCCAGCTTGAGCGGATCTTGCTCAAAGTTTCCTCTATTGGGTTTGTTCCTCCTTGCAAACTTACCTTGCCTGCCTGCCCCAGCAGTGTTGGGTTGTCTGGATCTAGTGCCATCTTGGAGTTACGGACTGCACTCCCTGCTGAAATATGGGAGGTCCCCTCTGTATTGACATTCCACCAGCTTCTGAAGACATTCTTCCCTTGGGGCTGCTGGCCCACAACAGAGCATAATGTGGATTTGCATTGGCCTGTTTACCGTTAATATAGAGGCATCCCCTTGATGGTCTCCCGTATCCCACCACTGTCCTGTGCCTATTCCTCTTTAAATGTTGCATTTTTTTGATCCCTCCAAGAGTTTGTGCCAAGTAGAAGTCTACCATGGCAATCCAAGTGCTCTTGGCTTCCACTTCCTGTGGTGGGTACATATTGCTGTTCTGGGGGCCAGCAGAGATCAGCTCTCAGTGCAATCCTCTTGAGATAGCGTTGACGTAAGGAGGAGTGAGTGGATCAAGGCTCAACTGCAGTTTCTTTGATGAAGTCCTTGAAATCTGAAGATGGTAATGTGATCTTAGGTGGGGACATAGTGACAGAATGGCATCCAACCATCCCTCAGGTTCAGGGGTGCTGCAGTACATGAGGTCACCTGGGGTCTGCGCTGAGATCAAATCCCTCTTCCATTCTTCATCTTTCTTGGTGCTTGTGGCCTCATTCCTCAAGTATGGAGAGTTTGCCCCAGGAGCCCATGACATCGAGTCTCCTCAGACCTGGTCTAACATTCTAGCCTTGCTCTTATACCTTATACTCAACTGCTGTAACCACAGTTTGATGAATCAGGGGTTAATCTAAATTAAATGATGGATTTTCATAAACATTGCTGGTGGTCCACACCCTTCCGGTTAATGTGAAAAATGCTTGTAAAGTGACAACATAAACAGGAGGATTTCCACACTTTCTGGTCAAATTGTACATTTTCCAAGCAATGCTGGATAATGCGTGCAAATGGTCTGCAACATTCACTATTGATGCTAACAGTTGGTAGGCATTCTTGAAAGGTCAGTATTTGGAAAGATAAATCAGTTTAATGTGCTGGGATAGTATTCTGTTTTGATGGTTGTGTACGGAGATCTAATGCATCCCCCCCCCCCTTTTGGCATTATTTTTTATTGTTTTGCAACCAAAAGAGCTGTCTCTGTTTGCAGGAACTATCCCTTGTGTTTATGCATATTAAACAGTAAACTCAATCTGACAGCTTCACAATCCAGGGAATACAAGCACCATCTTGTGATTATTTGAATATAATGACTCCTAGTTTCTTTAGGGTGGAGATGGAGAACCTGCAGCCCCCCCCCCCAGATGATTCTGGACTCCAGTGTCCATCATTCCTGACCATTGACTTTGGGCTGATGGGAGTTGGCATCCAAGAACATCTGCATGGCCAATGCTCAGGAATGGAATGGAAGTAATCATCAAAAAGTATCCAGAGGGCCACAGGCTAGACCTCACCCTTGGTCTAGCAAATATCTTGCCGCAGGTCTGCAGAGCCCCAAACAGGGACTATCAGGGTAGGATGGGACAAAGGGAGGGCAGGAAGGCCATTTGGCCTGGGGCTTCAAGCTCAAAGTAAAGGTAAAGGGACCCCTGACCATTAGGTCCAGTCATGACCAACTCTGGGGTTGTGGTGCTCATTTTGCTTTATTGGCCAAGGGAGCTGGTGTACATCTTCTGGGTCATGTGGCCGGCATGACTAAGCCGCTTCTGGTGAACCAGAGCAGTGCATGGAAACGCTGTTTAGCTTCCCGCCAGAGTGGTACCTATTTATCTACTTGCACTTGACATGCTTTCGAACTGCTAGGTTGGCAGGAGCAGGGACCGAGCAACGGGAGCTCACCCCGTCGTGGGGATTCGAACTGCCAACCTTCTGATCGGCAAGTCCTAGGCTCTGTGGTTTAACCCACAGCGCCACCTGTGTCCCACTTCAGGCTCAAAGAGGGCTTCAAACTTACACACACATTAATTTTTTTTGGCATTGATAACATTCACTGTGTGTTTTTATGCACATTGGACCAAAATCTCTCACACAGTTTAAACACTCTTGCAGCTTGGAACTGCAAATTTAAGCAAATAAGAGATGTAATTTGGCGATTGGCATCCGTCTGTCTTGGGAGACAATGGATGAGTGTGCCTTTGAGGGTAAAGTCAAACCTTTGGAGAGTTACAGAGCCGGTTGTGGCTGTAGATGTCAGGCATCAGGGAATCCGATCCACCCTTACCCCCCGGTAGGCAGCCAGGAATAGAAAGACGAGGGAAGCTCTTACCAAGGTCTTTTATTCAATATTCACAGAGAGAGGCTGAGAAATGCCACCTCTTGGAGTAATGGCATTGCTCCAAGTAAACTCCACCCCACTACTCTCCTCAACCTTATGGTGGCCGCTTAGGGCCATTTGACTACGAGCCCTTTGCCATCCTACCTTCAATGCTTGCCGGGTTCTGGGAGAAGGGGGGTCTGGAATGCTTCCTAGTGATAACATGTCAGCCAGCTCTGCTTCCTCCCCCTTCCTTTCCCATTACTTCCCAACTCTGCTCGTCGTCTACCTCTGAGCCGTGACCTTCCTCAAACCACTGTTGTAAATCTATAGTACCATCTTCCTCTTCTCTGGAAGATTCAGGAGGAGGGGGAGGTGGTATCCAACATTCCTCCTCTGTCCAGTCCAACATTGAGACTGATATGGGAGAGACATGTTTTGTTGCAGCTAGGGCAGATGAAGACATCTGGTTGTGCTGATGCAGATGTACCACAGTGTTTCTTCTCGTTCTCCTCCCAGTGATCATTCCTTCTCTGGTCACTGCTGTGAATACACACCCAGACTCTCGTCTCCAGGTGTTGTGGTCATCTACAAAGGATTCCCACATGGTGGGTTAATGTTGCCACCCTAGTAAGCGGCTAGGGAGAATGGGCAGCAGCCTTCACTTGCCTTGCCGTTCTTCTGGACAGTGATGGAGACTGAAACAGAGAAGGCCCTGGAAACAGAGAGCATTTGACAAAGAGAGCCGGCCAACCACTTGGGTGGAGCCCCCCCCCCCCCCAGATGTAAAGCCAGCAACACTCCACTATGAACTCCTTGGAACAAGAGCAGCACAGAAATAAAAGCAAAATGCAATCTTGAGATCTGCCCCCACCCCTTCCTCAATTACAATGAGGGAGATTGTACTTGTTCGAGCCTTTTTGTGCTTAAGGTTTCTTCAGGCAGATTCATACCATAAACGAAGCACATGACTTCCCCCAATGAATTATAGGAACTGTAGTTTGTGAACACTTCTGGAAATTGTGGCTCTCTGAGTAGGAAACTCCATTTCCCAGCATCCTTTGGAGGAAAGTCATGTGCTTTAAATGAGAGTTGAGGAACTGCCCTTCTTAGCTTCACATGGATGCTTCTTCTTCAGGCATTTGTGCTAATGTGTGGATTGCAGAAGTTCAGCAGGAGAGGGAAGGGTGGCTGCTTTCGCGGTGTTGCAACAAGAGCTCTCACACGTGCTCTGAAATCACCACAGTTGCTCAAGCTCTAGGGAGTTTCCCAAGACATTTGTAGCAAGCCGGCGCATAAAAGTGTGCTGCTTTTTTAAAGCTGGGATTTGTCAGAATGTTGCTGCTCATACAACTCAATGACTTGTCATTAACGTAGCATCAAAGCAGCACTGTGGATTGGGGGGGAGGGTTACAGAAGCCCCCTCCCCCATCACTCACACACAACACTTCAGCAAGCCTAAATGGAGATAAGTCTGCTTTCGTTCCTTACTGCATTAAGGATGCTAGCAGCCAATTAGTCTGGACAAAGCAAGGAAGCTGCATAATGATTTTTAAAGCAGACGTTTCTGAACTACAATTCCTATCGTCTCTGATAGGATGTGGTCCAAAGGAAAGGAAAGCAAGAGTTGTAAGCACGTGCTGTGTGAAGACAAACTTTCTTTTGTCTGTCCTTAATCTCCCAACATTCAGCTTCATTTGTTCTCCCCGAGTTCTACTGCCATGAGAAAGGGAGAAAATCTTTTCTTTATCCACTTTCTCCGTGTCACACATCAATTTATATGGTTCCATGTCTCCTCTTCTCTGAACTAAAAAGCTCCAGTTTTCTTATATTTCCTCATAGGGGGAGCTAAACTAGAGGAACCTAAGCTGTGTACAGATGACCGACTCCCTGGAGGGGGAAATGGCACATACTGTAAGTGTACCTCTGCTTCTTCGCGTGTTTGCTTATCAGGCACGGCCAAACTTGACCCACCAGATGTTTTGGGACTACAATTCCCATCATCCCTGACCACTGGTCCTGTTAGCTAGGCATGATGGGAGTTGTAGTCCCAAAAACAGCTGCAGGGCCCAGTTTGGCCTATATGAAAGACTGAATCCCAGAATCAGAATAGGAGTGTCAGCTGAAGGTGATGTTAGATCTTGGAGGCTTGCTAAAGCTGCACCCTGCGGGATACCTTCTTTGGAAATGTGCCCCATTTGTATAGTCTGGCCTAAAATGCCTTAGGGTGTTCCTACTGAGGACTTCCTGTAGCAACATTCATGTTCAAAACTCATGCCTGCACTCATGCACTCAGGCATGAAGTAAGAGGAAAGATTTCTGATGAAAGTGCTTGACTATACAACCATGAAGACTGATATGCATGGCTGACAGCATGTAAACGGCTAGCTGGGTATTACCTGATGACTAAAACCCCTCACTAACAGCCCAATAACAAGAAGTGGTTTGCATGCTACAATCTTAGAATGTATTTCTTAAGAAATCACAAAAGCTTGATGAATGCACTCAGGACAGCTGCACTCTAGTATGCTTGTGAGCAGCTGAGCCACAACCCCAAATGTGTTAGATCTACTTATGTGCTACAACTATTTATAGATGTCCTCTAGCATGCGATTGTTGTTCTGGGGCGGAGCTAGAACTGCAGCCAACTGTCTGGTGTGTGAAACTTCCTCAGAAACCAGGGTTGAGGCCACACTTGGCTGTGTTATACCTGAAAGGCACTGTCAAGGCACTGCTAGTGCAGCACGTTGTACTCCTAGTTAGGGGAGCAGTTTGGTAAGCCATTCGGTACGTTGGGCAGTACAGGCAACCTTCCACCAATGCTAGTTAAACAAATCAAACGCAGTTTCTTAAATGAGATTAAACGTTATTAGAGCAGGCAAATCTCACATTTCAGGAGCGACTTAAGCATCAACACCAAAAGGTTTTGGGTAAAAATTTATTTTACATACTGAACATTGCCACTAACTGAATATTCAATGCAAGACTTTTTATTTACAAGGGGCAGGGTCTGGTAGTCTAGTTGGCCAGTTAACTCATCTGCAATCCTGGAAGAAAGGAGTTGCCAAGCTGCAAGTCAGAGCTGGGGCGTACATTCAGCTCCATGCAGCTGAGTTGGGAACTTTTGCAAAGTCCAGCTATCCATCTCCATGGCAGGCTCCAATTTTCACTACTGACAGTGGAAACTGATGCAGACAGAAACATGACAACCGGCCTAGGTGAACAAGGGAGTCACCAGGCATCAGATTCTCCAGCATCTGCCTTAGCTGGACACTCACAAGTTAGGCCTAACGACGATTTGAACAGCAACATCCTTGGAATACAGAACATTAAATTACAGGGACTACGAGGAAATGCAACAGCAGTTATGGTGGGGGTCTTCCTAAGTTAGCCAAGTGTTCTAAGTGCCGTAGGCTTGGCCCTGGACATCACATCATGAACCTCAGGGCAAATGGGCAGGAGACAGTAAATACTTTGACCAAGATTCAATCATACTGAAAACAAAGATCCTACTGGAAAAGCAAGAAAGGGTTCAACGTGACGGTAATGGGATTGTCCGCTGGAGTCTGAAAAAGCCAGGCTCATTCACGCTGCTCCATCTTCACCTTGGGGGGCCTCAAGAAGGTTCTGTTTTTCTTCTCTTTCTTCCCTTTTGTATTTGCCTGGAAATTTCTCCAGCTGTCCACACGTCCATCCCGACTTTCCTACGTATGAGGAAGATGAGAGTGTAAACAAGAAGCAAGTGCCGTGACGCCAGAGTGTCCTTTCCTGTTTATATCCAAAGGGAAGCATTTCCTGAGACGCCTTTCAAGGAGCGCAAGTCGCCAGAAGTAGGGAAAGGGCTTCAAAGCACTAAAAGGGCGAGTTGGTGGAAGAGATTTTGTAGCAGTCTGTCTTAGTAACAACAGCTAGGGCTTGTGGGAAGAACAGAAAAGCCATATAACGAGCGGGGGGAATGGATGGGGAGTGGCAGAGCACATGCTCTGGAGTCAAAGGCTCTTGTTTCAGTACATGCTATCTCAAGTTAACAGGATTTCAGCTACCAGGGATGGGAAAGGGACATCAGGCTAAGAGTTTGGAAAGCCACTGCCAGACATGACAGCTTCAAATGCAAAAGAAAAACTAAACTATACGCTTTTTGAGGCACCCTGGTGGGCGTTCCTTTGCTTCTAGAATTAATATCTGAATCTGCAGGGAATGCTGGGAGTGTCCAGAACAAAGCTGTGCACTTTGGTAAAAAGGGCAGTATATGTAAGTAGGCATGCGTACACATACATACATACACATATGTATACTGTATATGTATACACATAAAAAGGTACCCCTGCCCGTACGGGCCAGTCTTGCCAGACTCTAGGGTTGTGTGCTCATCTCACTCTATAGGCCGGGGGCCAGCGCTGTCCGAAGACACTTCCGGGTCACGTGGCCAGCGTGACAAGCTGCATCTGGCGAGCCAGAGCTGCACACGGAAACGCCGTTTACCTTCCCGCTAGTAAGCGGTCCCTATTTATCTACTTGCACCCGAGAGTGCTTTCGAACTGCTAGGTTGGCAGGCGCTGGGACCGAACAGCGGGAGCGCACCCCGCCGCGGGGATTCGAACCGCCGACCTTACGATCGGCAAGCCCTAGGCGCTGAGGCTTTAACCCACAGCGCCACCCGCGTCCCCATGTATACACATACATATGTATAATAACCCTTTCAACACAAGCCTTGAAGCACAATCCTAAGCACATTTGCTCACAAGCCTGACTGAAATCAGTGGGACTTACTAGAGAATAAGTGTGCTTTGAGATTAGACTGCTAAAATGCTGATGGGACAGCCAAAGCTGCAAATAACAATTACCTCAAAATTCTTCTGCCACTCTCGCTCACGCTTGGCTTTCTCTTGAGCCTCTATTTCTTCTTCTCGTTGCCGCTTCCTAGAATAAGAGCCAGGGAGAAAAATTGGCATTGCATTCCCTGTGAGTAATGGGGACCAGGACTAGATTAAGGATCAGCGCTGCTCAGCAAGGAGACAGGATGAGTTAAGGGAGATCAGCTGGATGTTTCCCTCGACAAGGATACAGGAGACAGAACAGATGGGAGAAATCTGGGAAAGGAGTCCTATTTGTGTATATGACTCCCATCATCCCTGGCCATTGGCCATGCTGGCTGGGGCTGGTGGAAGTCAAGAGCCCAACAACATCTGGAGAGCCAGAGATTCCTCAGTATATCCACATCTCTATGCTATGACCATCCATGTATCTCCTCACCACCACCTTTTAAATTTAAGTGTGTGCCTCTGAAAATGAAACAGCGTATTGCCCATACCAAACTCTTGGCAGAGGACAGGGTACAAATTTAGCAAATATTACATTAGGCTTCTATATGGCAAGCCACCCACACTGTCTTGGATAAAGCCCTTTGGAACAGATTGTTCCTGCTATAAGATGACACTTTTGAAAATGGGTTGAAATCTGGCATATTTTAACGCTTGCTGCAATGAAAAGGGCCTTGGGTGCAGAGTGCTGGGGCCCAAAATAAAATGCAGGACTTGGATCCGCCCAGAGGAGATGCACTTAGTACAAAAATAAACCTGGCTTCAGAGCAAAGAAAAGGGCAGAAAGAACATTAACTGGATCTCTCAGCCTACAAGCCTTGTAAAACAAAGACTGCCACCTGGAGCTCCAATCTCGATATTACAATGCAAGAGCTCTTTTCTCATACAGTATACCTAAATTATGTATTTTCTCCTAGTCATCCTAGATTATTACATGAGACACACTGCAACCCACCTCATCACCTTGCAAATAACTTATGTAGTGCAATACTTTTTCTCCTACAAAGCTTAAGTTTGCGGTATAAGTGGGCAGAGCACTGCTTTTGGTCATGTATTAGGTGAATTCAAATCCCTGCTCCACAATACAGCTCAGAGGGCTGCATAAGACAAGTATTCAATCCCTTAATGTAACATACATCATAAGCTAAACAAAACACCTTGTGGCAACTTAAATAATAAGAGATTTATTGTGGTATGGGCTCATGCATACAGGCATAGAATTATTTATTTTATAATGAATCCTAATCAAAACTATTTCCTAGTTTTGGCATATTTTATCTTGGAAGATTTCTGAACCACTCGCATTATAGCATGCTATGCTATCACCTATTTACAGCTGTTCATAAATGGTCACCATGCCTGTCTTGTATACGTTTAAGCTTTCTGTAGAATTGTGTTGTATTTCTTGGCCATTTTTTCAATTTCAAACACAAAGGTAGGTGTATGTGTGTGATATATATTTATATACACACACAAGAAAAAAATTAACCGAGGGTAGCAGTTCATGCATCTGATGAAGTAGGTTCTAGACCACACATGCTTATTACACAACAATAAGATGTATTAGGGTTCTTTTTAAGGTGTCAAAAGCCTCTTTGTTATGTTTCTTGCAACAGATTTAACATAGCTGTCTCTCTGGGAGCATGTGTAAAGCTGCTCATTGGGTTAAGCCAGGGATCAGCAAACTTTTTCAGCAGGGGGCGGGGCCACTGTCTCTCAGACCTTGTGGGGGGCTGGACTATATTTTTTTTTGGGGGGGGGGGGAATGAACAAATTCCTATGCCCCACAAATAACCCAGAGATGCATTTAAATAAAAGGACACATTCTACTCATGTAAAAACACACTGATTCCTGGACTGTCCGCGAGCCGGATTTAGAAGGCGATTGGGCCGGAGCTGGCCCGTGGGCCTTAGTTTGCCCACCCATGGGTTAAGCGTTATAAAAATGCTTAATAAAATAGCATTTCCCTCCCCCTAAGTACCCCTGAGGCTACTTTTGGAAAACCCCAACAACTCAGATTTCAGATGCTGCCTACATGCTCCACGATTCCTAATTACATGGGCTTCAAGAAAAGCAACACCAAACACAATACCCCACTGCTTCTCCTACCTTTCATGCATTTCTTTTGCTTCTCTTTCTTTCCTTTTAATTTCGAGTTCTGCAAAGAGCTTCATTGTCTGTTTGTACACCGCTTGTTTGAACTGTAAGAAAAACAGGTTTAGCACTCATACCAAGGGCCCAGCTGCAATGTAACCTTTCATTTAATAACCCCTGGGCCTGGAAAAATGAAAAGCTTTACACAAAACTCCTTCCCCCACCCCCTTCCACAGGACTGCATGCACAAAAAAAATGACACCGCAGCACACACTAGGTGGACACTTCAGAGGCCGGGACTTGAAATACTGCATCTTCTACCAACCCATCACGCTGCTAGCACATTCCAAAATAATCTTTCAAGTGTTTATACAAGACGCCACCCTGTAGTAAAGTTCTTAAGAATGGAATTGTTTTCTAGTTTGGGGAAAGTAGCAGAGGCTGCAATCTCTGAGTAGACATGGTTAAGGCTGTCCCGTAAAACTGCAGTGAAAAGCAGTAAATCTCAGCACCCAACAGTAAAATGAGGCCCAAATAATGAAAAGGAAGGGAGAGCGAGCAGGGACTTTGCAAATATATATATATATCTATTGGGAATACTTCCATATTACCTGCTAGCCGAGGTTTCCCAAGCAGGTCCCAGTATATTTAAAACATGGTAAAACAGACTGGGCCCAGCATCAGCAGCCTGAGACAGCTGTGGCACCCAAGCAACCTGACAGTGTCCCCACCTTCAAACCCTCCCCAGCACACCAAGTGGCTGGGTCTGAGTGAGCAGAACATATTGACATTAACAGAATAATGGCAACGAGGCCATACATATCAGGCACCAGGTCTGGGAGTGCTGTCATTTAGATGTCCCACAAGTAGCACTGTGGGGGAATTTACATAGCAACAGCCTGGCTGTCCAGCACTCATAAGAGTGATGTTGCATCCCACCACCTGTTAAGTCTACTGGGGGCCTACAAATGTAAGAGGGGATCCAAAAGGCACTCAGGAGACACTGAGGAGGTTTACAAGCCTCCAGCCTCAAGGCTTCAAATGTTCCAAAATGTGCATTGCTCCCAAATCATAAAGCAACGAGGTACACCCCAGGCGTGGGAGAACCCAGCCCTGCCAACCAAGTATATCCTGCTGGTCAACTTACTACTTCTTGATCATCTTCTTCTATGTTGGTTGGCCTGCCTTCTTTCTTTAACTGTTTCTTTTTCTCTTTTGCCTAAAAAGGTATCACAGGTAAGGAGCACAGAAATCTTCAGAGTCTGAACTGCACTAGGCTTGTTATCACTTCTGAGGCCCATTCCGACAGCCACAAGATCAATCAGAACAGGCACTGATGTCATGGGCCCCGAGTGATTTCCGAATTTGTTTACTTTTTACTGTCTGGATATGCAAGTTAAAAATATAAAAATGCAAGTACAAGGAGACATGATCAGTGATAATACTACAGGATTATTTTTTAAAGAAAAGTTTATAGTTATCCCGCTTAAAGGAGGCTAGCTAAAAAGACTGCAAGCTGAACACTCTGTAACTTTCTCCTACTTCCCACATATATGTCATTATGGTCAGGCCCTCTCAGAAGTCTATAGAGTCCCAGGCCACCTCCAGCTTTTGGGACCCCTAGCCATAATAATAATAATAATTTAAAAATGATGACATACGTGGGGAGAGAGGTATAGAAAAATGCCGGTGGTTGGTTGGCTTGATAGTCACCTGATCTTAAGAGAACATGCTGATCTGTCTAATCTTGTGCCATCAGAACTGATATCTTTTTATTCATATCTGTAAGTTACAATTCCTTAACGTGGCAAAATCTTTATCAGTTAACAAACAAATCATGTCTTTTACTACATCTCATCTCTTATTTGCTTAAAGATGCATCTCTAAGCTGAGAGTGTGTCACATCTGTGTGTGATGAACATTTTTAAAAATTCTGAACGCCAAAGAAATGAAAAGCATCTAAAATTCAGGCACAGGCCAAATGCATCCCCCCACCCCCCTGGATTCACCCTGATTATGATACAGGATTTCAGTTCAGTCCCACACAGTTTCCCATTTGCTTTTAGCAGAGCTCATTTTCTAGCTCTGCAATATTCTGCTTTTGGGGCTGGTTGGAGACAAAGGAGAGGAGTGAGGAATTTAGACAAGGATGGAAAATTAGGCAGCATTCTAATCCCTCTCTAAGCTCCTCACCCATCACATACTCAAAGGTAAAGTGGCACAGCAAGAATTCCATCTAATTCAACAGCAAGAATGTGAGCAATGTGGGAGCAGAGGGCTCTGAAGGGATATGGCCTAGCCAAACTAAAGCACTGAGCACATGAAAATGTTTAATCAATTTAACATGATCCACTCAAGCTTGTGTCTAGGATGAGATATGGCAGAAAGTATCATAATAAACCAATCTTATCTCCCATCAGCAAAAATGTTTAAGTTACATTTTTTTCCCTAGCAGAATTTTAATAAGACAGCTTCAAAATAAGTTTAAATGATCTATTAGATTTCATCTGCATAATAAACATTCATCAAATTCCAAGCACCAATAGTTACATTTGGTATGCCTCCCCGTTCCCATTTCTAACATTCCAGTTCTAGTTATATTTGCAGAAAATCAAAATCATGGTTGAATAAAATACAGAAAAGCTCTGTTCTAACCTGAACTATGATGAGGAAACACTTTAGCTCTCGGCAAACATAAAATTGCACCCCCTCCCTAGGCATCAAGCTCAGTCGCTTAATCCCCTCCCTCGAATCAGAGGCTAGCTGTCACACACCCACGGTACTTACAATGTGCTCTACATATTCCTTTCCAGCCTGTATCACGTCCAAGGCCCTCTTCTTTTGTTCCTGGTCCAGCAACAACTTGTATGCTTTGTCGACAGCTGACAAACCAAACATTTCTATCAGCACACTCAACATCACTTGAATGGTCTACACTGCTTATGCGATCAGAGCTTGAGAAAACACTAAGCCGTGTTTATTTCCAGAGATCCAACAGAGCAGCAGTAGGCAGCTCTCGTTCCAAGCTCTAGCATCAAACCCAACCGCATTCATTTGGTGCAATGCTAGCATCTGGAGCTTTGGAAACACAGGAAAATCAGCGAGGTACCTTCAAATGCCTTCTGTGCCCTTTCAGGGTCATCTTGGTTTTTGTCGGGATGCACCAATATGGATAACTGTAAAAGACAGAGTAAAAATTGACTTTTATCAAAAGGTGTGCTGCTATCACAGGGCTACCCATAACAGAATGCTTTGCATTGGCTTCTCTGCCTTGTTTATTAATAAAATGGCACCAAACATTCGCCACTCATTCTCCTCTTTTTGAAATAAGCCCTTCATCTGGATTCCCAGGCCTCCCCAATCTCAGCAAAGCAGCTGAGTAGATCAACTGAAGAAACCCACTCTAAATAACTACGGATTTGTGGACCTTAATACTGTGTATCTTTTCACAGATATTCAGTTAGGGCAAGCTAATTTCCTAGAGGGCCCTCAAATCTTGCTCCCCTGCAAGATTCATTCAAAGAATTCATTCAAGTATTTATTCAAATTGTGAATAAAAAACAACAACATCAAAGTGCTCACATTTGTGATTTCACAGTGCAAGACCAGGACTTGTTACCTGGTGCAAAATTTGGCATTTTGAGAGCCTCAGCTTCAATTTCAAATAAAACTAAACAACAACACACAGCTTGCATATTATTGAGTTGGAAGAGAAAGCTTGCAAAAATGAGTAGTCTCTGATGCAACCTAAGTCAGAACTGAACTTCCAGTGCTCAAGGAATTAGAACGGCGGTGGAGATGGGGCTTCAGGGTTACTTGCACAGTCACAACCTATGACACATGGCACATCCCAAACAAATACAGTGGTACCTTGGTTCTGCCTTGGTACTCAAACAACTTGGAACCCAAACACTGCAAACCTGGAAGTAAGTGTTCTGGTTTGCGAACTTTTCTCAGGAGCTGAACGTGTTCCATTTTGAGTTCCACACTTCTGATTTGAGTGCCACGCTTCCTTTTTGGGTATTACTCTGAAGTCTGTCTGTTTTTGCTATTTATTTTGCGTTTTTTGTTTTTGCAGCTCTTTTTTGTTTTGTTTTTGTGACTGTGTGGAACCCAGTTCAGCTACCGATTAATTGTGTGACTGGAATACACAGTTTATTGCTTTCATTTTATGGATCAATGGTCTCATTAGATAGTAAAATTCATGTTAAATTGCTGTTTTAGGGGTTGTTTTTAAAAGTCTGGAACAGATGAATCCATTTTGCATTACTTTCTATGGGACGCATGCCTTGGTTTTGGAACGCTTTGGTTTTGGAATGGACTAAATTTGAGAACCAAGGTACCACTGTAGTAGTAAAAATAAATAAACTGTTAAATAACTAGTTCTCTAACAAATACTCTGGCTAGGCATGTGTATATGAACATACAGGTTATCTAGTAACCAGTAGGACATGAAACCAAATTTGAGTATAATTATGCCACCAAGTATACATTCTGGGAAAACAAACCCCAAGTTTTTCTAGGGGAAGCTCATATCCAACTTCAAAGCCATTGTTGTTTCTCTGCAAATACTAGGGGAGAACACTTTTCCTCCTACTTCTGCCATATCCTGGCTAATATAGTAGCCATTGTCTTCGAAGGAGAAGTACTTTCCCCTCTCCTCACATGATTTCCTCCAAGGCTCTTTGTATTACAAAAATTACAACAGAGGCATGTACCTGACGGAATCTCTTCTTTATCTCCTCATCTGTAACTTCAGGGTCCAACTGCAACACCTGGAAGAGACCAAAGTAACATCATCATAAGCAGCTACATTCTGAGCCTTTCTGCAATCTGGAAACTACATAAAACTTTCTTCAGCAGAAGGGTTACACTCCAGCAGACGAGGCTGTGATAACATGTCATGCCGAAACTCATGCCCTTTCCCAAGCTTACATCTTTGGTTATGCAACTGGATCTAGGCCTGTGTGTGCCTAAATGAGCATTTTTTTCTTTGGTACACAGACTGAGAAACTGACAGAAGTGGCTTCCTTGAAAGAGGACTGCCTCAGAAAATCCTATATACAAATAAACTCATTTTCCAGGTGATGACAGATATGTAGCCCACATCATCCATGTTTAAGAGGTAGACACCAACAAGCTCAGAAAACAATGTTTGCAAAAATATAAAACCTTGGGTCGGGGGCTTAGGTGAAAAAGTCCCCAAACAGCCCAGTGACCATTGAGTGTTCACTGGCTATGGATATGTGTGTGTGTGTGTGTGTGTGTAAAATCAGGGCAGAGCGGAGAATGGAATGGAGAATCCTAGAAAACAGCATGGCTGGCAGGCGCAAATAATAAGATGTAATAAAAAAAATTACAGGTATAAGAGTGGGACAGAGACAATATTAAATTAAAAGCATTTGCAGATGACGTGGTGATATCTGTAGAACCAATAGAGTCAATCCCAAAAGTATTACAAGAGATTTAAAAAACTGGAGATGTAGCAAGTCTTAAGATTAATAAAGACAAAACCAAACTCATGGTAAAAATATGAATGATGAGAGTTAAAATAAATTACAAGATGTGTCAGGTCTAAAGACTGAAAGGAAGTTTAAGTATCTAGGTGTATGGTTGATAGCAAATAATATAAATCTGCATAAAGATAATTATGTAAAAACCTGGGAAGATATTAAAAGAAATTTGCAAATTTAGGACAGAAAGAGGAGTAAGTCGAGTTATGAAATGTTAAAATGATTGTAAAACTATTGAAATGTGTATATCTGAAAATCATAAATAAAACATCTGAACAAGAGCACTCTACACTGCAACACTTTGTGGCAGGTACTCTTTGCAGGTGCAAACTCAAGAGACAAGTATGACATTGCAGCTTCCATCTGCCTTAAAGAAAGTGCTGGCTATGAACTGAGCATGACTGTCAATCACACAATAAACAAATTAACAGCTGTAAAAAAAATCGTATGAATGAAAATGTGCTTGGACTTACCTCAAATGGATTCAGATTGAAATAGGATGATCCAGGTCTAGTAAGCCTCTCAATCTGGTTTTTTGACGTTAGAACAGAGTCCCGCTTTTCTATTTGTTTCACCTGCAGAAATTAAACAGCCATCAATTATTAGAACTGTACATTATTAAAACATATGTTGAAAGGAACATCTGTAAATAAAGGTTATCTTCAGAGCCCAAGAGCAAAGCATCATTATGGGTTGGATTCAGAGATGCACCCAGAGAAGTGCTGCTCTTGCTGGAAGGAGTGGAAAGCAATTTTGACTGATCTCGCCTCCTCCAGCAAGCCCCTGCCACCTGAACAGCTGCCCCGGAGGGTCAGGAGACCTTTGCAGCAACATGAGAGGCAGTATGGGGTACTTCAGGGAAAACTGGTACAAACTGTCTTCCCTGTCCCTTCCTCAAAACAAATTACATTGCTGGGGGGAAAAACATTTTCCAGATGTGTGAATAATATATGGTGCATGCCAGAACCATATTTGTAGTGCAACAGGTTTCAAAATAAAGGAGATGGATACTGGTTTGTGAATTCAGTGATATAGTATAGGCTTTCTTTTGAGTGTATATATTATTATCATTATTTCATCCTGCTCTTACATGAGGTTCCAAGAAGTCTCCCATTAAAGGAGTTAACCAGGTCTACCATACCTGCTTGGCTTCTGCAATGTTACAGCATCAGGTATAGACATTTATTATAATGAAGGCTGATATTCTCTGAATGACGATTTCTGTGCCCGATACCAGTTTCTGCATTTGCACATTGAAATCATATGGTACAATCCTGCAACAAGTAAGTGCCAGTACTCAAACATGTGGATCGGACTGTGAGGTATCAAATTCCAGAGGGCACACAACTGCAGCTGCATTAATTATTCCAGGTGTGCACCAACAGCTGTTAGTCACTTAGAAGACTTTACACAGGATGGATACATTAAACCAGGCACCCCCAACTTTTGGCCCTCCATATGTTTTGGACTACAATCCCCATCATCCCTGATCACTGGTCCTGTTAGCTAGGGATGATGGGAGTTGTAATCCCCAAAACACCTGGAAGGCCGAGTTTGCCTATGCCTGGGTTACAGGGAACATGTTACTCCCGTTAAAATAAATTCACTGGCTACTGGTCCATTTCTGGACACAACTCAAAATAATAGTTCTGACCTAAGCCCTATTGGGCTTGGGCCCCAGGCTGCCGTACAGACTGTGCTGATCTTCAAGCTGCTGCCAGGACAAATAATATTTTAACTGCTGCATTTACATACACAGAGATGTTATTTTAATTATCAGTTTTGTGCAACTTATGGTTATTATACTGTAATTTAATAAACGATGCTTTTAAATGTTGCAAACTGCCTCGGATCCCCCACTTGGGGAGAAAGGCAGGATGCAAGTAAATAACACCCAACAAGCCCTGCAGTGTGAGTCAATGTGTCTTATCCACAGGGCGGTGGGTTAGTGGTCCCAGATAAGCAGAAATAGGACTACAGCCACTTTTAAGAAAGCCCTGTAGTTAAAAGAAGTATGTGATAGCGACAGTATGCCCTTTTTAAATGTGTCAAGGGGTGTTATACTGGGTTGTGGTTGCTGCTGTTATTTTGATTATGCACTTTGCAGTTTTATATTCTGATTTTATCCTGTGAACCGCCCTGAGACCTGAGGGTATAGGGCGGTATATAAATTCAGTTAATACTGTAACAACTCCTCCATGCACACAGTGCCGGATTTACATATAAGCTAAACAAGCTATACAGCTTAGGGCCCCACTCTCTTGGGGCCCCCCAAAAATGTAAAGAAAATAAACCTGGATGTACATTTCCGAAATACAAGTTAAAAAACAAATAAGACCTACATACAGCAAGAGTCTTTTGTGTTGTGTAGCTCTTATGATGCAAGTAATGGGCCCCGCCTGCTAGCCTGCTCCCTAAAATATCACTGGGTGCTAATTTCTATATATAGGGTGACTACATTCTGCATCATGGACTGGTTTCATGGCAACATGTGCAAATGGCTTTAGATATTTATTAGGTCCATAAATTACCATATAGCATATAGAGTGGTACCTCTGGTTGCGAACGGGATCCATTCCAGAGGCCCGTTCGCAACCTGAAGAGCCCGCAACCTGAAGCACCATATCTGTGCAGGTGCGTGGCGTGATTTGGTGCTTGTGCGCATGCGTGAAGCGCGATTTAGCACTACTGTGCATGCGCAAGCAGCAAAACCCGGAAGTAACCCTTTCCGGTACCACGGGATGCAACCTGAAAAAACGTAACATGAATCAAACATAACATGATGTATGACTGTATTCAACACAAAAAACTGCGACTATTTGTTGTTGACAAAGGACAGCTGGACATATAAAAGGCCCCATTACCTTCAATAGCTTAGGGTCTCATCAAATCTAAATCCGGCCCTGCATGCACACCAGATGAGGAATGGGTCCCTCTGCCCCTTCCTTCACCATTAAAGACCCTCCCCGGGGTCCCCGCAAAAACACCAGATTGGCAACCTCAGGCAGCCATAGCCAGGACAGTCGGGGGGGGGGGTTCAAGAGAGGCCCTGGGGAACCGCCGGTGCTCTAGTCATGCACCCCGCAGTATCACCCATAAATGGGCCCCTCCGCCCCAGGGAGCGGGGGGGGGGGTGAGGTGGGAACGGCAGGGGGAAAGGCGCGTCCCTGCCGCCCTCGCGGGACAGGAGTCGCAGGGAGCCCCAAAGGAAGAGGCCAGGAAGGGAGGGAGCGCCTTGTGGATCTCCCCCCGCGGCCTAGCCAGCGCCAAGGCCCGAGGAGGGCGAGGGAAAGCGGGGGGCTCGAAGCGCAAGGGGGGGAAAGGGGCCCAGGGACTCCGCACCTCCGTGTAGAAAGTGAGAAACGCCTCCTCGGCGCCGCGGCCCGCCTCTCGCTCCGCCGGGGTCGCCATCTCTCGCGCCACGTGACCCTCCGCTCGACCTTCCCACGTGATACGGACCCCCTTTCCCCCCCTTCTCGGCTGAAGCCGCCGACACGTGACCGGCAGCTACTCGCCTTGCCTCGGAGGGGACGGGAGGGGCTCTTAAAGGGCCAGTGCGCGGCTGCAGCAGCTGTCAGAGAGTCTTATGTCGCAGGTTTCTTGCCACCGGCAGCAGGTGTGCTGTAGCAACCAACGGGGCTAAGCGACATGGCAGCTTTCCCCCTCCCCCTCCACAAGGGATGTTGTTAGCCTGAGCTTATGGTCAGTTCTCCCTCTCTCCTTCCGCCTGCCTCACAACAACCCTGCACACACACACACATATTCCAAGTTTGGGGCAAGTACTCCTGGGTGAGAATCCCAGCAGAGAAAGTCACAAAATAGGCAGTGAAGTAGGGTGTGGAAATATAGGCTGTTAGCCCTTCCAAGTGAGTTCTAAAATGTCCGTCTTCCCACACGCAGGAAAAGGCCACACGTTTGGCAAGTTACAAATTGGTTTACTTATCACCAAACCCTTCAAAGGTCTGGTTATGTGCTTTTCCATACATCAGTCAGAAGCAGTAAAACCTTTTTATCGTTACAAGGTAGTGAAAGTTTCTAAATTATTGGTATAGGAACACAAGAAAGGCTGGTGAGAGCAATGTGGCTGAGATGGAGCAAACCAGCTCAAAGTTTTTCACACACTGAGTTCTCTGGTAGACTAAGAGGGGAGACGACACAAATGCTTTATTTACCTATCTGCTCCCACCAAGCCAAGGGGAAGTGACATAGATAAGCCTGGCAAGACAACTTACTCTATGGTACTACTGTGGTTCAGTTTAAGTAAGCATAAAGTATTGTGCAAACATTCTAACTTCACATACACATGAGCTGGTAAAATATATCCCCAATATCTGAAAAAGATAGTGGGGTCATTTGGATAGCTCAAATGAAAATGTCAATGCAGTATGCAGCTGCTGTGAAAAAGTGGATTTCTTGCTAGGAAAAACCAAAGGGTTATACACACACACACACACACACACACAAACCCTTTGCATCCAGGCAAGCAAGAGGCATTATTGTAGTTCAATGATACATTCAGCCAGGCAAAAGTACCTGAGAAGGGTGCAGAGCAGTGGCAGTATGGAATATGGCTTGGGTCGAGTGTGTATTAGAGAAACTAGGAAAGGTGGGTGCTTTTGGCCACTTTTGTGAAGCCTTATAAATAAAATGAAATATTATGCACGGTTCTGGTCACTGTATCACCAAAAGGATATTGCACTGTTGGAAAAAGTGAAGAAAAAGGCAACAGATTGGTAGGACAGAGCCACTCCCTTATGAGAAAAAAGTTACATTTGGGATTTTTTAGTTAGGAAAAAGACAAGTAAGGGGGGGTATATGAGAGAGGTTTATAAAATTATGTATGGTATGGAGAAAGTAGATGCACGTTTTTCTCACTCTTTCATAACCTAGACGCTGGGGCTATCCAATGAAGTTGAATGGTGGAAGATTCAGGACAGACAAAATGATGTACTTCTTCACACAGTATGTTTTTAAATGATGGAGTTTGCTGCCATGAGAAGTGGTGATGGTTTCCAATTTGAACAGCTTGAAAAGAGGTGTAAACCAGTTAATGTCATCAGTGCCTTCTAGTCATGTAGGATGTACTACCTACAGATTGAATTGGCTTTTATGTTTCTGTTTTTACTCTGGTCTATGGACTAACGCAATCTAGCTCTTTTTATGAATTGGCTTGCAACCTGCATTTTATATGTCTACAGTGGTACCTCAGGTTACATACGCTTCAGGTTACAGACGCTTCAGGTTACAGACTCTGCTAACCCAGAAATAGTACCTTGGGTTAAAAATTTTGCTTCAGGATGAGAACAGAAATCGTGCGGCAGCAGCGAGGGACCCCATTAGCTAAAGTGGTACCTCAGGCTAAGAACAGTTTCAGGTTAAGAACGGACCTCTGGAATGAATTAAGTTCTTAACCCAAGGTACCACTGTACTCATAAGTAAATTCCATTGAGGCCTACTCTATTCCCAGCTCAGGAATGGAAGGCAAAATACTGGTGGACAACAAGAGGTTTAAAGCCACTCTCAAGGCAAAAGGAAAGCAGTATAAGCACCGAAAATTGGGGAACACTGGCCTGTGAGCGCTCCAATTGCAGAATAGCTTCTACCCAAGGCATCATGGATTTTGAAGAAGCACGAATATTGGACGAAAGGGAGAAATGAGCAAAGAGCAAGGCACGTCTGGAAAATCCTCAGTGTGATCAATTCCCACCTGGAAACCTATGTCCCCACTGTGGAAGGACGTGTGGATTCAGAATTGGCCTCCACAGTCATGTAGGAACACACCGCTAAAGCTGCATTCATGAAAGGCAATTTTACTTGGCCACTAGTGATCGCCAAATATGCCCAACACAGTACTACTGAGCTCAAGGCACGTGTGCTGGGGATGGCATTAGGTCTATGTAACCCCAGTGCTTTTTTCTGGGGGTACGCATACCCCCTAAACGTTTTGTGAATCTAAGTTTGGCCTCTTTGAGGGGCAGCATTTCAATATGAGTAGGAAAATGAGTGTGTCCCTAAACATTTTTTAACTATCACTACATTCCTCCTTCGGCGAACTGGCCCGGAATAACTTACACCACCATGACAAAAAACACACACACACGAGCCTTGCAATCTGATGCCGGAAGTTCAGAATTGAGCGTCCGCCGCCCTTCTTCCCCTCTACATTTTATATCTCTATGATTTCGCCTTCCTCCCTTTCCACTTCCGCATGACCTTCAGGGCGAAACGTCGATTGGTCCGCTTTGTCTCGCTCCTTCGCCCTGATTGGCCCTTGCTTTACTTTCCCCCCTCATTTCCGGTTCCCAGGCAGGAAGGCGCATCATCAGATTTTGCTGGGGCTGGTTCCACGCCCCTCGACAAGGGCAGACTTGAGATGGCTGCGGTGGGTTCCGTCCTGAGGTGCGGTTTTCGAGGAGCCCTGGCGTTGCCCCAGCAACAGCGGGCCTGGAGCTCTGGCGCCGACCAGGTACTGGGCTGGGGTGAGGTGGGCAGCGGAGGGCTTCGGGGCCGCGAAAGGCCTCGGCAGGCGCGGTTGGAAGAGGGAAGCGAATCTGGAGCCTGATCCTCCTTTTCTCCCCTTGTTTCCCCTCTTCCCTCCCTCAGCTGGGCGAGCTGGGCAAAGGTGCTGGGAAGGGCGGCGGCGGAGGCGGCGCCGTCCGTGAAGCTGGCGGGGCCTTTGGGAAGCGGGAAGCCGCCATGGAGGAGCGCTACTTCAGGTACGTTGCCCCTTGCATGTCGACATCTTCTTTCCTCCCTCCACCCCCGCCATCCTACCTGCTGCCTAAATGTACTGGTGGAAGCGTCACGCCTAGTTCTGGCTCGTGCCCACGTAGTGTCTACTAAAAGCCGGATCTGCAACTTGCACTTTTGTATTTTTGGATATAGTTTTTGGGAGAGGAGGCGTTCGTAGGATTTTTTCAGCTCCTCTGTCTCTTTTGGCCTTGTGTGCCAAAATAAACTGGCGAATTGTTTTAGGTTGGTGGATTATTATTTTAGTGGATTGTGTTATTTACCTAAGTGCTGTGTGTTGATTTTTTTTTGTAAATTCTTTGTTATAATGTTTTAAATATTGTTTAAAACTTATCATGTTTTTGCCACTTAAAATGCAGGACATACATTTATTAAAGGAAATGCCTGTCCCTTTATTTCTCCCCTGCTTTTGGTGACTCAGTGGTGAAAGCAAACTAATGGGCTTTTTTTTTTTTTTTTTTTACACAAAACAGTGACTTTGCTTTATGTACATTTTGAACTCTGCACAGAAATGCCATAGATTCCAGTCCCTGAATTGTACGGACGTTTAGCCCCATTGATCACATTTTTGCTCTGTTTGTGTAAATGAGCTACCTGCTCCTCTATTAAGAATAGCACTTCACTCATCCAATGTTGGATATAGATTATAAAAGCTTATACCACAATAAACAAATTTAGTTATTGTACTTTTTTTTCCCTTTTAGTTTTTGTTTGTTCTTTTCTTCTTAGAGTTAAATTGAAACATAAATCATTATGGTTCATCTTTCTCTTCTTCCTCTGCCCCAGCCTTTAAGGAGATGGGCTGAGGTGGAAATGTGATTTAATGCAGAAAAACAGCAGAAGGGGAAGATTGAGCCATTTTAATTTTTCTGTCTTCTCAAAAAATTAATGATCATCAGTTCAGGGCTTTTATTACAGACAATGTATTGTAATATGTAGCTTGGCATGTGGCTGTAGTAGTTGCAAGCATCCTCAGAGGCTTGCTTAACTCAGTGGAACTTGTGTAGAAGTAAATGTGGAAGGAATGCTTAGTCTGTTTATTCCATTGAAGATACTTAATGACAGGTACTATCTTAGAAAGTTAACCAAAAGCCAGTGCAGTATACTGGTTACACTAGAGAATTGGACTAGGAAGACCCAACACTATTATTTCTCAGCCTAAGGTGCAAGATTGTGATGGGAAAGACCATACATAGTGGCTTGAGCTCTTTGAAGGAAAGGCAGAATATTAATGTAGTAATAGTAAATATTACAGGACTCAAACTCCGTGGCAAACCTTGGAAAACAGCGGTTGCTTAACTGCCTACCTTATGGTTTGTTTTGTCCCCTCTGAATGAGCTGGACTATCTTTATTATATTGCTGTATCGGCCGACTGGAGTGTATGGGGTGTTAGAGGAGGGGTAGTACCTCTAGTGGTTCACACACACTGTGCTCCTTCTGGGGTAGGTTGTCCATCTTTGGTCCCCACCATACACTCAATTATCTGTGGCTCCTATAAACTGTCAGCATGCAACAACAGCCACAGCCCTGGAAACAGCTTCAACTGGTCAGCTAAACCAGGTGAGGGTAGCCAATGGGTCTCAAACGGTCAGTGGGTTATGGACTTCCCTTGCATGTGAAGACAGGCTCTGGCAGATAGGGCATACAAGACGTTTAGAGTAAGACCAAGAGGGAGTTTTTGTTGTCTGGGCAGCCCAGGTTCTCCATACACACAGCCCAGGCTTCCGCCCCGGAGAAATCACATTGGTGTTGCTAATGCAGCACAATCCATTGTCTCTCAAGATAGACAGATGTCAACAAGTATCTGCTGAATATGGGTGAAGGTGTGAAATGGTGAGGCTGCACCTACAATTGTACACATCTAATAGGCTTGCTAAGGTTGCATATGTAGATGGGGGTACACTGTATTGCCCTATCTTTTGTGCATTGTCTTTAGCTGAAACTTGAATGATTAGCTGTGGTAATCTTCATTATTAATTCATACCATACTATTGCAGGGAGAAAGAGAGAGAACAATTGGCAGAATTGAAAAAACATCATGAAGATGAAATACAACATCAGAAGAAAGAAATAGAGCGCCTGCAGAAGGAAATTGAACGCCATAAGTACAAGCTCAAGAAGCTTACTGATGATGATTAAGTAAATTCTGTCCTTATTGGTGTGAGATGTATCTGGCATTGCTTTAAAAATGGTGTCTGCCGACATTCAAGGTCTTGCTCTTATCACAGTGTGAAATAAACAACTCACTCTCTTCCTGCTCAGTTTTTTTTCTTACTTAGCAGCCATATGTAGCCATAATTATGTCTACTGAATCTTCCCCCTCCCCCAGGGTGAGATGGCAGGGGGTTACATTAAAGATTGCTAGCAAAGTCTCACATTGAGGAGCAATTTGGGATGTAATGATTGCATTACCAAACCATTTTTCTTACTGTTTTGTGCACCTTTTTCTTGTAACTGTTGGCAAATATAACACTCCCTTTGCATTAGTCGGGGAGTAGTAATAACTGGTCACTTGCTACTACATCAGGAGTGGGAAACATGTACCTCTCCAAATGCTGTTGGACTTGAAACTCCCTTTACTTCCAGCCTATGTGGCCAGAATGGTGTGAGCTGACATCCAGCAACACAATTAGTGCCATAGAATGAATGTGGACTGTGAACACTAGTGAAATTATAGCTAAGAGAAACCACTTTTAGATCAGAATCCAGTATTTCTCATCAAGCCCAAATGATTATTCTCAACAGAAGCATTTTGCCCAGTAAAGCAGGGCCAGCATCAGAACCTGGTTTCCTTGGACAGTTGCCTCAGAACCCTGCTAGATGTCTGATATAGGCTGCCTTTAAAAAGGAGAGGTTTTGTCTCAGAACCTCTAGTTTTTGGAGGATCAAAAAGCAGCATGGAGATGTTTGAAAAGGGCTTTCAAAAAAGCCCATGCTGCTCATTCTAGTCCTAATAGTTGGGGCTTCAAAGTGTAGTGTCAGCTGCTTGATATGTTGGTGACTGCCCACCAGTGATCAGTAGCCAAGATGGGCATGGAACAAGCACAGGCAACACCAAATTGCTAAATTGAGTGTGAATAAACAACTGGAATAAATTCAATGAAATCAAAGAGAATGAAAGATCGGGACACTTCCGCTACGGTTTCTGATTTATCAGTAACACCCAAGTCTGAACAGACGCAAACAAACCCTACAGAATTATATCAGCATGGCAAGTATGCCTACCAACCACATTTCAGACAGAATGTAATATAGCCTTACACAGTGCAAAGAAGAGAAGGGTTTGTTGAAAGAGGGCATGCTTTGCATTCAAAGTTTCCAAGTCCAAACTTTGGCAGTTCCAGATGGAGCTGGGGAAAATACTTTCTGAAAGTCTAGTCAATGCACTGCAGATGATGCTGAGCTTAATGAATCAATGGTCTGATTCGGTACAAGGCAGCTTCCTGTATTTCTTTTTCTATATATAATATTTTATTAAGATTTTCACATAGAAAAAAGAAAAAGAAAAATACAAAAAGAAAAAGAAAACAAGTAAAAACAATTCCATTTTCATAATATTACTTACATTCGCTTGTTTCCCAGACTTCCCCACACCTCCCCTCTATATTCCAATTCAAATATTTAATCAGCAAATCCCTTCCCTCTGTCTTATCCTTGTCTTTATCTTAGTGTATTATATCTTAAATTCTTCATCTTTTTAACCTTCGAATTTTCTAAACACAAGTGTGCCACTAAGAATAACTTTGCCACCATTACTGACACAAAATAGGCTTTGAAATGACAACCAAGCACCTTCAACTGGATTCATTGTGGGTTATTTCCCATTTTGTTTCCTTCTTACTGAAATGATAAACACCTCTTAGGCTGCATGTACACCATGCTTTTAAAGGACATTCAAAGTGTGGTCCAGTCCGTGAATCCTGGGAACTGTAGTTTGTTAAGGGTACTGGGAATTGTAGCTCTGTGAGGGGGTAAACTACAGTCCTCAGAATTTGGTTTTGTGGGAGATCATGCTTTAAATGTATTATGTGTCCACAGCTAAAGTTGCATCCGTTGTGACATGTAGTTCAGGTGTGGTTTCACTAATTAACTGAAACATTTATATTCCTTTCATTAAAAACGGCACTGGAGGAAGATGACAACCACAAAATGTAACTGGATATGTTACATCACAAATTATAACTTAATAGCCTAAGGTCATTACAATTCGAAATTAAATAAAAATGGATCATCAAGAAATATACAGTCAACAGGTTAAACACAAATAAAGTACATGCCTCTAGTCTTTACAAGTGTTTAAATGTTTAAAACTCAAAATAACTTCTAATACATTAAAATTAAATAAGCAGTATAAGGACCAAGCAGCCCACAATTGTTTATAATTTATGTTACACATAATATATAATATAGTGTAACGTATCATATAGTATAAAGTTGAAAATCCACAAACATATTGTCAACATATTGTGCAGCCCTATACATATCTACACAGAAATAAATTCCACTGAGTTAAATGGGGGTTGAAACCTAAATCCAGTCCAACACAAAATCAACAAAATAACGCACTGCAATATATATATATATATATATATATATTTGCTTTCGTAGATTTATATATATATATAATTAAAGGAAAAAAACCACCGTAATATAAAACGCTAATGCCCTATCTTCTTCTTTTCTTTCGAATATAAAGGTTTCAATCCATTTATTAAAGGGAATTAAGAAAGGGTCCTAGTACACAGACGTCTTTGGGAAGAAAGGACGTGATTTAGAGGCTACAACCGAAAAGGTCCGACCACTGCCTCTGCTGCAGAAATACACCTGCGCCCCCATAAAATGATAAGGATAAATCCCTAAATCTAGAAGAGGAGCGTGTCAGGAAGAGAAAAATCTGTACTAAACTTCTTGCGAAACTAGGCTTTGTTTTTGGTTTTTACTTGTGAAGGGATTGATTTTGTGTGTTTTTCAAGAGGGAGCCTTCAAAGACGTCCAGGCTGAAGTACCGCCAGATACCTCAACAGAGAGGCCTTCGCAAGGCTGAAAGAGCCAGGCGACCAGCGAGCCTCCTTTGTCTGCAAAAGAACTACAAAAAGCGGGAATCGTCCGCTCTTTTTTTTAAGCGCTGGATTCCTTCCCTCTCCCCCCCCCCTCACCTCCTCCCCCGCCTAACCCTACCGGCGCGCCATGGCTTTCCCAGCCGTGCGGATTGGCCGGGGCTCTCCTCGGGCTCTGATTGGCCGCGGGGGCCCTCCGCCTGCTCCCGCCTCCTGGCGCCGATAGAGTCTCCGGCCTGCCTCTCCGAAACGCCTCCCCCGGATTGGACGCCGGGGAGCAGTCCCTGGAAACAGTTCCGGGAAACCCCTCGCGTTGCCGGGGTCGCTCCCGCCGTCCATGAGGGGAGGGAAGAGGAGGAGCGCGCGCCATTTGCAGCCGCTGCCTCCAAGCCGCGCCGCGCAGGTCCCGCTCCGGTGAGTCTGTCCGCCAAGGCCCGCCTGGCCGAGGAACCGGTAACCGGGGGGAGAGAAGGGATGTTGGCAGGGTGGGAGAGAGGTGTGCGCGCTCTCGTAGTTGGCGGCGGCGCGCGGGGGGTGGGGAGAGAGAGATGCCCAGGCCCGCGCTCTCCGAGGCGCCTTTTGTGGCCGCGGCGCGCCTGGCGGGATGCGCCTGGGCGGTGCAGGCCCCGCGCCGTCGACGTGGGGGCGGGGAAGGTAGGCCCGGCTGCGTGCGACCCCCCCCCCCTCCAGAGGCGCCTCCTCAGCTGAGTGCGGAGGGCCCTGATCCGCCGCTTTCCGGGAGAGGGAGAATGGGAAAAGGAAGGAGGCCTAACCCCGTTATCATGACCTGGGATGGGGAGGAAGGAAGAAGGTGTGTGGGCGTTTAAAACCAATGCGGCGATTCCTTTTTGAGCGCCTGGCGTGTTTGCAGGGGGTTCCCATTCCCTTAGAAATGGAAATTATTATTATTATTATTCCTCCCTTTCCCCCTCCTCCGGTTTGCGAATTGCCGCCTTGAATGTCGTGGTCCCTAAGGGGTGTTTGCTTGGAGAGTTGAGGCCGGCGGGCATAATATTTCTCCCGGATAAGCCTTAGGCACCTTTTGAAATCCGGGAATGAGTCCCATTGGAAGCCGGCAGGGCTTTTTAAAGTTGCGGGCGAAGCTGTAACTCGGGGATCGAGCTGCAGGGCTGCATTCCTGTGCATCGCCGGCCTGCGGAAACACAGCACGGTTTTTAGCTTCCGAGCATATGTGCCTTGAGTTACTGTCCTTAAAAACAAAACAAACAAAAAAAACCCATCCGCCAAATGTTCCTTTTCCTAAGGGGAGCCTGGATTCATCCCCATTTTTTATTTTTGCAAATGGAGCATATCCCTGCCCCGCCTACAAGTACCATTTGATTTGAAACTTATCACAGTGCTTTTTCGTGGCGCTGTCAGAATCAGATTTGGTTGTGGTAAGGGTTCTTTGTTCTTTGTGAAAGACAGTGATTAATTGGGAATTCTGGTTGGTGACACTACCATAGGAGCTGTTGACAGCTGCTGATACTTGTTTAACTTTGATGGTAGAGGAAATGGGGTGGAATGTTTTAACTGTAACAGTACTACACTTGTGAAGTTACTGTATTTGTAGCACCATCCATGCGACCTGTAGGCTAGCTAAGTTCTTTCTGCAGCATGTGCTATTTTCAGGAATTACTTCAATGTCCTGTTTAGGTATGTGGTCCATCCTGAGTGTGTGTGATAATACTTGGTTTACTCTGCCAGGTGACTTGTAATTGTAGGTATATATACCTATTTTACATATGCAGAGACAGTGTAGAGTTTATTGTGAGTTTGTGGTGACATATAGAATCATTTGCGAACTATGGCTTTCATTTTTAAGTTCAGAAAATAACTGGGTTATTTCTGAAACTCTCATTGAAATCTTGATGTGTGTTAGAAGGGATTTAAAAACTCCACATACAAAGATTGCAGCTGTGCTGTGTTGTTAGCTTGTAAAAACATAGTACAGTAACTTGCTATGGAGTGGGGAAACTTGCTGAATAACTTTTCAGTTACAAAAAAATATACACAAATAATTTTAATGTAGTTTGCTAAACAGTAGTCTGTAACATTTTTGTCATAGCATTTTGTCATACCTATATCCTCTTTCAGAAGTTGTATAAGGGTGTCAGTAGTACTGCAGTGGTTTAAGTTATAATTTAGCTTCTATTATAGATCAGTATTTGTGGCTACAATCCTGCAACTCTGTACTGACTCACTTTCCTGGGAATAAGCCCCATTAAGCTCAGTGGGACTTGCTTCTTTATAGGATTGCACTATACATGTCTCTCATTTCTCAAATTTCAGTAGAGTCTAGTGGGCTACAAAACAATAAATCTGTTTTGCTTATTTGCCTTCTCTTGAAGTAGGATATAAAATTCCAGTGTAAGAACAATGTTGTCTGTTGGTTGTGTGCGTATTTTAATTGATTTTAACTATTGATCAAACTTTAGGATAATTTACTGTATTAAGATTTTTGCTTGGTATAAAAATAGAAACACTAAAATAGAATAAACCTCACATTACTCTAGTGTAAAATGTTATTCTATAATCTTAGAATAAGTTTATTTCTTGAGTCATAGTCATGTCAGGAAGCAACTGAGCTGATTAGGGTCACAATTAAGGAAGCAACCCATGGTGAATACAGTGGGACTTGAGTGCAAACAAGCTTAGGATTGTTTTGGATGTGCCCTGCATTAGTGTGTCTGTAAGCCCTGTTCCTACACCAGTGCAATGAACTTGGGCAGCCCAGTTCAACACATAGAACTATAAAGCTTTGCAGCAGTTCCAAGTGGATAACTGTGTGTATAGGAGGCATAAAATTAGTTGGCCCTCCTGCATAGGATGCTGGAATTGGGACCCTAACTGGCACTAGTACAAGGCTACACTTTTGAAATGTGAATGAGAACTAAATGCATAAGACTAATATCCAAGTGCAGGGGGCCATAGGATAAGCAGCACATATACTCTATTCTGCACATAAGAATTTACAACATTCATGGTCAAAAGAAGATTCTTCAGTATGTCTCATACAGCTGCCCTGTCCTGCTGTCATTCCACAAATCTTTGGTCTAACACATTGGAGCAGGTTGCTAGAACATAGAATAGGGTAGCAAATATATCTCACAGGGGCATTACAAAAGCCACACGTGCATTGACAGAATATCAGCCAAGTACTAGTGCAAAGGAATCTTGCATGGTAAAAGGGTAAAGTACCCCTGGATGGTTGTCCAGTCAAATTTGACCATGAGGTGTGGCACTCACCTCTGCTTTCAGGCCGAGGGAGCTGGTGTTTGTCCGCAGACAGCTTTTCCAGGTCATCTGGCCAGAATGACAAAACTGCTTCTGGTGCACCGTTCACAGAACACCATGACAAGTGCAAGAGTGCATGGAAATGCCGTTTCCCTTTCTGCCGCAGCAGTACCTACTCACACTGATATGCTTTTGAACTGCCAGGTTGGCAGGAGCTGGGATAAAGCAGCAGGACCTCACCCCACTTTACACCCCAGCCTGGACTCGGTGGTTTAGACCACAGTGCCACCCCCTGTCCCTGCTCTTGCATGGAGTGATGGCTGGAGCATAAGATGCAGGTTATTTTGCCTAGGTGAAAGCAAAAAAGTAGTGTTTGGGAAGAGCCCGCAAATGTGGGGCTTTGGTAGCCAGCCATTATTTATGGTCACCTCCAACCCTGGCCCCACCCCTACCCCTCTGCACAGAGTGTCTATATGTGTGTGCTCCATCTCTGACACTACACAGTGTCATGCAGTGTAGGAGACCGAGCTTGGAATAAGGTTAATAGGTGGGAGGGTCTCACCCTTGATTTCACACTGTGCCTTAGAGGCATTCTGAGTGCCTTTAGCCTGAGTTCCAGACTTGGGGCAGCGGGAGGTAGGGTAAGTCTCTTTATCTTGCTTTGGAAGTTTAGTGACTCGAAAGCGCAATGTGAAGTCAGAGTCTAGGGAAGATGGGTGGTTGCCATGGTAACTGCGATGAGTGAATCTGTGGACCTCTGAGCATAGCATCAGGCTTTTAGTTATATGCATTGCTGTATTTGCAGCAACCTGTGCTTGGTGGTGGTAGTACTAATATTAGAGCAGAAGGCTGAGAAGAATAGCCTGGTAAATACCCAGTTTCTGTAATTATTTGTGTAACGAGATAGTTTAGTTTTTAAGTTTGCCTTAGTTTGGTATATTCAGAAGAAATTTTATGCCTTTTATGGAAAGGCAGAACAGAAGCTTGATAAATGTGTGAGGAAAATTCTTAACTAATTGTATTGGATCATAAACTGTGTTATTGAATGTTTTTTTATCTGCATTTGTAAATTCAATGCGAATGAGTCCATTATAGTGAGTTGTGAAGGTAAAACTCAAAAACAATAGTAGTACTGGATCATGTGAATTTGTTGATGGGTTTCGATTGCACAGTGACTGTTAGTTTATTTTTTGTTCTTCCCATCTTTCTACAGAAGGTCAGGGTGTCTTAACAGCAACTATAAAAAACAAACACAATAAAGCAATTTAAATCATAAGCTGTCCATATGAAGAACTATAATGCCATGTAGTGAAAAATAAACAGTACTTTACAGTAAAGATTTAGGCTCCATACCAACTGTGTTCCAAAAGCCTAGACATAAATGTTTTCAGTTTGGTGCCTGAATGTTATCAGCATGGCCCGGGGGGGGGGGGGGTACAATCACATTTCCTCCAGAAAGGATTTCCCTGGTCCCAAAAGCTTACTTCGTGTCAAAGCTTGTATGCAGTTCTTCCACAGCTGCATGCAGAATAGAACGGTAAAATATGGAGACACATCTTGAGTTTTGCTTGTTCTGACATTCTGCTTATACTGTATATAATTTTCATACATGAATATTTGTTAAGTAATTTGTGTAACAAACTGAACTGTGGTGAAGGTGTCATTTCCTTGGGATTGATATATTGTTGTTTCTTAATAGATTATTTAGTACACTTACCTTCCTTCTCTTGTGACACTTAAAAGTCAGCATACATAGGATTCCCATGGAGTCTCTCATCCATCCACTGAGCCAACCCAGACTTGTTTAGCTTCAGCAAGGTTACTGCTTTGCTAATAAAGTTGTATTAGCATATTTCTAATAATGTTAATAACTAAGTAGTTCTATAAAATATGAACCAACCAACCCTTCCCCATAAACACTCCAGACTCTGATTCCTTGTGGAACCCACACCTGTCTGCAGAAAGGCGAAGCTCTGTCCAGGAGGGCCAAGTTTCTTTTTCATTGTGCTACCAGCTCTGAAGAGAAATTAGAATGGCCTTGAAGTATTTTCTGGGAATTCTATGTACATAGGGTAACTAAACTTATCTGTAAATATCTTAATCAACCAGTCATCTTTTTATCACTAAAACATTGATAGACATGCTTGTGTCTTCTGTATTCTTTTTCAAGCCTTTGAGAGATGTACTGAAGTGCACTGAGAATCTTTATAAATGTCAGCTATATGAACATTCTGTTGGAGGAGAGTGCTTTGAAACGACAGTATTTAGAATAAGAAGCAAAGGTGGTGTTAATTTTTGTTTGGGTGCTACGTATCTCCATATCCCTCAAGTTGTCTTTGCTTTGGTAGTGTTGGCATTTCATTGTTGGAGATAATCAAGCCCAAGTTCCTGTGATCAGACGAAGGGTCCCGTCTGCACTTTCTATTTAAAGCAGTATTATATCACTTTAAACAGTCATGGCTTCCTCCAAAGAATCCTGGGAAGTGTACGTTGTTAAGGATGCTGAGAGTTGTTAGTAGACTTCTATTCCCTTTAGAGAGCCACAATTCACAGAGTTCTATGGGAAGAGAGGATGCCTGGAGGTTGGAACTCTGTGATGGTACCGGGGGGGGGGGGTCTCCTAAATACTCTCAGCATCCTTAATAAACTAGGAGTCTTAGGGTGAAGATGCTGTTTTTAGTGGTCTGATGCTGTTTTAAATATACAATGGGCCCTCTGGATACGGATTTAATTTGTTCCGGGGGTCTGTGCGCACCTCGAAAAATCCGTAACCAGAGGCACCACTTCTGCGCATGCCGTGCTAGAGCGCTTCCGCGCAGGCGCGAGTGGCGAAACCCGGAAAAATACTTCCAGGTTTGCTGCTTTCGCAACCCAAAGATTACATATCCAAAGAGGTACGTAACCTAAGGGTTCACTGTATAGTGCAGATGAGGTATCTAGAAACAATGAATCTCCCAAGATGGGTTACATTTGTCCCACTATCCTTTGCTTGGATACAATTTTCATTAGAAAAATGGCTTTGTGTGTGACGGACCTACTTTTTTCGGTGTTGTGTTCCCCGCAAAGGAAGTAACACGTGACAAAGCAGAACTGGAACCCATAAAATGCTGCATGTAGTGTGGATGTAACACTTCTAAACATGCTTTCACTTGAGGGGGGGGGGGAAATGAGGTTTAATATAACCAGACTAACCACTGAGAAATTCTTTGGGGGAAACTTGTAGCATCATAATCCCGTGTTCAGGGTGCAGTATTTGCTAAGAAGCAACTGGTCTTAATTCTTTGTGGGGTTTTGTCTCTTCATGCACCACTGCTGCTTTTCATGTAAGTGCAGAGGTATTAAGGAGCAACCTCAATAAACTAGAAGGCCTTGGTTTTGTGGATCACCAAAACAGTTTTGTTCAGCTTGAAAGCTTTTTGTGCTTTTGGTCTTAAAGCAGGACATGTGCTCAAAAACATGCAGTAGCAAAAATTTCAGGGATTTTATACAGTCTGTAGTAGAAACGAGTCTGGTGGCATCTGCTACAAAAATGGAATAGTGTACCAGTTATTCTGCACAAGCTACAGTATGGTCATAGCCCATTAAAGTACTCATTGACCTTGAACTAAAATGTTTTGATGGCAAAACTTCTGGAGTGGGACATCTTTTGTCTTGCTTTTGATACATTAATTGTATTGCATGCTTTTAATTGGATGATTATCTTAAAGTTGTATCTAGTATTTGAAGGACTAGTTTTAGTGTTCTGCACTTAAAACGTTTTTAAAAAATCTTTGTTTCATATGTCTTACTGAGTTTTCTGGTGAAATCAAGATTGCTTTGCCTCTGCTAATATGGCACTGTCAACCAGCCCTTTTCCTTAAGTAGTTGTTTATATCACCTGTGCTGTCATGCCTGAATATTAAGCACCAGTTTGTAATCAGACACATAAAATAAGTTGGCAAAATACCTCAGTATTTGTTTGAGAAGATAGTGCTACTTTTTTTTTATTCATATCTCTGCAGTCTTATTGACTTTCGCATCAAGTCTTTCTCACTGATATGGAAAATTGAAGGTGCTGCCTTTCGTTTAAACCTTTCATTTAAACTCTAATATCTGGAATAACATGCTGTGCTATGATATGCAGAATTTAATACAAGTTCATCTTGCTGGTATGTGACATGCAATTCGTTTATCGATTGTTCCACTTGTGCAAAACCTAATGTGGCATGTTGTTTTTTATTTTATTTTTAAAAGTGTTCTGGCAACTAGTGTACATTAAAGCAGCATGGCTTCTCTTATGTAACAGGATTTGAAGGAAGGTATGGAAATAAGCCAGAAAACTATGGGAAAGATGGAAAGCAAGTATTGACATTTGCATATTAAGCTGCCCTGTAGGCCTCTGTATTAAGCACATTGACTTAAAATCTTTTTGAGACCAGGGTAATAATGGCAGATGTTCATGCATTTCAGTATACTCCCCACCACTAAGATCACAGAAATTAATGCCAAAATCAAAATTAGATCTGATGTACATGAAGTGCTTAAAATTGTGCGCTATTCCATGTACATGTTCCACAGTATTTAGAACTGTACTTATTTAATGTAGGTGAGCTGCATTCTAAAGGCTTTAAATAATAGGTTTAATTCAAGTCACTTGCAGCATGTTTACAAATTAGTTTAGATAAATGCATTGTCCTACAAATTAGTTATTTCTGGCTTTATGTAATATAGCTCCTGAATTTTTTCCAGCAGCATAATAAAATGGCTAATCAGGTGAATGGTAATGCGGTACAGTTAAAAGAAGAGGAAGAACCAATGGATACTTCCAGTGTAACTCACACAGAACACTACAAGACACTGATAGAGGCAGGCCTCCCACAGAAGGTGGCAGAGAGACTTGATGAAATATTTCAGACAGGTATAATATGCATTTCTTGTTTCTGATTGGTTATGAAAGTGAAGGCAAACGATTTTCAAATTTTTAGGTTTTAAAGTTGAAAAAATTTACTTGTGTTTTGTACTGTGTAGCTTTGAATGTACAGCTGCTTTCACTTCTTTGAGGTCAAATTGGGTTTGACATGTTGACAGTATCTTAGGTCATCAGGGCACTTAACTGTTTCATAGACACAAGTAAAAGTGGACATTCCAGCTTACTGAATTATAAGTTTCCTCTATAAAATAATCATTTGTTTCTACCTTTCTACCATCACCAATTTATAGTTACTGTGTTAAACACTTAATATTTCAATAGGTGCTTGGCTTATTGAGGGAAATAGCTTGCTTGCTTGACTTAGGGCTACGTTTGAATTCCAGTCTGTAAGTGAATTTCATGTTTGTCCAGCTCCTAGTGAATATTTCAGTCCATATCAGTAATTACACTGATGTGTTCAGATTAATAATTATTATTTGAATTACGTTTATCTTGCATGGAGCAAGTGGCTTATTGTGTATTCTAAAGAGAGAGAGAGAACACATGTTCTGCTTAGGAAACACATATTTATTGGGGTGTGAAATAGAAACTTCCTCTTCCTCTTTAGTATGCGTGTTGTGAATATATTTAGAAATATAAATGGAACTGCTTCATGCCCTTATCTCAAATATTTCAGTGGCAAGATCTGCTTTATCTTTCCCCCCTAAAATACTCCAAAAGTTATGTAAGGCAGTTCAAAACAATACCATATCTGTCTTCTTTATGTTGATATTTTGACTCATGTGGCTGATCTGTCTTGAATGACAGTCCCAATGAGTGCCTGCCAGATAGTTTTTATTTCCTTAGAGAGACACTTCTCTAAGACGGTGCTATATGATGATGTACAACTTAGTGGCTTGAGTGTAGGTGTCTGAGAAATGCATGTACAGGATTTTAGAATGTGTTGCAACTGAGGTTGTGTCATGAGGAGTTTGACATTTATCTAAACTTGAAAGTGCATTAATGTTAAAACATTTTACTACCTAGTATTCAACAATATTTGTACAACAATTTTCATGGTTAAACTTGCCCGACTGGTGTCTGTTAGTAGTGTTCGCTACAACTAATTTTATAATTAAACTTGGGGCTGAACTTCATTACTTTTAAAACCTCTGCTGAGTTTTGTCCCAGTACAAAATATGCCTTCCAATATTCAGGATCAATTCTGAAATGCAGTCTTTGTGCACTGCTATTCTGTGTGATAGAGAATAAAGATGTTTTCAGTGCTCTTTAAAATCCTGAAGTATTCAAAACACTCTGGATAGTTATTGGAAGTTGGTACAAATATCTCAGCACCTTACCATTTAATACTGATGGAATTAGAAATTTTCTACATTTTTCATAAACTTCTATTAACTTTAGTGTAAAAGAAAGTACTTTATGCTTCAGAACTGGTCCTACTGTATGTGGGTCTGCACCTGTAAGCTTAATATTAGTGTACTTGATGTACATAACAGGGCTTGAAATAATGTCACTGGCTGGAAAGTTGTGGCAAAATGGTATTTATCTGTAGTAAAAAACATTCATTGTAATCTCCTTTTTATAGAAATGGGGATAATTTTTCACTTTAGTTTTTTTTGAAGGGGAGAAGTTGGTTTTGTAGGTTGCTCAAATAGCTGCTGTAGCACAACTGTTGTTAGATTATGTAGTGTTTATGCATCGTTTGTAATGGCTCCATCTTAAAGAAATATCCTAAAAGGGAATGTGAGCCAGAGTTCATTGTTTCAAACCCTGATATGTAGTGTTGCTTTGTGCAGCAGAATATCCACACAGTTCCTCAAACAATTTTGTTTCTGGATATAACTTTTTAGTTTGCCGTAGTTACCTTGATGTACTGAGCTCAAATTACTTCAAATTTAGCAAAATAAAATAGTGTTTTTGAATGAAATTGCCTCTGTATAATTAAATGGGAATCTGTAACTATTTTCTATTTTTAATTTTTTAGGATTGGTAGCTTATGTTGATCTTGATGAGAGAGCAATAGATGCTCTTAGAGAATTTAACGAAGAAGGAGCCCTCTCTGTATTACAGCAGTTTAAGGAAAGTGACCTGTCGCATGTACAGGTAAGGTAAGAGCTCCTGTGGTGTGAAGAAATAGGTTCACAAATGTAGCATTCTTTCTAACATGACTATAACAAGCACCAACAATGGTTGTCATACTTTTTTCTGAACTCTTCTGCACTGTGTCTTTTTGACAACCTTACCCCTCAAACACTGCATTTAGGCTGGAATCCTATGTTTCCTTAGTTGGAAGGAAATCCCATTCAACTCTGTGGGGCTTACTGCTGAGTAGACATGTATGGGGCTGCACTGATAAAGTCTAGAGTTGCATGCGTGTAAAAAGACTCTCATATTCAGAGTCCTTGGCCTGATGTGGTGTTCAATGGAGTGGTTGTTTGTGTTAAATAAATTGTACAAAGTGATTTATTTTTTTTAAAGCACTCTACTTAGTTCTGTCAAAAGTTGCAGCAGTTGAGTGTTATGCAAGGTTCAATGGCTTCAGGTTTCTTTTTATGCCTTCCTCTTGAATGATGTCATAAATTGTATCTGCAGAACAAAAGTGCATTTTTATGTGGAGTTATGAAGACTTACAGACAGAGAGAGAAACAAGGAAGCAAAGTACAAGAATCAACAAAGGGGCCAGATGAAGCAAAGATTAAGGTAATGTATACATATGCTGAGTGTACAGGGGAACAGATAAAGGTTCTTCTGAACTTCTATGTAGATATTTCTGTATTTAAGTAATTAATTGCATTGTTCTGATGTTGCTTTAAGGACTTGTACTGGAGGAAAGAATCGTATTGAGGGGGGAAGGCTTGTATGACATTAAATAGTTAAAATCATGACTGTTGCAAATGCGTAATAGCAAAAGAGCCCTATCTATATATAGGAGAAAAACGTGCCTCCATTATTATAATTATTATATATTTATTAATTTATACCCCACCCTTTTCCCTGACAGGGACTCGATGGCCGCTTCTTTCCTCAATCACTTTAGCATGTGCAAGCTACCTCTTTCTCCTGGGAGAAAGAGGCAGCCCTCCCCCACCCGTCCATGCAAAGGCGGCTGCGGCTGATGCAGGCGCACGGACGGAGCATTTGTGAGCCTTCCTCTGTTGCCTTAGAGGAGGAGGCGACTTCGCCCTGTTCCTTGCATGGTTGGGTTCCTTCCTCCATGCACCGTGCACTGGAAGAGGTGGCTGCGGTTTTGGAAGAGGCAGAAGCTGTGCACAGTGACACTAATTGTCTCTGTGGCCGGCAACTGCCTTCCTCCTCCCCGCCTTCTTTCCAACATCGTAATATACCACCATATCACAATGTTTAGCTGTCGGTGTATTACAACGATGGCAAGCAGGTATTACCCAGCCCTAGCCATTAATTTCAGTAAGCCTACTCTGAGTAGTACTTAGTTGGATACGCCTAGTCTGTGGTCACAATAAGCAACAAGAGGAAGAGCACTTCATTTAGCTGGGTGCAGCACCGAGTTGTTCGTGTGGCGACACAAGAATGGTCCTTCTCTGCAGTGGTTCCCCGTCTATGGAATGCTCTCCCCAGGGAAGATCGCCTGGCGCCTTCATTATACACCTTTAGGTGTCAGGCAAAAATGTTCCTTTTTAACCAGGCCTGAGAGCCAGCATGGTGTAGTGGTTAAGAGCAGTACACTTGTAATCCGGTGAACCGGGTTCGCTTCCCTGCTCCTCCACATGCAGTTGTTGGGTGACCTTGGGCTAGTCACACTTCTCTGAAGTCTCTCAGACTCACTCACCTCACAGAGTGTTTGTTGTGGGGGAAGAAGGGAAAGAAGATTGTTAGCCACTTTGAGACTCCTTCAGGTAGTGATAAAGCAAGGATATCAAATCCAGACTCTTCTTTGGTTGATCTTATTGACATCCAACACCCTTTTAGAATGTGGCCTTTTTGTGGGGGGTTATTGGGTTACTGCTTTTGGTTTGATTTTATACGTTGTGGTCTTGTTGTGAACTGCCCTGAGACCTCGGGGTATAGGGTGGTGTATAGGATAGATACATACATAGATAGATAGAATATGCAAGAGGTTCTGTGGATGGGGCTCTTTCTGGTTTGTTTTTCTGTCTTGGTAAAGAATGTGTTGTTGAATGCCACTTGTGCGATGAAAACATCTACTTCTAATTCTTCATCCTTTATTCAGGCTTTGCTAGAGAGGACTGGTTATACTTTGGACGTGACTACAGGCCAGCGGAAGTATGGTGGCCCCCCTCCAGATACGGTCTACTCAGGATCCCAGCCTGGCATCGGCACAGAGGTTTGTATGTACATACTGCTGCACATAAATTGCAGATACATAAAGATTGTCCTTACCTAACAATGGTTGCCTATTTCATCTAATAAGACTTAAAAACTAATTATTTAGTTTTAGCTATAATGAAAATAATTGTTAAGCTGAGTTTTCCAACCAAATTTTGACAGGAAACACTTTGAAAGCCTGTCTTTTAACTGCAGTAATATTCAGACCTGTTGTTCATTTGGCTAACTTGTGGCCCTCCAGGTGTAATAGAAAACAGCGGTTTACTCACTGCAGCTTTGAGCTACGGTAAGCGATGAGCTCACATACTCTTCATCGCACCCCCCTGCAAATAGGAGACTGAAACTTCTGCTTTCATTTTTAAACTAGCCTTGGTGCCCCGTGGCAGCCCAACTTGGAACTGTGGTTTGTTTAAACTAGGGTTAGTGACAGCAAGTCAGGATCAAATTAGGTTTCAAATCCTGATTTGTTCACAAAGCAGGTGGGGAACAAATGCGGTCATTTGCCTCTCTTTTTCCAGCCCATAGGACTCTCCCCAGGCCACACCTCTCCCTGACCGTGTTCCATGCCCTCCCAAGTGTTTTTGCCTAGCTGGAATGAGTCCTTGAACTATGATAATTCCTCTTGTTTCCCTGGATGGGAATGGAGAAATGTGTGTGTAGAAACCTCTGACTTTTACCTGACTGGAATGTAGTCTATTGTGAAGGTAAGAGTCCCATCAGTTGGACTGCCCCTATTGGCTCCTGGCCTCACCCGCTTGAAAAGGTTGCTCAGAAAGGAATGTGACCCTCTGACTGAAAATGGTTCCCACCGCTGGGTTAAATGACCAGAGTTCCACAAATTCGCCATCACAGGGAACTGCGGCTAGTTTAAAATTGAAAACAGAAGCTTTTGCTGTCCTTTTGGGTGGGAAGCAGGGGAAGTGCATAAGCCCAAGGTTGTGTAGTGGGAAACCATTGTTCCCTGTTACATCTGAACTGAGCCAGTATTTGTGTTGTGTGCAGGGATTAAAGAAAGGGTATTCCTAAAGTAGCTCTAGGCAGCGGCCCATGTGCTTAGAGCGGGAGCTTCTCTGTTCTGAGTGTTTGAAAAGGAAGATCAACCATTTTGAAATATCACCTCACACAAATCTATTGCGTTTTTCTTAATTGAATTAAGAATTATTTTTTTCAAATGTCATTTACTAACAAACAAAATATTTTTTTTCTTTTCCTCACCAGGTTTTTGTTGGTAAAATTCCTAGGGATTTGTATGAAGATGAATTGGTACCACTATTCGAGAAGGCAGGCCCAATTTGGGACCTGCGGCTCATGATGGATCCCCTCTCTGGCCAGAACAGAGGCTACGCTTTCATCACTTTCTGTAGTAAAGATGCAGCACAAGAAGCAGTCAAATTGGTAATTACTATGCTATGCTATATATCTTGGAGGATGGAATGATTTCGCTGTGGTCACAAACTGTAACTCATAGATACTTTCTTTGCAGGTGGGCTCCCATAGTATTCTAGATCACTCAGTCATGAGCTATAAATTAGCAGTTAGCTAGTTATAAACAACTAGTCATTAATTGCTGCTACTTAAGGCACTTCTCAATTTAACCATGCCATCTGATGTTAATAAGGAAAATTGCAGGATGAATCTGACTTGAGTTCTCCTTTTGGACCTTGGACACAGAGTTATTATTGAGACCTCCTTGATAGCTGTTTTTCAGCCCAGGTAAATTTTAGTTGAAAACATGAAATAGCAAGGCATCTGCAAAGGCTTGGTTAACATTTTTTGAATTATTTGCAGTTGTAGGTAAGGATGGTTGGTTCCTCACTGAAGCTTCTAAAGTTTGATAGAAAAGGGACCAAATCATGGATAAAACTGGCTAAAAAGGGGCAAGGGAAAATTAACTGATAGTTTTCTGAGTACAGAGAAGTTTTCCAAGTACAGAGAAGGGTCCCCAAGGATCTGTAATTGATCTGTAATTGATGGTATTTATCTTTCATAAATTAACTGGAGGCACAGTTAATTGGTGAGTTAGCTAAGTGTGCAGATAATAGCAAATTAGGAGTTTACCAATCGGGCACTAACACAATCCTAAACTAGTCTACTCAGAAGTAAGTTCCTTTGAGTTCAGTAGGACTTACTCTCAGTAGGACCTACTCCCAAGTAAGTACCAATTGGATTGTTCCATAAAAAGCTCTCTTCAAACAGAGCAGAAGCTGAAATGCTATGTAAGAGCATCTTGAGTGATGTACTGAGTGGGTAAATGGGAATACTAACTTCGCTGATACACTAATGGATTGTAAATTGTTGGTAACAGCCTTAAAAAACCCTTCTTAAGGAGAAAGCTTACTGAAAATGTTAGTGTGTACCAGCAGCGATAAAGGAAAATTCACACTTGGGAAATGGATTGAAAATAAAATGGAAGTATAATAGTGATGACTTTATATAAGTTCTGGGGTGTTCACTGTCATAAAAATCTCCCGAGTCCAGGCTGCTTGATCTGAAAAAGGATGTTTTATCGATAGTGAAGTAACAGTAGATGATGTGCTTAGGAATGGAGCATCTTTCTTTTGAAGATAGCCTTCAGAGCTACATTACAGTGAATTGTACTAACGTACACAGTTCTTTAATAGAGACATTTATGAATAACAATGACCATGATAGCTAAGAAGCTGAACCTCCATGTTCAGAATCAGTGTCCCCCTGAGTACCAGGTACTGGGATGAAACAGGAGATTTGTGCCTGTGAGCTTCTCAGACATCTAGCCTGAAGTTTGTGAGGCTGGATTTAAACCTGAGAAGTCTCCTTAGACAGTGTATTTTGAGCTGGCAAACGCCTATTATTGGGAAATGAGCTAGATTACTGGAAACCTTAAATCTTTCCAAAGTGGGATGCAGGTATGAAGCTTTTTTTGTAGTAGATAGCATTTTATTTTGAGATCTTCCCCACTGGAGCAGGTGGAGAGTTTGTTGATCTGTGTACCATTAAATTGGAACTTTAAGATGAGTGTTCAGCTTAACGTTCTTTTCAGTGTGACAACTATGAAATCCGTCCTGGTAAACACCTTGGCGTATGCATCTCTGTGGCAAACAACAGGCTGTTCGTTGGATCAATTCCAAAAAACAAGACCAAGGAAAACATACTAGAAGAGTTCAGCAAAGTTACAGGTAAGGAGTTGAGCATATGACGTGTTGTAAGGCATTAACATTTCACTCATGAAACAAGCAGACTAGTGTTGATAATAAACATGCCTGTTAAGACTCTGAATTTATTTAGTACAGTTATATCCTCTACCTTTCAGAATATAAACCCTTCTAAGGCACCACTTAAAATGCACACACCAAACAATATTAACCTATGAAACACCACCCAGTTCCTTTTCATAGGGCCTGAATGGCATCCAGCTTGAAGTGGCTGTGCAGTTAAATTGCATTTTACTTGAACTTCCAGCAGACATTTCTCACTGGCTCGGTCACCCCCCGAACTCGCGGTGCAGAGCCACCTGCGGCAGAAGAGCCAGCTGTGGCACTCTGACCGACGGGTGGGCTCTTCCCCGGACTCAGCTCTTGGGCCCCAGACTCTCAGCCTGGCACCTCTAAGAGCCTGGGTGCTCCACACCCCTAGCGCCTATGGGTAAGACGGCCCTGACTATTTGGAGCGCTGCCATTTCATTGGAGGAATCTCCCTCCGCCCAGATGGTGTTAGATTTGGTAGATGGTGTCATCTTTATGGTCATTGGTGCAGACCTTGCAACCTGGGAGGCCATATAAAAGAAGAGGAATGGCGGCCCTGGATCAGATTTTGAGTGCTGGGCAAAGAAACATTACTTCTACCATCTCCTCATACTAGAAGTAAGTTTATGTTCAAAAGTCGATGGAGCCAGTGCCTAGAGAAGGGAGAACTTAATTGTGTGTGTATTCTGGCACTGCATCATTTGAGTGTGCTGAAGACTTGATCTGCTTATGCTGCAGCTTCTGCATTCCAGTTCGCATTTCAAGCCAGAAATAGGCTTCTGTGTTACATCCAGGTGTCTTGTTCTTACAGAGGGTTTAGTGGATGTAATCTTGTATCACCAACCTGATGATAAAAAGAAGAATCGGGGATTCTGCTTCCTGGAATACGAGGATCACAAATCAGCTGCTCAAGCTCGGCGTCGGCTGATGAGTGGGAAAGTAAAAGTCTGGGGAAACGTCGTTACTGTGGAATGGGCTGACCCTGTAGAGGAACCAGATCCAGAAGTCATGGCAAAGGTAATAGAGCAAAGGCTGTACTGCTGAAGTGACTAACTCCAGGGTGGGACACAGATCCCATCCCCCAAGATCTCACAAATTTGGGGGGGGGGGCAAGAAAAAGGAAATAAAAAAGACACTATGCTTGGGTGGGTGGACCCCAGCACCCTGATGGGGATACGAATTGCCTTCTCCCCAGTCATCGGATCAATCATTTGATGAGCCTGGAGGGGCCAATAACACATCCCCCTAAGCTGATTGGCGTGCATCAACTGAGGTGTGGGGGACAACGCCCATCACTGACCTGGACACCCCAGAGGGTTTGGCCAAAAATGAACATGCAGCCCTTTGAGCCAAAAGTAGTTTGCCATTACAGTAGGGTGGCCATGTCTGCGATGATACTTTGCCTTTCCCCCTCCCTGGGGTGAAGTACTGGGGTGAAGTAAGAATTACTGAAGTACTGGGGTGAAGTAAGAATTACTGAAGTATACAATTCCAGGTACATCCATGCTTTTCCTCCACCTGGCAGTAGGGTTAATGTACTGATGCTGGTCAATGCCATCCGTTCCCTGGGAATCTTACAAAAAATAAGCAACATGGAATTGTGCCTGTATCTCTTAAATGAAATCTTGAAAGTAAAAGTTGATGGGGGCCTAATTCAGAAGCCAACACTGAAATATGCTGTCAGTGGTCCATGTTGTTAGTTGCTGTTTCGGTTTTAGTGATAAAATTAACGCCTCTTGTGATACAGAGATAAAGCCATCTTTTCCTGGATGGTTATTTAGTGCACTCTTGCATCTGAGCAAGCATGTATTGTAAGAGTTACTGGATTTCTGAAGCTGATATCAAAATCCCACCCCCTTTTTTAACAGGTGAAAGTTTTATTTGTGAGAAACTTGGCCACTACAGTGACGGAAGAAATACTGGAGAAATCCTTTTCAGAATTTGGAAAGCTGGAAAGAGTGAAGAAATTAAAAGACTATGCTTTTGTTCATTTTGAAGATAGGGGGGCAGCGGTCAAGGTAGGTATGCACAATTTCATTATCTAGGCCAGTGGGTGGGGAACAGTCCCTGATTATGCCTGGCAAGGATCCTCTTTCAGCCTGTGAGGTCGTTTCCCCCAAGCCACGCCCACCTGCCCAGCACATGAGGTCATATATAACATTAAGTGCACTGTAGATGAAAACAAAGCTCCCAGCCAAAACTGGAGTTTGCTGTTCCTTTCCCTGTTTCAGACTGCATGGGCAAAGGAAAACTCTTCATTTGATGTCGTGGTGATGCATACAGACCTACGTTATGCAGCAAAATGGTAGTTGCAGTCAGCTTTTGCAGTCAGCTTCTACCTGACTTCTCCCTCCCGCTACAGCCTGAACCTCACATCTCATGCCTTTCTTGAGCCTCTTTCCTAACTTCAGGAGATGTTTTTCAGGGCATACTGGCAGGAGGAGTACAAGCATGGTATTGGATGCAATCCAACGTATATGCTTTGAACCCTCTAAAAATGCTCTATAAATGCTGAATACTGTAATTGGTTCATCTAGTCTGATACTTTCCATTTAAATCTTCTTGCTCTCCCTCACCCCCCCCCCCCCGGACGTTGGAAAGGTTTTACCAGTGCATTGTTCACATTGCATATGTTAAACAGCATATGCTGCCCTGTATTAAAAAAGTTCTCTCCCCTCCCACTAAAGACCCCCAATCTTTTCGTCCCGCTTCTTCTTCGGTGGTACCTTGGTTCTCAAACTTAATCCGTTCTGGAAGTCTGTTCCAAAACCAAGGTGTGCTTTCCCATAGAAAGTAATGCAAAAGGGATTAATCTGTTCCAGACTTTTAAAAACAACCCCTAAAACATCAATTTAACATGAGTTTTACTATATAACAAGACCATTGATCCATAAAATGAAAGCAATAAACAATGTATTGCAGTCACACAATCAATCAGTAGCTGAACTGGGTTCCACACAGTCACAAAAACAAAGAGCCACAAAAACAAAAATGTAAAATAAAGAGCAAAAACAGACAGACCTCAGCGTAACGCTCAAAACGGAAGCGTGGCACTCAAAATGGAGCATGTTCGGCTTCTGAAATAAGTTCGCAAACCAGAACACTTACCGTATTTTTTGCTCTATAAGACTCACTTTTTCCCTCCTAAAAAGTAAGAGGAAATGTGTGTGCGTCTTATGGAGCGAATGCAGGCTGCACAGCTATCCCAGAAGCCAGAACAGCAAGAGGGATCGCTGCTTTCGCTGCACAGCAATCCCTATTGTTCTGGATTCTGAGATTCAGAATATTTTTTTTCTTGTTTTCCTCTTCCAAAAACTAGGTGCGTCTCATGGTCTGGTGCGTCTTATAGAGCGAAAAATACGGTACTTCCGGGTTTGCAGTATTTGGGTTCCAAGGCGTTTGAGAACCAAGGTACCACTGTATTTGCTTTCCAGACTTCTCCTTCTTTAAAAGCAGCTCAAGCAAGAAAAAGTGTTTCTCACTGTGAAACACAAATGGAGACTGTCTTATCTTCCTTCCAGAAAGGGTATTCAGCCTTTAGTCCAATGCCCTGTTTTAAAACAAAGAGCTAGTAGTAGCTCTTCATTGTTACAGAAGTCTCTCCTACACCAGAGTAGACACACAGGTGCTCTGTTCTTGTCCCAGGCAAATTTAAAGCGATTCACTTCATAAAACATTCAGTATGTAAATATGCATTGTGTTGAAATGGAATTACTATGGACATGAGAATATCAGAACTTAGAAGAGTGGAAAGGTGGGAAATCCTGAAGGATTCTTCTCTGTAGAATGGCATTTAAACTTCTTTCCCCTTCCAAACAGGCCATGAACGAAATGAATGGAAAAGAGATAGAGGGGGAAGAAATTGAAATAGTATTAGCTAAGCCTCCAGATAAGAAAAGGAAAGAACGCCAGGCTGCCAGACAAGCCTCCAGAAGTACTGCGTGAGTGTTAACTTCATTAACTGTACTGTAGTTCAAAGACGGGAGTTTCTGTCTGATAGCAACATAGTAAAAATCTACTTTAATCTGGCATGCTGAACTCCGCTTGAACTTTTAAATTGAGAAAGCAGCATGAACTAATGCTAATGCTTTTTTCCTGCTCACTAGGTACGAAGATTATTATTACTACCCTCCACCTCGTATGCCACCTCCAATTAGAGGCCGAGGGCGTGGAGGGAGAGGCGGCTATGGCTATCCCCCAGATTACTATGGCTATGAAGATTATTATGATGATTACTATGGCTATGACTATCATGACTACCGTGGTGGCTATGAAGATCCTTACTACGGCTATGATGATGGCTATGCTATAAGAGGAAGAGGAGGAGGAAGGGGTGGGCGAGGCGCACCTCCACCACCTAGGGGGCGGGGAGCACCACCACCAAGAGGTAGAGCTGGCTATTCCCAGAGGGGGGCACCAATGGGACCACCAAGAGGAGCCAGGGGTGGGAGAGGGGGTCCTGCCCAGCAGCAGAGAGGACGTGGTGCTCGTGGAGCCAGGGGCAACCGTGGGGGCAACGTGGGAGGCAAGAGAAAGGCTGATGGGTACAACCAACCGGATTCCAAGCGCCGCCAGACCAACAACCAGCAGAACTGGGGCTCCCAACCCATCGCTCAGCAGCCGCTTCAGCAAGGTGGTGACTATGCCGGTAACTATGGTTACAATAATGACAACCAGGAATTTTATCAGGATACGTATGGGCAACAGTGGAAGTAAGACAAATAAGGAGGGCGTGGGAATATTGGAAAGATAGAATTTGGCTATAGCTCTACATCCTTCCAAAAATTAATGTTTCATCCTTCAGTAGTGATTGGCTGCCATTTGTATTGGGCTGAAGAATCACTCTATTGTGTATATACTCAAGTCTTTTATTATTTTTTTCTTTTCTCATAAATGCACTTGGACATTACTGAGCTTGCAGAATTCCCAAACACAGTTTTGGGAGACAGTGCTTTTTATCGTTTTAGGCTTCATTTTAGCAGTTTATCAGCAGGATGGGCGACACTGTTAAATCATGATTTTGCAGACCTTCTGTTTTTGGACAGTTTCATTTTTTCCTTTTTCTTTTTTGGATTTGGAATAGACTACATAGGCATATGCTGTACATAAAGTAAAGCTAGTACTTTGTCTCCGTAGTTTTAAGAAATTAAAACAAAATTAAGTTTTCTTGTATTGAAAATAACATGACTGTATGTTTTGCATTCCTAGAAGTAGGTTAACTGTGTTTTTAAATTGTTATAACTTCACACCTTTTTGAAAATCTGCCCTACAAAATTTGTTTGGCCTAAACGTCAAATCCGTGGCAATTTGTTCCTTGATGTGATTGTATTTCCAATTTCTTCTTGTTCATGTAAGATTTCAATAAAACTCAAAAATCTATTCAAAACATTACCTATTTCAAATTCAATTGTGTCCTAAAACATTTTATTGGTAATTCTTGCAAGAAACATCTTTTTTAGATATAAAAAAAAACTGCCTATGTGAGTGATCAAATTCATGCAAATTTCTTGCAATTTCCAACATCTGGCACTTGTGGCATATGAGTCAGAGCTAGGTCTAATCATAGCATCAAATTGAAATTTCATAATTGTTAATCTAATCTAGTTGCATTTAACTTTCAATTGGTTGCTTTCTTAACAGCTTCAGGTACATTTGTAAACTTGTGCAAATTGTTTTTAGTCATATGATTTTAAGTCCCACTGTCTGGATATATGAGAAGTTTCATGTAGGAAGGCAGTCAATAAACCTATCCTGTTTTTATGTTACTAATATGGATAACATCTAATGACTTCAACTCAATTTGATAGTGTGCAAACATAAAAACAGACAATTATGTGCTCAATTTTAATGTTGTTTTTGTTTGCTTTGAACAAAGATATGAGAATGGTTGTAAATTCTTACAAAGTACAGTGAAAATGTAAATAAATATTTTATGCTCCAGATAACAGAATTGCTAATTTGATTATAATATTAGATTTTACACCCTTCTGAATGAATGATTTAAAGCTCAAATTTCCATTGATTTGAGATATCTTCAGAGTCTAAAGAACTTTTTGTACAAACTATTTTTGCCATATTTTTAATATTCATTTGACTCTCAATTTATGATGTTTTACCTGTTTGCATCTTTTGCACTGTGCTAAACTGCAGTGAAGTACACTTGCATTCTAGGAAATAAATTCAAAGGTCTTAAATTTACAGATCAGATTGGCCAACTTGAACATCCATAATAAATAATTAGCCCCTAATTTATGAGTTTGCCTTTGATTAGAACATAGTGAAAAATAACAAGTCATTGGGAGAGAACAAGCTGCTTGTCTGAACCTCCAATAGTATCATCTGCTTGACAGAATTACATTGTTGTGCGAACAGTGTTCGTTCTTCCTACAATTTTGTATGCTGTGAGTCAGGAAGATAATTTTCGTGGGTTTGTAGTTCTTGACTCATTGAGGAAGGAAAACCTTGTAAAAATGGCTTTTCAGTCCAGCCAGATATTTGGGGTACTATGGTAACAGTAATTGACCATGGTTCTGATAAAAGAAAAAATCCTGTAGCTCTTGGTCATATAATATGTCTTTGTTTTGTCTGCGTAAAGCTGCAGGATTTGTCTTGTGAAGCTTATCTGGCTTTTAGGTCTAGTAGAAGTGGCTGGCTTTCTAATACCTAAATCACAAACACACACACTCATCCAAGTGCTTGACAATCAACTCCACAGCTTAACACTATTTGGTAAAACCAAATTTGAGCCAATTTAAAATACTTGCCCATGTCCTAAAGGGCTTTAAAGTTATCCTTTATGATGGATCATACACAAGGACTGCCAAGAGAGGTAAAAAGCAATTTTGTATTGATGTGAAAATGTCTATGTCAGAATCTAGAAAGATTTGGAAATGTAACACACACATGTGCTTGTGCATAATGAGGAATCTTGTGATGTGTTTGTTAATCTTGCCCAAACGCCAAGTCTGTAAAATTCTTATATCCAAAATGCAACTAAATTCTGGAAGTTCTTTCAAGTAGCAAATTCTGCATACAAAATTAGCCATCCTACCTGTCCGCAAACATCTGTTATAAATTCCATCTTTAAAGACAGCAGTATTGTCCAGATATCTTAGTGGTATGTATACGCTATGAAGAGGACAATTGTGTTTCAATTTAAATACAGAACACAATCTAATTAGACATTCATGGCTTTAAGAAACTTTGCTTCACAAAAAAAATTAAATATAAAAAACACACTCCAAAATATATTTTGCTTCATCTGTGCCTTGACCTTTTATTCAGCAAAGCAATTCAGAGGGACAAAAACCCTGTCACAGAAGAATATCAATCCTTTGTTCTTCAAGGTGGGGACGGAATCATGAAATGGAATTCAATATTTGATCACTCATTTATAGCAGTTGCTTCAATGTCTCTATTGATACAAAGGTGACTTTGAAAAAAATAATGATGCCAGAGTTTTGGTACTTCGGAAACCTATATCAAAAGATTTCTACAAATTCCTAATTACATAGATCTAGCATTGCATTGCAAGCCAGATTATACTTCAGAGTTACCCACTTAACAGAACCATTCCCATTTATGAAGGAAAATGTCTAAAACTTCTAGAGGTATAGTAATTGTTCTAGGCTTACAGTTCCTTCAGTAAGGTTTGTTTTTTCTAGCTGAAGATAACAATCTTCAATTGTTTAACTGTTTTAAAGCATTTTTTTCTGTTAAAATCCAAACGTATTGGAGGTATTAAGCTTAATAATCGGCTATATGAATGACCATCATTTATCAAAGCCTGATTATATTTTCACCTTGTCTGCATTTGTATGCCATTATTTGAACCTCATTTGCATTTTGAACATTAAATAACATGCTTGTAATAAGGCTATTATGAGCAAAGCAAAGAAATGTATGAAAATATTTTGATAAAAGGAGTCCAAGGGGATTCTTGGAGTCCTTATGCAAGCAAATCTTGGAACTTCAGTAGGGCTTTTTTTGCCTGGCCAAAGCATGAATTGGGTTCTTGCAACTCCTCATATATGAGCCAGATTTTTCAAACCTTGCACATAATCCTTTGGTTTAGATTGAAATATTTGTGTGAACGAGTATTTCGTGAAATACTGAAAGTGGGCACAAATAGATTTTCTGTGGTTAAAAATGAAAGCTTGAAGCCACTAAAGTTCTGTGGGCTTTATAAGATGAGAACTCTGGGCTGTATTTCCCATTTCTCTGAAAATGGGAGCTTCTGTTAACTTAGGGCTAAAATAAAAATTGCTTTGCTTGATGAATTTGATAACAAAAATCCTACAAAGTACAAACTTGCTCACCAAGGTGCACATGTTTAACTTTTGCAGCTGTTGGAATAGGGGGGAAAAACCCTCAGTAGAAATGGGCTATTAATGCCTCTGATCTTCATTACACAATGAAGTTATATCATGATAAGTATATCTGGGTATTGGTTAGAAACTGCCAAAAAAACTATTTTTGTTTCTGTTTAATTTTCTTCTGGAGAAATATATTTTTAACACCTTGTAAGGCGGTTACCAGAAGCTCTGAATGACAGTTCGGAATGTATTGCATTACATTTTCTGATGTTATCCAGAAATCTGCAAACGTAACTTCTATTTTAACTCCTTCCTTTTATTACCTGACTATCAGGGAAGCGTGGTTGAGGCTGCCCTGACCTGACATGTCACGATGTCGACTTGCTAGGTGGGGTTCGCAGGGGACAGTAACCATTGGAGTTATCGGTAAGAGAACTTCCTTTCTCATTTTTCTCGAAATAACATGAAACGGCTGGCTTTCTTCTGGGTGGCGGGAAGATTGTGCTATTTGCCTTCTCTCTCTCTCTCTTACTAAACTATTGATTGTTTTGGGTTTCTTGTTCAAAAAAGCCCTTCATTCTAGTAGAGGAGTTGACTGTCTGTGGGAGGTGAGTATGAACGAGACCCTGTAGGTTTTCTGGAGTTCATAGGTTTGAATTATATGGGAAGAATATTGTTGAAGGTGTAAAAAAACATGGTTCATAAGAGTCATAGACCCAAAAGTGCTTTTTCTGCTTCTGCATCTCACACTAGAACAGTTTAGTGAGGAAAGTGAAACAATTTCCAGATACATTAGGATGTATCCAGTGCAAGTCTTGCTCAGAGTAGGCTCATTGGAATGAATGAACATCACTAAGTTAGGGCCATTAATTTCAGAACTGCTATTGGACCTACCTGCTGTAACACTGCATGAACTCCTGCAAGCACTATTGGGTATTTTCCTTCTGCTCACAGTTCTTTGGAGCCAAAGCATAGTTACTTGAACAAAAGAGGTTTGGAGCTTTGTTTCTTGAATTCCGGTCCATCGTGCTACATGGCAAATGACCCCCGCTCCCCAAAAAGGGCACTTGTATAGTTACATTAAAAATTAAATAAGAAAATTAACTTCCAGAACCCAGACGTATCAGTCCAATAAAAACACTTTCAACAAACCCAGCAGTCTTATATTTGTTTCTTACGAAACGAGTTCTCCCCATTTAAGTGACTCAAGAGATGTTCAAACCACATGACTGTACTAGAATTTGATGGGCCTTTCTGGGTGGCTGTTCTTTCTGCTGCTAAAGAGTGCAAAATAAAGTCTCTGCACATGATACCTTGCTTATCTGATGGAAACATGTTCAAGGTTTTTGACACATTTCATTTTAACATTTTATTAATTTTGAGTAGGCAGTACCTCCCATAATTTCCTGTTTGGGAATGAAACTGGCAAACCATCTTTCTTTTCTTTTTTTTGAAAAATGGGAAAATTTCAAAAGCAGTTTGTGATATGGCATGGTAGTGTGCTCTTAAAAATAAATAAATAACATCTGGGTACACACAAGTCCCTGGACACTCAACTAGCTCTTTCAATTGGTTTGATGAAAATATAATCTGATTTCAAGGTAACAAGAGTGACAAACTTTCTCAGTGCCTGCAGACCTATTGGAGCCAAGTTTTTGGTTAGGAAGAACGATCTCTCGGTTCCCTAAGAAGAATTGTGGTTTCATCACCAGACTTTAGTGGAAACTTGACCCTTTACAGCATTGCCGTAGTTCATTCTTCCCCAGTCTGGTACCCTCCAGTTGTTTTGTACTATAGCTGCCATCAGCTGTGGTCTGTATGGTTGTGATTTGTGGGGATGATGGGAGTTGTAGTCCCAAAACATATGGAGGATGCTAGATGAGGGAAGGCTGCCACAGTTAAATCTAGCTCCAGTTTGGGGCAGAAATGGCCAGATTTCTAGCAGCCAGAAATGGGGAACAGGATGTTTCCCAGAGGGTTTGGATGCAAAGAGAGAAGTTTTATACCGGAGTTCATATCAATGCTCTTATCTCAATCACCACGTTCTCTTTTGGCAACTCATGCTTTCAAGGAGCTGTGTTCTGAACATGACACAGGTCGGCTTAAAAAGAGAAGCAACCTCCACATTAACAAGCTGTTTTTGAATTCAGATAAACTGAAGCTTTGTTGTAGAGTGTTTAACAATCACATATTCTCTTGACTGCTTCATTTTAGCTTACTTCATAAAACCTTAAATGAATTATCTAAACATGCCAATAAATTTTGTTTGCCTTCCTTTGTTTTGGCACAGTTAACCGTTTCCCCCCTACCAGCTTGAACCTATTTCATCCTTGCCTTCCTAGGTTCCCCAATTTCTACTATAGGTCTGTGAGTTCTCAAAGGGGATTTTACCTAGATTTCTGCTTAATCCTGGAGTTCCTGGGTTCCTCTAGCTGTACTAAATTTTAGAGGAGTGTGTATAAACGAAATACCTTCTTTCTAGTCATTGGCAAAGAACTTCCAAATTGGACAGAAAGGATCCAGTTTTTCTGCTAAGAAAATTGCTTAGGATATAGCCAAACCAAAGTTTTCTCTCCTTAAATGTCTTGTACCACACTCTTCCTGGGAATCTTCAAGGGCCCTTCAGAACTACTACAAAGTCTCATTCAGTAGTGGCATATACAGTGGTGCCCCGCAAGACGAATGCCTCACAAGACGGAAAACCCGCTAGACGAAAGGGTTTTCTGTTTTGGAGGTGCTTCGCAAAACGAATTTCCTATGGGCTTGCTTCGCAAGACGAAAATGTCTTGCGAGTTCCTGCGATTTTTTTTCGCTCCCCACCCCCTTTTTCTAAGGCACTAAGCTGCTAATAGCCTTTTAGCAGCTAATCCGCTAATCCCTTAAGCCTTTAATAGCCACTAAACCGCTAATAGCGCTAATCCGCTAATAGGGTTGCTTCGCAAGACGAAAAAACCGCTAGACGAAGAGACTCGCGGAACGGATTCTTTTCGTCTTGCGAGGCACCACTGTATTCCAGTGAGAGGTGGTGGACTCTCCTTCCTTGGAGGTTTTTAAGCAGAGGTTGGATGGCTACCTGCGTATATTATTTAGTTGAGATTTCTGCACTGCAGGGGGTTAGACTAGATGATCCTCGGGATCCCTTCCAGCTCTACAATTCTATGATTCTAAGAGTTCCCACAGACTTTAGACCAAGGCAGGATTTACCAAAGTGGCACTCTCCATTTATTCTTGGACTACAATTCCCATCACCTGTGGCTGTTTGCCATGCTGGCTTAGGTTGGTGGGAATTTGAACCCAGCTGACTGAAGGGGATCTCATTGGAGAGGTCTGGACTAAGACTAGCTCTCATCCTGAACAAAAGTTGTTGTTTTTAATGGAAACAAATATGCAAGTACAGGTGACTTACACGGGGGTTATGTTCCAGGCCCCCTGCGTGCATAAGTGAAATCACGTAAAGTGGGGAGCGCCCTCTAAACTCCCTGTCGGCCACTCTCTCTTCAATCCATTCCAAAATACTGTATCCAAAAATATCTACAACTAGATATTGTTGCCGGGGCCGGCAGGAGGCTGGAGGGCGTGCGGTAAAAGGGCTGCTGCGCTACCTCGTGTGTCAGCTGATAGTTGGGGAGGCTGAGCAGCCTAAACAAAGCCCTGCTGCACCTCCAGTCTCTTTGCGTCTTCCTCCGCCTTCACTGACATCTTCTTTGGGCTTCGGAGTGGGTCTCCTTGCAAACCATGAGGACTCTTATCACTCCCGCCATTTCCAGGTATGAATTGAATTAATGAATTATTTCCTGGTGCTGTGCATATACATGGTTGTGTGTGAGAAAATCACTTGTAAGTGGGGGGACGCCTATCAGTGAAATCCAAAAGTTCTATACAAGTAATATCCAAATTTCTCATAAAATTGCAGGGTGACTTTGCTCTTTGGAATGCTTCAATCTTCTTATCCCCCCTCACTTTCTCTCAAATGTAACTACTTATCTTTGCCACTTCTGTAGTTTTACAATATCTTAGCTAACCAGTGCTTCAGAGCAGGTGGGTTCCGTACATTGTTGGCTTGACACCAGTATTTTTGCAGTAATTAAAACATCGTGTTTTAATGATGATATTCCAGTACTAATCTTATAACCAAGCATAACAAACAGTAGATCATGAGGAGCTGCCAGAAATTCCTCTCTCTCTCTGTCTCTCTCTCTCTGTGTATATATATAATCCATTTAATCAGGTGGGGTAAGAAACCATTAAATGGTATTTTGTAACATTTCTCCTTAAGCTTTAACAAGGAAAAAGAGGGTTTTTCCCACTCTTTCAGTGGAAATAAGTGTGCTGATAAATGTTGTGTGTATTTATGTATAAATTGCATATAGATAGCTCCTCATTTCTAAACAGTTAATAAAACAGCGAAATATGAATGAAATAAAAGGGGCAGGTGAGGGGAGTAAGTTCTTCATAAACACTCTGATGTGGGTAACTGCATTTAAAGGGACGTGAGCTGTGTTAGGAGGTAGCATGTTTGTGAGCTACACAGTCCTGAATACAGGAGCAGAGTGGAAGTTTGGTTAGCTGAGAGAAGAGGAACATCTTTGCAGTTGACTGCGGCAGATCTTTTTGGAAATGGCCCTGCTTCCATAAAAATATGTAAAAGCTCTGGTTGGCTTGTATTCCTAATTGCACAGTATGTCAACTTTTAGTAGAATTATTTGAGCCAATTTTCTTGACAAAACCTTGCTAACTTTATAGGGTTGTTTAGAGCATTGCCTTCACATTTTATTTTTTAGTATCCAGTGACAAGTCACTTCCTCCTTGTTAAATCTAACCTTGCGGGAGCTGATCCATCCATCCAATGTTGAATTCCACTGGTATAGCTACATTACATGGAACGCTTTCTAGTAACAACGAGTTTTTGTCAATTGAGATGTGTTTGTAGAACAAGTTTCAGCTGCTGAAGAACTTGCAGAGAACATCGTAACTCCTGGTGTCCAGCTGGTCAAAGGTGCTGTCAGTTTTCAAGAGGAAGAGATCACAGAGCAAAGGCGTGTGTGTGCTGGAAACCGAAAGGTAAAAAATTAAATAAAAAGCCACCATAAAGGCTTCGTACAGAATTGGAACGTGGGTTTAAATGGGGAGAATTGCTGTACATATAAAAGGTACCATTTTCCTTGGACTGAACCTTTTTGACTGAGGGTTTAGCCACACTTTTGCATGCTCCCCATGCCTAGAAACCACGAGTCCAAGCGGTTTTCTGTTTGTCCCACCACTTTCCCAAGGGAAGCCTGCTCTCTAGTGCTAAATCGGAGCAAACATCAAATCAGTTCTAAAGAATGAGTATTCCTGGAGGGAAGTGGTGAGACAAGTGGATGAGCTCTGGGGACAAATATGCTGTCAACAGAACCAGGGCAGATTTAACTTTGGCTGGACTTTGAAGGAATCTATTTGGGAATGTTAGCCTAGTTCTGGCTAGATGGCAAACTTCTCTTCTTTGTAGTCTTTTCATAACTCAAGGCTGGCATTCAAAATAAGAGAGTATGAAGTTACTTTGTACAATCAGTCCTTTGGTCCATTTAGCCCAGTACTGTCTATTCCCTGGTTGATGTGCAAAAAGCCTCCTGGAACAACAAGGGGTTATACTCCCACTGCCCCAGGGTCATGTGTTCTGGATAGAGATAGCTTTTTTTACTGGATGTGGAAGCATTTAATGAATGCATATCATACACTTTGCCCAGCTGTCAAGAACTACACTGAGGCCTTCTGGATTCTAATGTTTTGAAAGACCAATGGGATACTTTTTGTTTGTGTAATAGTTTTTATTAACTCTCAATACAATAAAAGCTACATTATCACATTACCAAATTACAATCCAATTAAAAAGAAGAAGAAAAAAGCCAATTATTCAGACACCAAATTAATCAATACTTTTTGCTAAATATATGCTAGCTGACAAGTATTCTCAATGACTTGCCTCTGTCGAACCTACTGCTAAGTGAAATCCACCCTCTTGTCGTTCAGTAGCTAGCAGAACTAATCTAAGTCATGATGCAGCCTGGAAAAAATTGCCCAATTTGTGCCACAAACTACTGGTGTCTTTGCGGTAGAGCACTTGTTTTCCACGAAGAAGTTCTCTAATCCCTTTCACCTGGAGGTCACAGGAGTAGTTGCTGGAAACCGCAGGAAGGGAGAGTGTTCTTGTGCTCAGGTCCTTGTGGGCTTACACAGACATCTGGTTGGCCACTATGAGAACAGGACACTGGACTAGAAGTGCCAGTGGCTCTTCTTGTGTTCTTGTCCCTAGCCAAAAGGATCTGTGTGACTGAAAAGTGCACTCACGCATGCACACACCTGTGACTCAGCCAATCAGTTTAGACCTATAGTGGGAAAAGTTTGCCCTCCCTTCCCAGACGCTCTTGGGATTACATCTCCCATCAGCCCAGCAAACTTAGCCAGGAGTCAGGGATGATGGGAGTTGTAGTCCACCGACAGCTGAGAGCCAAAGGTTCCCTGTAAACTACTGAGCGTGCTAGCTCAGCGGTCGTAACATTGTAGAAGGTGACTTCATGAGCTCTTCATATGTTCAAGCATCAGCCTGGAATTTATGAGCATTTTGTGGTTAATGGCTGAAGTAAATAATCATTATTGCTTCCTGTTTCTCCATTAGGTATATTTCCCCCAAATATTTGACATCTGGAAGAGCTACATTTTACAGCAGGGCTGTTCTGTTAATACCGTTAAAACTCTGACTGCAATTTAAAGAGTTTGGCTCATGCAGTGTGCCTGCAGTATTCTGGTGGAATTTCTTTTATTTCTTCAGTAAGTTTCAAAAGCAGTTTGCCACAAGGCATGGAAAGCTGCTGTTTGAGGAAAATTGGAACCTTTTCAGCTTAGGCCACTGGCTTTACTGCTTATTGGAGTCTGGCTAAAGTAATCCACTCTTAGCTCTTATTAGTAGTTACAGTGTTGTGGAAAATAAAAAAATGGGCTAGTAATATTTTTTGCATGTGAGGTGCCCTGTGTTCAGGACTTAGGTTATTAAAAAAAGAAATTAAGGACAAAGACCACAACATACTAGCAAATGCTGGTGCATCTGCATTTAATTCCAGGTCCTGTCATTAATTTGAAGGTGCACCTAAGGTTCCCCCCCCCCCCCCATGCAAAAGTAAGTACCTTCTCAGATTTCCCTTCCATTTAATCTAAACCAGCGTCCTAGAACGTCTGTCCTCCTGAGCCTCTAAGGTAAGAGCTGTTCTCCCTCCCATAATAATAATATACTTATTCTGCCATCTGTATTACTGGAAAGTGGGAGAGAAGGGGTGAATGCAACATCCCTATTTTTGTACTCTCCACAAAGACAGCTCAAGCCCACATATGAAGATGGCACAGGCAGCTTACATTATTAATGAAATTTATATATTCGTCGCTAAGTATTAAGAACATAAAATTCCAGCAAGCAGCTTAAGCTCTAAATAAAAAATTGCAATGAGCCGCTCAATCCTGGAAGAATAAGCACATGAGAATAGCACCAGGATAAGGAGAAATAAACAATCGGAATATAACAGGTACCCAAAGGTGGGTCCTGCAGATGTGGCTTTCAACTCTGTGCCAATTGGCTATGTTGACTGGAGCAAGATGGGAGTCCCAACAACATCTGGAGGGCACCGCAGTGACTGATCCTGAACTAGTGCAGTGGACACTGGTTCAAGCGTACTTCAGATTCCCACATTCAGTAGCAAGTTTTCACTTAGCATGAATGAATCGTTCCTTTAAAGAGGCTCATGCCCTTCTCCCTGGAAGTATTTCAACTCAAGCAACCTGTAAAGCAGGGATAAGGAACATGTGGCCCTCCAGAGATTGCTGAAATGCCCATCAGCCCCAGCCAGTGTAACCCATTGGTCAAGGATGATGGGAGTTGTAGTCTAGCAACAGCTGGAAGGCCACAGGTTTCCCATACATGCTGTAAATAGCTCTCTCTTCCAGTGGTTGAATGGGCAACCAAACCGCAGGTAAGTGCAAAGTGTTGCATATTCGGTTTTTAAAATCCTGAGTAGCTCTGAATATAAATGAAAGTCGCTGTGACTCAAGAAGGGAGATCTTGAGGTTGCGGTGGAGAACTCGCTTAGAACCATCCTTGTGTTTGGAAAGGGATTGGAAATAATATGACAAGTATGATGCTACTGTATAAATATATGGTGAGGCTATACTTGGAATAGAAAGCAAAACTGGCAGAGGTAACAGTAGGTGACTTGGGAGTAAGTCAAGCTAGTTCAGCAGGGATTGCTCACAGATAAATTGGCAGCCTAAGGATTCAGATCACTTTCTCTATGAGAAAAGGCAAACTTCATTTACAGCTTTTTTGGGTTGGGGGGGTATGACAGGTACAATAAGAAGCTATACAAGAACTCAAGGCTCATTCAATGAAGTTGATTGGCAGTAGCCTCTGGACTGACAAAAGCAGGTATTCTTTCACATACTGCATAATTTCGTAACTTGCTACCATGAGATGTTAGTCGCTTATAAAGGAAGGAAGAACTTGGAGACTTTGCCAGAGGCTGCTCTATTGGAGCCAACAGACTTCTCTCACTTGCTCAAGGGCTGGATCTGACTCCCTAAGGCAGAAAATCAGGAGTCAGCTAACCAGCTTTCAATGTGGCAGAAAGGTATGTAAAAGCAAAGAACAAAAGGCAACCAGAGGGATGCTTGCAGGAGTGTCAACCTGGCTGTGGGTGTCATGCACCGTGCATGGCCCTGGCACCAAAATTTGAGAGTACCCTGGGGAATTTTGTGGGTGCTCGGGCACCCAGGGCCCCAGGACTTGGCACATATGTATGCTTGTGAATGGGTTCTAAAATGGATGGATTTGGTGGCATCACAACCCATGTGCTTTAGAGCTGCTTTTGCTTATTTAAAAACATGCGTATGCCTTTATAATTCAGTAGATTCTCAAGGCAGCTTACAACATGACTAGTGAGCCTATTCCATGCTTATTATAGATTGTTCTTTGTACTGAGCAAAAGAACAAACAAACTGGTAGCAGGTAATATAAATAACTATTATTGAGCATTCTGCTTTATGCTGGCTGACTGTCCACTTAAACTGGAGCAAGATGAAACTGTACAAAGCATCCAATATTTTGGGGGGGGGGGGAATAGTTGTACCAGAAGAAAGATGAATATTCTGGAGTCTGTTTCTAATCCAGCAGTCATAGGTGTGTGCATAACTGAATCCTGTACAAAGCACTGACAATTGTAAGGGGTGGGGGTGGGGATAGAATTTAATTAACTGACTTAATGCTTTTGTTTGTTTTTTAAAGAGTTTCTAGGCCTTACGACAGCAACAGGATGTTTGAAAGTATGTGAGCAATGAAATTTCAGAACCCCAGAGAGCTTGTTGCTGAATTTCCAGTGACAGGGATTCAGAGCTAGCAATCTAAATTATAAACGTTTGCTGCAGATTTAAAAACAGTAGTAGGCACAGCTTGATCAAAAGAGTTCTACTTTAAATGGGTGCATTTTCTGTTTGCCTATGGGCATTTCCCCAGACGTGCCAGGTGCCTTTCGTGTAACTGCTTTGTCCAATTGGGATTGAAGTGCTTCCTTAACTTTTAGTGATTGACCCAGTTTCTTAATCCACAGCATAGCTTACTGTGCCTTGTTTCATTTACCTTTATGGTCCAGTGCTGAACAATGGCCAAAGAGTTCATCAGTAAAGTAAGAGCAAACCTAACACGGAAGCTTAACTAGTTGAAGGTTGTGATTTATTTATCTTTAAAGAAGCCAGAGACTGCATTGTCTGCTGTTGGTTCCTATTCCCCTACATGGTGTACCCACTTACCTCTTCCAACTAACTTTTTTAAACCTCAGCTGAGAGTCTTGCTTGTGATATCCGTAGTAACTAATCTCTAATCAACTGACTCCATTACAGTGGTACCTCGAGTTACAACCACCTCAGGTTACAAACTCCGCTAACCTGGAAGTGTTGCCTCGAGTTGAGAACTTTGCCCCAGGATGAGAACAGAAATCGTGCGCTGGCGGCGCAGTGGCAGCAGGAGGCCCCATTAGCAAAAGCACGCCTCTAGTTAAGAACAGTTTCAGGTTAAGAACGGACCTCCAGAACGAATTAAGTTCGTAACTAGAGGTACCACTGTATAGGGAAAAGCAAGACCATCACATTTCTAAAATTAGTATCCATGTTCTTTTGTAATCAGATAGGCATGATAGATACTAGAGAACAAGTATTTATAGCCTTATATGTTGTCTGATCGGACATGTGTGAAACACGGGCAGCTTGTATGGCTTGAAGAGAGGCTTCCCCCTCTAAAAAAACCAACAGTAATTGTGTTATATAGCACTTCATACTTATTTTAAGTAGAGGCTATATGGAAAACAAACCTTGTTAGACATTTCAGGTTTTCCTGAGCATCTGAAGGATCTTTGGAATTAAGTTCACTGACGCTGTACTAATGTGAAAAGAAAGTGCAACATTCCATTGCAAAATTGTTGTTTAAAGTACTACTAATATTTTTTTTAATGGTGCGGCATTAAAGATATTACTTGGAAAATCCCAGATTTTATACATTGAAGTTGGCCCACTGTGAAGCTGATTTAAATATTCTTTTCTTTTGGGATTCCTCCACCATTGCCACCATTTCTTATGTGGACACAAATTATGAATGTTCTGTTTTCAACTTTCCTAGCCTGTCTGGAAAACGGCTAGAATTTAATCAGTAAATAACTAGTAGAAGTAGTTAACTATCTTAGTGGCATGTATAGTTGAATAAAGACCACAGATCAGGTTTGTTTGTATAATTGCAGCTATAATGAAAATGTCTTGCTTATGCTGTGAAACCCTGAAATTTCAGAAGTGTCAAATGAGGAAGACAGAAAGGTCCCTTTGGGGACTCTATGCTGCTATGATTCCTGTGATTCTGGAATGATGACACCACCCAGACCTGGGAAGACAAAAGGGGTGAGTTAGCTACTGGGTTGACTTCTCGGTGGGTGGAAGACCACCCATCCCAAATAGGCAAAGTAAGTGTTGTCAGGACCCCAAAGAACCAACGCAAAATGCATAACCCTGATTCTTGGCTTCTGAGTACACATCTGATGTCAAGGTTAGGCATTATAGGGTATTGGCCAAGGCTTGGCAGGGGCCCACTGCCAGCTCCCCCAAGTGAGTAATGACAAGAGCAAGGAGGAGGAACGGCTGCCTCTGCTCACATGCACACATTGTACAAATACAATTTATGCATCACATCATTTACCCACAACTGAATGGTGCCTAGCATCATGGATGTGATCCTGGGAGTCCCTGGATGTGAATATCGGGGGCCTCTGTGTAGCTTAGGCTAGGATTCTCTCCCTGACTTGCTCATGTTTCATAGGCAGCATTGTAATAATGAATTTCTACCCACCCTCAATCTCCCAAAAGACAAATTCTATGTTATTTTTCTGAAGGTGCACATCAGAAAAATGAGGTGTGCATCCTAGAACAGTTGGAGAAGGTTTTACATCATTAGCCAGTTCAGGTGCTCTTAGTCTCCCAGCTACCGTCACTTGAACCAAGTAGGTGAGTTGGTGCTCCCGGTTTCTGACAGTATATTCCCTGCTCCCCCTTTCCCCCAATCCTGTGCTGTGGAGGGTGGTGTTACACCTAAGAGGTGGGTGGCTGGGTGAATGAAGGCCTGCTCTTCATACTGCAATGGTAATCATGTTGGTAGCAATGCCTGAATAAGGCTTCTGTGAAAATAAGAATTGGTTTCAATAAAAGTATGCATTTCTGAATCACTTCAAAATTGGGCATTGCTGAGTATTAACCACCCTTTTAAACATAGGCCGTTAGGCTCACTTGTTTAAGAAGTGAAAGCAGGCATCTTGTTTTATATATATTTTTTGAAGGATACAGGGTATTTTAATACAAGGATGGGTGGTGCAAAAAACAAATTTACATAGGACAGATTGCCTTGAAAGATACGACATCTTCCAATTGGGTTGTGGAGTTACTGCAAAGTGCAAGATGGGTATAGTACCTCCAGCAAAGAAGTAAGAATTAACTGGGGGAAAGAAATCTATATACTGTGTTTCATTTGCCTGCCTAACTTTGTGTAAATGGCTTGTTTTCCTTAAATAAACACTTTTCCGAAGTGAGTGTGTTGTGGTCTTTTCCGAGAGTCTGCTTGTTCCTACTCAGAGAACTTTACAAAGATACACAATGCAGTTCTGTTGCTGGAGATCAATAAGTTTGGTGTGGGAGACTCAGCCCTCGCAGGAAGAACGGTATAGAAGTGAAATACACATCATGCTTTCTGTTGTTGGCATTCCCTTATTAACCAAGGGGAGGATAGAAAATTCTGCTTGCATTTTTGGGGCTGGCTGGTGGATTCAGGGACAGCTGCTCAGAGATATGCTGTAATGTGCAGAAGAGGGGGCAGGGGGTGCTCTGTTGTTAGTGCCATTGGAAGCCCCCCTACAAAGGAAAATAAAAGTCCTTCAGGCAGATGCTTGTATGCTCAGGAAGTGGGTCTTAACATTTTGGGTTTAGTTTCATCATTGGCTCAACTTGGTACCCCAGAAGTGGACAAAGGCTTCTTAAGGCTCTGTATAAAAGCTGAGGCTCAAAAGTGATGCAAAGCAGCCTTGTGTGCTTAAAGTGTCTATTTAAACAGCGTTTTTTTAAACAAGTTGCACATTGGTTTAATTAACACATCAATTGCTTTGCATATGTTTTATCATAACTGCTTGTCCACACGATACTGCATTAGTTGTGCAGCTAGTTTGATTCCGCCCCCCTTTTTCGTTTTCATAGAAACTACTTCAAGAGCTTTGAATGAATAAACATAATAAATAACACACTTGCGTCACAAGAAACTTGAGTGGGGCAGCTTTCTGTCTCTTTCCACATACAGGGAGAGGTATATGGAAATGGTAGCTCATTCGTCTTAACGTAGTCTACTTGAGTGGCAGCCCTTATTCAAACAGTTTAATTTCCAATAAGGTAATGGAAACAGTACCATTTCGCTCAAGGTAGATTGGAATTAAATTTGCTTTTCCTCCGAGGAATATTTGTCAGCACTGCACTGCAGAGAAACAGGATGATTATTTCCAGTCTTCTGTTAAAGATATTTCTTTCTTTTTTGCAATGCTGATGATTCTTTTTTAAAATTGGAGTCCCATTTAAAGAAAGGTTATTGAAATACTGTTTCTTACATGGCTGGCGTTTTTATAAAGCTATAACCAAACGCTAAAAACCTCATAGGGGAATGAATTGATTTGTTTTCCTTTAAAGTGGAAGTGCAAAATGGGAATGGATTTGGTTATTGTAAGAGTAGGGCAACAGAGTGTGTTTAAACAGTGTTTAAAGGCTGGTTAATGGTATAAAAATACTGGAGAGGAAGAGGTTTGTTTGTTTTTTAAAGGAGAGCTTGTTTGGAAGAAATACCTTCAACAGCACTTTTGGTAGAGGATTGAATACTAACTTGTTCACAAGGCTATGGGTAAGTGAAACAAATTTCCAATTAACACAATTTACACCAAGCACAGGGCAAAATTACCTGTTGGTCTCCTTTTAAGTTCCAAACTTAGATTTGCCTGAGATGTGGAGCAACAAAAAGTGCAGTAGAGAATAAGTTCTTAAAATTTATTGCAGGTTGTCCCGGAACTCAGCTGCAGGTTGTTTTCGTTTTAAATTTTTGATTATTCATAAATAAAGGATTAAAAGTATGGAATAAATGAACACAACAAACTACAATTGAACATTGCAGCTGCAGTCTTCTTGTACGCTTTGTGCAGGTTGCCAAAAGTGGCAACTGCTCTAGTTTTTGGTCGACAGGGGTGAATAATAGGAAGTCGCAATGAGTGGAAAATTCAAACTGTCCCAATTTCTCCTCCATACTTGGAGCGGAGGGTGGCTGGGGGCTTTTCTCAGTTCCACATACAGGCCAGGGAAGATTATGTTGACGCTGCTTCAACAGTAGGGCCTGCATGTACACACAGGGTGCATATGAAGGATGTCGTAATCAGCTTATCATTGGTCTCTCTGGTTGTACAGCACATTTCTGTAACAAGTGTATATTGTTGGGGGAAGTTTCCTTGGTACAATTGATGGCAGACTGGACATCCTGCTTTACTCTGCTGTAACCAGCTACCCAACTTTAAACACAAACAGATAACAACAGTGCGTCAAACATAGTAACAGAAGAGAGAAAACCGAAGCTGGTATAAAGTGCAAAGGGAATTGGCTGGGCCGGCTGAATTAGTTAAAAGGGGGTGGGAATTTGCTTAGCAATTCAGCTGCATAATCCCTTTGGCCCACTAGATGGCGCCACAGTTCTAGTTAAGTGCCGCTTAGTCTCCTGAAGGTAAGTTTGGCTTTTCGTAACACTGATTCACGTCATTGATTTGGTACCTTTTCAGCCATTCAGCTGCATTCCTGCAGTTCATGGATTGGAGCATTTGTTGAGGAAAAGCGAAAAGCCATTGGCTGTTTAAAGATGAGCATTCTACCATTGTTGATAAAGTTCTCCTTTGTACTTAAAAGATGGCAGCTAACACAGCTGCTAAGCTTCTACGCGCTACTTGCCAAACTTTTCCCTAAATAATAGCTGCTCAGAAAGGGAATGGGGTAAAGGCAAAGGTGTACGTCATCATAGAATCTCCATCATGGAATTGTAAAGTTGGAAGGGACCCTGAGGATTATCTAGTCGAACCCCTTGTAATGCAGGAATATTGAACTGTCCCATAGGGGGCTCAAACCTGCAACCTTGGCATTATCAGCACCATGCTCAGTCTGACCGACTGAGCTATTTAGGTTTATCCTCATTTCCTACCCAGCAGACTCTTATAGAGAGTTAACCTACATGACTCGAGACCACTGTACCCCCGATAGCAAATGGACTCAGCACATCTTTCAGTGTGTGGTGAAAACTGGCCTAGTGACATCTGCTTTCCAGAGGAGAAGGGCTGTACTCCAAAGATTTCTACTTCACACAAGCTAACCTTACTTTGCCTGCTTAGACAAGGAAATTCAAAGCCATTGACTTCCAAATCATTTCTTTGCCGCTTTGGTTCCCTTAAATCGTCTTGCACAGGCCTTGAACACATTGTGCCGTCTGAATGTCGGTGTAACTGCAAACAGGAAAAATCTTTGTGCCCTCTTAACGCAGCAGTGGGGAAAACCTTAAGCTTCACAGTTTCTGGAATAGACCTGCCATCTTTCCCGATCGTTGGCCATGGAGGCAGACGGGAGCTGTGGACTGCTGACCTCATCCCAAGAGCCACAGCTTCCCTATCCCTTAGCGTTTCACAGATAAAAATGGGGACGTGATTCTAACACCCTTAACAGCCACCAAGGATTGTGGCTGAAGGGGACTCCTCCATTACTCATCAGAAATTTGCCATGCAGAAGGCAGAGAAGACTTATGTTGCTCCAGGAGGCAGGACTAGAATAGGTGAAAATTGCATGGAGGCAGATTTTGGCTACAGGTTGGGAGATGCTTCCTATACAGTAAGAGCTGCTTGGCAGTGGAATGGAGACTGTCTTTAGATGGGGAGATATCCTTTGCTGGAGGTACTTCAGCAGAAGGTGGGTGGCTGCAGGATTCCTGTGTTGTCCAAGGGCTGAACTAAGTGACCGTCAAGAGTCTTCATTCTGTAGGTTTCTGTATTTCTTTTAGAATAACCTGCCTACCACTGTTTCATTTTTACATTTCAAGATTTGGAAAAAGAATGGCCCCGTGTAATTTATTATTGTTGTTGTCCGCTGTTCAAAATCAGCCTTGCTGCCCTCTCAAATGGTAGACTGTAATATAGAGCACCTTAATGTGCAAGTGTATGGTTTTACATCAGTGATGAGGAACCTTGGGGTAGGGGGGCTCCATGAAGACCCCCTGCACTCTTCCCCAGGCCACACACCTCGTTGACCCTGCTTTCCGCCCTTCTCAAATAGTTTTGCCAGATTAGAATGTTTCCTTGTCCCTGAAGGGTGATGATGCAAGCCTGGTTGGAGTGTGTGTGTTTAAAAACCTCTTAACTCTTCATGGCTGGAATACAGCCTACTGGACAAAGGTAAGGGTCGAATTAATTGCACTGCCGGCTGCTAGTGTGCAGCCCCCTGGAAATTTGCTACAAGGAAATACAGCCCTTGGATTGAAAAAGACTCTTGATCCTGGTCTACATGGATGTACATTAGCTGTGACACGCATCCCTCTTCCCCTTTCTAGAGACCTAGAGGAAGGAGCTAGACTCAAGAAGAAGCACCTCAAGCAATCTGTATTGGTGAAAGTTGTGCTGAGGCAGAAATAGAGACTTGAAATGTACAGAGAAACAGAAAGTAAAAACTCCCTGATAAATGGAGGCAGCTTGAGCATGTGGACACAATGGGGCCAATGAAAGAAAAATACGACTATGGCATCCTTTCAAGAAGGATGCTATCTTTCCCTTATCTCTTCTCCCCCCCCCCCCATCCCTTCTGCTCCACAAAAATAGACCAAGGTTCTGTAGCATCCATTAAGAAGGGAGCAAATGCAGAATTGGTAGAAAGCCAGCCTATTTAACAGGGTTTGCTTAACAGCATTTGCTGGTTTTTATGTGGGCACTGGATCTCTGCTGCCACAAAACTCCAGACTTCGCAAAATTAGGAATGTGTGTGTGTGTGTGTGTGTGTGTGTATGTGTATGTATGCCCTGTATAAGTGGGTAAGAGATTTGGCATGGTGCCAAACTTGCCTGATCCTGTCCTCTGCAGCATGTGTTGTGGGTCAAGTGATTTGCTCAGGCTTTCATTCAGACTGCATTTAAGGATTCTACAGCAGTTTGGGTGTCACCTTCCTTATTTTTAGCCCACTATGTTCATCTTAAAAGAAGAGCCCGTTCCAGCATAACGCTGTACGTGTGATTTCTTCCTTCTTTAGTATATCAATCTTTGTGCCCACAATGTACATGCTTTGCTCACTGTGAGCGCAAGCCATGCAGATGAATCCCCAAATTAAGCTGGTGATGTGTTCACAGGAACAAAGGCAAATTACAGAGAGTTCTCCTTTAAAAGGTTATTTGGAATGCAGTCTTCTAAAAGAAAGCCTTATTACTCTCCTTTTTTTAAAAAAAATATATTAATGCATTTGATTAATAATCCAGCACAGGCAGACACCTTTTGAAACCTTTGTGTGTGTTTCTCCTTAAAATGCAACTGTTGAGCAGAACGTTTTATTCTGAAGTTCAGAGAACACTAACCACCAAAAACTTGTTAATTGGATCTATTGGTTTTTCAAAAGTGTCTGTGTGCATTCAGACTTTTCCGTTGCAGCAATGCGAACTATAATCTTGAAGGATTCTAAGGATTTGATCTGGTTTTTGCTGCTATTAGAAAGATCAGGGATGAGACGCAGTTGGACTAAAACTCACATCGTTCCTGACCTTTGATGGCTTGGGCTGATGGGAGTTGTAGTCCAACAACATCTGAAATGCCACAGGTCCCTACTCTTGGAACAGTCAAGATTATTGTGTTGGTACTACCTGGATATTTCTCTTAATTTCAGGCACTGCTCATTTATAGCCCACTGTTTTCAAGTGGGAATCAAAATTCCGTATTACGGTGGATATTGTATGCAGAATTTGGCAGGGCTGAGTATTTTGGCTTATCTCTATACATACAATGTCTAGATCTTTTGGTTACTTATAGGAAATGTTCGTATAGTTGGAAAGCTGTATGAGTCTGTAACATGGAACTCAATATCTGAACAGCAGAATGCTGGTTGCCCTTTTAGGTACCAATAGTCTGGAATTTGCTTGAATTGTATTTTCTCTTTCAGCTTTGCGTAAGCAACCCCAAATGAAACATAAATAAATGAATATATAAATAGAGTAGGCTTTCAGTATACTAGATAGCGAATTGTCCTATGGTGATAGGTGCTGCACTTAAAGAGCGCTGCAGGATCAGACCAGAAGCCTTCCTGTTCCAGCATCCTGTTTCACACTCTAGCTAGTCGGATGCTTTTAGGATGGCAAGTGGGAGATAACCTCTGCTACTGATAGCCAGAGCCTCTGAAAGCTGGTACATTTGGGCAAATGGGGCAGTGCTCCACCAACCTCAAGCCTACCTCCAGTCTTAAAAATGTTTATTTATAAAAAGTATTTGTATGCTGCTATTCACACACACACACACACACACTAACAAAAGCGGTTTACAAGAAACATCCAGTGATACAATAAAAACCATGTAAAACTAAAGCCAGAGAACAACCGCCTAGTATAGAAGGATATTTTCTTCTTTCTCCCATTATAAGACTTTTTATTACAATTTCCTCATAATACAGTCAAATTACAACTACAGCAGAAAAACACACAAAAGAAACAGAAAAAAGGAGAATAGAAATAAAGGAAACAGAGAAAGAGGGCAGAATAAAATAAAGAAAAAGAAACAGCAAAAAAAATTCAAAAGAACTTCTGATTTTTCATCTGCTGGTAACAAAAAAAAAAAAAAAAAGATTGTTTAAAACCTTTGATCCATGCGAACATCCATCTTCTCCAGTTTCTGTTAAACAATATTTCTTTTAAGTCTAGGTGTCTCAGAATCATTCATTTGTTTTTCCCAGGATTAGGATATTTCCTAAAGTTATAAAATGAAGGAAGTTCAGACAAATTGAGGGAAGTCAAAAGAATGGAATTAAGAGGTAATTAAGAAGTTCGAATGTACAACTTTGTTTTCTTTTTTGTATTTGTAAACCAATAAAATATATTTTTTTTTAAAAAAAGGATTAGGATATTTCCTAGAAGGATATTTTCTTAACTGCTGGCTGGCTTACACCTGGTGGCATGAAGCATGAAACAGAAGGTGCTGGCTGAATATCTACAGGCAGAGCATTCCCCAGGACTGGCCTGATGATACGAAAGGCTCATTTTCTTGTTGCTGTCAGATGAGCCTTGCCAACTTAGAGAATGACTACTGGTGGTTCTGCAGATGGTATCGGTGACTTGAGATGGGATATAAGAATTTAAGTGGTCCCACAAAGTACCCTGGACATACAACCACTCAGAGCAGGTGTTGGGAGTCTAGGTGATGCTGGACTCCAGCCCCCATCAACCCCAGCCCAGTAGGGCCAATTAGGGACAATGGGGGTTGTGGTCTGGCAACGTCTGAAGGAAGAAGAAGAAGAGGAGTTTGGATTTGATATCCCGCTTTATCACTACACAAAGGAGGAGGAGCGGAGACGCGAACCCGGTTCCCCAGATTACGAGACTACCGCTCTTAACCACTACACCACGCTGGCTCTTGGGTGCAGCTCTCCAAGGTTTTAGAAAAGGTGTTCTCCCAACCCTACTCGGCGATGCTGAGGATTAATCAAAAATGCTATATGGTACCTCCCTATTCAAAGGCAGTATATCTGAATACTCCATACTGATGTCAAACAGAGGACTTAATCTGCCTAGCCAGTGCTGCAAACAAGATGCCAACTAGTTGGAGCCTTAATTGGATTACCTAGGGGCTCCTTATATTTACCATGCATGAAAGCACCTTCACATTGTACGCCATCAGCGCACCGCATGAAACCAAAATTTAGGTTGCTTGGCCCCTTTCAGGTTTCGCTTGCAGGTTACAGCATTGAAAATAGGACAGGAGCTGGGATTTGCCTGAAACGCCGAGATTAATATTCAGCCCTGTTTCAACATGCTCCGGTGCGGAGAACAGTCATGCAGAGGTGAATGTCAAGGATGAGCGTTTAGAACCGAGTGTGCAAATGAGCTTTCAAAGCTTTCTGCTCCTATGGGCTCATTAGAATACCCCGACAGTGATTTCAAGAGTCATTTGTACTCTTGTCTAAACATTTATTTGCATACCAAGAAGGGAACCTCTAATCACCGTGATGATTAGGTACTACCAGATGGCCTCTTCACCCTTGAGCAGGCCGTCAAAAGTCTCGCTCGGAAACTATTCATCAGGCAGCACGGCTCCGAATAGTAGTGGCTAGTGGGCTGGAAGTTGGAAAGATCAACAATAGGTGGAGCCAGAGCCAATTACAGGGAGAGAGCCCCCCCCCCCCATGACTCAGATGTAGGGAACCAGAGAGCCAGTGTGGTGTAGTGGTTAAGAGTGGTACAGTGGTGCCTCGCAAGACGAAAAGAATCCATTCCGCGAGTCTCTTCGTCTAGCGGTTTTTTCATCTTGCGAAGCAAGCCCATTAGCGGATTAGCGCTATTAGAGGTTTAGCGGCTATTAGCGGCTATTAAAGGCTTAAGGGATTAGCGGATTAGCTGCTAAAAGGCTATTAGCAGCTTAGTGTCTTAGAAAAAGGGGGTGGGGAGCGAAAAATACCCCCAGGAATCGCAAGACATTTTCGTCTTGCAAAGCAAGCCCATACAGAAATTCGTCCTACGAAGCACCTCCAAAACGGAAAACCCTTTCATCTAGCGGGTTTTCCGTCTTGCGAGGCATTCGTCTTGCGGGGCACCACTGTAGTCTCGTAATCTGGTGAACTGGGTTCACTTCCCCGCTCCTCCACATGCAGCTGCTGGGTGACCTTGGGCCAGTCACACTTCTCTGAATTCTCTCAGCCCCACTCACCTCACAGAGTGTTTGTTGTGGGGGAGGAAAGGAAAGTAGAATGTTAGCCGCTTTGAGACTCCTTTGGGTAGTGATAAAGCGGGATATCAAATCCAAACTCCTCTTCTTCTTCTTCCTTCAGACGTTGCCAGACCACAACCCCCATTGTCCCTAATTGGCCCTACCCAAACCCAAGTCAGTGGCGGCAGTACAGAGCTATATGAAACAAAGGCCTGCATAAAGCATAAACTTAGAATTCCTTCCTTCCTGTTAGTTTCCTCCTTTTTCTTCCTAGCTTTCAGAAGTGGGCTTTTCCCTTCCTTTCTGTTGTCGTTTCAGAATGACTAAAAGAGGCAATTCTTTATTTCATAAAAGTAGATTTACTCCCTGCCGCCCCCTACACCAGTTGTATGACTTGGGGAATAAATTCTTTTCATTTGTTTTCCAGACTAGTGGCTGGCTGTATTGGTCTGTTCTACTATTTTTTATTTTAGCACATCTCTGCATACTTATTTGAGAGCAGTCCCATTAAGACCAGCGAGGCTTACTTCTGAGCAGACCTACGGGTTGGGAATTATAATCTGTGGCAGCCACTGCGAAAATTTGATGCAGGGTGGCCTTTATGCTGGATTAGTTAATCCAGAATACATTTGTCTCTGGCTCCACCCATCATCAACTCTGGCCCCGCCTACCATTGACATGCCCCTCCCCTGGTAGAATAAATCCAGGGAAATTCAGCCCTCAACAGGGAAAAGGGGGATCTTCATACCTTTTATATTATTATGGCACATTCCTGACGATTTTCACTCATGGATTTTATTGCGGCAGTTATACATGATCTCATTGTCAATACTGTTTACATCTGCAAGCACATGTCTGATGTGCCACATCATTTCCAATCAGTGCATTTCTTGTAACTTCCTGATGAAAGCCTGACAATTTTTACACCACCAGTATTCCAGTTCATTTCATTTTTACATGTTTTTGGTCTGGTTTTTGAGAGAAGCACTGCAGATCAACTGATAAAGTGGAGTCATATGTGAATGGCCCAGTATAACTCCACCACTTTTGTGCTATTATTGTGTCAAGGACATCTTGCAAGATATACCGTATTTTTCGCTCTATAAGATGCACCAGACAAGACACACCTAGTTTTTGGAGGAGGAAAACAAGAAAAAAAACATTCTGAATCTCAGAAGCCAGAAAAGCAAGAGGGATCGCTACGCAGTGAAAGCAGCAATCCCTCTTGCTGTTCTGGCTTCTGGGATAGCTGTGCAGCCTGCATTCACTCCATAAGACGCACACACATTTCCCCTTTTTAGGAGGGAAAAAGTGAGTCTTATAGAGCAAAAAATACGGTACCTGCCCCCTCTCCAAAAATTAAACAGTCCAAGGTTACCCATTAATTGTCCTTTCCTTTCCTTTCTTTTTAGCAAGCATGCAACTCAACCAAAAAGATAACCACCTCTTAACTGGTCACATTTTAGATAGCATTTTCATATTACGCTATACTTTGCCCTACAACCCTGCCAGATTGAGTGACTTCTTGCGCGTCCTCTGTGTCCTTCAGAGCAGTTTGCGATTGCTGCACATGGCTAGATGTGTCTTTAATGTGAAATGTATGTGCCCCCAAAACTCTGCTTTTCTCTGCCCTGAATTTGTCTCCGCTCGTCCTAGGGACTTGCAACAACATTTCCTTCCCAAAAGCAGCTACCTCTGGACAGGCAATCTGTTGCCATAGGAATGTGACAGTCCACAGCTCTGCAAAAATGAATCAATAAAGCCTTTGACTGACAGCCCAAGAGATGCAGCTGACAGGCGGGAGTTGCGAATGAGCTGGCTGTTGTGCCCTTGAGAGAAAGTTTGAAGAGTTGGAGGGAGACCAAGCTTGGGACTCTTGAAAGAGGCGGCTGCAGCAAAATGTCCGGGGAAGGGCCATGGGTCAGTGGTTACGTGCAGGAAGGCCCCAGGTGTCATGGAGGATAAAGATCTCAGTGGCCACTAGTCACGATCAGGAATGGGTGAATATGTCAATTTCAGTTTCTCATTTTCCCAGCCTTACGTGTGGTTCTCCACAATTCCACATAATGAAAATGCATGAAAATTCTCTTAACGTATACATTTTTTGCAAGGAATTCCCCTTAATAGAATGCATTTTCACTCAAGCATGCACTTATATACACACTTTAACTTGGCATATGTATTTTTGCACACATTTCTTGGCTGGAGAACCACATTGCAAAATTTTGAGGCTTGCAAATTCTTCAGGATGGCTGTGTTTCAGCTCACATATTTTGGAAAGTGCTAATTAGATAAGTTCACCCATAAATGCAAACCGGATTTCTCCCCCATCCCTAGCTGTGATGGCTTATGTGGCCTCCAGGATCAGAGGCTATAGGCACCTGAAGGTGGAGAATAAAATACTTATGGCTACAGTGCAGGGACCCATGGTGGTTATAATTAATCTAGGGCTCACCAATGTGCTGGGCGCACATGTACCAGCAGAACAAAAACCTTCATAACAGTAGTCTAATATGTATGTATGTATGTATGTTAGTAAGTAAGTAAGTAAATTTTTACTGATTCATTCTAACTAGGTAAAGGTAAGGGGACCCCTGACCATTAGGTCCAGTCATGGCCGACTCTGGGGTTGCGGCGCGCATATTGCTTTATTGGCCGAGGGAGCCGGCGTACAGCTTCTGGGTCATGTGGCCAGCATGACTAAGCTGCTTCTGGTGAACCAGAACAGCGCATGGAAACGCCATTTACCTTCCCACCGGAGTGGTACCTATTTATCTACTTGCACTTTGACGTGCTTTCGAACTGCTAGGTTGGCAGGAGCAGGGACCGAGCAACGGGAGCTCACCCTGTCTAACTAACAAATACAGTGCTATCTCGGGTTACAAACACTTTGGGTTACAGACTCCGCTAACCCAAAAGTAGTACTTCGGGTTAAGCACTTTACCTCAGGATGAGAACAGAAATTACACGCCGGCAGCAGCAGGAGGCCCCATTAGCTAAAGTGGTACCTCAGGTTAAGAACAGTTTCAGGTTAAGAACGGACCTCCGGAACAAATTAAGTTCGTAACCGGAGGTACCACTGTAAACAAATGGGTTGCCAGGTCGAGACTGGGGGAATTTCGTTCAGCTCTTGAGCCCTTCTAGGCAATCTCCCAAGGGCTGCATATCTGTGATAGGTGGGGCCAGAGGCAAAAGTGGTCAGAACAATGCGAATTTTACCTTTGTACAGTAGGCTACATTCTATACACACTCACACATCCCTATTTATCTTCTTTCTGTATAAGCAAAAGGCATAATCTAAGTTCAAGGACACATTCCAGCCAGGCATAAACACTCGGTCTGGGTGTGAAGCAGGGCCGGTGAGGGGGTGTGGCCTGTGGAGAAGGGGTGTGGCCTGTGGAGAGTTCCAAGAGCCAGAAAGGGAAGTCTGGAAGGCTGTATTCAGCTCCTGGCCCTGACGTGGGGAAACCCACTGACTGCAATCATCAACATTTGTCACGGCAGATCTGTGGAGGGGCGGAAACCACATTGGTTTGGCACCCACAATGATAACAGGACCTCTCTTTCGCTTGGTCATTTTCAAGACCTTCTGAAGCAGAAGCATAAATACTCATAACACGGCATTTCTTGGGCTCTTTCATTCTGGTTTTGTTTTCTCCTTTCTCAAAAGAAAAAGAAGAAGAAGAAGGATTCAAGTGCCCTTAATCTGTCCTTCCTTCTGAGTTGTAAGGACAGGATCCATATCATTAAAGGCTTTGCTTTCCTACTGAAGGAACACGGTTAGTTTATTGTCTGTTCCAGGCACTTCATTACTTGAAATGTCTCACCCCACAAATGCAATCTACCACTCCTTGAAAAAGCTGGTTCCACTGCATTAAATTCGACAACGAGGACAACGCTGCAGTCATAAATTTATCCCGGAGCCACTCGGTTCAAGAAAGTTATTCAAATACCCATTTTCTCCCAATTGTACGAGAACAATGAGGTGTGGAATAGGCAGGGCATTTAGCTGCAAGGGTGTTTCGAGAAGGACACGGCTCGGTTGGTAGCAGAAAGTCCCAGGTTCAACTCCTGACATGTCAAGTGGGGCTGGGGAAGTCTCCGCCTGAAACCCTGCAGAATCGCTGCCAGTCAGAGTGGACAATACTAAGCTAGACAGACTGGTGGCCTCATTTAATAATACATCACCTTACCAACAAAGGTCCGTATAGTTAAAGCTATGGTTTTCCCAGTAGTGATGTATGGAAGTGAGAGCTGGACCATAAAGAAGGCTGATCGCTGAAGAATTGATGCTTTTGAATTATGGTGCTGGAGGAGACTCTTGAGAGTACCACGGACTGCAAGAAGATCAAACCTATCCATTCTGAAGGAAATCAGCCCTGAGTGCTCACTGGAAGGACAGATCCTGAAGCTGAGGCTCCAACACTTTGGTCACCTCATGAGAAGAGAAGACTCACCAACAGCCCTCTGGCACAGAGCCACTTCCTTTGTTACTCTAAGACCCATACTTAGGGGGACATTAACACACCAAGAAGCTGGCCTGGCCATTCCAGCAATTGGATCTTTGCTGATTCCAGGAATTAGAAGGGACTCAGGCATATGGCCTAGCCTCTGCTCCCCGCCCAAAAAACCCTCACAACAATATAATCAATCAAATGGTAACCGGCTGGCTACCATGCCTGTTGGCTTGGGCTATTCCTTATCAACAGTCGTAACCAAGGCAGTGACGTTTCTAACTTATGAGAAACTGGAATAATCTTTGCTGTGGTTTGTGCCCCTTGTTCCCACACAGATCTGCCCACATCATCCATAAAGCTGTTAGGATGTTTTTTTCTTGATGCTGACTGATGATAGCCAGAAGTGTATTAATGCAGTTCTCTGACGCCCTCCACTAAAGGCAGTTTAAGCTTTCTGCAATTGGCATCTCAAAGAGAACTCAAAATAGGTTTCTTCAAATAATATAATTGTCTGAGTTACACAAGTGCCTCTGCGAGAACATTTCTTTTCCGTGCTGGAAATTTCGACACCTTAATTGGTTGCCAGTCACCAGGACAGCCATTTGTGCCCGATGAACTGTGGATCAGCATTCAACCGAAAGGATGGGCTCTGAGGGATCCCACAGCTGTAGGAGCAGACTAATCACACCTGCTGCTTTAGGGACCCCACTGAGATGGCATTCCTTTTTTTATTACAACAGCCAAACAAAGCAGATACTGCCACCTGCTGGCAGATAAAGAAGGAAGAACAAAAGCGCTGCAATTCACTTTGGTGCCACCCATTTAAATCTTACCTTGGTTGTTTAAGGGTGTCTCTAGACCATGTTTGCAAACCTGATGCCCTCCAGCTCTTTTAGAACACAATTCCCATAAGACCTAGCCAGCATACTATGTAGGAGGAATTCAAACATGGATCTTTAGGTTTGTAACTGAAGTGCTCTGCTGCCCTAGCACAACAAATCCACTATATAAAAAAACCCTGACTTTTTGCTGTTAGGAAAGTGATGGGGAAATGCACAAAAAAGTGTGAAATGAACGAATGATTAACAGGAAGATGTGCAAATGTTCCACAGACAAATCAGGATGGCTCCGAAGGGAATGTTCTCTGTCATACAATGACCCCGTAAATAAATCACAACAATATGTCTAACAAAGAACATACATAGTCTAACCTCTACATAAGCTTTGTGTAAATGAATCAGGATGAATGCTGAATAAACAGGTCATCTTGAGGAACCCCAAAACAGGCATGGGAAGCCTGTGACCCTCCAGGTGATTCAAATCTTATCAGCCCTGGCCATTGTATAGCCAGTGCTCAAGGATGATGGGAGTTGTAGTCCAGCAGTATCTGGAGGGCCACAAGTTCCTCTAGTGTTGTATAATTAATATATATCCTGCCTTTCCCCCCGACAAGGACTCTCACACACAAATATGAGATCTATTAAAACATACATATATAATTACAATAAAAACAAGATCACCATATCTCACCCACATTGTTACATTGGGATTATATAAGGAGCCATCTCATACAGCACTATGTAACACGGTATGTCTGTCTTGCTCATTACTGTCCACATCAGGAATGAAAAACCTCTGGCCTGCCACCTCCATGGCAGGCTGGTTGTTCAGCTTTTCTGTTCTGTAGAGACAATCATAAGGAGGGATCACTGTGGCTGCTTATGCATTGCCAAAAAACCAGGATGAAAGGGCATATTTGCATATGCTAACACACACACACACACACACACACACACACACACTGTTTAGGACCAGTGACTACCACTTAAATAGAAATACAGTACATCTTACCACGGTGGGCTAGCTTTGTGTCTGTCACCAGGGCTGGGGAACTGGTGTCCTATCAGATATTGCTGGACTACAACTCCCATCAACCCTGACTGTTGGCTATGCTGGCTGGTAGGAGAGCTGGAGTCCATCAACGCGTGGAAAGTGACTGGTCCCCACCCCTGCCACAAATGATGGCTTATTGTGATGCTCCAGTGCATATATTCATAAATCTTAGGGATCTTTTGATGGCTCGTGTCACTTGAAACCACTCAAATGCTGTTCATGCGTGTGGATTTCTCTGCCTGCATACTGATGCTCAACTACGTGGACTAACTATATTCCAAAAGTTTGTTTTCCAAAAAACTCACAATCTGGGGCTTACAAAATTGCCACTACAGCCTGATTTAAATAAATCTGCAACCCAGAGTACCTTCTTCTCAGCCACCTCTAAACCCAGATGTCTCTACCTCCAAGCCCTTCTAACAAGCCATTTCCCCATATAACACCACCTGTCTCTCTGCTACACAATTAGTTAAGGTTCAATAAGAAGCATGGCTGATTCAGTGCATGAAAACAGTCGGATAGGATAATTTGAGGTGCTCTTCTTGACTGTCTTCCTCCTGAGCAATTAATGTTTCAATGAATAACATGACAGCTGTGACACCTGAATGCAACACATCCCACCCTGACTGTGCATTTAAATACCTGGTAAGACTTTTTAAGCAGGGCAACCATATGCATCTTCACGCTGGTGTAAATCTCTAAGCTCAGCGGCACTTCCTCCCTAGTAACTTGAGAGTAAACCTCACTGATCTCAGTGCAGTCTCAGCGGTGGCGGTTGGTGCCCACTGTGACTTGTGGGGTGGAAGGCAGGGAGCCCAAACAGCAGGTGGACCCAATGATGCACCATACAAGGAGAAGACAGAAACCCTTACATGTGGCCTCCAATGATTATCAGAGTGCAAAATGGAGAAAACGTTCTCCAGGGTCCTGGTGCTCAGCGACTGATTTTCGCTCTCTTTCCCCCGAGTTCATATCACCTTAGTAACTGCCTCATTTTGCTCCTTTTTGCCAGGACACAGGAGCTCAGATCCTAAGTTGGAAGCAGAAGTATTGTGGGGTGATTTTAGACTTCACTGATCTTTGGGGGCTTCATCTTTAGAGTGTATAATCACCATCACTTACATCAAGAGGTGCTCAGTCAGCCCTTCTGTGTTGGCCTTTTTAGGGGGGGAGGGGGCCTCCTGCTCATTTTTCTGAGTGGGTCTTTGGGCTTTTCCCCTAAAGTCCTGCTCTGATGGCACCGGTGCTTAGAAGGAACCTCAGCCTGGCTTTTCATCATACTTTCCTAAGACTCTTTCATCTTTTTCATTTCCTTCTGAAGAAAGAGGAAGATGCACTCATCTCCACAGAGAGATTAGATATGACTTTATTAGATGCTGCCTGAGCATGACTTCTAAACGAAGGGTGAACAATGCCCAGCTATTGGGGCCAAGACCACTGCTTCGATCACAGGGTTGCCAACTAGTCCCTGCAGCTATGCCTTTTAACTGTAGCCATGGTGGCAAGGTGCATTGTGCATAATAATAATAACAATTTTTTATATGCCTGTTGTCTTTGTCCATGGAGTTTTCTTGGCAGGGATACTGGAGTGGCTTGCCAGTTCCTGCTCCAGGCAGATCACGTTTGGTCAAAACTCTCCACTATGACCTGTCCATCTTGGGTGGCCCTCCATGGCATAGCTCATAGCTTCTCTGAGTTATTCAAGCCCCTTCGCCACGGCAAGGCAGTGATCCATGAAGAGTTTTTTTTTCTTCCCAGTAGCGATGTACGGAAGTGAGAGCTAGACCATAAAGAAGGCTGATCACCGAAGAATTGATGCTTTTGAATTATGGTGCTGGAGGAGACTCTTGAGAGTCCCATGGACTGCAAGAAGATCAAACATGTCCATTCTTAACGAAATCAGCCCTCAGTGCTCACTGGAAGGACAGATCCTGAAGCTGAGGCTCCAATACTTTGGCCACCTCATGAGAAGAGAAGACTCCCTGGAAAAGACCCTGATGTTGGGAAAGATGGAGGGCACAAGGAGAAGGGGACGACAGAGGACGAGATGGTTGGATAGTGTTCTCGAAGCTACAAACATGAGTTTGACCAAACTGCGGGAGGCAGTGGAAGACAGAAGTGCCTGGCATGCTCTGGTCCATGGGGTCACGAATAGTCGGACACCACTAAACGACTCAACAACAACAACAATAGTAATTTTTTATTTGTACCCCGCCCATCTGGCTGGGTTTCCCCAGCCACTCTGGGCAGCTTCCAACAGAGATTAAAAATAAATTAAAACATTAGTCATTTAAAACTTCCCTAAACAGTGCAGGAACTATCTGACAATCTTGCTTACTTATCTCCATGCAGTAAAAAAAATCTCACCGCCTCACACTTGAAGATAAAACCTCCCCATTTTGTTCTGTTAATGATGCAGCTTTCAGGGGCCAATTAAAAAGTCGACAACCCTGCTTTATTTCTCCCCCCGCCCCACAAAAAAATGATTTTTTTTGTATACAATCACTACATCAAGCTACAAAGAACAAGATCAGTCCAGAAGATTAAAGCTCAGGGACCCACAACCCTCTTGAAATATCACAGCTCCGAAGCTTTAAGATAGAATCTCCTGAAGATAGGCAAGGAGTCTTCTATCTGGTGGCATAGGAAGTGGGGTGCGGTGGGGGCAGAAATTGGCATTATCTGGAAATCAGCTTTTCAAGGCCCACGCTTCCATGATCTGTTCTGCAGCTTCAGCAGCACTGTGAGCAGGGTTTTTTTTCAGCCAGAACTTACCGAAACTCAGTTTCAGCACCTCTCAGGTGGGCGCCATTGCCATTAGAAGAGAACAAGAGAGGAGTTCATGATGAGTTCTGGCACCTCTTTTTCTAGAAAAATAGCCCTGATGGTGAGACATTTTCTTGGCCCTCTGGATCATCCTTCTCCTTTTGTGCTTCAGCCTGCGTATTCGCTTCTTTCGCAACTTAGCTCTCATGCTGGGGATGGTCACCCAGCTGGTCTCAGTCATAGCTGTCAACGTTTTCCTTTTTTTAAGGGAAATTCCCTTATTCCAAATAGGATTCCTCACAAGAAAAGGGAAAAGTTGACAGCTATGGTCTCAGTCCCTGAGAGCAGACAGCAAGGCTGTGGTCGGATGGCGACGGATAGACCTCACCAGCCACCACACAGCAGCTGTGGCCGAAGATGGTGGTGGTGGCAGTTGGGTATGTCTAGCTTGATGAAGAAAAGACTGAGAAGTGATATGATAGCCATCTTCAGATATCTGAAGGGCTGTCGAACGGATGATGGAGCAAGCTTGTTTTCTGCTGCTCCAATAGGCAAGGACCCTGAAATATACTCGGAGTCGAGTGTGGATTTCATGCTCTTTATTCAGATCATAGTAGTGAGGAGGAATGGAAGTTCCCCCGAAATGTCTGCTTTATATACATTATTTGCACAATGGGCCCCATGTGATTGGCTAATTCCAGGATTCTCCTGTAGGCCAATCAGGTTGCGGATTCACTTCCACCTGGAGTTGGATTGGATGGCTCCTGCAGACCAATCAGACTGCTGCATTCTGGATCCTATTGTTTTAGGACCAATCAGACTGCTGGAATTAGGATCCTATTCAACTCAGTACATAACGGACCCAAAATAGTGGATTTGGATTACAAGAAAGGAGATTCTGAGTAAATAATTGAGAAGAACTTCCTGGTGGTAAGAGCTGTTTGACCATGGAAGGGACTACCTCATAAGGTGACGGATTCTCCTTCAATGGAGGGTTTTAAACAGAGGTTGGAGGACCATCTGCCAGGGATTATTTAGCTGCGATTCCTGCATTGCAGGGGGTTGGACAAGATGATCCTTAGGGGTATCTTCAAACCCAACACTCCCATGATTCTGTCCAATCCTATTTGATGGATCCCCAGTTGTCTCAACTGGATTGTAGCAACGCAAGGGGCAAAACTGTCTCTTGCTTGGAGAAGCAGGAAAGAGACTCGCAGGTTGTGTCTGCTCCATCTCCACCATCCAAATCTTCTCTGATATCCCACAGGGTACCCATTTGCCTCTCAGCTGCCTCCTCTGCAAAAGAAACTTATCCACAAAGCAGATTCCCCGCTGCTGTTCCTTCCTTGAGAACAAACTATTCCCCTTTTGACTGACAAAAGCGCTTTGATTGTCTTCGCTGTCAGCCGTCTCCTCTTTGAGCTCGCACAGTGCCTCGTATGTAGGATGGAAGTGTTCCCTTCATCTTGTGCCGAAAAGGGCCAAGGTTACCAGTTTTAATCATCTCTTCCTCTTCATCCACATGGCATAAAAGAGATCCCATTGAGTGAACCACGGGGCTTGGCAGATAGCTCCACTTCATCCTGGATGACTCTAGCTAGGTAGGTGGGGGAAAGCCACAAACAAGGAACAGCTGGGACAAAAAAATGGCAAGGAGGAAATCAAGGCATGCAGGATCACACCGCTCTCCAGGAAGAGTTTTGTGTCACTTGAAAAGGGTTCTGCATCACTTGAGGGCTGGGCCTACCGATAGGCAGAGTGAGGTAGCAGATGTTGTGGGAGCAGGGAAGTGTGGCGAGATGAAGATAATAGAATCGTAATATCATAACCATAAAGGTAAAGGTAAAGGGACCCCTGACCATTAGGTCCAGTCATGACCGACTCTGGGGTTGCGGCGCTCATCTCGCTTTATTGGCTGAGGGAGCCAGTCTATAGCTTCCGGGTTATGTGGCCAGCATGACTAAGCCACTTCTGGTGAACCAGAGCAGCACATGGAAACGCCGTTTACCTTCCCGCCGGAGTGGTACCTATTTATCTACTTGCACTTTGAGGTGCTTTCGAACTGCTAGGTTGGCAGGAGATCATAACCATAGAGTGACCCCATCTAGTTCAGCCCCCTGCAATGAAGGAATCTCAACACCCGGTCCTCCATCCAATTTGAAACCATACTGGACCCTACTTAGCTTTGCAAATGTGCTAGCAATGAAGGCCCGAGCTGCATAGGCCATTCAGCTTGTCCTGCATTGCATTAGCTAGCCTGTTAGGTGTGGTGGGGGATGCTACCCTGAAGTGTTGAACTAACATTCACCTGCTGGTCTGGTCAGTTTCTGTCTGTGCAATGGAAGGGAAGCCATTTTGTCCTTAATGGGAACCAGCAAAATACCTCGAGCTGACCTTGGCAACCAGCAAAATTGGCAAAGCCTTGGAGTAAAAGTTTCTGCCACTTGGCATGTGGAACGTCTGGCCACCTTGTTAACAGCAATGGGAATATATCCATCCCAAAATGCTCAGCACAGAAACTGATTTGCTGGGTCAGACCAAAGGGTCATATATTGTCTCCTACAGTGACCTGTCAGAGACCTCATGAGAATGCCACAAGCAGGCATGGTAGTGATATAGCCATCTTTAGTTATCTGTCTTCAGCATCAGGTATACTGTCTTTGAATATGGAAACTGCATCAACAATGGTCTCAATTTTTTTAAGAGCCAGTCCTTATAGAGCCAAATTGGCACTGACTGTATACAAGAGGAAGATGTTAGCATGGTCAGGGAAACTCTGAAGTTTGCAGAAGTATGAAATATTTTTGGGGAACCCCCTAAATATGTAGAAAAGGCTAAGCAAATTAATAAAATAAATCTGCACTATTTGTGGGCAGCAAAACAGGGGTGGGGCTGTTTTGCCAAATATTTTTGCAGGGAGGTAGAAGTGAAATTTTCCCAACTGTTTTTCTCAGAAAACTCTCTTTTGATAAATTTTGTCTCTCTCCGTGTTGAATGAATCTCTTTTATTAGATCATATTGGTGGCTGAACAAAGCAAAGAACTAATTAGAGGGGACTGGAAGTGGCCAAGCAGCAATATTAAAATAATATCGAACAACAATATTAAAATTGGATCCTGATGGGGCCTAAGCCTAATAGTTCCTGCAACAATATTAAAATAATAGTAAACGATATTGCCATCAGATCTTCAGTTGCTCCCAAAATTGATGGATGGTGAAATTGGGGAGACCATTTATCTGAGTGTCCTCCGGGAAGAATTGAAATTCTCCAGCAGTTCAAGAGGTAATCTCTTGAATATTAATATATATATATATATTTTTATTTCAGGAGAGGACATTTGAAAAAAGGGCGTATTCAAAAAATTGTTAGAAAGTTGTTTTCTGTTAATTTTTTCCTCAGTCCTGGGTGGAGGCAGTGGCGTAGCGTGGGTTGTCAGCACCCGGGGCAAGGCAAGTAATTTGCGCCCCCTAACCCCGGGCAAGGCAAGTAATTTGCACGCCCCCCCCCCCGCTGCACTGTCCCTCCCCCAGATAGTCCCTCGCTCTCTCTCCGCACCGCACCGCACGCCTGGCACCCTCCCCTCCACAGTGGGCGGCGACCCGGCGGCTCGGATCGGATTCACACAGCCAGCACTGCTGTGAGTGAGTGAGCCAGGTAGGGGCAGAGAGCTGCGAGTGCGAGCCCCCCCCCCCGATGTCGCGCCCGGTGTGGCTGGCCCCCCCTGCACCCCCCACGCTACGCCACTGGGTGGAGGTGAAGGAAGAGGAATCAAAATGGCCTGAGGACTACTGGAGATATTCAGTGAGCATAGAATGAGGACTTAGTGTTGGGAGAAATAACTGGAAAACTGGGAGGAAGGGAGTGAATCAAGTATCCTGTGCTGGCTGGGAAGCTGGGTGCAGTAGCCCAAAGCATCTAGAGGGCATCGGGTTGGCAAAAGCCGATTGAATCCTTCATCTAAGAGAGTGGGCCATCGCCAAATCTTGAGGCAATGGAAATCCATCAATTATGCATTGCAGGAAGAAACACTTCTGTCCCAGACCTGCTGCCAACCTATCAATTTCGCAGAGTGACCCCAGGTTCTAGTGTGCTTGAGAGAGAATTATTGCCCTCTCCATATTGTACACAATGTTTTTAATGCCAATCAAAGCCAAAGTACAACAGAACTGTGAAACTGGAGGAGACCGGGAGGCCTTCAGCTTTCCCCTATCTTCTTATGCCAGGAAGTAAAATTTAATAATTTCCATAACTGCTACCCACAGATACACGGAATAATTTGTTTGATTTTTTTTTTAAAACCCCTCCTTTCCTCTCAGAAATTGCTTATTGTGTCACCCACGCCTGCTAGCATCACCTTGCATCCTTCCCTCCCGTGTATTCTTTTGTCTTTTGCTTTTAACTCTGAAAGCTTTGATGGCTTTGTTTTTGAGAAGCCAAATAATGCACAATGGCGGGGGCGGGGGAAGAGTAGGCACAAACAACTGAGGGCCGGCCCTACCATTAGGCAGGAAGCCCTGGCAATCGCCACCTGACATCGTTGCGACGTCAAGGGGGATGTGTGGCGGCGGGGAAGGACTGCACTGTAAGGAGATACAGGGAGCGCAGTCTATATAGGGCACAGGAGGGCCAGAGCAATCCACCTACTCTCCACACACTGGGATGTGGGGTGTGTGAATTGAGTGGATGTGCCCCTCTACTCAGGGTCATACAAGAGGTCTGGTAGAAACCTGTTCTGGGGTGGAGGCTGAGCCAGCCCAGGATTCTCTAGATCAGGGGTAGGCAACCTAAGGCCCAGGGGCCAGATGCAGCCCAATCGCCTTCTCAATCCGGCCCATGGACCGTCTGGGAATCATTGTGTTTCTACATGAGTAGAATGTGTCCTTTTATTTGAAATGTATCTCTGGGTTATTTATGGGGCCTGCCTGGTGCTTTTACATGAGTAGAATGTGTCCTTTTATTTAAAATGCATCTCTGGTCAATTTGGCTTGTAGAAACAGTTTATACTACAGAAGTGTTTCCATTGCTGTTTTGTTTCATTGCTGTCCGCTGTGGGCTGGGGGTTTGTTTTGTTTGGGGGGGGGGGGTTGTGGTGATGTTGATGGTTTTAATGAAACTTTACTAAGCTCCCTTGAATGCTGTGTATTGTGGCACAAAGGTGGGTGGCATACGAAGCTTTCAAGCAACTGAAATACATATGTGCACATTAGACGAGATGCACCCACCCACATAACACTTGCAGCTTCAACTTCTTGGGACCCAGGGGAGGGGGGGGGGGAGAGAGACGAGGCTGGTTATAGGTCAGCCTTACCAGACACCCAAAGAAGTCCATGCTCCAGCTGAGAAGGGGGCACTGCCAGCCCTCTGGCCTGGTTCATTTTTATTTACCTTTACAGTGGTACCTTGGGTTAAGAACTTAATTCGTTCTGGAGGTCCGTTCTTAACCTGAAACTGTTCTTAACCTGAGGTACCACTTTAGCTAATGGGGCCTCCCGCTGCCGCGCGATTTCTGTTCTCATCCTGAAGCAAAGTTCTTAACCCGAGGTACTATTTCTGGGTTAGAGGAGTCTGTAACCTGAAGTGTCTGTAACCCGTGGTACCACTGTATTTCTTTATCAGAACGTTTCAAGGCAAGTGCTCTTGCAAGGTGGTGGCTCAAGACCATATCATAAAGCGTTTATAAAACCAACAATTCAAACCTAGATTCACCCCTTTAAACAGGGGCGAGCAACCTTTTTTTCCCCCTTCAAGAACTGCATCCTCTCCTGGAGGGTGTAATTTTCGGTGCAGGGAGGGAGTATGCAGGTGAGTAAAGCTGAAGCTTAACAGTGGGCAGGACCAGAGCAAAGAGTGAATGGGGCCACCCCTTATCTCCCTCTGCCATCCACTTCCTTGCCCAGCAAACCTCCTCCAGAGGATGATAAACTTTAAGCTAAGTTTTGCCAGAGGTCTGATCACTTTCAAAATTAAGCAGTGAGCCCACCACCACCTTTAAAAACGAGACTGTAAGACACAGCAATCAAGAGCAAGTGACTGAAATAAAAACTTCTTTTGGAACGTTTCTTAAAGTCACAGACGAAGGGACTATGCACAGTTCATGGCGTAAAAATGGGGCCAACACTGGAAAGACCCAAACCTTGCTAGCCAGGGGCTTAATCACTCTTACTGACTGGGTTTGTTTGTTTTTCTGCTGGTGAGTTTCTCAACCTTGGGTCCCCAGATGTTGTTGGACTACAACTCCCATCATCCCTGAGCTCTGGCCTTGCTAGCTAGGGGTGATGGGAGTTGTAGTTCAACAACATCTGGGGACCCAGAGGTTGAGAAAGGCTGTTAGAGAGTGATGCATGATATCTGGATTGCCGCTCTACTGACACCTGTTGATGCTGCCGCAATCTGTCTCCCTCCCCATAGCAGCGCTGCAGAAGCAGGTTGATAGACACCCCCATTGTTCAAGCATTTGTCGCTCCGATTCTTTCCCCATCTATTCAAGGTTATGCTTTTCTAATGGCTGTCATTGTCACAGCATTTGAACACCTTCCAACAAGTAATCTGACATCTGCATGTGTTCCTCATTCTTTCTCTCTCTTTCATAAATCTCTGGCAAAAACCAAACCCAAACCCTGAGTGCAGTGTGTGTTTTCTTTAGAGTTACCTTTGGAGCAGGAGCAGGAGGGGGCTTGGTGGAAATTCTTAGCAAAGTCAGGATATAAGGTGTATTTTGCTCATAGCTGAAGACAGCAATACATCTTGGGGTTTTTTATATACCTTGCAATGTCAGCCTCAGCGAATGAGTGATGTCATTCCATATTTTGCAGGGGTGTTTGAAAACTGTAAGCCAGGACTCTTACTTGTTTGTTTAAAAACACAGGTTCCTAGTCCTCATGTTGGGGAAAGACTTTAGGATCCAGAGAGTTGGGGTTCCATTTTTGCCTGACATCTAGTCGTATTTTCTTAGAGATCATATTCTCCAGCTCCACCTCACTCTTATTTTTTTGTACTTTCCTAGCCGCACAATTCTTTGCTAAAAAAAATAATAGGCGCAGGTAAAGAAGAAGAAGAAGAGTTTGGATTTGACATCCCGCCTTTCACTCCCCTTCAGGAGTCTCAAAGCGGCTAACATTCTCCTTTCCCTTCCTCCCCCACAACAAACACTCTGTGAGGTGAGTGGGGCTGAGAGACTTCAGAGAAGTGTGACTGGCCCAAGGTCACCCAGCAGCTGCAAGTGGAGGAGCGGAGACGCGAACCCAGTTCCCCAGATTACGAGTCTATTGCTCTTAACCACTACACCACACTGGCAGCAACAGCAAGGAGGAGGGGGAAAAAACAGGTCCAGGGTTGGGCAGTGAGCATCCTCCTTTGGTGTGATCTTTGGCAGTTGCCCAACAATGCCAACCTTTGTTGCTGGGCACAATGCATGATCTCTGAACGGCATCTGGGTGACTCTGTGAGCTAGAACACAGGAAGCAGTTCTTTACTGAGTGAGATCATTGGTCCATCTAATTCCATATTGTTTGTGGCTCTCCAGGAATATAGGCAGGGTTCTCTCTCCCACCCACACCAGGAGGATCAAATTTGGGATCTTTGTGCTCCTATCTTGGACCAGCCATGACAGTCACACACAAACCACTACATGTTCCTCAAGCAACTGTAAAGGGTTAAACAAAGTTTAGGGGGTAGAATGGAGAAGACCACACTTTGCATTGCTTAGTTACCATGGCAAACACCCACTGTGAGCACAGTTTTAAAAGCTTTCCTGCTCTTTTAGTAATGTAGAGAACAAGGGGGAAAGTAGGAGAGCACTGAGACTCTTTAAGAATTCACTAAGGCTTTCAGTTAATAACATTATCATTCCCTCTAGAAATGAAATAACCTGAAATTCAGAGCGTCAAGGTAATACTCGCCATCCTTGGGGGATGTCTGCCTCGGTGCTCTCCAGTAAAACCAGTGAAAGCTAAACGCTGGATGGACAGAGAAGCAGCAGCAAATCTGGGCCATTTAACAAGAGATTACCTCTCTGCATTTCCCACATTAGTGATTCAGAGGTAAAATCAAGATTGGGTTGGAATGCACATCCGTGTTTATAATGAGTCTCTCTCTTACAGTTGTTCTTGCATGAACAGGACAAGTGACGCGTTCATTAGACTGAGGCCACAATCCTATTCATGCTTTCTTTGGTGTAAACCCCACTATCCTCTGTTGGAATGTTCTTGAAAGTAAAAAACCAGTGTATGCTTAGTCTGCAGAGCTGCAACCCTGAACCTAAGCCGCTCTGAGCCCAGCTTTGGCTGGGGAGGGCGGGATATAAATAAATTATTATTATTATTATTATTATTATTATTATTATTATTATTAACTCAGTGGGTGACTTCCAGTGGATCAGGGTACTCAATATATGCTACTTAGAATTTAGTCATTCATTTTTGTGTTTGAAATACTTATATCCCACCTTGCACACCTGCAGAAAATCTAAGTTAGCTAAACAATCATCATTTAGAATAGGGGTTGGCAAGGTTTACCTCGCCTGGGCCGGTTCACTCCAGCGGAGTTCCCTCTGTAGGCTGGATCGCGCGCACACTCACGATTTCCGGCATCTGTGTTTGCGCAGACACAATTTCTGGCCTCTGCGTAGGCGTGATTTCTGGTGCCTGCACATGCGCAGATGAAGAGAAGAGAAGAGTTTGGATTTGATATCCCGCTTTATCACTACCCGAAGGAGTCTCAAAGCGGCTAACATTCTCCTTTCCCCTCCTCCCCCACAACAAACACTCTGTGAGGGGAGTGAGGCTGAGAGACTTCAGAGAAGTGTGACTAGCCCAAGGTCACCCAGTGGCTGCATGTGGAGGAGCGGAGACGCGAACCCGGTTCCCCAGATTACGAGTCTACCGCTCTTAACCACTACACCACACTGATGCGATTTCCGGTGCCTGCACATGTGCAGATGCGATTTCCGGCACCACAGAAGCAAGTCGCTGCGCTGCACCAGTTTAGCGCAGCATGCAGAGACTCGCCAAGCAGGCGGCTTGGTTCGGGGCCAGTTAAACAACCCCCCTGGGCTGCTTGTGGCCCATGGGCCTTAGGTTGCCAACTCCTGGCTTAGAATAAGTAGTTTCTTTTATGGTCTTTAAATAAACCAACAGCAGAAACAGATTGGCAACAACAGAAAGCCTTTGCTGGGCATCAAGCTATGCAGTCACCAAAATGCCCTCCTAAAGAGCCATATCTTCTCTTTAAAGGTAAAGGGACCCCTGACCATTAGGTCCAGTCATGACCGACATCTCGCTTTATTGGCCGAGGGAACCGCCGTTTGACCGCAGACAGCTTCCGGGTCATGTGGCCAGCATGACTAAGCCGCTTCTGGCGAACCAGAGCAGCACACGCAAATGCTGTTTACCTTCCCGCCGGAGCGGTACCTATTTATCTACTTGCACTTTGACATGCTTTTGAACTGCTAGGTTAGCAGGAGCAGGGACCGAGCAACGGGAGCTCACCCCGTCGCGGGGATTTGAATCACTGACCTTCTGATCGGCAAGTCCTAGGCTCTGTGGTTTAACCCACAGCGCCACCCGTCTGGGGAGAGGCCAGGACCAAGCTTTGCATATTGGTCTTGAGTTCAAACCCTGGCATCTCTCATTAAAAGGATTGTGTGAGAGGTGGTGGGTCATTTCCTCAAACCCAGGGTAGCTAATCTGGTCCAACTAATATTTATTCCAGGGGCCATGTTCACCTTTTTATAGTCTAGCAGAAGCCGAATGCCGGTAATAGGCGCTCATTTTCTCCTAGGTGGTTTTAGCCTATTATCCTCCTTTGTGTGGCAAATGACCTTTAAGCTCTTTAAGTATTTTCAGAAGCATGTGAGATGATTTGAAGGGTGATGTGTTTGAGGGAATGAGCTGCGTAAGTGAAATAAGGGATGAGCCAGTGTGGAGGAGGTGTGATGGGAATGAGGACCGATGAGGAGAGATTGGGACTGAACGATGGAAACACAAACTGTGCCAAACTGTCACTCATGCAATGCCCCCTTGAATCCACCGAGCCCCCTTTGCAACTTTAATGGATGAGACCATTGCATATCGCTCGCTGAGTCTTTAATTAATGTTCTTGCAAGATTGAACGAATTTATCAGTAGTTCCATCTTCAAGCACAGGACAGCCTGGTCTCCCTTCTAAAGACTCACATAACAAGAGGAACTGAAATATTTTTAACCCTGATTTGTGTGTGGGAGTGTTTCCTCAAAGAGGTTTGCAAAATAAAACCATAAAGATAGTCACAGTGTGATGTAGCTGGGACTAGGACTTGGCAGACCAGAATTCAAATCCCAACTTGGGTCATGAAGCTCACTGGATGACCTTGGGCCAATCACTGCCTCTCAGCCTAACCTGAGAGGGTTGTTGTGAGGGTAAAACGGGGAGAAGGAGAACTCTGTACACCACCTGGAGCTCCTTGGAGCACAGATTAATATAAACCAAGGAAAAGAGGTGCAAAACAGAGTTGTACTTAAAACAGTGGAAACAGTGTGACACCAATGGAAAACAAGGATAAAATGACTGATGGGGGGGGAGGAGAATTGAGCATCCTTCTAAAAACAGAAAGGGGGAGTGCTTTTTGAACCTCTCCAAAGAGAGAGAATTTCACATTTGTGATGCCACCACCAAAAAGGCCCTGTCTGAAGATCTTTCCAAACGATGGGCAAGAGAGAAGGGCTTCTGACACTGATCTCAAGGCCTTAGGGCAGATATGGGTGATGGTGGTCCTTGAGATAACCTGGTCCAAAGCCAGGCCAGCAAGTAAAATCCTCTATGGCCAATGTAGATTCCTATCAGCATTGCAATATTTTAATGCCATCCTATGCTTCTGGGGAAAATGTGTGGTCCCTGGAACCAGATGCTACAAAGAAGGTGGTTGGAGTTGATTGGTTGATCCTTTACCTTGCATTTGACACTCTGCTAGGGATGATGTATCTGTCAGTTTCAGTTTCCCTCAGTTTCTCATTTTTTTTCCATTGTTAAATTCAGTTCTCCACATTTCTACGCCATTTTGTGATACTTTTTATAAAGTCCTCATAAAAATTCATCAGCAGATTTCTTGTAACATACAAGTGTTTGTATGCAATTCTGCCTTATGTACAGATTTTTGCAAAGCAATTTGCCCGAATATAATGCATTTTAAATGTTATTTTCACTGATATATGCAATTTTATGCACAATTTACCCCAGTATGTATATTTTTGTTGCTTTGCGTGGCTGGAGAATCGCACTGCACCATTTGGCGACCTGTAAATTTAAAAGTTTGGCTGTGCTTCGGATCGTGTACTGTTTCAGAAAAGGAAAATTTGGTAGGTTTGCCTGTCAATGCATGCTGATTCAACCCCCCCGCCCCCATCCCTACACTGTGTTAAGAAAGGTTTTTTTGAGTGGGAAAGCCCTACGTGACTGGAACTTGTCCATGCGCTTAGAAAATGGACACACGCACACTCTAGAAGCCCTGGTGTCACTCCGCAGAGAAGTGTCTCTCAAACTACTGGATAATTCTGTGGAAGAGCCTTGGTAAACAAGCCATTTGCACTAACCCACTGATTGAAGCTCATTGGCTTTCAAGCATGCCCACAAGAGCTTGACAATAATAACTTGATGCTTTTACTGATGTACTCATTATAGTCAGTCTATAGCACACATTCAAAAGGAGACGGCATAAAGTTTTTAAAAGATATCTTCATCTTGTGTAAGTGTCAGGAACAGCTCACAGTGTGCTCAAGGATATTGGAGTGCTTTGTGCTGCAGAAGGCTGCCAGTTTGTTGTAGGGGGGCAGGGAGAGCTGTTTAATCAACTTCTTTCTTTCTTTCTTTTCACACTTTAAGTTGCTTTTCCATGCCAAAGGTGAAAAGAGAAAAGGGGTTAAGCAGCTCCTCCCCCAGCAGCGGAGGAAGCCGGTCGGGTGCCTGGGGCAGGGCACACCGTGGGGTCTCTGGAGTCTGCCTGCCTCCTCCCACTAGGCCGCCCTACAGCTGGGGGAAAGGCAGCGGGCGGGCCATTTGGGCAGCAAGAAGCCTGCACACGCCAAAGCCACCACGTCTCTCCCAGGAGAAATGCGTGGCTCGGGCATGCTGCAGGCCCCGCGGTGAGTGCCTCCCGGCATTTTGTCACCCCCCTCAGTGGTGGCACCCGGGGCCAACCACACCTACGGCACCCCCCTTCCTCCACCCCTGCCTACCCCTTCCTTTTTCCCCTTCCTAACAGCAGCCTCACATGGCTGCATTTCATTGAAAAGAACAGAACACATTGGGAGACAGTTATACGCATCTCCCTTGTAGAGACTAAGGGCACTCCCAGACAACATGTTTACGGAGCATTCCTCCTGCTTTGTTTTCAGGGAATTTAAACCATTTTGGCTATTTAATGAGTATCTATTCTGATTTATTTGTAGGGAGGTGAGATGACGTTGCATCAAAGCAAACATAATCCCACACTTTCCCATGCTTTTCCCTGTTACTTTCCTTACTGCAAAAAGTCTGAAATGTATGTTAGTGGGGGGCTTTGTTTGAACACACTTTACGATGTCAGGATACATGTCATTCATTGGCTTAGTACAGTGGTAACTCTGGTTGAGAACTTAATTCGTTCTGGAGGTCCGTTCTTAACCTGAAACTGTTCTTAACCTGAGGTACCACTTTAGCTAATGGGGCCTCCCGCTGCTGCTGTGCCGCCGGAGCACAATTTCTGTTCTTATCCTGAAGCAAAGTTCTTAAGCCGAGGTACTATTTCTGGGTTAGCGGAGTCTGTAACCTGAAGCATATGTAACCCGAGGTACCACTGTATTACATTTATAGCCTAACTTTCCTTCCATAACTCAAGGTGGCATGCATGGTTCTTCCCGTCCCCATTTTATCCTCACAACAACCCTGTGATGCAGGTTAGGCTGAGAGGCAGTGTCTGGTCCAAGGTCACCTCGTGATCTATTGGCTGAGTGGAGATTTGAACCTTGGTCTCTCAAGTCCAACACGTTGCCACACCAAACTGGTTACCTGTCTATTTCTATTCCCCATATTCTGTTATTTCTCCAAGGAGTAATAATTAGAGCTGGTTCATTAGCATCCGTCTGTCATAAGTGACAATGGGAGAGTGTGCCTTTGCTGGTGAGGTCCAGCTGCTGGGCGGTTGCAGCGCCTGCTGTGGCTTGTAGAAACCAATGTAGGAGAGACATGTTTGGCTGCAGCTGGGGCAGATGAACTTTCAAAAACTGGTTTTAAAGGTACTGGGGGCATTTGAACAGCAGCCACCCAAGTAAAATACTTGGTTGTAGCCAACTAAATTATATACACAGTAGACCCATTGAAATTCTGACAGTAAGAGCTGTTCGACAGTGGAATTTGCTGCCAAGGAGTGTGGTGGAGTCTCCTTCTTTGGAGGTCTTTAAGCAGAGGCTTGACAACCATATGTCAGGAGTGCTCTGATGGTGTTTCCTGCTTGGCAGGGGGTTGGACTCGATGGCCCTTGTGATCTCTTCCAACTCTATGATTCTATGATTCTATGAAATTAATGGACCTAAGTCATGCCCATTCATTTAAATAAGTCTACTTTCAGTAGGATTAACACTGAATACATAGTGTGGCTCTTCCTGCCTCCTGCCCGCCCCCCCAATATTTTGGATCTCTCTGACACCAGAGCTGGAAATATATTCCAATTTCAAAGCTAGCATCAAAACTCTGCTTGAGAGCCAGACCAGTGTTCTTATAAGAAAGTACTTCTTGACACAATGCATCATTAATTTATGGAATCTGCCTGCCCCAAGATCCGGCGATGAGCACTGCCTTAGATGGTTTTAAAAGTGAATTAGACAAAGCTGTGAAGAATAGATCCAGCTGCAGTTATTAGGCATGAGAGCAGAAAAAGAACTTCAACATTCAGAGAAAGAGCTGTAGCCAATGCTGGTCCTACTCAGAGTAGACCCACTAACTTTAGTGGGCCTAAGATAATCATGTCCCTGAATTTCAATGGAGTAGGGCTAACGTTGAATGCAACACAGTGTACATCTGAATATGAGATGATTTTGGGGACATCCAGCAGGGAAGAGCTGTTGTTTTCATGCTCTGCTGATGGGCTTTTTGGAAGGGTGTAGCTAATCACTGTAGGGAACACAGTTTTGGATGGGATGGACCATTGTGTCTGATCCAACTCTTCAAATTGCATTGACTTTGGTTTTTTGTTTATATCAAACACAACAACTGTGTAATTATGCAATCATTCTATGCAGTGGCGTAGCGTGGGGGGTGCAGGGGGGGCCGGCCGCACCGGGCGCAACATCTGGGGGGGGGGCGCTCGCACTCGCAGCTCTCTGCCCCTACCTGGCTCACTCACTCTCTCTCACTGCATTGCTGGCTGTGCGAATCCGATCCGAGCCGCCGGGTCACCGCCCACTGTGGAGGGGAGGGTGCCAGGCGTGCGGTGTGGTGCGGGGAGAGAGCGAGGGACTATCTGGGGGAGGGACAGTGCAGTGGGGGGGGGCACAAATTACTTGCCTTGCCCCGGGTGCTGACAACCCACGCTAAGGCCACTGGTTCTATGTAAGCACAATCAGGACAATAAGAAGATCTGAAATAAAACAAATGGGCTGGTGGTAGAAGGAAGCAAGGTGTGCACTGACACATTGCCAGAAAAGATACAAATAACTTCTCTCTGTGTTTGAGGTCAGTGGTGCCTGATATAGGTGCTTCTCCTCCCCACTGACCAATCGATGGGTGCGGTTGACGGGGGAGATGCCTGCACCATTTTGTGGCCCTGTCTCTTTTAGCGCCCTTTTAGATGTGGTAGCCATTTTGAGTTACGCCACACTCGCACAGCAGCCATTTTGTGTTATTACACACACACACCATGGCAGCCTTTATGTGACTGGTGCATAAGAGCCAACTCCTAGAGGCAGAGGTCCCTTCAGCACCCGCTATAAAATATTTGAGGGGGCCATCTCCCCCAAAGTTGATGGGCATTGACATTCAAATGGTGTGTGTGTGTGTGTGTGTGTGTGTGTGTGTGTGACATCATGTGATTGATTATGCAGAGTGGAGCTTACCTTGCCCCACCAATATTGTATTCAAAATTCCAAGTGTGCTCACAAAAGATTGGCAACATCTGATTTATACATTACACAGTGGTCTTATGTACCTCTGGTTCAGCCTTCCCCAATCTAGTGCCATCCATAGGTTTTGGACTAAAACTTCCATCAGGCTGCATAAAAACTGCCACCAGTCCGTGATGGTGATGGCTGGGGCTGATGGCAGTTGTAGTCCTAAATATCTGGAGAACACTGGATTGGGGAAAGCCGGCTTTGTTAAATATATAACATGAAGATGATGATGTTCTGCTGGCTCCTTAACAGATTTATCGTGTAAATACCAGGGAAGCCCCCTGTTTCTTTCTTACTTCAGCTGTCATTTTTATAGCTGGAAGGTTTGACGCCTGTGATATGTGGCACAATTCCTAATGTGGCAGGTAACCGTGTTTTTAAAGTCCCATTTCTCCCCAGGACTTCACTGCCTTTCATTAGGCCTTTTCCGTCTGTGTTACAGCTGCCATGACTGAAATGGTAAGAGACAGCAGTTTCCTCAAATAAAGTGCATCTCCGGGACACAACTTGTGGGCCCTCAAACATAGGTGTGGAGAATTAAGTTTTTATCTGGAGAAAGAAGCTTGAGGGCAAGGGGTTAAGAACTCTGAAGCGGAAGCCACAACCCGTAAGAGTGAGTCCCAGTTGAGTGCAGCAAACATGAACAAACATGCACAGGACTGCTCTGTTAATCTTCCCTCTCCAGTTTTCAGTGAACGGAGGCTTCCATTATCAAATATAACTATCTTTTTAATGGCTACTGCCCAGCTGAACTTCACCCATTACACAGCTTCTGTGTGGCAGTTCCCCACACATCCATCTCCCTCATTATTAATGTTCGGGAGGAATTTTAAATCAACCTTGTTTACCCAGGAATTTGATGGCTGAAAGATACTGTTACTGGTAACTTCGAAATGACTAGCTTGGAGGGTGATTTTAAAATGCTTTTAGATGTTTTTGATTACTTTAATTGTTGTTTTTTAAAATCTAATTGTTTTTAAATGATTTTGTTTAAGGTATTGTTCTACTTTTTTGTGTGTTTTTACCCTGGGCACCCTTGGTGGGAAATAAATTTAATCATAATAAAAACAAAAACAAAACAAAAAAGTATTGAGTTATTTGAAGAGAAAGTGTTAGGCTACAGTTACCCTTCAGCTGGTTCCACTTGCAAGCAGTAATAATTCATAAATACTAAATGAACTTGAAAAGCGTAAGAAGAAGAGTCCTGCTAGATCAGATGAAAGGCTCAGCATTATGTTCTTTTAAAGGTAAAGGTAAAGGTACCCCTGCCCGTACGGGCCAGTCTTGACAGACTCTAGGGTTGTGCGCTCATCTCACTCTAGAGGCCAGGAGCCAGCGCTGTCCGCAGACACTTCCGGGTCACGTGGCTAGTGTGAAGATGCTGCTCTGGCGAACCGGCACCAGAGCAGCACACGGAAACACCGTTTACCTTCCCGCTATAAAGCGGTACCTATTTATCTACTTGCACTTAAGGGTGCTTTTGAACTGCTAGGTGGGCAGGAGCTGGGACCGAACGACAGGAGCTCACCCCGCCGTGGGGATTCGAACCACCGACGATGCGATCGGCAAGTCCTAGGCGCTGAGGTTTTACCCACAGCGCCACCCGCGTCCCTTTATGTTCTTTTAGTGGCCCACAAGATGTCTATGGGAAGCCCAAAAAGTTTATTCTCACCTGATAGACTCCATTCCAAATTATTGTGGACACAATAGTGGTAATAGACACCCACTGGGACTGATGGGTGGAAGGCAAAGAGACCAATGGTAGGTAGAGGCAGAGCCAATGACAGGCGGAGCTAACTAATGCTAGTTCTGCCCCCGTTCTTCTTGTTCCTGAGTTCTATAAAGATAGGGCTGCCATATTTCAAAAAGTAAAAACCAGGACACCCTGAAAGTTGGTGAGCTTTTTCTTACGAAAACTCAAAATCCCCTGCTATTTTGGGGTTTACTTGGTGAAGATCCAAGATAATCCAGTGCCTTCCGGAATTTCCCCCCAGACGTCACTTCCGCCATTGAAATCCCGGGAAAATCTGGACATATGGCAGCCCTAACAAAGACTAGTTCTGAGTTCTACTAAGACTAAAGGAAAGGAAACTGGCTTGGTTGCAAACATGGAGGCAGGCTGGCTGGATGAAAGCAGACTGAGGTTGGTGGGGTAGTGTCCTCCTTTCCCAAAAAAAGCCATCACTGGGCCACAAAAACACACACACACACCAGTGGACTGATTGTAAAAGGAAGGGGGGGGGGATTCTCTACGTTTCCAGTTCCCTTCTGCAATTTACTTAATATAAAATGAAACTCTAGCACCCTACCACCCCTAATAATTCTTCACACATGCAATTCTCCGTAAGAGGGGAACTTTTTACTAATAGGTAGAAAGGTGGGTAAGGTAAAGGACCCCTGGATGGTTAAGTCCAGTCAAAGGTGATTATGGGGTGCTGTGCTCATCTCACTTCAGGCCAAGGGAGCTGGCGTTTGTCCACAGACAGCTTTCCGGGTCATGTGGCCAGCATGACTAAACCACTACGGCCGCATGGAGGACCGTGACAAGTGCCAGAGTGCATGGAAACGCCATTTACCTTCCTGCCGCAGTGGTACCTATTTATCTACTTGCACTGGTATGCTTAATACGGCTGCCCTGAACCATGGCTGAAGAAATTTCCCTTCTCATGTTATATTCTCAGCTTGTTTAAAAATCCATACAGCTAGCCTAGCAAGCTGGTGCCCTCCTCCCTGAAGAGAAAACCTCAATGATTAAATCCTCTTAAAAGCAAATTGTCACAATGAATGGAAGGAAGGATCTGTGCTCCCTCTCACTCCTTCTCTCCAATTGATAGTTCCATTCATTTGGTAAAGGCCATTGTGCCCATCGCTCCCATGATGGAAAGCAACGCTTGGGCTACTTTTGTATGATTCCCTGCTGCGTTCAAAACTAAATTAGAAACATGCCCCCAAATCATGACATCTCTGTAAAGTGATTTCTGTGCCGTTAGAGGAGTTTTTAATGAATAGCACCCAGCAGACAACCACCACTTCCTTCAGCAGCTAGGAACGACATATGCAACAATTTCAGACATATGAAATAATGCACACCCTGGGAGGAGAATCGTGATATGAAAGCAAATCTTGCTGAAAATGGACTTCTCCCTAGAAAGCTGTATTGCCCTATATTTTACATGTTTGTAACATACCAGTTGTCATGCTAAGGAGCCCTCTTCCCCTACACATCATTGATGACAATGGTAGCTGTTTTAATTCATTCATGTATGTTGGCTCTGTTAATTCATTTATTCTGAAATAGCCTTGTCCTCCACTGATTTAAAATCCAAAGAGGAGTGATAGTTCTGTGGGTTAATTTTATATTTTAAAATGTAATTGTCCTACAATCAACCATTAAAAACAGAGATGGGGAAGTTGTGAACCTCCACATAGAGCTGGATTACAATGGCCAAACCCAGTACAAACGCAAGATCCCAGCACATATAAAATGGTGTTATAATTTGCTTCCAAACAAGATATCTAGCACTAGTTCCACACTTGTAAGGAAATTATCTTCAAGTGTGGCAGAACCCACACTGTGGAACCCCTTTTCCGTTGAAATTAGGCAGATGCATTTGCTGTATTGTTTTTGGCACCTGCTATAATCTCTTTGGGATGCGAGTGGCGCTGTGGTGTAAACCACTGAACCTAGGGCTTGCCGATCGGAAGGTCAGCGGTTCGAATCCCCGCGACGGGGTGAGCTCCCGTTGATCGGTCCCAGCTCCTGCCAACCTAGCAGTTCGAAAGCATGTCAAGGTACAAGTAGATAAATAGCTATTGTTCTGGCAGGAAGGTAAACAGTGTTTCCGTGTGCTGCTCTGGTTTCACCAGAAGCGGCTTAGTCATGCTGGCCACATGATCCCTGCACCATTTTGAAACTAAGCCAAGTTTTAATGCCTGTGCAACTTTCTGAAGCACATGAATCTGACCTCTGAGGAATTTGTAAGTAAACCATTTTTAACTTACCAAACATGTGGTGTGTCTCCCCCCCCCCCCCCATGCTGGGGAAAGAGGAAACTTTTGGAAAGCACAAGGCATATTTTAAACGTCTGACAGCTTCCATTTCCATGTTTTACTTTGCTGCATTTTAAATCTCTGTTGGAGTTCTCTCATCAAAGAGTACTTCCCCGAAACTTGGATCTTGGCATCTAAGAATTCTTCTTTTCATCCCTATTTTTCCCTTGAACCAACATAACCATCCAGTGTCATTACTTCACACAAAACTTTGTGATATCTGATGGATCTATGAAAGAGCTAGTGCTCTTAACCTTGTACACATTTTGTTGATGTTTAAAAACGTAACCGTTCCATCACTAGTGTAGCAAAACTGCATCACTATGGTGCAAAAAGAAGCATCTGTTGAATTTCTGCCTGCCATCTGCAGAAATCAAACGTACTGAGCTGCTGCCAGGGAAAAAATAAAAATAAGAAGTGGCAACTCTTGACTGTGACTTGGCATCCCACACAATCATGAAAATGATATTCAAATGGTTTTAATTGCCTGTCGCTAAAATCAGCTGTGGGTCCTCGTGCTCTGGGTATGCATTGTGCAGTGGAAAACAGGTTGCTCACTCCTGTAAGGCAAGATAACTCAAGCTTACCCCCATCCGCTAGACAGAGCCACCTGGAATTTCCAGCATTTGCATATCTACCCAGTTTAATTTCCCGGTCTTATGCCGCTCAGTAGTGTTCAATAAAGCAAATTACTTTGGAATTGATTTACATGTAAATAGCAATTGAAGGATAAAGTTAATGTTCTTATTCACGGGTAGAGGGTAACAAAGGACAGCTGTGCCCTACATTACCACTCGGTTTCCTGACTGACAGATGTGGGTTCTTCTTCCTCCATGAGGTCCACTTGCAGTGGGCCTTCCTGCCTCTTCCGCTTGCAGCGCAACCCACAAAATATCGGAAAGATCACTGATCATAGTGTGTTAAAATCAGCCGAGGGGGCTCTCTTGGTAGTCCCACTACCCTCAGAAGTGTGGGGAATGGCACTCAAGGGTGGAGCTTTCTTTGTAAGGTAAAGGTAAAGGGACCCCTGACCATTAGGTCCTGTTGTGAGCGACTCTGGGGTTGCGGCTCTCATCTCGTTTTGCTGGCCGAGGGAGCCGGCGTACAGCTTCCAGGTCATGTGGCCAGCATGACCAAGCCGCTTCTGGCGAACCAGAGCAGCGCACGGAAACGCCGTTTACTTTCCCGCCGGAGTGGTACCTATTTATCTACTTGCACTTTGATGTGCTTTCAAACTGCTAGGTTGGCAGGAGCAGGGACCAAGCAACGGGAGCTCACCCCGTCGCGGGGATTCGAACCGCCGACCTTCTGATCAGCAAGTCCTAGGCTCTGTGGTTTAACCCACAGCGCCACCCACATCCAGAGGCTTTCTTTGTAGCAGCACCTAAACTGTAGAACTCCCTCCCTGCAGAGGTGTATTTTAGCACCTTAGTTTTATAGCTATCATCATATTCTGAAGATGCACCACTTTAACCCTGGCATTGGATGGTTATTTCGCTTTGTGGCAGCAGCATTCTTGGTGGACTGATATTGTCCTGTTCTGGTTGGAACAGCTTTATTTGTTTTCATAATTGTGACTGTTATTCTAATTGTATATTATGTTGTTGTAACCCACCCTCGCATCTTATGGTGAAGGGTGGGTAAGAAAGAACTCGTACAAACAAATAGATGAATATGCTTTCAAACCCATGTTCTTACTAACACAGAGAGACTGCCAAGAAAATGTCTGCCGTCGTAACTCTATCACTCCTGTGACATTTCTATGATCAGTTATCGTACGATTGCTTGCCTACTGTTCTCCTGAGCAGAATGTGCTTTCTTTTCGATGAAGGATCAAAACATATGGCTTCATTTGGTAATACTTGCAAATTAAGGAATAAGTTGCCTTGAGCTTGGCGGAACTTATTTCTAGGGTGGCTGCATGGCAGAGGGACATTCCTCTATTTAGGTCCAAGTCCTATGTAAAGAACGCGGGTGGCGCTGTGGGTTCAACGACATAGCCTAGGACTTGGCGATCGGAAGGTTGGCGGTTTGATTCCCCGCAATGGGGTGAGCTCCTGTTGCTCGGTCCTTGCTCCTGCCAACCTAGCAGTTCGAAAGCATGCCAGTGCAAGTGGATAAATAGGTACCACTCCGGCGGGAAGGTAAACGGCGTTTCCGTGAGCTGCTCTGGTTCGCCAGAAGTGGTTTAGTCATGCTGGCCACATGACCCGGAAGCTGTACGCCGGCCAATAAAGCGGGATGAGCGCTGCAACCCCAGAGGCGGTCATGACTGGAGCTAATGGTCAGGGGTCCCTTTACCTTTTACATATGCAAAGATAAAGATTCATTGGCGCAATGGGTCAGTGCGTCTGGCTGTCAACCAGAAGGTTCGTGGTTCAAGCCTACCCAGGGATGCCTGTGGGCAGGATTCCTGCATTGCAAGGGGTTGGACTAGATGACCCTCAGGGTCCCTTCCAACTGTACAGTTCTAGGATTCTAAGTAACAGGAGCTGTGCAGACACCATACATTCAAAGCCCATTTAAAAACATGGCATCCCTACAAAGAATCCTGGGAACTGAAGTTTGTCCCCCCACAGAGCCAGAACTCCCAGCATCCTTAACAAAGTAGAGTTCCCAGGATCCTTTGGGGTAAGGCATAAGCTTTATACCCATGCCAAGAGCAAACCCCTTCAATTGCCCTTCTATACTTAGCTGGACCATAAAGAAGGCTGATCGACGAAGAATTGATGCTTTTGAATTATGGTGCTGGAGGAGACTCTTGAGAGTCCCATGGACTGCAAGAAGATCAAACCAATCCATTCTTAAGGAAATCAGCCCTGAGTGCTCACTGGAAGGACAGATCCTGAAGCTGAGGCACCAATACTTTGGCCACCTCATGAGAAGAGAAGACTCCCTGGAAAAGACCCTGATGTTGGGAAAGATAGAGGGCACAAGGAGAAGGGGACGACAGAGGACAAGATGGTTGGACAGTGTTCTCGAAGCTACCAGCATGAGTTTGACCAAACTGTGGGAGGCAGTGGAAGACAGGAGTGCCTGGCGTGCTCTGGTCCATGGGGTCACGAAGAATCGGACACGACTAAACGACTAAACAACAACAACTTAGCACACAGCAAAGTCTTCCCTGCCATGGCGGTGAGATGCATTGCACTTCTATTTCAATCATAGGAATTATTCCTAAATCCACATCGATAGTTATACAAGTATGTGCATATTTTTATGCAGATCTGTGCCATCTTTGCTGGTGATGTGTGAGCAATTTATTGCTGAGCAAATGTTTAAAAATTTATGCAGAGGCACTTCTTTTTTTATGTGTGTCACTGACCATCTCTGGGATGACTTAAACCCATTCCTTGCTTTATTAGTATTGGTTTGTTTGTTCAGTTGTACCCCATACCTTCAGCCCACCAAGCTCCCAAGGCGGTGAAGGAGACATATAAAAAGCACCCACAATTAATTAATAATAACAGCCAATAACATGACAAACAACAGCAAATAAAACCAAGCTAATAAATATGTAAGCAAGATGTGTCCATTAGTGCTAGATCTCTTTTGCTTTATTATCCTGCCTTGTTAATTTACCCCACTTCCTCTAGTGGGAATCTGAAAGATGTTTAGGGTAATAGAACCTTGAATTAATCTCACTGCCCAGGCCTATTAATTGTAATGAATTGTGCACTGTAATATACAAGCCTTCTCTTATACAAGTAGAGAGAATGCTGAGGAAGAGTTGTTATTGCTAAAACCAAGATGCTTGTCTCTACCTTTTTTGTCCAGGGAGACATAACACGGTGTGAGAAGAAAGGCAGAATTTACAAGCCGAAAGTTAAAGCAAATTAGATTATCTCCAGCAGCAAGCATGAAGAACCTCCAGAGAACTGTTGCTGAAAATTGGGTTCAATTGAGTAAGCTCACGGAACCAGAATTGAAGAGTATCCAGAGCCAGTGGCATGGGGCAAAGCTGAAAATCAGGGCCAGAGTACCTGTGAACTCTGACAAATCAGAAGGCAGTACCCAAGAGCAAGCCAGAAGCATGATCAGACAACAATCAAAGGTTACACTGCAGGTGCAACAAACCTTTGGCGCTCTAGAGGTTGATGAACTGCCAGGACTCCCATAAACCCTGGCCATTGACCAAGCTTGTAGTTCAGCAACATCTGCAGGGCCAAGCAGGAAATCATTGTACCGTTCTTCTTGTCCAGGGGGATACAACAGCCCATTTGACTAGGTACGGTCCCTCACTACCATTTGCCCAAGCAACAATCCTATGTTTATGTTATGTTACGGTTTATATTCTGTGTTCTGGCCCAAACAGGTAAACAGGATAGTAATACCAAAATAAATACACTAGGTCACTCATTGAAATAATAAAAGATAGCCAAAGCAAAATATCCACAGTGAACCAGCCAAAAGAGGATGGTTATTGACTAACCTAGGACTTTCTCACTCAACCCACCTCAAACCTCAGCTCTGTATCCTCCTCTCACTACATCAGTGCAAACAAGCAAACCTCTGCTGCTTTGTTAATCAATCCCTCCGTTGTCCCCTCTTTCCTGTTACAAGACCCTGACAATCCAGTTTCCCGACAATAGGCAACAGAAGATTAGATCTGTATAAAAATCTGTAATGTCATGTTAGTAGTCTAGCATGCTAGCACATTTAGAAGCCAGGTTAATTTTTGAATTTTTCCATTCTTAGGATCAGTTCCTCACATGTCCACTTCGGTTTGTGGTTTAAGTCCCCGTGACAATTCACCAACACTTTTGTGTGAATTTCTCCTAATCTCTTCAAATTCATATGTAATTTTGCCTAGCACACGTTTGCAAATCACTTTCCGCTAGTAGGATGCATTTCTATGCACATTTCTTAGCTGGAGAACGGTATTGCAAAATTTGGAGAAGTGCAAATTATGAAGGACAGCTGTGTTTGGGGTAGTTTGGAAAGAGAAATTGGTTTGCCTTCAAATGTGAACTGGATTAAATTTATCCCACCTCCCATGCCTACATGTACTCAATGAGATACAGTTACATGATAACATCTAAAGCCAAACAGAGTGGGGGGAAAGCTCCCTGTTCTATCTTGAATATTTCTTCCTGGGAAAAATACTAAAGTGCAAGAAGATCTGGAAGAGGAGATGCAAATTGCACTTTGGAACTTCTGAGCTACTGGAGGGAACAAGAGAACAAACTAGAAAAATAAGAAAAAATGCAAACGTTGGTTAGGATGTTGAAAGAATGCTGGCCCAAAGCCAGTTCTCAATGCCATGGGAAATGAAGGACTTCTGAAACCCAGACAAAAGTTTAGCAAGAGTAAAGGGGATTTTACTCTGAAAAGAACAAATTGTCCTTCTAAAATCACTGAGGCCAACTATGCTGGGAAAGATTCCTATAGGACGTTTTGTCACAGTATCATGCAAACAAAGAGAGGCATGTGAAGCATATGATATTGGCCTGGCATGAGTGCTCAGATAGAACATAATGATATCCAGGTGTTTCATATGTTTGAAATATCAAGAAGAGCTAATAACAGTTGGAGCCATCCCTGCCAGGATATGGCTGCAAATTTAATCAGATCTATTCTCATGGGAACAGAAACATATCTTGTTGATAAACTACAGTTTGGTGTGATGTCAGAATCGACAAACAATTATTTGCAATCAGCCAGAATCAGAAACCATGGTCTACAAAGTATTTGCAAAGCATGGTTTGTACTAACTATGGTTTGGTGTGATAGCTCAACTGACAGATCATATAGTTGTACCTTGGTTCTTGAATGCCTTGGTATTCATACATTTTGGCTCCTGAATGTCGAAAACCCAGAAGTGTTCCAGTTTTCGAATGTATTTTGGAAGCTGAACATCCAACATTCCAACATTCAGGAAGCTCCTGCAGCCAATTGGAAGCCGTGCCTTGGTTTTCAAATATTTTCAGAAGTCGAACAGACTTTTGGAATGGATTACATTTGAGAACCAAGGTACAACTGTATTTAGGTGTTTTTATCTTCGTTAGCTATCCTTCTATCATCACAGGCTTCTAAGCCATAGAGGAAGGTGTGAACCTATGAAGCCGAGTACTGAGAAGGGGGGAAATGAAAGCCAATGAGCCATTCTCAACCATGGTTTGCCCATTGTGCCTTTGGAAACTGAAACTATGGAATGCATTCTCAACTACAGTTTGCACAGATCATGGTTTGGTATGGTCTGGAGCTGGAGCTGGAGCTGGACTAACTAAAAGACCATGGTGTGATCTCTTATATAAGGCAGAATTTACTTCATCAGATGTGTGAGCTACACTTCTATAAGACAGGTAATTCCTGTCTTTAATATATAATAAGAGCTCTCCAGATCAGGCTACAGATTCATCTGGACCAGCAGCAGCAGTCTGCTTCCCACAGAGGCCAAGCACATGCACCCACGAAACAACAAACATCTGTTGTTACAGGAAATAGGCATGCTTCTAGGATACACAGAATTCTTCATTTGGCAGAATTCTGCCCAGTCTAACTCAAATGCTTGTATACTGCTACATCTATAGGATGCTGAATAAATAATCTCACCCAGTTAAATAAATAATCTCACCTCGTGGGAATCCCCTTGGAGTTGCATTGCATTTTGTAGTGGTTAAGGAGAAGTTACTGCTATTCTCTGTTAATGTAAAAGATGAGATACAGAGGGAGAGGGAGAGAAGGAGAGAGTAAGGGTTTAAGGCTTAGAGGCTTGATGTGTTGCAGCTGTTTATATTTTGAACCATCAAGCACATACTTCCTAGGAATCTTAATTCCACAATGCTTTGAATTTTGTTGTCACACTTGTCAAAACAAATCATTATGGCCACAGCTATAGTTGACAGACGTCACCATTTTGTCAATAAAATCAAAGCGCATTGTTTCCCAGGATTTTGTATTTTTGGGTTGAGATTCCACTCACATATTTAATTGCAACCTAGGCTGCAAGGCACCAGAGTGCCAGAACGAGGGACACAAAACTATCACTTTTAATCAGGAACAAAAATATTGAGGCACGCACATTGAAATGAGCTGCTCCCGGGAGCCATAAAGAATAGTTCCTGTATAATGGAGGTCAATATCATGTCAATTCAGAAAATCAAATTCTGTTTAGGAGTGCTGCGAAGCAAAAGTTATTTACTTAACAGTATTTGCTTAATTGTCTACAGGACACTCATAGGGTTTTTGGGGGGTGGGAGGGGGGCTTTGTCAGGTGGTAGGAGACCTTAGGACCACCATACAGGGCCAGCCAGTGGGATGCCCTCCAAATACTTATTGGACTACATTTCCCATCATCCTTGACCACTGGCCATTCTGGCTGGGACTGATGAGAACTGGAGTCCAACAACATCTAGAGAGCAGAAGGTATTGTCTACCCCCACGTAAAGGTAAAGGGACCCCTGACCATTAGGTCCAGTCGTGACCGACTCTGGGGTTGCGGTGCTCATCTTGCTTTATTGGGAGCCGGCGTACAGCTTCCGGTCATGTGGCCAGCATGACTAAGCCGCTTCTGGCGAACCAAAGCGGTGCACGGAAATGCAGTTTACTTTCCTGCCAGAGTGGTACTTATTTATCTACTTGCACTTTGATGTGCTTTCGAACTGCTAGGTTGGCAGGAGCTGGGACCGAGCAACGAGAGCTCACCCCGCCGCGGGGATTCAAACCGCCGACCTTCTAATCAGCAAGTCCTAGGCTCTGTGGTTTAACCCACAGCGCCACCCGCGTCCCCTGCCCCCACATATTAGCAAGTAAATATTCTCTCGAGAGGTATGATGATTTTGTAGTGATTTATTTAGGCATGTTTGGCTACGTCTGTATCAGTCAGGTAACATCAACATGAACTATGCCTTTTCAAAATCCATCTTTCTTTGTGCAACCTGTGCAAGGCAAAAATTGACCCACAAGAGAATTGTGTGTAACTGCAGAGGCCTCTGATACATCACATGAGTTGATGACCTGATCGACTGCAGAATGGGAGGCTTCATGCAAGAACAATGAGGATCTGGGAGATCCCACCCGATGCCCCTCTGTCCATATAAGGACTGGTTGGGCTTAGCAAGAGCCCTTGGGCACATCATATGGTGATGCACCTTCCTCCGCCTGAGTCAGGTGGTGATGATGCTTGCATGTCGCTGGCATGTTGTCTCAACTGGTCACCTTCTCCCAACACATCATAACCATTTCCATTTGAACAGGCCCCTGACCAAGCAAGTAGGTAGGCAGAGGAACAGATGGGACCACATGGTCCAGTGCTTGCTCTGCTCACATGCTGCATGCTGGCACCCCCTAGCAGCACAGTGCTTTTGCAGCATTTATTTGGAAGGGCAATCAATGAGCAGGTGCAGGTGTTGGAGAAAATGCAGTCTGTACTGTGCTCCCTAAGCTGTGTTCCCTCAGGTGTGATGAAGGTTCTACATAGGCAACAATGAGATGGAGGAGGCAGAGCAGCCAGAATCAACTCTGGGATTGGTTGCAAGCAGGCAGATGAGGTCTGACTGAGGTTGATGGGTGTTATGTACTGAGTTGAATAGGATCCAAAAGGCAGCAGTCTGATTGATCCTAGAACAATAGGATTCAGAATGCAGCAGTCTGATTGGTCCTAGAACAATAGGGTCCACAATGCAGCAGTCTGATTGGTCCTAGATCAATGCAGCAGTATGATTGGTCTGCAGGAGCCACCCAATCCAGCTCCAGGTGGAAGTGAATCCGCAACCTGATTGGCCTACAGGAGAATCCCAGAATTAGCCAATCATGTGTGGCCCATTGTGTAAATAATGTATATAAGGCAGATATTTTGGGGAAACTTTCATTCCTCACTGCTATGAGCTGAATAAAGAGCAAGAAATCCACACTCGACTCTGAGTATATTTCAATGGGGCAGTGCCCCATTCACCCTAATGAACCTGCCTCCATTCTTGGCACATTTTGTACCAGCCTGATAGGTGTGGAATAGCATCTTCTTGTTACCTTATACAGGGTAGCATGAGGGACCCCAGGGGCCTGCAGGAAGGCTACTCAGCTCTCCCCAGCTGCTTCGGTGGTAGGAGATAAAAGGGAGTGCGGGTAGGAGACCCAAAGAGGAGTGAGAGGACAAGGGGGAGAGCAACAGGAAGCTACTCAGGATGGGCTTACCTGCAACTCCAAGCAGCCAGTCATGAGGTGGTGAGTTACCCTTGCTAGAAGTACCATCTGCAGAGCAAAGTGTGAACACAGGACATTTGGCTTGCAATGCCAGAGCTGTGTCCTTCCTGGTTGTACAACCTCCCCTTCCGTCTTTTGCCAGCCCTAGGGCTATTCCCATTTTCTACTTAGCACAGCAATGGAAAATTAGCGCTTTGTGATAATTACCGAAGAATCTTTTCTTACACACCTTCATCTTCAGACCAAGCTCCAGCCTTGTTAAGTTTTGTTTCCACCCGTTACATGTTTTTAGATGACCTCTGACCCATGTACATGGTTCCCCCCCCCCACTCCCATCCTGCTATTTTAGGACCTGCACCTATCCTAGGATCTGAAACATCAATGCAAACCACAACGGCCTTGTCAAAATCCCAGGTCAACTCCAGTTGGGAGTGTTGTTCAGGCCAGCTTCAAGCCATCAAAAGATTTCTGTCAGAAATCCATCCAGCATACTTCATCTGATCTATCTTTAGAAAGGCGCAACAACAGAGCTGGCATTTGGAACAAAAGCCCAGCAAAAATATGCTAAGCCTATAAAAAAGACTGATAATTTCTGAGCACTAGGCCCATGCAAACAGTAGCATTTGCCAGCAGGGTGTAGCGGTTAGAAAAGAAGTGTCAATTCCAGCGGGGTGGAAAGGAAGCACAGCTCCAGGATTTTTGCTTTTAGAGCAGGAATGATGATCTTGCAGGTGATAGTGAGGTTACCAAGGTTCTTGGCAGATTAGCACAGAAAAGGAGTGAGGGATTTTTTTCAGCTTGAAGGCCACATTTTCATCACAGCAACCTTCTAGGAGCCACGTGGACAAAGGCACGCAGAACAATAAATATATATTTTAGACAGCAGGCAAGTTTCTGCACACAGTCACATATTCCTCTCTATCTTTAATTGGGGCAAGGAAGAGGCATTATCAGATTCCCAGGACTTACTCCAGCCAGACAAAAACACCTCAAGGGTCATCTAGTCCAACCCCCTGCAATTCAGGAATCTTCTGCGCAATGTGGGGCTTGAACCCACAACCCTGAGATTAAAAGTCTCATGCTCCGCTGAAAAGTCCCAAAGGACCTGATAGAGAGGCCTAGAGCGACACATATGGCATCTGGGTGTGAGGTTCTCTACCCGTGACATACAGGAAGTCAAGAGAATGGGGAAAATAATCAAATGGAAACTGGGTCCTCCCTGCCCCCCATGCTTTGACTGGTTCCTCCTATTTCACACATCCTCCAGATGTTTTGGGACTGCAACTTCCATCATCCCTGACCACAGGTCCTGGTAGCTAGGGATGATGGGAGTTGTAGTCCCAAAACAGCTGGAGGGGCGAGTTTGCCAATGCCTGGTTTAAAGGGTAACACTTCTTTGCAAGATTGTTTTCACTGCTATTTAAAAGCTAAAGGTTGCATTTCCGCTGGCTGGAGATCTTTCGCTAAAGCTCAATGTTATTCAAGTTGAGTTTATTCTGTAAAAATCCTGTCACGTGATCCTAATAAACCAGGTTTTATTTTACCACTGCTCTCCCCCCCCCTTTTTTGTTTTTGGAAGGGAGGGCATGTATATATGTGTGTGTATGGATCAATACATTTGCCTGCATTGATGGGCGGGGTACGTATTATGCTGGAATTATTCTGTGAGAGCTTTGTGTTCCTTAGGTGCAGATGTTCAGGCTTGCAATGTTGATTTTGGTTTTTTACTAGAACCCTGAAAGCCACAAACCAGAGCAATATGCAAAAAAATTAGTGGCTGTTGTGCTCCGGGACTGATGAGAAGTGGAATCCAACGGGGCCAAACAAGTCCATTCCTCCCCTCTTATTGGACGAGGTGGATCCTTGGTCCAATAGGGCTCTTCCCTTAGAACAGGGGTCAGCAAACTTTTTCAGCAGTGGGCCGGTCCACTGTCCCTCAGACCTTGTGGGGGGCTGGACTATATATATATATATATATATTTGGGGGGATGAACAAATTCCTATGCCCCACAAATAACCCAGAGATACATTTTAAATAAAAGGACACATTCTACTCATGTAAAAACACACTGATTCCCAGACATCCGCGGGCCGGATTTAGAAGGCGATTGGGCCGGATCCGGCACCTGGGTCTTAGTTTGCCTACCCATTCCTTAGAAGTTCCTTTAGGAGATCATCAAACAGGAGTGTTAAGCAACATCTTCATGCTTTCATAAGGAAAGCTGCTCTTCTTTCCCAGGTGCTTTTTAATAACAAATCTGTCACTAAAAAACAATCTGCCGTTTGTGGGGTGGAGGGGACCCTCTAAGGTATTTGTCTCGTCTTCTGGAATCCTTCTATGCTATGACTCATCGGCTTTTCGAAAGACGGTGTCGGCTTCTCACATTCATAACTTCAACTCTTCCTATGAATTTCCTGCTGTGCGTCTTCCTTTCATCTAAACAATCTTTCTTTTATGGCCGCCCTCAGGAGCAAGGAAATTAAAACCGGCGAGGTTAACATCTCCTTCCGCACTCGCTGCATTCTATCAGTAATTTAATCTTTTGGCTTAAAACCTGTGTTTTGGAATGTGCTTGATGGCGCATTCATAAGGTAAGCAACATTTGGTCTTCTCTGCCTTGCGGAACACACGTTTTCACGGCCAGGCGTAAACAAAGGAGGAAATTAAAATTCACTTATGCTCCCATTTCTGATTCTTTTTGGTGGGGAGGAATGTTGTAGCAGAATTACTAAATTACTGGGTCAGACTTGAGGCGTCTGTAACATGATACTGCATTGATCTTGCATTGTCTAATAGGATTTAGTGGGGTTCCACATGCCAGGCTGTGCCAACAGCACATTGTGTGGGTCCTTTGCTCTCTAATGTCTAACCTATTCCACTGGTTTGATAAATTGCCCCAGGTAGTAAATAGGAACAACCAGTGCTATTTTTCTTTTTAAAAAATGTTTAGGGGTACTCTCATTTTGACTCAAGAAAATCACCATTTTATAATTCAAATTGGGGAAAAATAAATACAGTAATTGGACAAAAGTACAGAGTCATCCTTAACTTTACATTTCTTTGCTGGCTGTGATGATGAAAAATAGTTAGTGATTTTCCTACTCTTATTGAACTGTGCTGCCCCTCAATGAGGCCAAACTTTCATCAGTAAAACACCACACATCCACATTCCACACTGCTTCACACATTAAAGGCTCGCTTCTGTCTGAGACTCAGGAAACACCGGAAAACGAAATGAAGCTGACCAATCACCATGCTAGATTCCAACTCCTACTTCACACATTAAACGCCCGCTTCCATCTGAGACTCAGGAAACATCATGACAGGATGGAACTGATGATTCACTGTGCTAAATAAACTTGTTTTAAAAAATTTGTTTCTTCTCCTATTAGATTCACAAAATGTTTATGGGTATGTGTACCCCTGCATCCCCCCAGAACAAAAGCACTGGGAACAACTAATACCTGTTCAAAGTACATCTAAAGAAGATCTAAAACACTTGGCTTCTCTTAAACTATCGTGGGAATTGCAGTTTATTAAGGGTGCTGGGAACTGTAGCTCTGTGCAGGGTTCCCGGGATTCTTTGGGGAAAGCCATGTGCTTTAAATACATGATGTGGAAGTGATTGGGGAAACTAGCAAAAGACAGAACTTTTTCTAGCATAAAGATGCAAATGGTGGAGACAGCATCACCCATTGTATTTTTGCCTACCCTGCCAGAAGAAGAAGTGGCCTTCCATTTGTGTCAGTTTTAAACATACTGAAGAATAGTGAGTTCAGCTACTGGTCCATCTGTCTTAGAATTGTCTAAATCTGACTGGCAGAAGGTCTGTGGGGACTCACAAGGGAAGACACCTTCCCATTGCTACAGTTGAGATCCTTCTAAGCGAAGATGCAAATGAAAGGCAATGCAGTTGTATAACATATCTACTCAGAAATAAGCTCCAGTTGAGTTCTGTGGTACTTACGACTTCCAGTATGGTAATTGTAGCCTGAATTTGGGCCCTTCTGCATGTCTGCTTGATCACTGAGCTCTGGGCCTTTCCCAGTTTTTTTCTTGCTCATCCTCATTCAGAAGGGTGAGGAAATGAGGGGCAATTTAAATGCATCATCTTTCATATTCTCCACTTCCAAGGAAGCGATTCCCCTGATAGCAAGTATGGCACAACAGCCAACAATCTCTTGCTCAGGAGGAATGTGCTTATCCAAAACCCATAAGTTATTTCTACAATCCTCCCCCTTGTGATGGTCTCCACAACTACTGCACAAATCCTTCTAGTCGTCCTTGAATTTGGCATAATAAAACGAATAATGTATCCTTATGTTGGGTGCTTCTAAAGGAAATCAACAAGTTATACTATCATATTAAGACTCCCTTTCTTGTCCTTCACCGTTTCCTTTTTACTCCATTATAATTTCCCCCCAAATTTCCCAGATACAAGAATGGGAAGCACACATACAAACGAACTTCCCTCCACAGTTGTGCAAAGGAAATTCATAGGTGGGTTTAAGCAGAAATTTCATTTGAAAAACAGTCAACACATCCCATTTATTCTAAGATAGGTGGTTTTTTTAATCAACAAACAACAACAACAAGTGATAAATTATAGACGAACCGCTTTTTTTAATTTCCCTTTAAACATGCATTGCAACGATTGCTGGATTTTTAACGGGCTGGATTCAGTAAACATACGGGGGGGGGGTTGCATGGAAGAAACCAGCTTGAACGGGTCTCGCCCTCCCGCCTCTCCTTCCCTCCCTCCCTTGCTCAGCGAATTTCTCGGGGATGGGGGGAGTTCCATATGTAATCTAGGAGGTCTCAGAGGATCGGACAGCCGATCCTTCCATCGGCACACCCACTGCCGCCGCCACCTGAATGAAACAAACCTCCCTCAGTTCAGGCAGCCGAGCCCTCTCCGGAGAGCTGCTGCTGCTGCTGCTGCTGCTCAACGTTT